>NW_023502982.1:237500-1437500 GCF_014066315.1 Letharia lupina
ATGGTACGTGGCGCTGGTGTATCCATCACCGAGCTCCTCGGCGAGTGGGTAGTCCGGACCAGCGGTACTCTGAGCTTGGTATGAGACCTGGACATCAGGACCGAAGGATGCTGGCTCGGTGACTTGAGGAGCGGGGGCAGGGGCAGCTAGGATAGCTGGCGCCACTGCCAAGATTGCAGCAATTGCTGAACGAGTAAACATGTTGAAGCAATGCGATGTCTGTGCTAATGATTGAATAGCGACGTGGGGTGATGGAAAGGAAGAGGGTAAAGAATGTGGCCAGGTGGGAATATATATCTAGCATGGGTGGCAATTACCGAATCAACAATCATTTCGTCAGCCCCACAGTCACACCGCGTAAATGCTCGCGAAGAGCTCGGCAAAAGGCAGGAGCTGGCGGTATCATGACCGCATCCATGCTTACCTTGATTCGGTAGAAAGGGTAAAGTAAAGTAGGTAGTCGTAGAATCATGTCACTTGCAAATGGTGGTCAAGGTCTGGACTTTGTTTGGTTGAATGACGCCAATGAAATGCCACTATCGAAAAGCTTTTCAAAGCTACCCCGGTCATTGCATTCCTAGCTCTTTCACTTGCATCTGAGCGAGCCAATCATTGATGTAGAATAGCCTATTACATGAAATATCATTGGTCGAGAGCTTTCATCCAAAAAAGCGTGTGAGATAGTGTGGCGGAGAGGCGGCAGCCGGCCTTTGAATGATGCACGAAAGATCTGAGCACGGATTCCACTACCCGACGACAAGAGAATAATATAAGGTGGAGAAAAACAGCTATCTCTGGCGGGATGGAAAATTTCAATATCGACGTCACCTACATATTCGTAGATACCGTATGTATATCTCCTGAATCTTCAGCCCTACACTAGTAACCGAGATCCAAATACCCGAGCTCGCGACTACGGTCCAACCTCCGCTATAAAGTAAGTAAAGTACAACAACAAGACCAACATCTACCGCTGCACTTTCACTATGGCGCGCTTATCGATCGAGCCGTGAGCCGCGGTACCGCTCAGTGACTGTTGGGAAAAGGGAATTGGATGAAATGCGATACTTAATGCTTTCGGGTCTTGGTCAAGAACGTCTCTTGCAACGCCGGCATTACCGGAGCTGACAGCTCGGCCGAGGCTAAGAAAAGATCATATATGCCTCTTCACCCGAACCCCTCCCAATTTCCGACCCTAAGTCCACCAATACCTCCAGCAACCTTCCTGGGGGGCGACGGTGTCCAGCTACCCCGAAAACCCGTAAGTTGGTAAAGTATACGTATGTTCAGCATATGCACACTTCTGAGCCTCGTGGAAGTCTCAACCCCGGCCGAGGAGGAACCCAGGAATGGCAGCACATATGCCTATAACAACCATGAATCTCTCGGCTTTCCGGTATTGCATCAATAATTGACACCCGGCTGCCGTATATCCAAAGTGTGGGCGTCAGTGATCCATGACTGGCCACATGATTACGCTGCCTTGTCCAAATGAATCAAGATCGGATCCTACAAAGGTGTGTCCCAGAAGATGGCACGTTACATCCTTCCTTCCTTCTCATTTGCCCAAGATGCGGCAGCATGGCCGACAGAGGTAAAACACCGACACGGATGTTGCCGGCGGCTTAAGGGTAGATCTGCGCGGCGTGTACTCGATCGAGGCAGGGCATGAAGCGGATATCCTTCCCTTGCCTTTCCTATCCTGCCCTTTCATTTCCATAGGCTCATTCATGCCTCTTGTGGATGAAATGTTAAGAGTTTGGAAACCATTGACTGCCACTACCAATCTGAAAAAGCGGGTACTTGATGTATGGCCATATGGAGTGGTGGCGTTGGGAAGTGGTGCCGCTTCCTCTTCTACTCTTGTCCTCTTTTCAGCTGATCATATGGTTCCACGTTGTGACAATACACATGTGCGGAAGCTGGTTCTGGTCCCCGCCTTCTTTGCCTTGTTGGTAGACATGATGCTTCCTGTGTGGTGAACAGGCGTCCGTAGGTGAAGGGATGCAATCATTGTTGAGACTCAGCTTCTTCAGGGACAGATGTCTTCTCCTTGCAGTGACAATAGCGTGGAACGTGACAGGAAGCCGATGTCTAGATTCGTTTGACTTGTTTGCATGGAAGATGCTAGTCTGCGGGATGCTGATCTCTCAACTTTAGAGCGCGCGATCGGGCTCTATGATTGATGGCGCCCTGATGACAGGACAAGCAACTCCTACAGATAGATGTCGCAAAAGGCCGCATATCTAAATCAGCATAGCTCGCAGCTGACTCTAGGGATCACCCCTCGCCCTATTCATAGGGCCCCAATCCGGCTTTGGATTGAGCTGATATCTGACCATGCGATTCCTTTGCGGTTCCCTTCCTAGCTTTTCGTCGAACACGATTTTGAGCTTGCTTGGATGTAGAGATTTATCTCTTGGGCCGTCTTCACGGTTTTCGGCTTCAGGATTAAGCACAGCCCCAATTTCCCCTGCTCCCGCAGCATTAGTACTCTGCAATTCCACTCTTCCATCTTCGTCGCCACGAGGGTCCTCCCACTCCTTGCTCGGTTCCTCTGGCTTGGACAGCCGGTATAGGGCGGCTTCCACCTCTTTCTTCAATCCTACCACATCGGTAATGGCGTCATTCTCCAGTGCTTGCCGCAGCTCGTTCTTCGCATCCATTAGCTTCGCGCTCCCTCTATCTTTTTTCATGATTGCCCATCCTGCCATTCCATTTTTAAGCACTCCCTCTTTGATTGGGCTCATCTGCCTGACCCATTCCCTCATGACCTCCCAGATAACGCTCCAGGGTGCATCAGTGCAGATACTACCGGCTTTGGTATGTGAGCGCGTAGTACGGTAGCCAAGGCCTATGAGGGCACCACGAATGGCGGCGTCGGATGGCGAGACGCAGTGAAGAATGCGAGAGAGAGCGGAGGGAAGGAAGAAGAATGGATGCTGAGCACGAGTCGCGGAATTAGTAGGAGGTATGGGTCCAGTCGATGCTTCGGATGAGGCGCCAGGCTCGGCAGCGGACGACGAGAGAGGGTCTTCGAGGGTCTCGTTGAGCGCGACTGAAAGCATTCCTTGGATGCGAGGGATTGTGCCGTAGATGGACTTGTCAAGGGCTGGGAGCATGTCTAGGATGCGTTGAATGAAATGAGAATTGTGAAGGGGACCACCCCACATTGGTCCAGCCTGGTGCGTTTTGAATCCGCAATGCTCACAATGCGTATTTGTGGACGGGGCCACTGCGGGACTAAAATTATAGAATGTATCTCCGTTCTTGGCCTTCTTTTCGCGCGTACGGGCAAGGTGTTGGACCGACCATGCTCCGCAGCCTGCATCGCAATTATAAACGATCATGGTTTTGCTGGCGAGGAACTTGACTTGAACCGGTGAATGATGGATACGGACAAAGACCCGGGCGTAGAAGTCGATTGAGAGAGATAGGAGAGGTTCGATGGCGAGGCCATATCTTGCAGCTGATGTGGCGATCGCCTGGAGGATGAGACGAAGACCGCCTTCGTGAGCGTGTGGTCCTTTCAAAGACAAGCCGCCATACTGTGAGTACGTTTTCTCAAGGTAGCCAAGAGAGGCGAAGACCCCAGCATCGGTACACGTGACACAGAGAAGGCCGCCATCGACAATAGCACGTACTGCTGCATCCAAGAATGGAGCTGCTGTGCCATATGGGTCCAGATCGATGACATGGTAGTGCATTGCGCCTCCTGCAGCACGAGCAGCAGCTCGATGCATGTGCTCTATTGCATCACTTGTTGTAGGGTTGATTTTGTCAGAGAGCTTGTTGTGCTCAGCGTTGAGCTTGATGGAGGTTGTTGCTGAGGAGGAAAGATCGTTGGCTGTGATTGTAGTGGCCATAGGAATCTCTTTGGCGTAACGTAGAGCTCGTAGACCAGTAGCGGACAGAGCGTCAAGAATTCGAAAAGGGGGTTGGGCAGTATGCGTATAGGCTCCCTTCCCTACACCAGTCTCAGTTGGAACACCATCTGTTATGTGTCCCTTCGTGGTTTTATCTCCTGCTTTTGTGTCGTCGTGTACCTCCCAAGGCCACTTCTGTTCTCCTTGAGCATCCCCATCAGCCTCTGTGAGTGGGGCTTCGTGCTCTGTACTTGCCCTCTCTACCGCCGAGTCTCCTCCCACCGCATCATTTATAGGAACTTTGCCCTCATCACTCTTGTTCCTAGTAGCCACAGGCTCCTCCTCGTCTTTTGAACCTTCAGCTTGCGGCCTCTTCCTCTTCTGTCCTCGCTGTTTGTCATGAGCTATTTTTTCTATCCTTCTTTCATGTCGAGCTCTCCGAATAGCGGCCAAGTCGTCTCCGAATGCTTTGATAGCAAGGACACTAAGGTCGCGATTGTATTGTTGTATCGGGTTGTAGAAAACGGATTGAGATTTGTTCTTCGTAGCTTTAGGGTCCGCTTCTCGCTTTAGATCGAGTATCTCCGCCGCTCCTTCCCTCGCAATACTGTAAGTGTTACCATGGTATGTAACCTCTGAAGGAGACTGTGAGGCCCCTTTGGGAGGGTCAGTGCTGGTTGAAGCTGGTAAGGAGCCCATGGTGGGATACGGTGCAGAGCATGTTCTTCTAAATGGCCGAAGAAAATCTGGTGTTATTTTCGGTTTGTATGCTGTAAGATAGATCCGGTGAGTCAACAAGCATGAGGGTCCCGCCAGCGTAGACGATAGTATAATGATTATGACACTGCTATAAAGAGTTCTTATGACTCTCGAAAATGCGAGTCCCGAAAATGCGAGGTTGAAGATCCCCCGCCGCTCAATGGCCGCCAAGACAAAGTTCAGATGCCAGATCTTCAATCGTCTTCAGCATTGATTATGATGGCCAATGCTTTGATATATCATAATCTTGGCACGGTGTGAAGGCTTGATCTATAAAGCGATTGATTTGATTATATTTTCATACATTTTAAGTCATTAAGCGTACTAGTACCTGCGAATCCTGCAGGTGACGGATCTTTGTCCCCTTTGGCTGTTGAGGGCCACATATAAGGGGCCATTAAAGATGCTATTACAAGTCAGATAGTAGAAAACTGGTGCAACGGAAAAGTTAGGTAAGTTTATAAGGGCGTAGAGTAGTCACAGCTTCAGAGCTATACCGATGTGCGATTATAAGTCCTTTTTATTCGCGAAATGTATCCACTGAGAATCCTTCTCCTTAGAGGCCGACGGTTTAAGCGAGGATCATCGATATGCGAACTTAATATAGTTAGCGTAATTAGCGTATAACTCTAAATAAAAACTTACTTATATCGCTTATTTCTTCATTCTTATTATAACATTTTCATTATTCTATATATTTATATCTATATTTATATTAAATTATCTCTATTATTCTATATATCTATTAGAATATCTTATTATATATATATAGCGCTTTTAATTATTAATAGTAATTAGAAATAATAGATTAAGCGCTAGAATAAAGAATTTAAGAAGATATAAAAGTAAGATTCTCTTTTTTCTAATTATTTATTCTATTTTTTCGAATAGAAAATTTAATATTACGTTTTTTTTAAAGAAAGCGTTATTATATTAGATATTAAGATTGCTAAAGCGATAATTTAAAATTTATAAATAAGAATTTAAATAAGAAGGAGAAGCTATAATATTATCGCAATCTTTTCTTTTTTATTTATTTTTTCTAAATAATTCTTAAGGCGAAGTTTTTTTAAAAGATCGAATATAATTTAAAGTGTTATATATATAATAAAGAATATAAAATATATTTCTTTATAAATTCTAAATAATTATTAATATCTTTTATAATTAATAAATAATAGTTATATCTAATTAAAGATAAACTTCTAATTAATTTAAATAATCTTAACTTATTATTATATAAATACGAGTATAAAATAGAATTTTTTTTTTTTTTCTAAAGCTATTTTCTAATTATTTATTTTTAATAATTAATTTAATAAGTAATATTAAAACTTTAACTCTAATTACGCGTTAATAATCTTTATATTCTAATTAAAAAAAATATATATATCTATTTAATTTTTATAAGATTATTTTCTAATATTATAATATTTCTAAAGAGTAAAAACTTAAATTCTATAATATTTAGCTAGCATCGTATTACTATAATATATACTTTCGAGATATTCTTTAACGATATATATTCTTCTATTTTATTAAAACTATTTTTCTAATATATATTTTTAATATAAACTTTTTAGAAGATAGCGAATTTATAAGATTATAAAAGCGAAAAAAAATAAGAAATTCTTTATTTTTTCTAAAGAATCTTTCTAATATTATATTTAAATAATAATTATAAATAAGTCTAATAAGTCGAAGAAAGAAGATATAAAGAGTAATAATATAGTATAGATATTTAATAAAATCGAGTAAGTAGTTAGATAGTTTAATAATATCGAATTATTCTTTTAAGATTTATTCTCTCTACTAATAATAATAATAATAATAATAATAATAATAATAATAATAATAATAATAATAATAATAATAATAATAATAATAATAATAATAATAATAATAATAATAATAATAATTTAAATATAAATTTAATAATAATAGTAATTTTTTAATAATAATTATCTTTTAATTATAATTATTTTTTAATAATAATAATTATCTTTTAATTATAATTATTTTTTAATAATAATAATTATCTTTTAATTATAATTATCTTTTAATAATAATAATCTTTTAATAATAATTATTTAATAATAATAATCTTTTAATAATAATAATCTTTTAATAATAGTAATCTTTTAATAATAATAATCTTTTAATAATAATAATTTTTTAACAATAGTAATCTTTTAAAAATAATAATCTTTTATTAATAATAATTTTTTAATAATAATAATCTTTTAATAATAATAATCTTTTATTAATAGTAATCTTTTAATAATAATAATTTTTTAATAATAGTAATCTTTTAATAATAATAATCTTTTAATAATAGTAATCTTTTAATAATAGTAATCTTTTAATAATAGTAATCTTTTAATAATAATAATTTTTTAATAATAGTAATCTTTTAATAATAGTAATCTTTTAATAATAGTAATCTTTTATTAATAGTAATTATTATTATCTTTTAATAATAATAATTTTTTAATAATAGTAATCTTTTAATAATAATAAAATTTTATTAATAGTAATTTTTTAATAATAATAATCTTTTAATAATAGTAACCTTTTAATAATAGTAATTTTTTAATAATAATAATCTTTTAATAATAGTAATCTTTTAATAATAATAATCTTTTAATAATAATAATCTTTTAATAATAGTAATCTTTTATTAATAATAATCTTTTATTAATAATAATTTTTTGATAATAATAATCTTTTATTAATAGTAATTATTATTATCTTTTAATAATAATTATCTTTTAATAATAATAATCTTTTATTAATAATAATTTTTTATTAATAATAATCTTTTAATAATAATTATTTAATAATAATAATCTTTTAATAATAGTAATCTTTTAATAATAATAATCTTTTAATAATAGTAATTTTTTAACAATAGTAATCTTTTAAAAATAATAATCTTTTATTAATAATAATTTTTTAATAATAATAATCTTTTATTAATAGTAATCTTTTAATAATAATAATTTTTTAATAATAGTAATCTTTTAATAATAATAATCTTTTAATAATAGTAATCTTTTAATAATAGTAATCTTTTAATAATAGTAATCTTTTAATAATAATAATTTTTTAATAATAGTAATCTTTTAATAATAGTAATCTTTTAATAATAGTAATCTTTTATTAATAGTAATTATTATTATCTTTTAATAATAATAATTTTTTAATAATAGTAATCTTTTAATAATAATAAAATTTTATTAATAGTAATTTTTTAATAATAATAATCTTTTAATAATAGTAATTATTATTATTTTTTAATAATAATAATCTTTTAATAATAGTAATCTTTTAATAATAATAATCTTTTAATAATAATAATCTTTTAATAATAGTAATCTTTTATTAATAATAATCTTTTATTAATAATAATTTTTTATTAATAATAATCTTTTAATAATAATTATTTAATAATAATAATCTTTTAATAATAATAATCTTTTAATAATAGTAATCTTTTAATAATAATAATCTTTTAATAATAATAATCTTTTAATAATAGTAATCTTTTAATAATAATAATCTTTTAATAATAGTAATCTTTTAAAAATAGTAATTTTTTATTAATAATAATTTTTTAATAATAATAATCTTTTATTAATAGTAATCTTTTAATAATAATAATCTTTTAATAATAGTAATCTTTTAAGAATAGTAATCTTTTATTAATAATAATTTTTTAATAATAATAATCTTTTATTAATAGTAATCTTTTAATAATAGTAATCTTTTAATAATAGTAATTTTTTAATAATAATAATCTTTTAATAATAGTAATCTTTTAATAATAGTAATCTTTTATTAATAGTAATTATTATTATCTTTTAATAATAATAATTTTTTAATAATAGTAATCTATTACGGTTTCAACGATCTTACGATCTTACTTATATTATAACCCAATTAGACTTAGCGTATTAAGGCCTTTCGGCCTTTCTATCTTACTATAAAGCCTATACTTATAATAATTCTATATAAATAGTATTCTCTTTATACTATAATATAGAATTATTATATATACTATTAAGTCTCTAATATAATACTATCTATCTTTCTTCTAAAGTAATAATAATCTATTTATTAATTATACTAAACGTATAGCTAAGAAGAAAGTATATTATTAAGAAGTTAATAGCTATAGCTGAAGGAGTTTACTACTTAAAAGATTATTTAAAAAAAAGTCTTTTATTTATATAAAGGCTAATCTGGCTAGATTGAATAAGAATTTAAAAGAAATAGATATCTTTAGTATATTAAAAGAAATAGACTCTAGACTAAACCTCCTTTATACGCCTACTAATTTAATATTAACTATATATCCCTTAACTCTAAATTTAGATAACATTTAAAGTTAAACTATTATAAGTGAGTTATAAATATATTATTATTTAGAAGAACTTAAGAACTTTAATAAAAAGATTCTAAATATTAGTAAAGCTGGATCGTTCGTATAATATAAGAAAAAGCGTTCTATCTCTAGAAGATATACTATTAAATCTAGTTTAGATTATATCGAAATATAATTTATAGATATTATCGAAGAAGAGTTAATTATAATCTTTATATTTATTATTAATTTATAGAACTTTATAAAAAGCGTTATTAATACTCTTAATACTTAATATAATAAATTAAAGACTTTAATAGAGAGCTTTCGAATTACTAGCTATAATATTAAAATGCTTTAATAATAAAATAAAGAATTTAACTAGAATATTATTTATACTAAGATAAAGATATTAATAATTATTATCTAGCTAAATAATAATAATAATTAATTATCTTATAAGTAAGAAACTAATAATAAACTTTAAGGTTTACGTAATAAATATTATATTAATATTATAAAACTTATTAAAGAAAATAAAAAATTTAAGTAAGACTTAAAGTGTAAAGAGTAATAGTTAAAGAAGTAATAATCTTATATATTAACTAATTTAAAAAACTTCGATAAGAAAGATATAAAAATTATATTTTATTAGCCGAGTATTCTCGTTAGTAATATCTATTAAAACTTATATTATACTTTTATTACAAATCGCGTAAAGAATATAGAATTAAATAAATAATATTTTAACGTCTCGGATTTTTATAGTATTAATAATCGAAATAAGTAAAATAGCTAGCGTTAATATCTTAAAGCGAAGTTTAAATAAAACGCTATAATCTTTTTTATTAAATTTAAAAAAATTAATTATATATAAGATTATTATAAGTTTACTACGTATAATATTATTAAAATAAGAGTAAACGAAGATATCTCAGATTTATATTAAATTACTTAAGAAATAATTAACGAACTAGATAATATATTCGAAATATATAATAAAATTATCAAATTAAATATTAAGATATTTAATTTTAAATTTAATATAAGAGTAATAGATAAGAAAAAATCGTTTAAAAACTTCTATACACGATTCTCTATAGCTATTACTTTCTTAAAATTTACTAATATTTATAAGATATCTAATCTAAAATAATTAATCTCTATATATCTAAAATATCGAATTTTAGAATAACCTTTTAATACTTTTCGAGAATTAATTATTTTCCTATAAGTACTAAATATAAATCTTTAAACTATTAATAATATATTAAGCTTAAAAAGTAAGAAAGAAATTAATAAAACTAATAAAAACTTTATTTCCTCAAATAATTAACATAATACTTCCTCTATTAAAAGAAATAATAATAATATTACTAAAAATTCTTATATATAAAAATATAAATATCTTAAATTATTAGTAGATAGAATCTAAAAAGAAGATAGATATTTTAAATATTTAAAGACTAGATATTATTCTAGCGATAATAATATTCTATATAAAAATATAGACTTATTAATAAAAGAATAAGTTAATATAATTCTAAAAGCCATCGATATTAAAAAGAATATCTCTATCGAATTATTATAAGAATTAAAAAACTAAATATCTCTAATTAAGTTATCGCTAGGAGTCTAAAAGCCTTATATATAAGGATTAAAGAGTTAAAAATAAAAAGAATACTCGCTTCTATCTCTCTATTCGCGTATATTATCGCTATTAAAGCTTCTTTATAAAATAAATATTAATTAGACTTTTGTAGAAAGACTATTATATTAATAAAATAGATTAAGACTAATTATCTCTTAGATATTAAAGCTTTAATACTAAGCTTTATAAATATATCTTTTATTAAAGTAAATAAGCTACTTAAAGTAATACTAGTATAATCTTATAAATTATAATTAATCGATAATAAATCTATCTCTATCTTTAATATTATATATATAATCTTAATAAAACTTACTTTAAAAGATTATATAGAAGAACTTTAATACTTAATTATCTTATTAAGACGATTTAATATTATTCTAGAAATACTATAACTAAAATAATATAACTCTTATATATTCTTTAGATCTAGAACTATTACACTTAATTTAGATTATTATATATTTAACTATTTATTATATAATAAATCTATTACTATCTAGAGTAATAATAAGTCTTTAAAAAAAAACTTAAATTATATAGTAAAGATTATATTTAAGAAAAAGAATATAGTAGAGATCTTCGCTTATATCTTTACTAAGATAGCTAAGAAATTAGAGAATTAAGTTATTATTATATAGTCTAAAGACTTCGAATAACTTTCTAACTTTATTAATAAGAAAGCGAAGTTTATTATTAATATCGCCGCTATTATAATAGAAGATTATAAGAAATTCTTTTATAAGCTAAGAAAGAAATCTCTAACTATAAAATAGTTATAAAAATAAGTTTTTATAGTATATTACGAATAGCTAGACGTTTGAAATTCTATTAAAACTAATAAACTTTCTCTTTATCGCTTTATTAACTATAAAATATATTTTAAAAAAGAAGCTATTTTACTATCGAAAAGGGCTTATAAGTTCTTTAGAGATTAGATATTAATTGTAAAGAAATATATCGATAAGATACTAGAGAAAGACTATATTAGATTAAGTACTTCTTTTTATATAATATTTATTCTAATTATAAAGAAACTTAATAGAGGATTTAAGCTATACGTAAACTATAAAGCTCTTAATATACTTATTATCTCTAATTAAAATACTTTTCTATTAATTAAAGAGACTCTCGCTAAATTATATATGACGAGAATATATAGCAAATTCGATATTATAGCCGCTTTTAACGAAATTAGAGTAAAAAAGGGTTATAAGAAAAAAATCGTATTTCTTACTCGATATGGCCTATTCGAATATATGATAATACCTTTCGAGTTGTGTAATGCCTCTGCCACTTTTTAGATATTTATTAATAATATCTTATACGAATATCTGAATGTATTCTATACTATCTATTTAGATAATATTCTCATTTATAATAATATTAAAGATAAGTATATTTAATATATAGAAAAGATATTAAAGAAACTTCGATAAGCTAGCCTCTATCTTAATATTAATAAATGCGATTTCTATATTATTAGAGTTAAATATCTAAAACTAATTATTATAACGAAAGAAGTAAAAATGAATATAAAGAAAATTAAGACTATTACTTAATAAAAAAAACCTAGATATACTAAAGATATATAAGTATTTCTAAGATTCGCTAATTTTTATTAGAAGTTTATTGTGAGATACTCTAAAATCGCCGTATCTCTAATAAATCTTATTTATACTTAATAGAAGAAAGACTTTATTTACTCGTAAGCCTAAGGGTACTCTAAATAACTCGCTTTTAAAATACTTAAGAAAGCTTTTACTACTATCTTTATGCTTGCTTACTTTAACTTAAATAAAAAGACTTAATTAGAAACGAATACGTCTAATTTTATAATTATTGTTATTTTATTATAAGAAGATAAAGATAAAGTATTTAGACCTATGATATTTCTCTCTAAGAAGATATCTCCTATAAAATGTAATTACGATATCTATAATAAGGAACTTATAACTATAGTATAGGCTTTCGAGGAATGATATCCTAAGCTAGCTGGTACTTTTATCGAGAACTCTATTAAAGTTATTTTAGACTATAAGAACTTATAGTACTTTATATCCTTTAAATAACTTAACTCTTATTAAATAAGATAAATAAAGTTTCTTTTCGAATTTAACTTCTATATTATCTATTATCTAGGAAAATAAAGTATTAAATCTAATAGTCTTATTTAATAAGTAAAAGATCTATCTAAAAATAAGGATAACGATTATACTTATTATCGATATTATATAATTCTTAAAAATAATAATTTTAATGAAGGTGTTAAGAACGCTATATATCTTGCTATTATACTTTTAAATAATATAAGAGAAAGTGTTATCTCTTTAGCTGTAATGCTATATGAACTTAGTGAATAAAATAATATTAATAGTAAGAAGTCTAATGAAGAATTACTATTAGAGGCTTTAATAGAGACTTCTTAAGAGGAGTCTATAGAAGAATTAAGAGAAGTCTCTATTACTAATATTTCTAAGTTATTATATTAAATAAGGGACGCTTATAATTACGATGATATTGCTTAAGAAATTATTTAATTAAAGATATCTAAATAGAGGAAGTTACTACTTAAAATAATTAAGAATAACCTTAAGCTGAAATTAAGTGATTGTTATCTTTACGATAGATTATTATATATTAATAATAGATTATATATATTAGATATTTCCGAATTACGAATTAAGATTATTAGAGATATTTATAATTTTTCATCTAAAGGCTATGCTAATAGATTATTAATCTACGATAGATTAAGTAAATACTACTATTAGCTAAGAATAACGAATTTCGTTACTTGCTATATTAAGAGCTATTATATTTATAAGAGATCTAAAACTTATAGAGAGGGTAAATAAGGTCTTTTTAAATCTCTATCTATTCTCGAATGATATTAATAAGATATTTCTATTGACTTTATTATACTATTATCTATCTATCTTAGATATGGGCGCTTCTATTAATATATTATAATAGTTATAAATAGGCTTAATAAGAAGAAGAAATTCGTTTTCTTAAACTTCTTAGAAGTGGAGGTAGTAGTTTAGATTTTTATCGAATTTATATGGCGAGAGAAAGAATATCTATTTATTATTATCTCGAATTAAGATACTTAGTTTATGGTATATTTCTAAAGAAGACTATGCGAAAGAATTAAGATTAAATTTAAACTTTCTATTATGTTTTATCTCGAAATTAATAAATAGATAGAGAACGCTAACGCTGTCTTAAAGTAATATCTTAGAGTTTATATTAATTATAATTAAGATAATTAGGTGAATTTATTACTAATAGTAGAGTTCGAAGCTAATTTCGATAAGAACGCCTTATTAAGTATATTATTATTTCTTCTTATTAAAGAATATATTTCTTATTTAAAAATAGAACTCTTTATCTCTTAAGATTAATTCGCTAGTTAAAGAGCGAAGAGAGATATTAAGTTAGCTAATAAATTTATTAAGAAGATAAATGTTATGAGAAATTATCTAAGGAGTTAGTTTGAATAGTTATAAGCTTTATAAAAGAAGTAAGTTAATTATTATTAGCTTTCGATATTAGAATTTAAAGTTAGAGATATAATTATACTTGATAGAAGAAATATTAAAATCGTACGCCTTAGTAAATTACTAGATTATAAGAATTTCGAATCGTTTAAAATTACTAAAGCTTTAAATAATTTCGCTTATGAGTTAGAACTCCCTACTTCTATAAATAATATCTACTCTATCTTTTATTTATAATTATTATATCTTAATAATAGTAATTTATTACTAGAATAAATCGAGCCTTTGCTATCTTCTATTGATATTAATAAAGAAGGTGAAATTTATAATATTAAAGAAATAGTTTAATCTAAATTAAATAAATGAAAAAATAATTTCTTAACTAGTAAGAGAGAATATCTAATATATAAAATTAGATATAGAGGCTCTAAGATTAAGAAAAATCTATTTTAATAACTATTTACGAATATAGTAGAATATTTAAATCTAATAGTAGACTTTCACTATTACTATCTCGAGGCCGTTAGCTTTTATTTATTATTTAAAAGATTTTCGAAATAGTTTTCTCTATTAGCGCTACTAATTTATAGTAGCTATATTAACTTATAGAAAGATCTTGAATTCGTTATGAAATACTAAGTTAATGTATTTAAGAATGTTACTTCGTATATATCTAGATATATTTTTTATAAGATCGATATTTACTATATAGTAGTTATCGCTAGAGCTTCGAATTAAAAAGGGAGGTAATGTTACGATTCTAATAACCTTATAATCTTATTTATATTATAACCTAATTAGGCTTAGCGTATTAAGGTCTTTTAGTCTTTCTATCTTACTGTAAAGTCTATACTTATAATAATCCTATATAGATAATATTCTCTTTATACTATAATATAGAGTTATTATATACATTATTAAGTCTCTAACATAATCTTTTAATAATAATAATCTTTTATTAATAGTAATCTTTTAATAATAATAATTTTTTATTAATAGTAATTTTTTAATAATAATAATCTTTTAATAATAGTAATTTTTTATTAATAATAATTTTTTAATAAAAATAATCTTTTAATAATAGTAATCTTTTATTAATAATAATTTTTTATTAATAATAATTTTTAATAGTAATAATCTTTTAATAATAATAATCTTTTATTAATAGTAATTATTATTATCTTTTAATAATAATTATCTTTTAATAGTAATAATCTTTTAATAATAATAATTTTTTAATAATAGTAATCTTTTAATAATAGTAATTTTTTAATAATAATAATTTTTTAATAATAATTATCTTTTAATAATAATAATTATCTTTTAATTATAATTATCTTTTAATAATAATAATTATTTAATAATAATAATTATTTAATAATTATAATCTTTTAATAATAATAATCTTTTAATAATAGTAATCTTTTAATAATAATAATTATTCTTTAATTATAATTATCTTTTAATAATAATAATTATTTAATAATAATAATTATTTAATAATAATAATCTTTTAATAATAGTAATTTTTTAATAATAATAATCTTTTAATAATAGTAATCTTTTATTAATAATAATTATTATTATCTTTTAATAATAATAATTATTTAATAATAATAATCTTTTAATAATAATAATCTTTTAATAATAGTAATTTTTTAATAATAGTAATTCTTTAATAATAATAATTTTTTAATAATAATAATTTTTTATTAATAATAATCTTCTAATAGTAATAATCTTTTAATAATAATAATCTTTTAATAATAATAATCTTTTAATAATAGTAATCTTTTATTAATAATAATTATTATTATCTTTTAATAATAATATTCTTTTAATAATAATAATTTTTTAATAATAATAATTTTTTAATAATAGTAATCTTTTATTAATAGTAATCTTTTATTAATAGTAATCTTTTAATAATAATAATTTTTTAATAATAGTAATTATTTAATAGTAATTATTTAATAATAATTATCTTTTATTAATAATTATCTTTTAATAATAATAATTTTTTAATAATTATTATTTAATAAAAGTAATATAATTATTATTAATTATTAAGTTAAATTATTATTATATTATTTTTTAAAAAGTTTAATAAAGATTAAGATATTTCGTAATAATTAAGATCTTTCTCGATTATATTTTATTCTTTAAAAATAAATAGAAATTCTATAATTTCTATAAAATAGAATCTCTTACGTATAATTATATATACGATTATATACTCTATATAATACCCTTATCTAAGCGTTAGAATTTATAAAATCCTCTTACGCATTTATTAAATTATTATTTTAATTTTATAAATAACGAATAATCGTTAAATTATTATAAATTAAACTCTACTCTTTTTAATTATATAATTTTTAAATACTCTAATAACATTAATAAGATAAATACTATATACTCTCTTTACGAAAAGAATATATATTATAAAGTAAAGGATTTATTTCGATATTTAATAGATTATTCTTTAAATTTTTTATTATAATATTAGAGATCTAAAAAGAATACGTTATTAATAAATTAAAAAAAAGTTTTTTTAATAAAAACGAGTATTTATAATAGATTTATTTACGCTTAATAACTAATTATAAATATTAAATACTCGAAAAATAAATCCTTCTTTAATATCGAAAATATAAATTTAATATAATAAAAGATAAATAGCGTTTAGATATAAATAATTATTATTAATATAAAGAATAAATAATTTAATCTCTAGAAAAAAAATTAGTTATTAAAATCGAAATATTAATAAATAATTTCGATAAATATATATCTTTAATTTAATATATCTTTTAAAATAAAAGAATTAACTCTATAGAATTTTTATAAATATCTAAAACTCTAATATAATAATATTAAATATATATTACTTTATCGAAATAAAGTAAATATAAAAACGTAATCTTATATATATATTATATTATTAATCTTTAATAATAATTAGTCTAAAATTAATAATCTTAATTATCTTTTATAATAGCTTATAAAATAAGATCTTTCGAATAATAATAATTAAAATTCTTAAATTACTCTAAAATCGAGACGTTTATTAATTTTATACTCTATTAAATATAATTAGCTTTAATCTTTTATAAATTAATAAATTACTTTAATAAAAATATAGATATAGAAAAACTATTTATAAAAAAAGAATAAAAGAGATTTTATCTTAAAAAATCGTAATCTACTTTTCGTCGTTAAAGAGCTTTTATAAATTATAAAATAATATAAAATAGCGATAAATTTTCACTTCATATTTTATCTCTTTCTCGCTAAAATACTATATTTTCTAATTAAAGATTATTAACGTAGTAATTATTATATATAACTTATATTTTTTTTATATAAAAATATATTTTATTCTTAGTATTTCTCGATATTATAAATTTTAATATAGGATTTAGAATATCATAGATTAAATAAATTTAAAAGATAATATATTCTAATATTTTTTTTAAGAGAGTAATTAACTTAGCTAATTTTATTTTAAATTCTCTTTTCGCGAAAATCTTAAAAAGCTTTTATTAATTATAAATTTTATATTAGTAAAAAATCTTAAATATAATTTTATTAAAAAAATATTAATTCTTTATAATCTCTCTAAATATTTTTTATTAGAGTATCTTATAAAGTCTTTATTATAGTTTTTTAGACTTTAAAAAAGTCGAAAATAGTAATAATAGTATATATATTATTAAGATCTTTTTTAAGATCTTAATTTATAAATTTCGTAGAAAGTTTATTAATTTTTATATTAAATTCGATTTCTTTAATATTAAAGAGACTTAAAATCGTAAATTTCGATATTATAAATATTTAATAGTAAATAAAAAAAAGAATATTAAATATATTAAAATTAAAACCCTTATATCTAATCTTTAATAATTTTATAATATCTTATTATATAAATAATATATCTAAAAATTCTTTAATAATATTATATATAAATATTAAAGAGTTAATTAAGAATTAAAAGATTTTTTAATATCTCTTTTTAAATAAATATATTATTTCTATACGCTATTAATATTAACTATATTATAAAAATCTATTAATTATCTAATATATTCTTAAAAAATTATAAAAAGAATAAAAGATTCATTTTAATTAAGTATTATTATTTTTTTTATAAAAAAATCGAGCTTATATTAACTCTTCTTATTTAAATAAACTATTATTTATAAATTTTAAGAGTTTAAAAAATCTAAAGACTTTTAAAATATTTTTAATATTTTAAATAAAGAAAAGAAGATAAATAGTAATATAAGAATTATATCTCATTATTAATTCTATTATAAAAAGTTACTCTTTAAAATTTAAAGAAAATATAAGAAGATTAATAAGAAGAATACGAAGAAGACGTAATAAGAGTATTCTTCGTAGGATTTTTAAAAGATATTTAAATATATAAAGAATAAACGCACTTCTATAATAAAGAGAACTATAAATATTACTTATACTTTTCATTATTTATAATATTATTTAATTTATTTTAATAATAATTATAAGAATAAAATAGAATAATATATAATTATTATAATTTATAAAATTCTTTTATAGATCTTTTAATCTAATAGATCGTCTTTAATAATATAAATATCTTATTAAATTATTTACGAAAAATTATTTATATTTTAGAGATTATTACTAAATTTAAATTAAGTATAAAATATTATAATAAAATTTTTAATATTTTATTTTATCGTAAATATTTATAATAGTAGTATTTTTTTAAAATAACTCTCTTTAAATATTATTAGAGATAATCTATTAAATCGAAAGACTCTTAAGAATTTTTTATAATAGAGAAAAAGAATACTCGCCTTTATCGCAATATTTAATCTAAATTATAATTTTTCTAAATATATTTTTTAATTTTTTTTTTAAAAAATCTATAAGTTTTAAAACCGTCGGTCTATGATTAAGAAGATTCTTTATATATTTTTATATCTAAATTTATTAGATAAGAATAATTTCTTTTTAAATCTAGATTAATAATCTTAATAAAATAACTTTTATTTTCTATTTAGAGCGTAAAAAGCGAATTTCTTTAATAAATAAAAAAGATTTATTTTTTTCGCGCTACGCGAATAACTCTAATAACTCTTTTCTTTATATTATATTCTAAATTTTTATTAATATAAAAAATAAAGTTAATTATTAATAATATTATTTAATTTATTTTAATAAAATTCTCTTTTATTTTATATAGATATTTTATTCTTTTATAATACTTATTAACGATAGAATAGATTTATCACGACTTAACTGTGTCGCGACTATATCGCGCGACGTATGCGTGCGACGCGATACTCGATACGGTCTAATTTCTTTAGTGTGAAAGTGTGATTAGGCGAGACCGTCGGCCTGGGGGGAAAAAGTTTTACTTCATATGATTATATATATCCCTTGAACTCAAGAGATTTAGAGAGTCCATACTGTCGTGCGCTGAGATCCCGCCCCTTGTGGCGATGCGCATGCCCAACCTTGGCCTGAGAAGCATATTGCAAGCAGCACCAATCGAACCTATAATTGTGCGCGGTGCTCGGGAGTCTCAAACAGCTTTTTCGAATTGCCATCGGTATGTAAGTATATTGAAAGGACTGGGTGGTTGTGTCGATTGCTGTACTGAAGCTCCTTTTCACGATTTCTGTCCGGAGACAACTAGATCCCTTGCAGTGTGAATACTGGCCCGGCGGTGTGCTTAATTTAATTATATAAGCTGTGTTGCAGTCTAGCTGTGAGAGCGTTGCCGTACCGTTTGATGCTTGTACGTCTAACTTTTGTGCCTATCTTAGGCGCTACTTCAGCGCTTTGATTCGTTCCTCCGCACAAAGACCACAAAGTACTTGACGTCAGTAAGCGAGAGACGAGCCGTCATACAGTGGAAAACTTCCCGTGTTTCCGTACCCTGATACGCCTCCAATCGTTGACTTGAGTCTGCAAGCTCTCAATTGCTATCTAACATAGATCCGATCCAGTCCCAGATCCCTTGGGTCCGGGAAGAGACTCTACATCCCCAAGTATATCCACCGTAGACTCACAATTTGCAAGCCAGGCTCTTTCACTCACCAGATCAAGGCTCTCGTTACCGCTTTTCACGACTGGGAGTTCTGGGGTGAGATGGCATGGGTGAGGTCAGGTTTTGCACCGGTCTCGACCTCGAACATGACCGATGCTAGTGCGAACCTGTCCGTGATGTCTAATATGGTGTGTGACGGGCCGTTCACCCCGAGACTTTCCGGGCTGCCAGTCGCCGATGGCTTGTCTTGTCCAAAAGGTCTGGAGCATGTGAAATCGCAGAGCACGATCGCACCCTCCGAGTGGCATAGAAGATCGTGAATTCGGACGTTCGCGTGGGCTATGTCGAGTTCGTGAAGAGGCACAGGAGCACGGAGCATGTCTCTATACCAAGCAATCCCAATGGACTGAGTAGGCTTCTCGGTCTGCTGGCGGCTTGAAAGTGCAGTACATCTTCGGAGGTATATACCCTCAGGATGCTCCAAGGAAATCGCTTGTGAAATATTGGTGGGGAAGGTTCATTCAAGACGTTTAAGGATGATACGCCCGTTCTCAATGTCCTCGTAGTGGCGGACGGTATGTAGAGCATACTCGTACTTACCGAGCCATCTGCGAGGAGTGGTTTGTTGGGTGGACGAATGTGGCAGGTGATCTCAAGACGACCTGGTCATTGACGACGCAGATGTACGAGTAAGCAGGAGACCCGCCGTCCAGCCTCTCAAGTTCTTTCTGAAATTGAGCAAGCGTTAAAGCGATCGCCTGTTAGAACTAAAGACTCTCATACATTCACACCCGTATCACCTCAAAGGCTCGGCCTGGCTTCCTTGTTGCATATCCGTTGAGGAGGATGGAGTGCTAGGATATTTTGTTTAGTAATTTGTGGGGAGTTTGGTTGTCAGAAGTGGGCTTCAAGAAAGAGAATTCCTGGTAACTTATATCGAGGACTGGTGGGAAAATCCGTACCATACTCTGGAACAATAGGGATGGAAGGGTAAAGAGACATGCAATATAGCGAAGACTCTTACACCACCACCACCAACACACAGTCCTTGAAAGCTCCATTCTGCCACGCACGTATACCATATGTGCAGCTTCTCCCCTAACGAAAGGTCCGATATTTGAGTCCCGAAAGACTACATCGACTGCATGGAAAGATTGTCACATGTAATGTCGTGATCATGGTGCCTGCCATTCCTTACGCAGCTTCAGCTTATCTTGTCACAAGCAGCAGGCTCACAAAGCACGCCAAGCGCAAAAGACAGCAATATGACTCTCGAATCTTGATGGGGCCAGTCGAGTTCAATCTTTTCCAGGCGAGAACCCAGCGTATTTCGCAATCATGAGGCGGAAATTACCTAAGGCCATCACAACGTATTCTTCCCACTTTCCTACCGCCGCTCATGCACCAACCTCCCCCTCACAAACACCTTCTTCGTATTCCGATCGTCCCCGCAAAACAGCCACTTGGCCACCTTCTCCCCCCACGTCTCCATGCCCCACAGCTCCACCGGCCCTCCGTCCCCGTCCCCGCCATCGTCGGCTCCCCCCTCGCCATCTACGGCATCGAGTTCGACAAGCTGCGCATCCCACTGCATGCCCACCTCGAACCCTCCCACCTTCCCTTCCAACCCCAAGCACTTGGCGCCGCCCTTTGTAGCGAGGTAGAGACATTCTTCCACGCTGAGCTTTTTCCTATCCTTGGCGCTCGTCGAGTGCTTCGCCGCGACGTCATTCGACGCTTCCGCTCCCCACTGGCCCTCCTTCTCATCTGACCGCGTGTCCTCCACGGTCAGCGCAGCCAACGTCCTACTGACCATCGCCGCCTCCCTGGCCGCCACCAGGATGCTGGAAGAGTATCCCCCACTGACATCTGTCCCCAACCCGACTTCGATGCCATCGTCCAACAGCTCCCGCACAGGGCACAGCCCGCTGCTTATGCTCGTATTGCTGACGGGGCAATGGCTGACTTTACTCTTCCGCTCTTTCAACAACATCCTTTCCTCCAGAGAAAGATGCACGCAATGTGCCAAGACGGTCCTTGGCGTCAGCAGACCGTGAGTATCGTAGACGTGAGAGTACGAGTCGTGCGCGGGGAACTGTCTGCGGACCAGCGCGATCTCGGACGTATTTTCGCTCAGGTGCGTTTGGATCGGGAGTGCAGATTCTTTGGCGAGAGCGCCGAGGCCCGAGAGCAGCGGTGACGAGCACGAGGGTACGAATCGAGGTGTGATGATTGGCGTGATGAGAGCGTGCGTCGGGTCGATAGAGTCGATGTGAGCGATCGTTGCTTTTGTATCTTCGACCGCCTGTTCCGGTGACTCGTCTCGGAGGTAATCGGGATTGAGATCGTTGTCCATGCATACGCGGCCGATGAAGGCTCTCTGACCCTTCTCCAGACAGATGTCCGCAAGTAGGTTTGTCGAAGCGACGTGTTTAGTAGCATAGTAGGAGGCCGTTGTGGTGCCGTGGGAGAGTGTTCGAGATACGCAGGCAGAGTAGACGCGGCGAGCTTTAGTGAGGGAGGAGAGGGATGATTCGATAGGAAACGTGTAGGTGTTGAGCCAGTCGAGGAGGGTAGTCTTGCCAAAGATTCCGACGTTGGGGTACTGGGAGGCGTGAATGTGGGTGTCTACACATTCGAAGGATGATCAGTCATGTAGGCCTTGGTCAAGCATGATACATCGACTGTGCCAAACATGTAGACTCGACGTGACAGCGCAAGGAAATAGAAGAGGGATAGTCTCCTTCGATAAGAACAAATCCGCGCAGTGCAAATGCAAGCTCATGACAGCCACATAGCTGTGGATAGCCTCTCATTCTGCATCTCAGCAAAGACCGCAGCCTGGACATGAAAGCCCTAAAGATTCAAAGCCCACACCATAACATTTTCACAACCCGTGTAATCGAAAAACACCCCACTTAGGGAAAAAAGAAAAGAAAGAAAGACTGAAGCCCATCATTCCCTCCAGCAACTGTACCAACATATTCCTACCCCCTCGCAGGATTCAAATATAAAACCATACAAACCGAAGTCCAGACACGATACCTATCCTACACCCCCCCAAAACCCGCAACCCCCTCCCCCATCCCCTCATCCAAACCAAAACCCACCAAAAACAAACAAACCACCAACCCCAAACGCAAAACGCAACCGCACTCACCGACAAACCCCGGGAACCACCACCCCCTCCCCTCCCCGCCCGGCCTCACCCACTCAAACCCCCCATCCCAGCCCCAATTCCGCCCGACCCAACCCACCACATCATCATAGCCCGTCGCCGCACCTCCCGGCGGGAACGCGGCCCGGTGGGTGATGACGCCGTGTCCGTCGACGGCGAGGGCGTGGTTGTCCAGGATTTCGAGTCCGGTGGGGGTGGGGGTGGAGACGAAGGTGCCGGTGTAGAGGGTGCGTTTGAGGAGGGGGGGAGGCATCGTGGGGGTGGTGGGAGATGGGAAGGGGAGGGTTGGTTGGGATGCTACATGGGAGGGGTGGGAGATGGAGATGTATGAGGTATCTAGAGGAACTTGCTAGGGGGGGAGTGGGAGGGAGCTAGCGGCTCGAAACGGTGGCCGGCGCTCGCCGCTGAGCTTTATTATAGACAGGCATCAAATGTGCGACTTCGAGGCTGTCTCTGCAGGGGGAGAAGACATGTGGTAGATGGTCACTAGACTGCTTGGAAGTGTGTCTATGGAAAGGAAAAGGAGGATCAAGCCCGATTAAGTATGGAAGATCGATGCTATTATGCAAGAAAGCCACAAAGGAGGATCCAGCCCCTAGTGGATATCCTTGAACAAGTCTTCCCCGCCCAACCCTCCCCCGCCACCCACAAACACCGGCAATTGCGGCGGCGGACTGTATGACCTTGGCGGCAGTGGCTCCTCAATCTCTGGCAGCGTCTTCTCCGAGTCCAAGTCTTCCATTGTCGCATCCTCCTCCGCCTCATGGCTCCCATCAGTCATGCTGTTCTGGCCTTCATTCGTACTACTGCCCGTAGCCGCCGTCGATTCGCCATTCAAGCCTGCATTCTGTGCCTGGTTCTCCTTCCCATTCATTGCGGCAAACGCATTAGCCAAATTTAGGTTGCTCTTCCTCCTCCAGAATGTCCCGCTCTTTCTACTTTGCACACCTTGTATGTCATCCTTCGGCGCTGGGCTCAGAGGTCTTGCCTCCTCTGCCACCGAATCACCTCTCGTCACAGGGCTCGAAGGGGAAGCCGGAGTATCCTCCCCAAAATTCATGCCCAGACTGCTCTTCCGACGCCAGAATGTCCCGCTCCTCTTCTTGTTCAAGCTCGGTCGTAGACTAGATGTGAAACTCTCCCCACTCGCAGATGCCGGTCGGTCATTCTGGGAATGGAGGGAGGCATTGTCGTAGCTTCGTCGGAGAGCTTTGAAGGAGAGGAAGTTCCGAACACTACCTGGTCTCTTCGGACTCTTGGAAGTCGGCGAAGGTGTATTATTTGATGCCGCAGGCGAAGCGTTGTATCCTGCATTCTGCAAAGGCGATGAAGCTGGCGGTGTAGTGGGAAAGGCACCGGGCATTATGGAGGCCGGGCTCGAAAAGTATGCTTCATTGCTCAAGGGGCTCTTCTGCCGTTCGACGGGCTTGCGTTTCGGTGTGATGGGATGGGTCATTGGTGGATCCTTAGGCGGTGGAACAGGGGGTAACGCGGCGAAATTTGGAGAGATTGGGGCAGGGGCAGGGATGGATGTGCCGGTCGTGAGGGAGCCTGTGGAGGGAGGCAGGGGAGGCAGTCTGTACGAGGGCGAGGAGGGCCTATTGTAGGATGAAGAAGATGGCCGTCTTCTTTCACTGGATGAGTGCGACGTGTTGGAGGAGGCGCTGAAAGATGGTCGCCGGTCAGAGGCCATTGCGTCAAAGTCTGTGCGGGTACTAAGCTGAAAGCAGCGCAGAATATGCAGGAGTACTGCAGAGAGTACGAAAAAGAATATGCAGGGTAAAGGGTCAAACGAGTGGAGTAAAAATAGCTATAGACGGGGAATGTAAATACCTAGATAATATTATTTATTCAAAGGAGATGCGAATGAAGGAAGAAAGAAAACCAGACGATGATAAAATTGTGTTACCGTGGTCTAAAATACGCCTCGGATGCTTCTCCACAGCTTGGCACATCACGTGGCCTCGTGGCTTGCTCCGCTTCGACGGGAAGTGCCGGAGAATATACAATCGGATAATTCTTCCCTGCTGCTCAAATACCTCTCGCGGGTCTCGAGTCAATGCTCGATGGAAGCATTCGATCATGGCTATACTCAGTGCCCACGAGATTGGCTATAATCTCGTACTCGAGCATGAGTCACGCTCTACCAAGGCCTGTATGAGTCCCGTGCATTTTATTCACAAGCAGACCAGATACCAACGTGCACTGGAGCTTTGGTGGTTGATCGAGCATTGAAAATTTTTCACAACACGGTGCTAATTACGAATAGATCGGAATAACAACTTTCGCAACTCGTAATGGTGTCCTAGTCAGGACTTGAAGAATAAAGCAATAGAACCCGTTCCTGACGAGTTCTATGCGGTTAAGAAAATACAACCGTCCATCATCCAAGACTGTCCGATTTCGATATCCGTACAGGTGTTTAGCTCTTCCACCCACTCAGCTCGCAGCCGCAAGCACGCTCTTTGCGATGTTGCCATCAGACCCCATGACAATCCTGTAATCGCCATCCTTCATGTACTCGAACCATGAGAACCCTGTTTAGACGCACCACAATTAGCTGAAGCTCTTCATGTAGAGAAAGACCTCCTCAGAAGAACATTGCCACAAACATAGAGCTCCTGTTATGGAGAAGAGACTCACCAATATACTGCGGACAAACCTTCAACGTCTCCTTTGAACTGACCTGGCCCAGCCAATACTCCTTCTGCGCGGTCGTCCCACCCTGCAACCACCCCGTCTCCCCCAACGCAACCGGAATCTGCGGATACTTCGCACAAAATGCACCCATCATCAATTCAAACGTCGCTTGTTCCCCACTGAGAATCTCTCCGTACGCATCCAATCCCACAATATCCACATACTCGCTGCCTGGAAACCACTCGGCGTCCATCGTGTCCACGGTGTCGCCTGGCTGGAAAGGGGGTATCAGACTCCAAAACATCTTAACCCGGGAGCGATCGACGCCTTTAGCAACGGCCTGCCACATGGCCTTGTACTCCTCGGTGGTGCCGTGGTATTTGACGGTAGGGTCAGTGTTTATGGTGTTGGTGTCGATGTACCAGTTCACCTCGTGAGCGAGACGGAGCCAGATGGTTTGGGATCCTTCTGCGAGGATCTTATTCATCGAAGCCACGACCGCTGAGGCCGAGACTTCAGAGAATGGAATGTATGGCTGGAGAGCGATAATGTAGATGGCGCCTTTGAGTGAAGAAGGCATGGCTTGAGTGTCCATTTGTAAGGCCGCCCCGCTCATGCTGGTCGCCGAGGTAATTTGGGCGTAGTTACCGTAGGTGCAGGGGCCGTGTAAGGAATCGACTTGGCTTTGAATGGTCGTTATGTTGACTCCGTCTGGCAGCCAGCCCATAGGCACGCCGTTTGGTCTGTAGCATTCTGGTGAGAGACCGAGACCGGCGATCGAGGCTGCTAATGGTGATGTGCTGTTAGAGGTTGATGTTGTGTCGTTCGAGTGAGGAGAGGTAATGCTTTGCCCGGAACTTGGAGAAATGACTGCAGAACTGGTCGGAGTGCCTCCTCCAACCACAGCAACCGGCGAACTCTCAATCGCTGCACTGCTCACACTCAAGCTAGATACCGCAGGTCCATGCGTGGTAATGTGGAACCGCTGGTGGACACCGCCGCCATGTTGTGGGTGCGCATTCCCATACATTGGTGCCACCAGGGCAAGCCCAAAGATAGCGACGCACGTCTTCATGGTGTTTGAGAGGTAATGAAACCAAATAGTCAAGCGAGTGTGGTATATAGGCACAGTCAATGTACGGAGTGACCGAGCAATATCGAGCTCTTGCAAAGGGAATGTAAAAAGAGGAAAAGAGTGTGGGTGACGGAGTACGTAAAGAATAGAAGTGAGGAAGGAGTAGACTTTTAAAGGAAGAAGAGTGGAATGAATAGGAGAAAGGTGCACAGTGAGGCGCAAAGGGGATTAAGCACGTCGCAGCAAGATGGAGGCTAAGTTGTTTCATCGGAGATTATTAGTCCACTCACACCATTCACAGCTGCTTACGACATAGATATCACGATTTTCGGCGTCAATATTCTGCGACAATTTGACAATTTCCCCTGTACTCCACAATTCACAATTCTCCTGCTATTTCTTTTGCTAACTCCCAGAAAATTAGTATATGTGTTGGCCGCCGTGGGCCGTAGAGCCTCTGTAGGTATACCGTATCAAATCGGTGAAAGATATGTCCTTATGCATTTGCCGTAGTAGGCAAGGTGATTGATGCATGCACTATGCCTTAGGCGCTCATAATTAAATTAATCCAGTAGGTAAGCACAAATCCTGTGCAACCAATTTCAAGCGTGTTCTGGGCCGCAGACACAGGAGTGCGGACCCTCTGATCCTGCGATGCGATGTGACGTCGCGGGGTAGGTACATACGAGTATGTCGCCGGACCCCTCAGACACAAGAGGTACGTGGAATGCAAAATGTGTGATGAGATGAGAGGCAGATTTTAACGTTGGCTGGCACAAGAACCATGTTATCCAGCTTGCCAATCAGTGCAACGGAGATCCATTGTTTGAATGAGATGCAACGAGAGTCCTAGGATATGGACAAGAAGACATGTTATTCGAACGAAATTCATTCGTGAAGAAGATTAGTAGGAACGACGGGAGTGGCCAAGGCCTCCGTTGGGCTTGGCGTCAGGTGATTTAGCGCTGAAGATCCTCGACATCGACATAAAATATTCAATCAACAGGAGTCGATCGGACAGGTGTCGCTATTACGCTGATGCCACTTATCTAACCTCAGTGACGGAGTAGTACATGGGTTACATAAAACTGTGAACATCAATCTGTCAGGGACAGCTTTTCGACATCATCTCTTTCAGTCACCTTGACCCGAGCTGCTACCAAGGAGAATTCATCCTTTTGCCCCCTTCGGATGACTTCTGCCACAAACAATGCTATTTCTGTGACACACCTTCGGGACTTCGAAGAGAACATGTCGTATTCAAGAAGACTAATGGCCAAACTTTGCTCTGTTAACCGCAAACTGACGTGGTTGAATTTCATCTTCCAAGTCTGCACTCAAATTGATGGGTATACACATTGTATTGCACCTGTTTTTGTGGCACATCTTCTGTATGGAAGGTATTGTTATTGTCAGTAATCATGTTCTTATGCTTGTCAAAAGTGAATGAATGTTCATATGGTCTCGTTCACTTCCAAATCACCACAGTACGCAACAATGGCCCCATTCACTGTTATACAAAATGAGGACCCATTCATTCTATTCATCTCTTCACCAACAATAGGAACGCAAGCTCAAGGTCAGTATGGCCTTCGAAGGCGCCGTCTCACCTTGTCATCGTCTACTATTCAAAAGCGCGGGTCGTATTTTCTTCTCGTCTCTAATGGCCATCATTCGTACCCACCCCTCCAGACAGCGGGCAGGGACCCCTGTGACGCCGACGAAGGCATCTTCCCATGCTTTGCTAAACCGTGTCTGCGACAGGCCTGGTGCCGCCATCTCCAAGCAGCTTCGAGCGAGTCAACAATCAGGCAAGAGGACACGAAGCCCAAGCGCGCAGCTTCGAGCCGAACTAGAGAGTGCTGTCTCCGGTATAGCCTCCGCAAAAGGGCACGAAGAAGCACTCCGCATCCTTTTCGTACCATACCCAGACGTCAAAGACATAGCAGAAGAAACGCACCTCGCCATCGATGCATCCAATACCTCCGACCGCTTCTTAGCTCGCTATCCCATGTACGATGCCGAAAACATGTCAATGATCCAGCAAGAACTAGGCAAAGGCTTCGCCTCTCACGGCATGACGAGCACAAAACCCTACTACGAGATCCCTATCCTGCACCAAGGCGTCGTCACGATGCAGCATCTCTCCCACAGCTTCAACCGCGACGTGACATTCCGATCCTGGGAATGGTTGCAGGCCCAGCTCAAGATGGTCACTGCTCGACCAAAATGCTCTTCAACAGCCAAAGTTCGCTACCCACCACCACGCAAGACCCCAACCCATCCACGGAAAGCGCAGCAGCACGCCTTATTCTCCGACTCCAACATCCCCTGCATCATATTCCTCCACTGGACCATCGACCCCGGACCTTCTAGTGCCGAGATCAGCGCCATCTACGCCACCATCGCCAGCATCCAATCCTCCCGCCCTGGACAACTCTTCCGTGCCTTCCCCTCCCACTCAGAACTGACCCGTGAAACCTCCAAAATCCCCGACATCCACGCCCTCGACGCCATCGCCTCCACCTCACCCCCAAACTACACCTACAGACCGCAAACCTGCTTCACGCACGGCGAACGCGCCCACGACATGACCCGCTGCCCCCTCCGCGGCCACCGGCAAATCATCATGAAGCGAACCCGCAGCTGCGGCGGCGACCACGTCGAATGCATCGACGGCGACACCGCCCTCCCACGGCACAGACCCTCCCCCCCACACCGCTGGTTCGGCCAATCCTACGAACCCTCCTTCTCCCTCTTCGGCGAATTCCGCGTCTACATCACCGCCTCCCCCTCGCCCGGCCACCCCCGCGCCCTCCGCGGCCGCGAGGGCCGGGTCCGGCACACCGTCGTCACGGAGTGGGTCCGCGGGCACGACCCCGGCGCCATGTACGCGCGCGCGGCGACGGCGCTGGATTTCCGCGCGCCGGACGTGCGGCCGCTGGGGCTGGCGGACCTGCACGCCTTCGCTTTATACATATATGACCGGCTGCGCTCGCGCGAGGATTGGAGGGAGCAGTTTGAGAGTCTGGAGATGGGGGTGCGGTTGGATGTGGGGGTTGGGACGGAGGGGGGGAAGGGGGAGGAGGAAGAGGAGAAGGGGAAGGAGAAGGAGAAGAAGCGGTTCTTTGTGAACGAGATCACGCGCTTCTACGGGGCTGATTATTTCAGCCAGCATACGCTCGGTACGCCGCAGCAGGAGGTGTGTTGGGCGTTTGCGGAGGCTGTGGATGGGTATTTTGGTGCGGAGAAGGGCGGAGGTTAAGGGGGGGCGGGGAGGTGGATGAAGGGGAAGTTTAGATATCAGATCGTAGGATGATCATCATCATCATCACTAATCTCTAGCAATTTAGCGAGCATGTGGAAGCACGGTGGGGAGTTGAACATAGACCATGTCCAAAGGCTTCTTTGTGCCTTTTAGGTTGTAACAATACCACTCCAAAACACCCCCATTTATCTACCTCTTCTTCCCACAGCTAGTACAACAATCCTCCGGCCTCGGCCTGCCACTCAACGTATCAACCGTCTTCTTATACTGCAACCAACTCTCATCCTTCGGCCTCCTATGATTCCAATTCGTCTCTTCCCTCTCCAGCCTTTCCATGGCTCCGAAAACCACGCTGATGCCTTTGACTCCAATAACAGCCATGCTGAGGTCATCTTCCATGATCTCCTCTTTCGACTTGCCCGCGTATTGCTCTATCGCTTGTATGCACTTCACCGCGAGCCTGACTGCGCGGACGCGGTCCATAGGGGAGGGCGTGCCGCCTTGTTGGACGTGGCCGGGAATGGCGAAGCGGGACTCGAAGCGGCCTTTGGATTCTTCACGGATCATGTTAGCAACGACTTCGGTGGTGTAGGTTTCCGACGCGTGCTCGTTGCATAGGATGAGTTTCCCAGCGCGTGTTTGGCCTTTGTCTTTCGCAAAGCTTTGTTTCAAGTGCTCAATATCACGCCCGAGCATTTGGAGATTGATGCCCTCTTCAGGCGTGTAGACTGCTACGGCCCCGATGCCTAACGCGCCCATTGTTGCAATGTAGCCAGATTTGCCACCTTGGGTCTCGACTACGAAAATCCGGCGGCGTGAGGCCGATGCTGATTGTTTGATGGCATCACAGTATGAGGTCAGCGCGTTGAGACATGTATCGCTTCCTACCGAGTACTCGGTGCCTGGGACGTTGTTGCTAATGGTTGCAGGTAGCAGCATCATCGGTATCCGGAAAGCTGGGTAATCCGGTCGCGCTTTTCGGAGCTCGCTGAGCGCCGTGAAGGCTTCAAAGCCTCCGATGATGAACAGTGCATCGAATTTATAGATATTGAAGCAGTCTGCGGTCTCTCCCATGCCCACTTTCGAGGGTAGATCTCGGTTGGTGCCGATCTCGGATCCACCCTTACTGATCCAACCTTCGACATCCAGCCACTGTACGTAGCGAACGGATCCGACAGGCTCATCGGCGTGGTGACGAACGAGCCCTGGGAAGCCGTTATGTATGGCGATCGGTGTGTGGCCTCTAGAAAGACAATATGCTACGGCTGCTCTGGTGGCTGAATTCATTCCACCAGCAGGGGCTCCTACGTGGATGATGGCAATGTTCATGTGCTGTGATATGTTAGCCCTGGAGTATAAGGAGAATTGAAGAAAACCCATCTTACTGTCTGTTTTGGCAAGCGTAAGGCAGGTTGATCCGTGGCGGTGGTCATCATATAAGCCTGATGGTATTCTGCAAATTCTGGCCCCCGCAGATCTAAGGCTCTTTTGAAGTCTTTAGCTTTGATAGCTTCAGCCACTTCTTGAGTCGACTTTACGGCCTCAATCAAAGGGTTTCGGACAATTTTGTTTTCTATGATGGCGATGAACTTGGATGGTGTTTCTGGTGTGGCCTCAAGTACTGCGTTGACAGCTTCCACACCCTGTAGAGTAGATAGCTGTCGGTCATAGGCACAAGCGTTACCGCCTCTTTGTACGTGTCCGAGGGTTGTGATCCGGGTGTCGAGCTTCAGTCTGGTGGATAACAGGTCTTTAACTTTGTTAGGTGATATTCTGGTTAGATCAAGGTCGTGTGCGCCTTCTGCGACTATGACGATCGTTTTCCGCTTTCCAAGTTTTCGGTGCTGTAGTATGGTCAGCAACAGTTACCGCAGATGATTTTGAGGCTCTACCTTGGAGATAATGTCGCACATTTGATCCTCCCAGTCTCGGTCTGGTGGACTCTCAGGAATGAAGATAAAATCTGCCCCTGTGCTCACGCCAGCCATAAGTGCAAGCCAACCACAATGCCTTCCCATGACCTCGATCACGAAAGCCCGCTGATGTGAGAATGCGGTAGCATCGATGTAGTCCACGGCCTCACATATCCTGCCCAGTGAAGAGTAGCAGCCAATTGTAGCATCCGTGTCGGCAAAATCGTTGTCTATTGATCCCACTAGGCCGACAATGTTCAGGTATTGGAATGTCTTCTGCTGCTCTGTGCTGATGTCCCCGTTCTTCACCTAGAGATTGAGTTAGCATCCTTCTTGTCGAGCTTTGCGGACACGAAGGTCGTTGGGGTACAAAATGAATCTTTGGCTATCCGGATTGGCAAGGTTGCAAACTTACAAGCTCCTCGAGCAGACTGGGCCATTCCCCTCTGAATGTGTCGGCCCCAGTTAGACTACCATCCCCTCCGCAGATGACTAGTGCATTGATCCCCTTGTCGATCATATTCTTCGCCGCCTTCAACCGCCCCGGTCTTTCTGTAAATGCTTTGCACCTTGCTGTACCAATCAAAGTGCCTCCTTCCGACAGCCAACCTCGAACGTCTTCCCAATGCGCCTGTCGTATGAGGTCGCCGCCCTGTACCAGACCCTCGTACCCTTCATAGACGCAGTAAGCTTCACAGCCTTGGTCGATTGCCATCCGGACGACTGCGCGTACTGAGCCATTCATTCCAGGTGAGTCTCCCCCACTTGTCATGACTGCGATTCTCTTCTTCGGGGCGGGCGCCCCATTGGTGATAGGTGCCATGGTAGGGGAATTGAATGCAAGAGAGAGTAGTAGGTTAATAGTAGAGCGAGGAGAACGGGAAGGGAGTTGTAGGAAAAAGAAAAAGAAAAAGAAGAAGGGAAGGAAAGGATAAAAAGAAAAGGCAAAAGAGTAATTCGCCGACAAGCTTCAGCTTATCAGAGCTACTCACTAGGAAACGCAGTTTACTAAGTAGGAAAAACAACTTTTTTAAAACCCCCAAACCCCCCCCCCCCATCAAAATGCCTACTTCTTACTAAAATATAATGTACTTTATACTAATATATTAAAATCTATATTTTAAAGAATATAAGTTATAGAGTATATTTTATAGTATAATTAAAAATTTAAATTATTATTAATCTATAGAGGTAAGTAATAGTTAATTAAAAAAATTAATTATTTTTTTTTTCTTAGAGACTTAATAGTATATATAATAACTCTTTATTATAGTATAAAAAGAAAATAATATATATAAAGAAATATTAAAAATAAAAATTTTAAAAAAAAAAAAAAAAAAAAAAAAATTTTAAAAAAAAAAAAATTTTTAAAAAAAAAAAAAAAAAAAAAAAAAAAAAAAAAAAAAAAAAAAAAAATTTAATTAAAAAAAAAATAAAAAAATAAAAAAATATTTTAATTTTAAAAAAAAAAAAAAAAAAAAAAAAACCTTTAAAAAAAAAAATTATAAAATTTAAAAAAAAAAAAATATTTTAAAAAAAAAAAAAAAAAAATATAAAAAAAAAAAAAAATTAAAAATTAAAAAAAAATAAAAAAAAAATTTAAAATTAAAAAAAAAAAAAAAAAAAAAAAATTAAAATTAAAAAAAAAAAAAAAAAAAAAAAAAAAAAAAAAAAAAAAAAAAAAAAAAAAAAAAAAAAAAAAAAAAAAAAAAAAAAAAAAAAAAATTTTAATAATAAAAAAAAATAAAATAAAAAAAATAATAAATAAAAAAAAAAATATATTTTTTTTATATCTCTCGCTTAAATATTACTAAATATCTAAGATATATATCTCTTTCCGCCCGTTTTTAAATTTCTTATTAACGTCTCTAGATTACTTCTCGATAAATTCGCTATTATTAATAATCGAGGCCGTAAGCGAGCTTAATAGCTATTTATTACTACTTATAAACGCGTTAAAAGACCCTAAAAAAGAGCTTAAACGAATATATTCTTCTTTATATATTTCTCTTAAGCTAGCGATAGATAGATTAAATTAATATTTAAATATTATAGTTATATTAAACGCGTTCGATTTAGATATATATATCTCTTTTACTTATCTCTTAGAGTCTCTATTAATACTCTTAGATTATCTCTTAGCGAATTCGCTATTATTAATAATCGAGGCCGTAAGCGAGTTTAATAGCTATTTATTACTACTTATAAACGCGTTAAAAGACTCTTAAAAAGAGTTCGAATAAATACGTTTTTCTCTATATATTTTTTCTAAGCTAATAATAGATAGATTAAACTAATATTTAAATATTATAATTATTTTAAACGCGTTCGAAATCGAATAATAATTCTTCTATCTATTTATATAATTATTCTTCTTTTACTATTCTATTAATTCTATTAATTCTATTAATTCTATTAATTCTATTAATTCTATTAATTCTATTAATTCTATTAATTCTATTAATTCTATTAATTTCATTAATATAAATATATTTACTCTCGATATTCTTATACTTAGTTAAATAAGAGAAGAATCTATAATAGACGAATATAAAGAATACTATAGAGAATATTATAGAGATAGTTATTAGTAGTAGTAATATAATAGACTTACTCTTTATAATCTTATATTAATTTATTTAATTAGTATAAGAGAAGTTAATATAGTAAGCGAATATAGAGAATACTATAAAGAAATTAAGCGATAATAAGATTTTTAATATTAAGAATACGACTTAGCTCTTTAAGATCTTACGTTATATACTTTTTATAATTCTATATTAAATTATTACTTAGTAAGCGAAGAATATTACTATAACTTAGTTTATTATTCTTACTATATTAAGAAGTAAGAGAAGAAATTATAATAGATAAATGTAAAGAATATTACGAAGAATACTATAGAGAATACTACGAAGAAATTAAGCGATAATAAGATTACTATTATTAGAAATACGACTTAGCTCTCTAAGATCCCACGTTATATACTCTTTACGATTTTATATTAAATTATTACTTAGTAAGCGAAGAATATTATTATAACTTAATCTATTATTCTTATTATATTAATATAATATATTATTATAATAACGTTATAAGAGAAGAATCTACTACGATAATTATAGTTAATTAAATCTCTATAAAAGAAATATTATAAGAGAAGAAATTATAATAGATAAATGCGAAGAATACTACGAAGAATACTACGGAGAATACTACGAAGAATATTACGAAGAATACTACGAAGAATACTACGGAGAATACTACGGAGAAATTAAGCGATAATAAGACTATTATTATTAAGAATATAACTTAACTCTTTAAGATTTCACGTTATATACTCTCTACGATTTTATATTAAATTATTACTTAATAAGCGAAAAATATTATTATAACTTATTTTCTTATCTCTATTATATTAATATAATATATTATTATAATAATATTATAAGAGAAGAATCTACTACGATAATTATAGTTAATTAAATCTCTATAGAAGAAATATTAAATAATATATATTTAGATAAATTAAAATTATTCGATATCTTACTCTAATAGCTATTTTATTATTCGAAAGATTTTACTACGATAGAAGATAATATAAAATTTATATCACTAATTAATATATTATCTTTATTTCTTTTCGATATTTCGATACTCTTTCTCTATTTTTTATAAATAATTATTATAAATTAATTCTTTATATTTAATATACCTTTCTAATTAAATCTTAGCGCGCCTCTCTTTATATATATTAGTATATATAATAGAATAAGATAGAGCTAAACTAGAAAACCTTGAATTTGTATATACAGTCAATTATTAATTCGTTAGGTCTACGCTTTTTAGTTAGATACCGCGGGTAAATAAATTAGCGTCCGTAATTATTAAAAAAATAGGTATATATTATTAACATATAGAAAAACTTTTTTATTTTCTATTAACTTTTTGAGATTTTTTTTTTAAATTATAGAACGAAATGTAGGCTTTTAGATAAGAAAAGAAATTCTAAATTTAGTCTTATAATTATTAAACCGCAAGGAATTCAAATATCGCTCACCAAAGTTCGCTCGACAGCCGGATCAAAAAACAGGTATACATTATTTGATTTTAGAATAACTTTTTTATTTTCTATTAAAATTTTAGAATTTTTTGTTTAAACTATAGAGTATAATGTGGGCTTTCAGATAAAAAAAGAATTACTAAATTTAGTCTTATAGATATTTAAAGGTAACGAATTCAGATATCGCTCATCAAAGATCGCTCATCAAAATTTACTCGATAGCCCCGATCAAAAAAAAATGGTTATGAATTTAATTCATAGGATATAGATTAAAAACGCATAATAAGCGATTAGAGTTCGATTTGACTTAGGGCTAGGGCTAAAATTCGATTTAACTTAGAAAAATCTAACTTCATGAATTTAATTTATGGGCCTTTACTTGTTAGACTATAATATAAGTTGGATCCATAGCTCCATCCTACATGATCGCGCAATGCATATCTCCACATTTGATATCAACATGCGATGATACCAGTTGGCTCGAACAGCAGGACTCGATGCCGAACGCATGTGTCGAGTTGATTGCATACTGTATGGTTGTATATGTTGTATTCTAGCTTGACCATGCATAGTAAAATTTAGCGTATTCAAAAACGTCTGGAATGCTTGGCACCGGAGATCTTTCACACCACACACCCAAATTCGTACTGTAGCATAGAAATCTCTTCGTAAAATTATTTAAATTAAGTAGCTATAACTACTTGCCAAGGCTTTTAATAGAAATAAAGAAAATATATAATCTTCGCCAAAGTAGAAGTACTATGGGAAACAGGTATAGCGATTAAGAGGCTAAGGAATATATTAAGACTTTAGTATAACTTTTTTTTTTCTTATCTAAGACCTATACTAACGATAGCAGTGTTATTAAATGATTTTACGGAGAGATTTCTATGCTACAGTTCGAATTTGGGTGTGTGGTGTGAAAGATCTCAGACGTTTTTGAATACGCTAAATCTGGCACTGTCAAAACCCTTAAGCGGAGTTAACCTTCATCTGCATCTGTGCTGCTCAAAGATGGAGCGCAGATCGGTACCCTTTGAGTACGCTTGACTTCGTGCACTTTACATCCAGGCACTGTATAGAACCAGCCTTTTTTGTATTGTAAGCCCCGCTAGACGTAAAGTACTTTACTGATACCCCGGTGGCTAGTGTCCAAGATCCTGTCGATTAAAATGCAGCTTTTCTTTGTGTACTAGATGAAAGGCAAATGCTATTCTCCATGTTTCTTAGTTGAGCGTGGTGTACAATGAGGCTCAGACGGGATTTGACCGTGTCAATTCTCTACGCCGTCTATGTTATTACCGAACCGGTCGATATACGCTCCGAGTATGCGGTTAAAGACTCTCACCCTGTACCAGATGGCTGGAGTTACGTGTGCAAGGCACCACCTGACCACGTGATTGAGCTTCATATCGCATTGAGGCAAGCCCACTTCGACATTTTGGAGAAGCGCCTCTAAGAAGGTAAGCCTTCGGAAATCAGCGTCTTTGTGACGAATTCACCAGGTACTCTAATGTTCTTGTCATGACACCCAGTCTCCGACCCTGCCCACCGACGATATGGAAGACATCTCCCCATCGCCGAAATCAACAGCCTTACCAAACCACGAGATGAAACCCTGGAGCATATCCATCAATGGCTCTCAGATCACGGTGTTGACGAGAGAAGTTTCATGGAAAGCGCAGCACAGGACTGGATTACGCTCCGATTGCCTGTCTCCAGCATAGAACGATTGCTCCAAACAGAATACTCGACATACCGGTGCGAACATCATGGTTCTGTTGCAGTCCGTGCGCCAACATGGTCATTACCACAGCACTTGCATGAACACATTGACAGTATACAACCTACCAACTCATTCCTTCAGGCCTCCTCGCCATCGAAGACCCTCTCCAAGCTACCTTTGCCCCAAGTCGGTGAGAGGCTACTTCAGTGAGGTTAGAACGATAGAAATCATCCTAATATGACTATTGTCAACGAGAGTGCAGAGGAGGTATCCGCGGATACTCTTCACTCCATGAACGTGGCCAACAGGCCCGCAAACTTGACCGTGAGTCAAGCATATAACGCCAGCGCGGTTGATCCGGTCTGTGATCGGGTGCTTTATGGTCTCCTGGCCTATAAACCCCAAGCCGCAGGTCGGATTAAAATGGCGTTGACCAACTACCTCGGCCAATTCAACAACCAAACAGACCTCGACCTCTATCTTCAAACGTACCGACCAGATGCAACCGGCCCCGCAAGCAATTGCACAAACGTGAACATAGCCGGCGGTATCAATAAGCAATCCCACGCCACGCCAGACGAGCTCAGTGCAGGGCTGGGCCGCGAAGGAAACCTAGATGTCCAAATCATGATGGGCATCGCCTACCCAACGCCCCTGATCACATACAGCACTGGGGAGTCCCTCCCTCCGTTTCATCCCGACCTCTTCACGCCGACCAACACCAACGAGCCCTTCCTCACCTGGCTGCATTACATGCTCGCCCTAGCCGATCTCCCCCAAGTCATCAGCACCTCCTACGGCGACATCGAGCACACCGTCCCGCCCGCCTACGCCCAACGTGTCTGCGAGGCCTTTGCCCAGTTCGGCGCCCGCGGCGTCACCCTCATCCACGGCTCCGGCGACACCGGCGTTGGCCGCGCCGGGACCTGCCTCTCCAACGACGCCTCCCCCGAAGTTCAAGGAGCTGGCTTTGCGGTCGCGTTTCCGGACTCAGCGGCCGTGGTATTATAGGGGCTGGGATTGAGGTCGTTATACCTGAATGTAGTCATCGACCGTAGTACTACCATCGACGTTGTCGACTGGTTCGAGACCTATCCGTAAGAACATGCATTAACAGCACGCTGTCGTTTCCGAGGGTCATGGCGCCCAAGAGCTGATATAGACCCAAGTGTATAGCTCGAATCGTGTGAGATAACGAGCAACAAGTGTCATTGGCAACAACTGGAGCTGGGCGTGTACAGAAGCCGTGTCAAGCTACGAAGTACTCCTCCAGTCACGTAACATCATCGGCTTTGCATCTATCGTATCTAGTCTCCCAATGACGACACCATCGCCAATTCCCAGCCGCTACCACTGCGCCTTCCCTTTAGCCCTCAACTTGGAGCCGAATTTCCAGAGCAGTAGAGGTGCCGGTACGCCAATCATCAACGACAGGAAGCCCAGCAAGCTGTTGCCCCATCCATACCCGAGAGCTTGATACATGCCCGGCGCAAAGATTGGGAAGGCAAAAGCGGTGATACTACGCAAGAACTGGCTCGCGGCCGTGGCGGAGGATGTGTACTTGGGGAACGAATCGAGGACGTAGGCCTGCATGGCCTGCGTGCCCAGGATGATACCGGCGGCAAAGATGGCGACCCCAATGTCTGTGAGTACCCAATACGCCTTCAGCTCACCGGCCCATCCATACCAAAACAGTCCAATGGGGATGAGCAGGCTGCCGGGGATCATCATGGGCACGCGGTATTCCGGAGCGGTGACGCCGCTGGCCCTGTTTTTCAGGTGCGCCCAGATACGGTCAGTGACCCGTGCTCCAATCTGTGCGGCTATTGTGTTGCCAATGGCGAGGGCGATGTAGTTGAGGCCGGACTGCGAGACCGTCTGGCCGTAGCGTTGGGTCCACAGCTCGGCGAAGGTGGAGAACATGATGTAGTTGATGCCGAAGTTGTAAGCCATGAAGACGGACATGACTTGAAGCGTAGGCTGAGTGAGCAGGAGTCGCATCGGCCGCGTCAGGGTAATTCTGAGTTTTTGCCAAAGAGTCTGGGTTGAGCGCTCGTGTTGCGCATATTGATCATGTTCACCGGACTTGCGTACTGCCTTCGCTTTGCGGGCAAGGATGATGGCCGCATACGGTTCCTTGAACAGAAAGAATCCAGTGATGGTGATTAGACCACTGAAAATGGAAACAATCCAGAATAACCATCGCCAACCAATCTTCTCTGTTATCACCCCTCCAATGATGGGACCTATCGCAGTGCCGAGTAGTGGTATGAATGTTGATATTGCTAGGGAGTGCCCTCTCTGCTCGGGTCTCCAGCAGTCTGCGAGAACAGGATTTGTGACCTGTTAGTATTCAGTAACCGAGCACAAAGCGTAGAGGGATTCTACTGCCGTACCGCAAACTCCGCACTTGCTCCTATACCCGCCAAGAAGCGAGCAGCAATCATTGTAGCGTTGTTCTGAGCGAAGCCACAGACCGTGTTGAAGATGATATAGAACGTGCCAGACAACAACCAGACAGGCCGTCGGCCGTAGATCTCTGTGGATGGGGCAAGCAAGAGGGGACCGAATGCATATGCGAGTACGTAAATGGAGAGAGCTAGGTTTGCTGCCGCCATGTCTAGCCTAAGATCATTGCCGATGGTAGAGAGTGCTGGGGCCATCATCGTCCCTGACATGAGAGTTACGAGTCCGCTCATGGAGCACAATAACGTGACTGCCCATTTCTCGCGATTGGGCCAATTCAGTGGGTTGAGAGGATCATCTGGACCATCGAACGTTATCTAGTCCGGAATTTTAGCATTGCAATACTATAAGATATATACATCGAAGATTATCCATGCCTCTGCAGTTACGTCTGACTGCTCTTCTAGATCCTGCGGCCTGTCCAAGTCATCCTTTTCCTTCCAGTCTCCGTCTTTGTCTGAAACCCGCAAATCTCCAACTTTCTGGGGCTCTTGGTTGATTTTACCGGCCTGAAGCTCTGGAGCTACCTCTGGCGATGCCAGCGTCATAATGTCACCCGCTGTGCGCGGAGTCGAAGGGTTTCTAGGAAGTTTATGGATGTTCCCAACCATGTCCGAAACGGAAAGATCGACAAACAGTGCGGAGAGACTCAGCAGTCAAGATGTACTGTAATAGTGGTGACGTCGTGCGACATGTGGAGCTCGGCGGGTGCGAAGCTGCAGTCGGGAATACGACTGATTGTAGGCACTTTAACTATTCATCATTATGAGCCCCACAAACCAGACGTTAAAATGGCAGCATTAATCAATAAGCTAATCAAATGGTGGTGCTACAATAGAACATATAACTCATCTTAGCGCCTTGTGGGTACAGTGCTCACCCGTGCTCCGGATAAGGAAGGTGTTGTTTGTAGCTTTGTAATTCTGGTCGGGATCACCGTGTAAACTAAGGTAGTTGCAATACCGTTAGCGGTAGTATGTTCTACTGCTATATCACTTAGCCGTAATATGAATCTGGAGCTAAATTAGTTGGTGCTATTTACCACCGCTACTTGATTTCCTCACGACTACTCGTATGTGTCTCGGTCATTATGGCGAGTACATCTCCTCAACATTCAACACTAAGATGGGTTCGGTAGAGCGAAAACCATTACAATATAGTAAGCCATCAAGCTATCCCTCCTCCTGTTTGAGCGTAAGTTCTGCTGGGGCTATCGGCCCTTGACTCTGCAGGAAACTTCCTGTGGAAGTGTCGGACAATGACATGGCAGTTTGTCATGATCACAAGATGATGGTGAGACTAGAGGAGTGCCCCGGCAACTTTCATGCATCTGGGTTTCCAAGGATGCTCGAATGAAACTTCCCCTGGGAACAAGTGGTCATGTTTTATTTTGGAGATTATCAGATTTTGGTTGCGATGCTGCCCAGGCTCAGCACTCGTCTGCTTTTATTTCCCAACAGATCTTTGCGTGTAGTTCTTTTCCGAAACGCGAGAAAAAAAACACGAGTCTCACGTAGCAAGAAGCCATCACGACCGAATGCTTCCCATTATTGTTGTGCATAGCATATTCTCTTTCGGTCTCGCACTGGCCCGTTGACAAGGCAAGGTTAGAGGTGAGACTTAGTGGTGGCTTTCACAGTGTGAGAGAATTCGAGAATATGACATTGCATATCCTAGCATGCTTCGGTCCCTGTTTCTACACTCCAAGCTTGACTCTGTACCTTACTGCTACTACCGTCTTTCCGTAGAGGCGGCGTGCCATCTTCTGTCATGCCTTGTCATTCTGTCACCATGGTTGATTGTTGCCAGGACCTTTTCGTATCAAAAGTACACCTTCACCTAGAAAGAAGGAGGTCCACTTTCTTTAATTTCGGTCTTCAGACCATTGGCTGCAGAGTAGAGAACACGCTAGATCGCACCATTGCACCGTCGATCAGTCTTATCCCATTGACAAGGCATATCTTGGTCTGCTGAGCCTAAGGCAGAAAAATTGTATATAAAGAAGCTCAAGATCTTCGTTTCAACAGTATCCAGACTCAGAATACTTCAGTCCATCTCAAGCATCAACTTTCTTCATCTCCGCTCAGCATCATACAAGTCTTCACTCAACCTGAGACGACTCCTGCAACGCAACAATGCATCAGTCCACGCTCATCAGCCTCCTGCCGCTCCTTGCGGCCTTGAGCGTTGCGGCGCCAACGGCCAGGGGCGCTATCTCTCCGCTTGCTCGACGAGCTGATGCTGACTCAGCCTCTGTCTACACCGTGGACAAGGTTGGACGTCACTTCCCCGTGTCTCGATGACTGCTAACAGTCCAGCGTTCCGATGCCGATAGTGCCAGCGTCTATGTGGTAGACAAGGTGCGCCACACAAGCCTCTCCCCTCAGTGTCCTCGCTCATGAACATTACAGCCCTCCGATGCCGACACCGCCTCTGTTTACACGGTGGACAATTTATTAAATTTCTATTAATTTACTTTTAAATAGACTTTTAAATCTTTTTTTTAATACTCTAGAATACTATACAAGATAAAGATTACGATATATTTTATATAATAATTCTAATATCTAATAACGAGTAAAGGCCTATAAATTAAATTCATATTTTTTTTTTAATTAGGGCTATCGAGTAAGTAGATATTCGTATATATTCGAAAGTATCTGATATCTGATAATACCCGATTTAAAATCCGATAAGTCCGACGCAATATCAAAATATGTGCATTGTTTTTAATTTTACTATATATCTATCTGAATAAGACGTTATACTATATCGAGACTCTATAGTATAATAGAATATTATAAAAAATAGTCTACTTATTTTTGAAGATACGAAGAGAGATAGAAGTCTAGTTAAGAAAAAGGCTACTATATCTCTTACACTAGGCCTACTAATATTATTAACGCTTATTCTATCACAGTAATAATAGTAAGGTAAAGAAAGATCTACTTTATAATAGTGACGGGCCTTAGTAAACATCTGCAAATCTAAAAAGTGAATTTCCGTACGATTTCCGCCGGGTCCGTATTATAAGTACGATTTAGTCTATTTAGTAGACTTTATCTATATCTAACTCTTTTTATTAATTTAATAATTAAATATAGTAAACTTCGCGTTTAGTAAGTTAAGATAGTATTTATTTAGATTAATTAGATTTTAAAGCGATTATAAGCTATTAATTTAATAGTATATATCTAAAAATTCGAGGGACTATATATAAAATAGATTTTTTAGATTATTTAAGTTAGATAATATTATTAATAATAATAATATCTATTAAAAGTTTAATTCGACTAATTAAATATATATTAGAAAGATTTTTAAGATTATTCGAGTTAAATAGTATTATTAATTATAATAATATTTATAAAAATTCTAGATTAGCTAGTCTCGCTAATAATATTAATATTTATAGCGTATTTAAATTAGATAATATTATTAATTATAATAACGTCTCTAGAGTATTTAATTCGAATTAAATTTAATATCTCTAGATATCTAATAAAAGTTATTAATTTAAGATTTATTACAATATCTTATTATAATATTAATAATATTTATAATCTCTAAAATATAGATTTTTAAATAATTAGAATTTTAAGCGCTATAGCGATATTTAATTCTTTATTAATTTTTATTTAATTCGCCTAATAGATAAAGAGACTAACTCTCTCTATTTTATTTACTACGCTATATATTCTTTATATTTTTCCTTCTTATTTAATATAACTTTATTAATTTATAAATATTTATTCTCTTTATAAGTTATCTCTTTTTTTATTTACTATAATAAAGCTATAAATAATATATTAAAGTTTAATCTTTTTTATTTATTCTCTCTACTTATTAAGACGCGAAGTATTTATATTTTAAATTTAAAGAGATTTAAGTTTTAATTATTATTTATTAAATCGATTTCTTTTTATTTAATTATTTTATATATTAATTATTTCTTAATAATTTATAAGATTCTCTTATTATCTTTAAATAGATTTAAATCTAATCTCTTAAATAATTTAATATTAGCGAATCTTAATATAACTTCTCTTAAGACGCTTATAAAGTCTAATTTCTTAGTAATATTATTTAGCAAATTTTTATATAAATTATTTAATTTAGAGAATCTCTATATCTTTCTTATTAATTTAAAATATATCTTTAAAATATATTATCGTAATATATAATATATAATAAGTCTTTTCTATTATTTTATATCTCTTTAGAACTTTTTAATATACTTATATATTTCTAAAAAGTATTATAATTATATAAGTAGTAAAATAATAATAAAAAGCTTATCTTTAACTTTCTTATTATTTTATCTTTTAATATAAAAATATTTAGAATTATAATTCTTTAGATTATAATAAAAAGTAATTATTATAAGAATTATAATATTATTAAATAAGAATAATTAAAGATACTTACTTCTTTATCTAAATTTAAGAGATACTCTCTTATTATAGAAGAAAATTTTATATAATAATATAATTATTAATTAGAATAAAAAGTATTTTTTATTTTAAAGACTATTAGCTAAAAAAATTAATTAATTTAAATTTTATAAAATATATTATATTCTATCTATTTTATAGATCTTAATATATAAATTAAAGATCGACTAATAAGTCGCTAATTATCGTCTTTAGATCTTTAAGCGATAATATTATATAAATCTTAAAATAAGATTAAATAATATCTTAAATTTTCTTTATTAGAATTAAATAAAAATTATCTATATAGTTAAAAAGTTATATTCTTATTAGAAAGAGCTTAAAGTATTAATAATAATAATTAATTAAGAATATTAATATCTTTCTTATCTCGAAACTTATAAATTAATTATTAATACTTTATATAAATTAAGTATTCTTATAAAATTATTATCTCTAATCTCTTTATATTCTAATTATTATTTAATTAAATATATTAATATAATACTTTAATTAAAAATTTAACTTTTAAAAATTTAGATATTTAAGATTTTTATTAATTATAATTATTATAAATAAGATAACTCTTATTATTTTAAATATATTAAGATACTCTTTCTTAATATTATAATCGCGTTTTTTTAATTATATTAAATTATTCTAAAGCGCGATTTAATAATTATCTTTATTTAAATTATCTTATAAAATATAATCTATATATCTTTCTTTATTCTAATCTATTAATAATATATAATTTAATATTATTAGAGATATTAATAAAGCTTTAAATTTTTTTATTTTATTTAATAGATATATTAGCGAAAAGCTTAAACGAGCTATATATTAATAATACGACTTTAATATAATAATATCTAATAACTCTATTTAGCGTAATACTTTTTAATATTAAATTATTTATAATAATTTAATTATTATTCTATTATATTTAGAATATATATTTATTTTTATATTAAAGCTTTATATAAAGTATTCTAGCTTTATTATTATAAAGGCGATTTCTCTTAATAGATTATTTTTTATCTTAATTTAGTATATATTTATTAATCTAGATATTTAATTATATAATATATTCTTATTTTATCTTATTAATTCTAATTCTTTATCGCTAATAAGAATTATTTTAAATTCTATAATTTATATTAGCTAGTTTATATCGATATTATTTAATTCTAAAACTAATTAACTAGTAATTAATATTATTACTCTTTATTCTAGATTTAATAATTTTAATATTTAATCGAGATTTAAATAAGAGTTTTTTTATTATTTTCTATTAAGATATTAATTTAATAGAAGATATAGATTAAATAAGAATATATCGAGTTTATAACTTTATCTTTATCTTTAATTTTAGAAAAAAGATCTTTTTTAATATTTATAATAGTATATAAAATTAAGAGAATATTATTAATATTAAGAGAAGCTTTATTATATATAATAATTATAATTATTAATAATTTCTTTATCTTCTATAGACTAATAAAATTATTTAAAAATTTATTATCGTTATAATTAGATATTATATATATATTTTTCTTAAGCTTATATATTCTATAGCGTTTAAATAATTTAGAATCTATCTATCTATATTCTTTAATATATCTTTTTCTCTTATTAATCTTTTTTATTTTACTCGCTTTCTATTAATATATAATTAATAATATCTTCGCGAATAAATAGATTATAATTTATATTTTTTATCTCTTTAACTTTCTTCTCTCTTCTAATATTTTTAATTCTCTTTATTATTATTCTCTTTTTTATATTTTATTTTAAAGTTTTTATAATCTCTATAATTTAAATATAATAAACTTATTTAATAGAATATAAAGTATTATAAATCTTTTATTATTATTAAAAATTAGAATAAAATTAATATTAAATATTAAAAACGATAATAAATAAAATATAAAAGTAAATATATTTAAATAAATAAAAAAATAAAAGAGTAAAGAAAAGTTATTAATTTAAAAAGGGGAATTATTAATTAATACGTTTTTAATTTATTTAAATTAAAGCGCGTTAAATCTCTATTTAAATTCGATTATCTATTTAACTTAAATATTCTATTTAAACTAAATAATATTTTTATTAATAATCTCTATTTAAATTAAATAAATTTTTTATTAATAATTAACGTTAAGTTAATTATTATTTATTATTAAATATTATTACTCTAATTATACTTCTCTATTTACTTTCTTATTCTTAAATATTTTTTTATAAATAATATCTATTTTAATATATATAATTATAGATTTTTTAATATAAATATTTATTAATAATAATTATTTTAATATATTAATAATATATTTTATTTTCTAGATAACGTTATATATAAAGTTATAATTTATATAATTATTAATAATAATATTATTATAGACTTTATAACTATTAAAAATAATATATAATTCTTTTTAATAATTTAAAGCTATTTTATATATAATAATATATTTCTATTATAATTAATATTATCTTTTTATAATCTCTATTAATAGAATATAGAGATTAAATATTAGCTTTAACGTCTTTTATATTATTTCTCTCTATTTAATAAAGATTATATATTTTTTCTAATTAAAGTTTATTAAAATATAATCTATAAAGAAAACTTATATTAATAAATTTTCTAGAAGTTATTTAAGTTTAATATTATTAAATAACGCGAGACGTTAATTATATTAAAGATAAAGATCTTATATTATATAAAGTATAAAAAGATATTTAGAGAAAGTAAAGATTATAGATTATTTTAATAAGATAGATTTTTTATATTATAGAATTTCTTAAAATTAATTAAATTTTAGAGAATATAATAATTATAATATAAATATCTAATTATTTTTTATATATATATATATTATAACTTTAAATTCTTTTATTAATAGCGAGAATAATTAATTTAAACTATTATATTACTTTATATATTTCTCTTAATATCTTTATTATCTTTTTCTTTTTTTAAAATAAATAATCTCTTTATATATTAGTAATAATAGATATATATAAAAAATAAATATTTATTTATTTAATATTCTTTAATTATAAAGAATATAGAATTCTAATCTCGCTTATATATCGATAATATAATTATCTTAAACTTTTAAAAATAATTAATCTTAATATCTTTATTATTAATATAATATATAATTCGATCTATTATAATATTATATACTTTATCTTCTTTTAATATATTTATAAATATATTAAAATTAATATTATTTATTATAATATGAATTAATATCTAGATCTTAATAATATTAAAAAATAATATTAATATATTAATTATAATCTTTTTTAAATATATATAGAAACTAGCTTAATTAAAGATATATAATTATAATATAAAATCGATATTATTAATAGAGATAGATTATTTATTTTATTATTTATATTTATAAGTTTATATATATATATAATTAATTTTTATAATTATATCTAATTTGTAATTATTTAATTATTCTCTTAAAATATTAAATATAAAGACTTTTAAAAAGATATTCTTTAATTATTTAAAGATCTTATTAAGCTTTATTTAATTATAAAGAATATTAAACGCGCTCTTAATTAGATATCTTTTTTTTATCTTTTATTTTAAAAAAAAGCGAATCTTTTTATAATTAGACTCTTTTATTATTAAGCTATATAAGATAATTAATATTATTTAAATTTTTAAATTAATATTAATATAGAATAATTTAGATAAAATAGATAAAGATAATATAACGCTAATTTATAAAGATTTATATTTTATATCTAAAATTAATTAAATTATAGAATTTTAAAAGAAGTAAAATAATTCTAGAGAAGAATATATTAAAAAGAATATTATAGAATTAATAAAGATTTTAATTTAGAAATAGATTTTATAGATTAACCTTTATTTAATAAACTCTATTATATTATTTATTCTATCTATTTAGAAAATTAATTAATAATTAAATTAAATAATCGAAATTGAATAATATAATACGAAGTCGAATTATACTATATATTATTTAGATATTTAAAATATCTATTTAAAAATAATATATATCTTTTTTAATTCCTCTATCTATTATATATCTAAATTATCTTATCTTTTACTTTTTTATCTATATTATTATTCTTATATTTATTATAAATATTAACTCTTAAATTAAATATCTTTTATTTAATCTTTTTATTTAGAATCTTCTTATTTAGATCTTATAAGTTATTTAATATTAAATTATAATTATATATTAAAATAGTATAGAAGCTTTAGAATAATTAAGTATACTTATAAATAGCGTATCTAAAAAGATAATATAGTATTATTATATATTTAAAAATAAATTATCTCTCTTTATATATTTTTATTTAAAATCTTATTATTAAGACTTTTTAAATTATCTAATATTAAATAATAATTATATATTTTTTTATTTTTCTATAATAGTTATATTACTCTTTTATCTATTTAAATATTTTATTATTTCTTCTAATTAATATCTAGATTAATAAAGCGAAAGACTCTTATTAGCGTTATATTTATATTTATAAAACGCTTAATTAAAATAAAAAAGCGAGATTTATTATTATTCTTAAAAGATTATATTATTAAATTATCGCGATTTTTAAATTAAATAATTAAAGAGTATTAGAGAGTTTTATTATTTAAATACTCTTATTTAAATTATTATAAGTTTATTAATATTATTTAAGATTAATAAAATAGAAAAAAAGATTATATTAAAGCGATAATTAGATTAATTATAAAAGAATTTATAAATATTATTAGCTTTTTAAAATATTTATAAATATTTTTATTAAGAGTATTAATTAGTTATTTTAATATAATAAATTTAAAAATATTTTTTATTAAATTATATAGATAGTAATTATATATACTATCTTATAAATATTATAATTATTTCTTCTTTATATTATCTAGCTTAGAAGATTAATTACTATTATTTAAATTTATAATAATTTTTATTATTATAATATTTAATATTAATTAGCTTTAATTAATATATCTTAGAAAATTTAAAAATATTAGAAATAATAGTTATAGCGTATAGTTTATAAGTTTTATTAAAATATAATTTATATATAAATTTAGATAGATTATACTCTTAACTCTAGATCTTATTATATTATATAAAATATTTAATTTTAATTTAATCTTAAATAATCTAATTAGTATTTTAAAGAATTTTTTTCTAATTATTATTTAATAAATAGATAATCTTTTTTATTTTATAAGATAAAAGCTTTATAAGTAAAGCGTTATTATTAATAATTCTTAATTTTATTATTTATTTAATTATTAGTTTATCTAGAATTATCTATATTTTATTAATATTTCTTTTTAACTTCTTATTCGATAAAGCGCGTAAATAAAACTTTATATTTTTTATATACTTTTTAATATTATAATATTTCTTCTCTATTATCTTAAATAAAACAATATTTATCTTTTATTATAATTACTTAATTAATAAAATTATTATTATTATATTAATAAAGAATATAATTTATAATATAATTAAATATCTATAAATAAATAATAAATAATACTTAAATTTCTTCGCTATTCTATTATAATATATTTATTTCTTTTTATTTAAATTTTATATATAAGCGAGATCTTTAATAATAATTTTAGATTACTTTATTTTATAAATAATAATTAATATAGATATTAAAAAGATATTTAATTTTATATTATAATACTTATTAATATAAATTTATTTAATAGCGAAGTTATATATAAATAAGCTCTTTATTTTAATTTAAATATAATTTTTATAAAATTTAAATATTATTAAGATTAAGAATCTCTTTTATTTAGATTAAACTTTATTATTAATTATATATTTAAATAATTTAATATTTATAAAGATTAAAGATTTTAAGTTAATATTATAATATTAAATTAATTTATATATATAAAAAACGCGAAGTTATATTATATTATAATCTTTAAAATTTATTAACTTAATAATTTTAATAAATTAATTTATAAAAATTTTAATTAGAATAATTATTAAGAAGAATTTTAATTTAAATATTATTTAAGTTATATAGTTAACTTTATCTTTATATAAATATATAATATTAAATATATTTATAAAAGAATATTTTAATTATTAATTCTTATAAAGCTTTTATAATAAAAGCTATTTATTAAAAAAAAAAGAGATTTTAAAATCTTTAATAATAGTAATATTTTAATATCTTTAAAGATATATTAGAAGATTTATCTAGCTTTAATAATAAAGATATAATATTTATAGAATAATATTAGATATATAATATATACTATATTATTAATAATTAATAATATTATAAATAAAAGTATATATAGCGTCTTATTATAATATAAATTATTTTTTAAATATTTAATTTATTAGAAGTATTAAGATCTTATTAAAGTTAAGCTTATTTATATTAATTACTTTATTATAAAGATTTATCTAAAAATATCTTTATATTAAATTATATAGCTAATAAATTTTTAAAATAATAAATATTAAGATCTTTTATAAATTTAAGATATATTCTAAATCTCTAAAAATATAAGTATTTTTAATATTTCTATTATTATAATTAAGTTATAAAACTTACTCTATAATTTTCTAAATTTAATTTAATTATTATAATCTCTCTTTCTTATTAAATTTAATTTTTTTATTAAATTAATTAATATAAAGAGTAAATAATTAATAATACTCGAATATATACTCTAATATTAGATCTCTATCGTTAATCTTTATATTATTTTATATCTTTCTTTAATTTATAATCTTATTAATCTTAATATTATAAGAATTAATTAATTAAAAAGTATAATCTTATTTAATTAAGAGCTTTATTAATATAATATCTTTTATTATTAAATATCTTCTCTCTTATAATAAAAGCGTATTATTACTCTTATAAGTTTTAAATATAATAATATTATCTATTAAATTATTAATAAACTTCTTTTATAAAGAATAATAACGAATTTATAATTAAGAATTATTTTTATTTAAGCTAATATTAATAAATCGAGAATCTATTTTATTTTTTTATAGATATTAAGTAAATTAAATAATAAGATTAAAGATTAAATAATAATAGAATAAAGAGAAAACGAAATTTCGATAGAATTAAATTAAGATAAAGTATTATAAAAATTAAAAGAGATTAAAAATTTTAAGACTTACTTTAATTTAATAGAAGAAAAAACTAAATATTTAAATATTATAAAAGATTATTAAGATTAAAAATATAGGCGTGTTAATAAATCTCGCGTAATTTTAAAGATATTAGTTTTAATATTTAATATCTTAATTAAAGTTAGAATTAATATTAATACTTATTATTAATATAAAAAAGCGAGATAAATAAATCTTTAATTATATATTATAAAAATATCCGCTATTTAAATATTTATAATTATTTTTAATACTTATATACTTTTTAGAGATTATTATTATTATTAATAGCTAAGCTTATATTATTAACTTTATAAATTAAATAAAATAATATCTTAGAAATTTTATTAATATTATCTTAAAAATATTTTAAATGAAAATAAGTAAAAAGAGTTTTATAATTAATTTACTTTTATAATTAAAAGATTATTACTAAATCTTTTATTAACTTTTAAATAAAGATAAATTTATACTCACTTAGATTATTAATAATAATAAATTATAAAAATTAAATATTAAAGAGCTCTTCGATAAATAATCTATTAAATTAATAAGAGTTTACTATTTTCTTAATTATTAAAAACTTCTAGATCTTTATATATTCTATATCTAATATTTTTATAAATTCTCTTTTAAACACTCGCTTCTCTTATTTAATAGATATTTTATTAATTAATAAAAATAATTTATTTAAATCTTTAAAAAAGAAATTTAGATTTTAAATAATTATATAATTAGAAATAAATAATAATTAAATAATCTCGCTAACGATAATATTAATCTTTTCTTTTTATTATCTTATAAACTTTCTTTAAAAATTATTCTATTATAATTAACGTAAGAATTTCTTTTTTATAACTTTAAATATAAATAATAAAAAGCGAAGTCTTTTATAAATATTTTTATAATTTACTAAGATATCTAACTTCGCGATATTAAATTTAATATAAAAATTAGATTTAATAAATATAGCTCTTATTTACTTTAAATATAATTAATAAAATAATTATAAAAAGTATAATATAATAATAAATAAGTAAATAATTATAGAGAAACGCGTAGTAGAATAAATAGTATATAAGAATTTAATTAAGATTTATAATAAGATATAAATAAATAGAAAAATAGAAGAAAGATATAATATTTAACTTAAATCTTTAATAGCACTTATAAATAAATAAGTAATTACTTTTTAAACGATATTAATTAATTATTATATACTCGCTAATAATAATTAATATTAGAGTATAATATAGATAACGATATAAATAAATAAATATTAAATAATAAATTATAAAAAGAAAATAATAGAATATAATATTATAGATATTAATAACTAGCGCGATAATTAACTATTTAATTTTAATTCAATAATTTATTAACTATTTAAATTATTTATTTAATTTAAATATTTAATTATTTATATTAATCTTTTATTTAATCTAATATAATAAGATAAATAGAAGAAAATAAAATATTAATATAATAAGATTAAATTTTTTATTAATATTAGTAGTCTTTTTATTAATAATATTTATAATAATATAAATAAAACTCTTAATTAAGAAGTATTATTAATCTTTAATTACTTTAATAAAAATAAAGTACTCGCTACTTTTATTATATATATTTCTCTTAAAATAATATAAAAGAATATTATTTTTAAAAAGAAATAAATCTTAAAAATAATTTAGACTCTTAATAGATATATTAAAGAGTATTATAAAGTAGATATTACTAATAATTAAAACGCTTAAAAACTTTTTAACTTAAAATTATCGCTTTATTAATATTAAATACTTAATACTATCTTTTATATTAAATATAAAATTAAAAATAAAGAGTTATTAAATAATATATTAATAAATTATCTTTTCTCTAACTATATTAAAAAAAAAATTAATTTAAAAATTCTTTAGATAAATATTATAAAACTCGATAAAATAATAATAATATTAATATTAATAATAATAAATTCTTTATTTCTTAATAAGAAAAATAGAGTTACTTTAATAGTATATATTTTAAAATTATTAAAATAATATAAGATTTAAATTATAAGTTTATCTTAATTAATACTTATCTAGTTTAAATAATTTAAAAATAAATCTTATTTCTATAATTTAATTATAGATATTCTTAATTACTTTAATTATCTTTAAATATAATATTAATCTAATATTATAATTTATATTATTTAGAAGCTAGATTAGAGATTATATTAATAATTAAAAATTATAATTAAAAGAATTATAGATATTTAATAAAAATTAAATATTAAATCTATTATTACTATTAATTAACTTAAATATATTATTTATTTAACTCGAATACTAAATATAATAATAATATTAAAATCGAATAAGCGATATCTAAGCTATCTATATATTCGCGTTATCTATATTTTTAATATTATTATTTTTATCTTTAATATTATTATATATTTAAAATTGAATTATCTCTCTTTATATATTTCGATTTAATATCTTATTATTAAGACTCTTTAAATTATTTAATATTAAATAATAGTTATAAATCTTTTTATTTTTCTATAATAGTTATATTACTTTATTATCTATTTAAATATTTTATTATTTCTTTTAATTAATATCTAGATTTATAAAGCGAAAGAATCTTATTAAGATTATATTTATATTTATAAAGTATTTAATAAAAATTAAAAAGTAAGATTTATTATTATTCTCGAAAGATTATATTATTATATTATTATAATTCTTAAAAAAAATTATTAAAAAGTATTAAAGAGTTTTATAATTTAAATACTTTTATTTAAATTATTATAAGTCTATTAATATTATTTAAAATTAATTAAATAAAGAAAAAAAATATATTAAATTAATAATAAGATTAATAATAGAGGAATTTATAAAAATAATTAATTTTTTAATATATTTATATATATTCTCTTTAAGAGTATTAATTAGTTACTTTAAGATAATAAGTTTAAAAATATTTTATATTAGCTTATCTAGATAGTAATTATAAATATTATATTCTAGATATTAAAGTTAATTATCTTTCTTATTATCTAGCTTTATAAAGTTTAATTATTATTATTTTATTTTATAATAATTCTTATTATTTCGATATTTAGAATTAATTAGCTTTAATTAATATTATTTAAAAAAATCGAGAATATTTAAAATTACTATTACTATTTAAAGCTTATAAACTCTATTAAAATATAAGTTATAAATAAAATTAAAAATATTATAATTTTAAATTATAATCTTCTTATATTATATAAAATATTTTATTTTAATTTAATCTTAGATAATTTAATTAGTATTCTATAATATCTTTCTCTAATTCTTATTTAATATATAAATAATCTTTTTTATTTTATATAATAAAAGTTTAATAAATAAAGTATTATTATTAATAATTTTTATTTTCGCTATTTATTTAATTATTAGCTTATCTAAAATTATTTATATTTTATTAATATTTCTCTTTAATTTCTTATTTAATAAACTACGCGAGCGAGCTTTTATATTCTCTATTCGCTTTTTAATCTTATAATATACTTTCTCTATTATTATTAATATAATAAGATTTATCTCTTATTATAACTACTCTATTAAGAAAATTATTATTATTATATTTATAAAGAATTTAATTTATAATATAACTAAGTATTTATATATAAATAATAAATAATATTTATATTTCTTCGCTAGTCTATTATAATATACTTATCTCTTTTTATATAATTTTTATATACTTATAAAATTATTAATTATAATTTTAAATTATTCTATTTTATAGATATTAATTAATATAAAAATTAAAATAATATTTAATTTTATATTATAAAATTTATTAATATAAATCTAATTAGTAGCGAAGTTATATTTAAATTTTTCTTTATCTTTAATTATAGCTTTTATATAATTTTTATATAACTTAAAAATTATTAAAATTAAGAATCTCTCTTATTTAGATTAAGCTTAATTATTAATTATATATTTAAATAATTTAATATTTATAAAAATTAAAAGCTTAGCGCTAACTTTATAATATTAAATTAATTTATATATATAAAATACGCGAAGTTATATAATATCGCGATTATCGAGATTTATAAATTTAATAATTTTTATAAACTAGTTTATTAAAGTCTTTATTAGAATAATAATAAAAAAGAATTTTATTTTAAATATTATTTAAACTATATAATTCGCTTTATTTTTATATAAATAAGTAATATTAAATATCTTAATTAAAGAATATTAAAATTATTAATTCTTTTAAATAAATTATAATATAAGATATTTACTTATAAAGAAAGACTTTTTAAAAACTTTAATAATAATATTATCTTAATATTTTTTAAAAATATTAAATTATAAAGTAAGTTATTATTTAAATATTTAATTTATTAATAATATTAAAGTCTAAAAAAATATTTATATTAGCGAGTTAAATAAAAGAATTAAATATATTTATCTTATTAAAGCCGAGCTTATTTATATTAATAGCTTCTTTATAAATATTTATTTAAAAATATTATTATATTAAATTATAGAGTTAATAAATCTTTAAAATAATAGAAATTAATATTTTTTATAAATTTAAAATATAATCTAAATCTCTAAATATTTAAGTATTATTAATATTTATATTATTATAATTAAACTATAAAACTTATTTTATAATTTACTAAGTTATATTAAATTATTAAGATCTCTTTTTTTTATTAAGCTTTATTTTTTTATTATATTAATTAATATAAAGAATAAATAATTAATAATACTTAAATATATATTCTAATATTAGATCTCTATTATTAATCTTTATATTATTCTATATCTTTCTTTAATTTATAATTTTATTAATTTTAATATTATAAGAATTAATTAATTAAAAAATATAATTTTATTTAATTAAGAGCTTTATTAATATAATATCTTTTATTATTAAATATCTTTTCTTTTATAATAAAAGTATATTATTATTCTTATAAGTTTTAAATATAATAATATTATCTATTAAATTATTAACGAACTTCTTTTATAAAAAATAATAATAAATTTATAATTAAGAATTATTCTTATTTAAACTAATATTAATAAATTAAGAATCTATCTTATTTTCTTTATAAATATTAAATAAATTAAATAATAAGATTAAAGATAAAGCGATAGTAGAATAAAAAGAAAATAAAGTTTTAATAAATTTAAATTAAAGCGAGATATTAGTAAATTTAAAAGAGATTAAAAATTTTAAGATTTACTTTTACTTAATAGAAGAAAAAATTAAATACTTAAATATTTTAGAGAATTATTAAAATTAAAAATATAAGTATATTAATAAGTCTCGCGAAGTTTTAAAGATATTAGCTTTAATATCTAATATCTTAATTAAAGCTAAAATTAATATTAATACTTATTATTAATATAAAAAAGCGAGATTAATAAATCTTTAATTACGCGTTATAAGAATATTCGCTATTTAAATATATATACTCGCTTCTAATACTTATATATCTCTTATAAATTATTATTATTATTTATAATTAAGCTTATATTATTTACTTTATAAATTAAATAAAATAATATTATAAAATTTTTATTAATATTATTTTAAAATTATTTTAATTAAAGATAAATAATAAAAGCTTTAAAATTAAGTTACTTTTAGAATTAAAAGATTATTATTAAATTATTTATTAACTTCTAAATAAAAATAAATTTATATTTATTTAAATTATTAATAATAATAAGTTAAAGAGAGTTAATACTAGAAAGATTTTTAATTAATAATCTATTAGATTAATAGAGATTTATTAATCTCTTAATTATTAAAAGCTTCTAAGTCTTTATATATTTATCTTTTTATATTTTTATTAATTTTCTTTTAAATAATTACTTCTCTTACTTTATAAATATTTTATTAATTAATAAAATTAATTTATATAAGAATTTAAAAAGAAAGTTAAAGTCTTATATAATTATATAATTAGAAATAAATAATAATTAAATAATCTCGCTTATAATAATATTAATCTTTCTCTTATATAATTTTATAAACTTTTTTTAAAAATCTTTATATCTTAATTAATACGAGAACTTCTCTTTTATCGCTTTAAATATAAACTTTAAAAATTAAAGTTCTTTATAAATATTATTTTAATTCGCGAGAATATCTAATTTAGCGATATCGATTTTAAAATAGAAATTAATTTTAATAAACGCTACTATTATAAATATATTATTTAAAAAAAATATAGATATTAATATAATAATATATATAATATAATAATAAAAAAACGCGTATTAGATTAAATAAGATATAAGATAAAAGAAATTTAAATAAGATTATAGAATTTGAGTTAAATATTTAATATTAGTAATTTACTCTTTATTACTTAAATAAATTTATTTATTAATTTCTTATTAATTTTAGATAACTTTCTCGAAATATATATTATATTTTTAATTAACTTTAATTAATTATTAATAAAAACTTCGATAAAAGTTTTAATTAGTATTAAAATTAATAACGCGTATATTAATAATAAGAGTATAAATTTCGCTATTATATCTATTAAGAATATAAATTTATTTAATAATAATATAGATTTTCTAAGATCTATTTTTTACTAATAATTTCGAAATTAATAATCTTTAATAGAGTTTAAGTAATAATAATTATTTCGATAATTAATATTTCGAAAATTAATACTTATTTTAACTCTTTAATATAAGAGATAATAGTAAGATATAATAATTAATAAATATTATATTTATATAATTTTTATTTACTCTTTAATTAATTAATAGATAATCGAGTTTCTTTTTTAATAGATATATTAATCTTTTTTTGTTTATATCTATAAAAATCGATTAATTAGATTATTTTCTTTTTAAATATATATAACTCTTAATAATTTATTTAACTTTAATTATTTATATTTAAAAGACTTTTATTTTAATATAAAGATATATTAGCTAGCTAAATATAATAAAATAACTATATATTATAAATAATAATAAATAGACTTAATATATTTCTTTTATAATACTTAAAATTATTTTTAGAGATATTACTATCTAAATTAAACGATTTAAATTAAAATAAAATTAATTTCTTTTATATAAAATATATATTTCTAAATTATATACTCTATAGATAACTTTACTATTTTAAAATAAATATATAAATATAATTTTATATATATAAAAGCGCTTTAATTATATATATATTAAATATAAAAAAACATTTAAAAGTAATAAAAGTATTTCTTCTCTAAATAGCTTATTATAGACTCTTTCTTTTTATAAATATCTATTAATATAAAATATTTTTTATATATAAATTTATAAATATCTTTTATATAATTATAAAGAATATAAAATTAAAATTAAGCTTTATAATAAGTAAGGCTAGAGTAATAATATATATTTATTAAAATATTAATATATTATTAATTACTAAAGAATATATATCTTATAATTAATTAATAATAGATAAGAGAATATATATCGAGTATATCGCTTTTATAAAAAATAATATAAAAATAATAATAAATTTATTAGATATCTATAAGGTTATAAAAAGCGAAAATTAATTCTTTTATACGCGTCTTTTAATATTATAAATCGCGATATAATTAATAATATTAATAATCTAATAACTCTAATTATTATAAGAGAAGAAGATATATATTTATTTAAAGATAATATAATTATAAATTTAATATTATAATAATAATTAAATAAATAGAAGATAGAGAAAAAGAGAATAAATATAATATAAATAATAAATCTAAATAATAAGATAATAATATTTCTTATCTCTATAATAGACTTAAATTATAATATTATAATTTCATCTTTAATAATTAACTTTATAGAATTATATTTAAAAAAGCGAGATATTAAGAAATCGATATAACTATAATCTAAATCGAAGTCTCTTAATTAAATAAAATTAATATTTAATTATTAAATTAAATTAAATATTAAATCGATATCTAATATAAATAATTTTTAAAATTTATTTAAATCTTAAAAAGATTATACGCTAGCGCTATAATTTTTTAAATTAAAACTCTTTAATAATAATATTAATAAGTTCTTTCGCGATATTTATTTATAGCGATTTTAAAATAACTATAATTTTAATAACGCGAAATTATTAAGATATAAAATATAGAATATATATAATAATAATATCGATAGCGACTAAACTAGCTAATCTTTTAAAATTTATAATTTTAAATTTAAATTAAAATCGAAGATATATTATATTATTTACTTTAATATTATAAATATTATTAAAATATTTCTAATATATAAATCTTTTAATATAAATTTATATTATTAATTTATATATTAAAGAAATATTAATAAAGCGAGAGTCTATAATAAGATATATATTATAAATTAATAATAAAAAATATAGAATAAGCTATCTAATAGCTCTATTATTATTTTTATTATTTTAATATTAAATAAAACTTATCTCTTTTAAATATATAAGAATTAATATACTTAGTTAATCTATATTATAATTAAAAATTTTTAATAAAATACGCGACGCGCGTATAATAAATCGAGTATAGCGATTTTAGAAATAATATTAATTATTATAAAAAAAGAAGCTAAGATCTAAATTTATTACTACGTCTTAAATTTAATAATTAAAAATAACTTTTTATACTTTCGCGATATACTATCTACTAATAAAGTATATTTAATAATTAAAGAATATTTTAAATATAATATTAATATATAATACGCGAATAATCTAATTTAAAGATATTATTTAATATTAGCTACTATAATATTAAATTATAAAAAATAAATAATAATTACTTTAATCTTAAATAATAAATATTATTTTATATATACAATCTTATCTATAAAGAGAAAGTAATTATATCTCTTAATTTTATATTTTAAATAAATATTTAAGTATATAATTAAGTAATTAAGATTATAAAAGAGATATATTAAAAAGATATCGAAATACTTATAAGATATAATACTTTATAATTATTATTCTTTTATTAATAATTACTTCGCTATTAATATATATTAATTATAATATTTTAATATTCTATATTTCTTAATAATTAAGAGACTTATAAATTATCTATTTAAATAGTAAATTAAATATATTAAAATTATAAAGATAGAGAATAAGATAAATAAGCTTCTTAATACTCGCTTTTAGATAATTTCTAATTATATTAATTTAAAATATATTAGATCTCTAAATAAGAAGATATAGTAAATAGAAGAGAATAATTAAACTCTATAGAGAATAATAATAATTATCTTTATATCGATCTTAATTAAATTAAATTCGAATACGCTATATATAGATTATATTATTCTTAATCTTATTATATTAATAAGATATTATTTTTATAATAATAATATTATTTAATATCTACTCGCGACTCTAACTCGAATTAATCTATTAAAAGAGATTTTTTAAATATATAAATCTCTAGATAAAACGATAAATAAAGATTATTTTAACTTTTTAAAGTTTTATAATATTAATTATTTACTCGAAATAATATAATTATTTAATTTATTTAATAAATTAATTACTTAAATAAAAAAAAAGATATATATTAAATTCTTTAAAAAGTATTATAAACTAATAAATAAGTATAATAACTATATTAAATAGATTATATATTATAATATTATATATTAGAAGATAATTATAATATATAATCTTATTAAGTATTAAGATATAAAAATATTATTATTTATAATTAAGAGATTATAAAAGAAAGAGAAGAAGATTAAAATAAGAACTTCTTTAGATCTTTATATTTAAAATTAATAAATAAATAATAAAAAGCGTAATATTATAAAATAGATCTATTATTATAATAATCGTTATTAATAATTAATAGAGATCGTTACTAAATAATTAAAGTTAAATACTTTTTTTAAAGCTCTAATTATCTTTATTTAAATAGATTAAATAAAATTAAAAAAATATTATTTATTTAAAAGAGATAATAATATTAATATATATAAGGCGAATTATAAATAAATATATCGATATTTAATTTATATTTATTTTAATATTCGATATTAAAAGACTCTTAAGAAGAATTTTCTAAATATAGCTTATCTATTTAAAGACGTTATTATTTATAAATCTATTAATTAATTCTTTTAAAAAAGATAGCGTAGAGATTACGCTTAAATTTATAAATATAATTAATAGACCTTTAATATTAATAAGATTTTTTTAAAAAAATTAATAAGAGAAGTATTAGTCGTAATAAAAGTAATAAATCTAGTTTATAAAGATTTTAGATAAAGATTAACTTATCTATAGAGTATTTTTATAAAGATATTTAAATATTAATATAATAAATAAGTTTAGAAATATTATAATATAATAAAAATAAAAAGAGTATAGTTATTAATAGCGCGGAATCTAAAAATTCTTAAAAAATAATAATTCTATAGTCTTATAAGTATTAAGAGAAATATATATATTATACTCGCGTTAATAAAAAATAAGAAATTTTATTATATTAATAGCTTTATCGACTTTAATTAATATAATAATATTTATAATTTAAATTTTTTAAATAAGAGCTATAGAGTAATAAAGAAGATTAATATATACTATATTATAAGATAATAGAGATATTAAGAATCTAAATCTTAGAATATTAGAAATAAGATTAAATATATAATAAATAAAATTAATCTTAGTTATTCTTCTCGACTTAAATATCTTTTTTAATTCGAATATTTTTTTTAATTTAAATACTCTTCTTAATCTAAATATTCTTCTTAACTTAAGTATTCTTCTTAATTTAAATAACTTTCGAATTATCTTTAAAAAGATAAAACTTTTCTTTAAAAGAGATTATTTTAAAATATATAACTTCTAATTAATATCTATAAAAGTTTTTAACTAAAAGTTTATTATAAAGAAGATTTAATTTAAGATTTAAAGAAAGTAGATAGATATTAATTTATCTATAATTATTTATATTAGCTAATTTCTATCTATATATTATATCTTTTAAACTCTTAATTATTTACTTTAAAATATCTTTAAATAATCTTAAATTTATTAATTATTTTATTTTATTAATTAATAATAATAATAAAAGTATTAATAAATATAAAAAGTCTAAAGATATAAAGATCTTTTCTAATATTATCGACGCTAATAAGAATTACTTCTCTTTCTTAATATTATTAGAGATTTATTTTAAATAAAGTCTATATATTAACAATTTAAGAGCTTTTTATAATATATCTAAAATAATAATATTAAGTTTATATCTAGAAGTCGTTAATACTTATAATAAAGACGTTATTAAGACTTTTATTATTTATATAAATTAATAATCTATATAATAATATTAGAATTAAGATATATTATTTTAAAAATATAATAAATTAGAAAAAAACCTTAATATAAGATATTATAAAAGGAGATTTATATATATTATTACTCGCTATATTCTTATATATATAATTATCTAAAAATTAAAACTTCTAATTTAAAAAAGTTAATTTCGATTTTATAAGAAAAATACTTAATATTTTAACGAGTATTAATATATATAAATTTTAAAGAGATTTAGATATTAAGAGAAGAGATTAATAGAGTTAAAATTAGATAATAAATATATAAATATATATTATTAATCTTTATATATATTATATTAACTTTAACGCGATTATAGTAATAGAAAAGCGTATTAATAATAATTTTTTTTCTTAGATAATTAGCGCTTATAAGATATATTATAAATAATAATACTCTTATCTTTAATAGAAAAGATAGATTACTTAATATAATAATATAAATTTATATATATAGACTTAATATCTAGCGATAGTATTATTAAGTTAAATTAAATCGAGCTTATAATATAACTAAGTCGAGTTAAATCTAACTTATAAAGTTAAGTTAATATCGCGAATTATAGAAATAATAAAATATTAATATAAGATAATTATTATTTCTAGAAAAATTATTTAAATAGTATATAGTAATTATTAAATTAATAAATATTATTTAAATAGTATATAGTAATTATTAAATTAATAAATATTATTTAAATAATATATAGTAATTATTAAATTAATAAATATTATTTAAATAGTATATAGTAATTACTAAATCGATAAATAGTATTTTAATAGTAAATAGTAATTACTAAATTAGCGGATAGCGTATAAAAAGTAGATTATAGTTACTAATTAGGCGGAATTTAGATAAATTTAAATTAGATTTACTAATCTAGCGAATTTTATAATTTCCGCGACTAACGCGCGATTAGCAATTTCAAATTTTATAGATAAAATTTAAAAAAGTAATTCTATAGAGGTCTATATCGAAAGTTCTATACTTGTACTAGTGCAGCCTTAACCTTACTTTCGAAAAGCGGCCCTATAGAGAGAAAGTCTAGAAATATCTTCTTATAGCGCATGGATGAGACTTTAGATACTTCTTTTAACTTGATAGGGGTATTAAGCCCCGAAATCTGACTAGGGCTAGATGCGATTCCGAAGAACTTTAAACGTATTATCTAGATAACCCTTTAGGTGAGACGTTATCTGAAGTCTAAGCGTAAGAGTCTTAGCGGGTATAGAACTTTCGATATAGATCTCTGTATATATTAATAATATATATCTATTTTTTTAATAAGAAAGATATAAGAGAGCGAGATTTTAATAATTATAAACGCTAATTTATTTACTCGCGATAACTTAAACGATTTAATTAAAGAGCGTAGCGAACTTAAATTAATAATTAACTATATATATAAATTTAAGATTTTCAAGCTTAGCTCTATCTTATTCTTTTATATATATTAATAAGTAAAGACCTATAAATTAAATTTATAAAGTTAAATTTTTCTAAGTTAAATCGAATTTTAGCTTTAGCTCTAAGTTAAATCGAACTTTAATCGCTTATTATACGTTTTTAATCTATATATAAATATATAAATATAAATATATATATATAAATATATATATATAAAGAGAGATACGCTAAGATCTAATTAGAAAGATATAATAATTATTTATAAAAAATAGAGAAAGACTATATTTTTATAATAAGAAGTATTAAAATATTAAAAAGAAATAAAGATAATATATTAATTAATAGTATAAATTCTATAATATCTTTTATTATAATAAAATTTTTCGAATAATAAAATAATTATAAATATTAAATAATTTTAATTTATTTAAATATATATTATTTCGAAGTAATAATTTAATATAAAATTATAGAGAGTATATAATATAAGATCTTAAAGAGCTAAGTCGTATTTTTAATAATAATAATTTTATTATCGCTTAATTTCTCTATAGTATTCTTTATAATATTCTTCGTAATATTCTCTATATTTATTTATTATAATTTCTTCTTTTATTTCTTAATATAATAGAAATAATAAATTAAATTATAATAATATTCTTTATTTATTAAGTAATAATTTAATATAAAATTATAGAGAGTATATAATATAAGATTTTAAAGAGTTAAGTTATATTCTTAATATTAAAAACTTTATTATTACTTAATTTCTCTATAATATTCTCTATAATATTTTTTATAATATTCTTTATATTTATTTATTATAATTTCTTCTCTTATTTTTTAATATAGTAGAAATATTAAATTAAATTATAATAGTATTCTTTATTTATTAAATAATAATTTAATATAAAATTATAAAAAGTATATAATATAGGATTTTAAAAAGTTAAATTATATTTTTAATATTAAATTTTTTATTATTACTTAATTTCTTTATAATATTCTTTATATTCGATTATTATATTAACTTTTTTATATTAATTAAATAAATTAATATAAAATTATAAAGAGTAAATTTATTATATTATTATTATTAATAATTATCTTTATAATATTCTTTATAATATTCTTTATATTTATTTATTATAAATTCTTCTCTTATTTAATTAAATATAAGAATATTAAAAATAAATATATTTGTATTAATAGAATTAATAGAATTAATAAAAAAAAAATTATATAAATAAATAAAAGAATTATTATTTAATCTTAAACGTATTTAATATAATTATTATATTTTTAAAAGCTTTTTTTTTAATAATATTTAAAATCTAATATATATTAAGAGATCTTAAAATAAAGTAATAAAGAATAGATAGAGAAGAAAAACGCGTTTTAAAAGATAGTATTATTAGATTAAAAAATATTATTATTAATTTAAAAGAAGTATATAAAAAAAAAAATTCGTTTAGACTCTTTTTAAGAGTTTTTTAATATATTTATAAATAGTAATAAATAGTTATTAAGCTCGCTTATAGTCTTAATTATTAGTAATAATAAATTTATTAAAAGATAATCTAAAGGCGTTAATAGAGGCTTTAAAAGATAAATAAAAGAAATATATATATTTTATAAATCTAATAATATAAAAGCGAGGAATAAAGAGAATAAATATATTTATATTAATAGAATTAATAGAATTAATAAAGTAATAAAGAAATAATAATTATATAAATAGATAAAAGAATTATTATCTAATTTCGAACGTATTTAATATAACTACGATATTTAAATACTAATTTAATCTATTAATAGTAGATTAAATTTTATAATTTTTATAGCGTTAGAAAGTATAAATTAAATTTTATAATTTATAAAATTATAAAGAAATAATATTTATAAAAAGCTAGTTATTTTAGAATATAAGATTTCTATATATAGATTTTTAATAATTATAAATATTAATTTATTTATTCGCGATATCTAATTAAAAAGCGTAGATCTAATAAATTTATAATTAACTATATATATAAATTTAAGATTTTCTAATTTAGCTCTATCTTATTCTATTATATATATTAATATAAAATCGTAAAACTTTAATTTTAAAGAAATTTAAGAAGAAAATAAAGAAATAATAGCTATAAACGTATTTTACTATAAAGTAATTATTTAATTATATAGTTTTAAGCGAAGAAGAAATTATAGAATAATATACTCTAATTAATTTAAATACTCTTAATTTAAATCGAGTTCTAATCTTTAATTCTTAAATTAATATTAAGTAAATTTTTTCTTAAAATTTTATATCTATATAAGTTTAGATTTATAAATTAAATTCATAATCTATTTTTTTAATTAGAATTATTATTAAGAAATAATTCTTAATATTATATAATATTAATATAATATAAAGTTATTTTATTAAATTATATAATCTATAGATAAATATATATATATATAAAGAGAGATACGCTAAGATCTAATTAGAAAGATATATCGAGTATAAAGAATTAATTTATAATGATTATCTATAAAAAATAAAGAAAGACTATGTTCTTATGATAAGAAGTATCGAAATTCGAAAAGAAATAAAGATAATGTGTTAATTAGTGGTGTGAATTCTATAATATCTTCTATCGTAGTGAAATCTTTCGAATAATGAAATAGCTGTAGATATCGAACGGTTTTAATTCGTCCAAATATGTGTTGTTTGATATTCCTTCTGTAGAGGCCTAATTGACTGTGATCATCGTAGTAGATCCTTCTCTTATGACGTTATTGTAGTGATATACTATATTAATGCAGTGAGGATGATAAGCCAAGTTGCAGTGGTGTTCTCCGCTTGCTGAGTGATGATTTGATATGGAACCATAGAGAGTATATAACGTGGGATCTTGGAGAGCTGAGCCGTGTTCTTGACGATGGTGGCCCTTGGTTTCTCCGCAGTGTTCTCCGTAGTGTTCTCCGCAGTGTTCTCCGCATGTGTCTGTTGTAGTTGCTCCTCTTACTCCTCCTCCTCTTGATTGGTGGATTGATAGAATTATAGAAGAAATATGGTTACACAAATAGGATTAATGTAGTGGGGATGATAGGCCAAGTTGCAGTGGTGTTCTCCGCTTGCTGAGTGATAATTTGATGTGGAACTATAGAGAGCATATGACGTGAGATCTTGGAGAGTTGAGCCGTGTTCTTGACGATGGTGGCCTTGTTACCGCTTGGTTTCTCCGTAGTATTCTCCGTAGTATTCTCCGTAGTATTCTCCGTAGTATTCTCCGTATTTATCTATTATAATTACTCCTCTTACTTCTTCTCTTAATTAATAAATTAGTAGAATTATAGAAGAAATATAATTATATAAATAGATGAAAGGATTATTTCATAGAGAGTATATAACGTGAAATCTTAGAGAGTTAAGTCGTATTCTTAACGATAATAGTCTTATTACCGCTTGATTTCTCCGTAATATTCTTCGTATTTACCTCTTATAGTTTCTTCTCTTACTTCTTCTCTTAATTAATAAATTAATAGAATTATAGAAGAAATATAATTATATAAATAGATGAAAGAATTATTATTTAATCTCGAACGCGTTTAATATAATTACGATTAGTATATATAATAGAATAAAATAGAATTAAACTAGAAAATCTTAAATTTATATATATTAATTAATTATAAATTTAATAGATCTACGCTTTTTAATTAGATATTACGAGTAAACTAATTAATATTTATAACTATTAAAAATTTATATATAGAAGTTTTATACTTTAAAATAATTAGCTTTCTATAAATATTATTACTTTATAATTTTATAAATTATAAAATTTAGTTTACGCTTTTTAATACTATAAAAATTATAAAATTTAATTTACTATTAATAGATTAAATTAATATTTAAATATTATAGTTATATTAAATATATTTAAGATAAAATTAAATAATTATTCTTCTATTTATTTATATAGTTATTATTTCTTTATTACTTTATTAATTCTACTAATTTTATTAATATAAATATATTTATTCTTTTTATTTCTAACTTTTATATTACTAGATCTATAAGATATATATATTTCTTTTACTTATCTCTTAAAGCCTCTATTAATACTCTTAAATTATCTTTTAATAAATTTATTATTATTAATAATTAAGACTATAAGCGAGCTTAATAACTATTTATTACTATTTATAAATATATTAAAAGATTTTGAAAAAGAATTTAAATTATTTTTTTTTTATATACTTCTTTTAAGTTAATAATAAAATCTTTTAATTTAGTAATACTATCTCTTAAAACGTATCTTTCTTCTTTATCTATTCTTTATTATTCTATTTTAAAAATTTTTAACGTATATTAAATCTTAAATATTATTAAAAAGAAACTTTTAAAAATATAATAATTATATTAAATATATTTAGAATTAAATAATAATTCTTCTATCTATTTATATAATTATTCTTCTTTTATTCTTCTATAAGTAAAGGCCCATGAATTAAATTCATGGAGTTGGATTTTTCTAAGTCAAATCGAATTTTAGCCCTAGCCCTAAGTCAAATCGAACTCTGATCGCTTGCTGTGCGTTTTTGACCTACTTCCACCACTACAAAATTAATTTAATCTATGTGATATATAGGCATATATATGCGGAGAGAGGCGCGCTAAGGCCTAATTAGGAAGGTGTATTAAGTGTAAAGGATTGATTCGTAATAATTGCCTATAAAAATAGAGAAAGGCCATGTTCTTATGGCAAGAAGTATCGAAATACCGGAAAGAAATGGAGACAACGTGCTAATTAGTGGTGTGAATCCCACAATATCTCCTGCCGCAGTGAAATTTTTCGAATAATGAAATAGCTGTAGATATCGAACGATTTCAATTTATTTAAATATACATTGGAGAGTATATGACGTGGGATCTTGAAGAGCTGAGCCGTGTTCTTAACGATGGTGGCCTTGTTGCCGCTTGGTTTCTCCGCAGTATTCTCCATAGTGTTCTCCGCAGTGTTCTCCGCATTTGCCTGTTGTAGTTCCTCCTCTTACTCCTTAATGCAGTGGGGATGACAGGCCAAGTTGCAGTGATGTTCTCCGCTTGCTGAGTGATGATTTGATGTGAAACCGTGGAGAGCATGTGATGTGGGATCTTGGAGAGCTGAGCCGTGTTTTTGACGATGGTGGCCTTGTTGCCGCTTGGTTTCTCCGCAGTGTTCTCCGCATTTGCCTGTTGTAGTTCCTTCTCTTGCTCCTTCTCTTGTAGAGTATTAGACTGAGTGGCTAGCTGAGTAGCTGACTGAGTGGATAACTGATATGACGTGGGATCTTGGAGAGCTGAGCCGTGTTCTTGACGATGGTGGCCTTGTTGCCGCTTGGTTTCTCCGCAGTGTTCTCCGCATTTGCCTGTTGTAGTTCCTCCTCTTGCTCCTCCTCTTGTAGAGTATCAGACTGAGTGGCTAGCTGAGTGGCTGACTGAGTGGATGACTGATATGACGTGGGATCTTGGAGAGCTGAGCCGTGTTCTTGACGATGGTGGCCTTGTTGCCGCTTGGTTTCTCCGCAGTGTTCTCCGCATTCGCCTGCTGTATTGACTTCTCTTGCACTGGCTGAGTGGATTGGTGTGAGACCGTGGAGAGTAGGCCTGTTGTGTCACTGCTGCTGATAACTGTCTCCGCAATGTTCTCCGCAGTGTTCTCCGCATTCGCCTGTTGTAGATCCTCCTCTTGTTTAACTGAGTGCGAGGGTACCGAGGGTAAATGTGTTCATATTGGTGGAATTGGTAGAATTGGTAGAATGGTGGAAGAAGAATGGTTACACAAATAGGTGGAAGGATTATTATCCGATCCCGGACGCGTCTGGTGTGACTACCATGACTATTATATTTGAATGTCCATTTAATTCACCAATAGTAGGCCAAACTTCATAATTTTTACAGCGTTAGAAAGCGTACACTGAGCTCTACAATTTATCAAATTATAAAGAAACAGCATTCGTAGGGAGCTGGTTATTTCAGAGGATAAGACTTCTGCACATAGATTTTTGTAGATTTTTGATGGTTGCGGACGCTAATTTATTTACCCGCGGTGTCTAACCAAAAAGCGTAGACCTGACGAATTTATGATTGGCTGCACATACAAAGTCAAGGTTTTCTAGTTCAGCCCTACCTTATTCTTTTATATATACTAATTAATTCTATTAATTTTATTAATATAAATATATTTACTTTTAATATTTTTATATTTAATTAAATAAAAAAAGAATTTATAATAGATAAATATAAAGAATATTATAAAGAATATTATAAAGATAATTATTAATAATAATAATATAATAAACTTACTCTTTATAATCTTATATTAATTTATTTAATTAATATAAGAGAAGTTAATATAATAAATAAATATAAAGAATATTATAAAGAAATTAAATAATAATAAAAAATTTAATATTAAAAATACGATTTAACTCTTTAAAATCTTATATTATATACTCTTTATAATTTTATATTAAATTATTATTTAATAAATAAAGAATATTATTATAATTTAATTTATTATTTTTATTATATTAAAAAGTAAAAATAAAAATTATAATAAATAAATATAAAGAATACTATAAAGAATATTATAAAGGATATTATAAAGAAATTAAATAATAATAAAGTTTCTAATATTAAAAAAATGACTTAGCTCTTTAAAAATTTATATTATATACTTTTTATAATTTTATATTAAATTATTATTTAATAAGCGAAGAATATTATTATAATTTAATTTATTATTTTTACTATATTAAAAAATAAGAGAAGAAATTATAATAAATAAATATAAAGAATATTATAAAGAATATTATAAAGAATATTATAAAGAATATTATAAAGAATATTATAAAGAAATTAAGCGATAATAAAATTATTATTATTAAGAATATAACTTAGCTCTTTAAGATCTTATATTATATACTTTTTACGATTCTATATTAAATTATTATTTTAAAATAAGTAAAGACCTATGAATTAAATTTATAAAGTTAAATTTTTCTAAGTTAAATCGAATTTTAGCCTTAGTTCTAAGTTAAATCGAACTCTAATCGCTTACTATACGTTTTTAATCTATATATAAATATATATATATACGAAGAGAGACGCGTTAAGGTCTAATTAGAAAGGTGTATTAAGTATAAAGAATTAATTTATAATAATTACCTATAAAAAATAGAGAAAGACTACGTTTTTATAATAAGAAGTATTAAAATATCGAAAAGGAATAAAGATAATATACTAATTAGTGATATGAATTTTATATTATCTCTTATTATAGTAAAATCTTTTAAATAATAAAATAGCTATTAGAGTAAGATATCGAACGATTTTAATTTATTTAAATATATATCGTTTAATATTTCTTCTATAGAGATTTAATTAGCTATAATTATTATAGTAAATTCTTCTCTTATAACGTTATTATAGTAATATATTATATTAATATAATAGAAATAATAGATTAAATTATAGTAATATTCTTTACTTATTAAATAATAATTTAATATAAAATCGTAAAGAGTATATAATGTGAAATCTTAAAGAGTTAAGTCGTATTTTTAATGCTAAAAGTCTTATTATCGCTTAATCTCTTCGTAATATTCTTCGTATTTATCTATTATATTAACTTATTTTATATTAATTAAATAAATTAATATAAGATTATAGAGAGTAGATCTATTATATTATTACTGCTAATAACTATCTCCGCAATATTCTTTATAGTATTCTTTATATTTATTTATTATAGATTCTTCTCTTATTTAATTAAGTACGAGGATATCGAGAGTAAATTAATAGAATTAGTAGAATTAATAGAATTAAAAGAATTAATAAAATAATAAAAGAAGAATAATTATATAAATAGATAAAAGGATTATTATTCGATCTCGAATACGTTTAATATAACTATAGTATTTAAATATTAATTTAATCTATCTATCGTTAACTTAAGAGAAATATATAAAAAAAATATATATTTATTTAAGCTCTTTTTAAGGATTTTTTAATATATTTATAAATAGTAATAAATAGCTATTAGATTCGCTTATAACCTCGATTATTAGTAGTAGCGAATTTATTAAAAAGTAATCTAGAGGCGTTAATAGAGGCTCTAAAAGATAAATAAAAGGGATATATATATTTAAATCGAACGCGTTTAATATAACTATAATATTTAAATATTAATTTAATCTATTTATCGCTAACTTAAAAGAAGTATATAAAGAAGAACGTATTTATTTAGACTCTTTTTAAGAGTTTTTTAACGCGTTTATAAGTAGTTAATATAGTAATAGATAGCTATTAAACTCGCTTACGACCTCGATTATTAGTAGTAGCGAATTTATCGAGAAGTAATCTAAGAGCGTTAATAAGGGGCTTTAATTAGATAAGAAATATCGAAGATAATTATATTTATATTAATGAAATTAATAGAATTAATAGAATTAATAGAATTAATAGAATAATAAAAGAATAATAATTATATAAATAGATAAAAGGATTATTATTCGATTCTAGACGCGTCTAATATAATTATTATAACTATTATATTTAAATATTTATTTAATTTATTAATAGTAAGTTAAACTTTATAATTTTTATAGCGTTAGAAAGCGTAAAGAAAGCTCTATAATTTAAGAAATTATAAAGTAATTATATATATCGCAAGCTAAGTACTTTAAAGTATAAAATTTTTATATATAAATTTTTAATAAGAGAGCTTAAAAGAGCTATTAGGCTAATTTAGTCGATCTAATTAAAGAGCGTAGCGAACTCGAATTTATAATTAACTATATATATAAATTTAAGATTTTTAAACTTAGCTTTATCTTATTCTATTATATAAATAAAGATCTATAAATTAAATTTATAAAGTTAAATTTTTCTAAATTAAATTTAATTTTAATTTTAGTTCTAAGTTAAATTAAACTCTAATCGCTTACTATACGTTTTTAATCTATATATAAATATATATATACGAAGAGAGACGCGCTAAGATTTAATTAGAAAGGTATATCGAGTATAAAGAATTAATTCATAATAATTATCTATAAAAAATAGAGAAAGACTATCTTCTTATAGTAAGAAGTATCGAAAATTATTAAAAAGAAATAAAGATAATATATTAATTAGTAGTATAAATTCTATATTATCTTCTATTATAGTAAAATCTTTTAAATAATAAAATAATTATTAGAGTAAGATATCGAACGATTTTAATTTATCTAAATATATATTATTCGATATTTCTTCTATAGAGACTTAATTAGCTATAATCGTTATAGTAGATTCTTCTCTTATAATATTATTATAATAATATATTATATTAATATAGTAGAGATAATAGATTAAATTATAATAGTATTCTTCGCTTATTAAGTAATAATTTAATATAAAATTATAGAGAGTATATAACGTGAGATCTTAAAGAGCTAAGCCGTATTCTTAACGATAATAGTCTTATTACCGCTTAGTTTCTTTATAATATTCTTTATAGTATTCTCTATAGTATTCTCCATAATATTCTCCGTAGTATTCTCTATAATATTCTCCGCATTTATCTATTATAGTTTCTTCTCTTACGATATTTCTTCTATAGAGGTTTAATTAACTATAATTATCGTAGTAGATTCTTCTCTTATAATGTTATTATAGTAATATACTATATTAATATAATAAGAATAATAAATTAAATTATAATAATACTCTTCGTTTATTAAATAATAATTTAATATAAAATCGTAGAGAGTATATAACGTAGAATCTTAAAAAGCTAAACTATATTTCTAATAATAATAATCTTATTATCGCTTAATTTCTTCGTAGTATTCTCTATAGTATTCTTTATAATATTCTTTATATTTATCTATTATAATTTCTTCTCTTACTTCTTAATATAGTAAAGATAATAAATTAAATTATAATAATATTCTTTACTTACTAAGTAATAATTTAATATAAAATTATAGAGAGTATATAACGTAGGATCTTAGAGAGCTAAGCCGTATTCTTAATACTAGAAGTCTTATTACTACTTAATTTCTCCGTAGTATTCTTTATATTCGTTTATTATAGATTCTTCTCTTATTTAACTAAGTATAAGGGTACCGAGAGTAAATGTGTTTATATTAATAAAATTAGTAGAATTAATAGAATTAGTAGAATAATAAAAGAAGAATAGTTATATAAATAGATAAAAGGATTATTATTCGATCTCGAACGCGTTTAATATAATTATAATATTTAAATATTAATTTAACTTATCTATCGCTAGCTTAAGAGAAATATATAGAGAAGAATATATTTATTTAAACTCTTTTTAAAGGCTTTTTAACGCGTTTATAAGTAGTAATAAATAGCTATTAAGCTCGCTTACGGCCTCGATTATTAATAATAATAAATTTATTAAGAAGTAATTTAAGAACGTTAATAGAGACTCTAAAAGGCGAGTAAAAGAGATATATATATCTAAATTAAACGCGTTTAATATAATTATAATATTTAAATATTAGTTTAACTTATTTATCGCTAGCTTAAGAGAAGTATATAGAGAAGAATATATTTATTTAAGCTCTTTTTAAGAGTCTTTTAACGCGTTTATAAGTAGTAGTAAATAGCTATTAGACTCGCTTACGGCCTCGATTATTAGTAATAGTAAATTCGCTAAGAGATAATCTAGAGGCGTTAATAGAGACTCTAAGAGGCGAGTAAAAGAGATATATATATTTAAAATATTAAGTAATCTTTAAATAAGGGGTATTGAAGATAATTATATTTATATTAGTAAAATTAATAGAATTAATAGAGTAGTAAAAGAATAATAGTTATATAAATAGATAAAAGAATTATTATTTAATTTTGAATACGTCTAATATAACTATTATAACTACTATATTTAAATATTTATTTAATTTATTAATAGTAGACTAAACTTTATAATTTTTACAGCGTTAGAAAGTATAAAGCGAGCTCTATAATTTAAGAAATTATAAAGTAACTATATATATCATATACTAAGTACTTTAAAGTATAAAACTTTTATATATAAATTTTTAATAAGAGAGATATAAAAGAGTTATTAGGCTAACTTAGTCGATCTAATTAAAAAGCGTATAGAACTCGAATTAATAATTAGCTATATATATAAATTTAAGATTTTTAAGCTTAGCTCTATCTTATTCTTTTATATATACTAATATACTAATAATATATATTTAAATAAATTAAAATTATTTAATATTTATAATTATTTTATTATTCGAAAAATTTTACTACGATAGAAGATATTATAGAATTTATATTACTAATTAATACGTTATTTCTATTTCTTTTTAATATTTCGATATTTCTTATTATAAGAATATAATTTTTCTCTATTTTTTATAAATAATTAATATATTTTTCTAATTAGATCTTAACGCGCTTCTCTTTATATATATATATTTATATATAAATTAAAAACGTATAATAAGCAATTAAAGTTTAATTTAATTTAGAACTAAAGCTAAAATTCGATTTAACTTAGAGAAATTTAACTTTATAAATTTAATTTATAGATCTTTACTTATATTTAAATATTAATTTAATCTATTAATAGTAGATTAAACTTTATTATTTTTATAGCGTTAGAAAGCGTATACTAAGCTCTATAATTTACGAAATTATAAAAAAATAGTATTTATAGAGAGCTAATTATTTTAGAGTATAAAACTTCTATATATAAATTTTTAATAAGAAAACTTAATAGAGCTAGCGAGCTAACTTAGATAGTCTAGTTGAAACGCGTAATAACCTCGAATTTATAATTAACTATATATATAAATTTATATTTTCTAGCTTAGCTCTATCTTATTCTTTTATATATATTAATAACTATTATAAAGAGTTAAATAATAATAATTAGATTAAATAATAATATAATATAATATTAAAAAATCTTTAGAAATAAAGTATACGATAGTAGCTGTAATAGTTATAAGAGAATAATTATAATATTTTTATTCGAATATCGTAAGAGCTCTTACTAGAGAATATAAGAAGTAAGTAAGATAACTAGATCGAATTTAGACTGCAATCGAGGCAACATCACTTATTTTCTTTATTTATTTTTATTATTTTTATACTTATTTCTTTATATTATAACTTTATTATATACTTCTTATAAAATAAAAACTTTAAAAATAAGTCGTTATAAGGGCGATATCGTTAAGAAGACTAAGTTATTTAAGATAATAAATTCTCGAGATCTTAAGTTACTAAGATTAATATATTAAAAAAAGAAAATTAAACTCTCTATAGAAGAACTTTAACTTAGATAACGACGTTAAATCGTTTTAGAAGTAGTCTATTAAAGAATTAATATATTTTATATAAAATAACTATATAAAATATCGAATAAAAGCTTATAGATATATTAAATTTAAAGAATAATACGCGTAACGAAGACTATAAATAATAAATCGAGATTTTCTCTTTAGAATATACTATTAGATATCTATAAAACTCGCTTCGAATAAGAAGATTTAATGCTAGACTATATAAAAAGACTAAATATAAGTAAATTTCTTAATTAAATAAAAAGATTTAATAGCATTATAGCTATAATCATAAAGATAAGATAGTAAAATATTTTTAAATCTTTATTAATTAGATAAATAAGATATATATAGATTCTACTACTATATAAGCTAACTATATATTTAAAAAGAAAGATTTAGATTAGCGTTACGCTCTCGAAAATATAGCGAAAATATTATTACTTAAAAGGATTACTCTATATATATTAATCTTTATCTTCTATTATTATAAGAGTAAGCTATAATTCTATAACGATTTAAATAATATTTCGAAGCTATATATTAACGTATATATAAATATCTCTAAAAGAAAATAGTTTTTAAAATAACGAAAGAATAAGATTAAAGAGTAATTCTATTAGAGTAAACGCTATTTATAATAGACTATAGCTAAGTCTTATAATATCGAAGTATAATTAAAAAGAAATTCTATAACTTAGTTATTCTATACTAAGAAAATTCTATTATTATATCTTAAAGAGATATAGAAAGTTAAGCGAAAAACTAATAAAAAGTATATTCTTTAGAAGGATAATAATCTAAGTTATAGTACTTAATTAGCTATAAACTACGCTTAAACTTATAAATAATAGTATAATATTTAGATATTAAAATATCTCGTTTAGTTATTAAATCTAAATCTTATAGAGATCGTATAAAATATTCTTAAATAAAGGGTATATCGAAAGAAGTGAAAGATGAAGAATAACTTAAAAAGAATTATTCTCAAGAAGTGAGAGGGTATTTCTCTAGAGGAAATCTAGGCTAGAGTCATCGGGGGTGATAGAAGTCTGAATACCGAGGTTTACCCGGCTACCTGTAGGCTTCCTATCAAAATCAATATTTCAATTCTTTAGATATCTATCTAATATCATGAAAGTATCACATATCTCTATACGTAACCCTTTATTAGTTAATCATAAAGCCACTATTCATCGTAAGACTAAATTTTTCGAAGCGGTAGATACTCGAGACCTTAATCGATTAGTTAAAGATATATATTATAATAAGAATCTAAAGTCTTAAATGAGCTATATATAATTACGTAGAAGATAATTACGTAATTTCCCTAGCATACGATACTCTAGAAAATATAGGCCTAGCTAAACTCTAAAAATTTCTACCGACACACTATAGAAAATAATAATATCATTCAAAAATTCATATCGTTGAGATCTCTTATAGGTTTAGCTTAGTTTCTTTCATATCGCCGTATATATATATACTCTAATTAAAGCTTTATAAGCTTAAATAAAAAATATTAAAATATATAAAGTTATTAAGATAAAAGATATTAGTATAAAGAATCTCGAAGAGCGAGTATAATACGAATATCGAAATTAAGAATATAATATTAAGGATTTCTAATAATACGTCGTATTTATAGACGAAGCTTATTTTTTATAAAACGCTTAGCTATAAGAACGTATATTACGTACATCTATAAATCTAAAAAGTTTCTTTCCGCATAATTTTCGCCGGGTCCGTACTATAAGTACGATTTAGCACGATTTAGTCTATTAAGTAGACTTTATCTATATCTAATCCTTTTCGCCAGTTCTATTAATTTAGTAACTTTAAAAAATTTTTAGTAACTTTAAAAAATTTGCGTAATATACTCTAATATACTCTAATAAGTACTATGATTCTATATATATATAGTATTAATATATATTATCATTAATATACGCATTATTATACGTTATATTAGAGTATTATCTACGCGATTAATTTCATTAAATCGTTTAATTTCGTAGTTAAATTTGAGTTAACGTTAATACTTATTATCGTAGAATCTTACCGTCGCAACGTCGATTATTAGAACTTTTCTTTTTTTATATATATTACTACTAAACTAATAGAACTGGCGGAAAAGATTAAGATAGTTATTAAATCGATGGAATTTTAGCTGATTTTTGAGATAGTTGCTGAACCGACGGAATTCTTAATTTCAGCCCTATTCGCAAGATCAGCAATTTGAAATTTAGTAGAAACTTTTCAGATTTGCAGATGTAAAATAGATACTCGATATAATATAGAAAATATAAAATCTCGGTCGAATCTAGAGCCCTATTTAGTGTATATATTCGAATCTATCTCTTAATATTATAAATCTATTCGAATCTATTATAACGAGAATAATTCTTCTATAATAAAGATTTAGAAGCCTTAAAAGTCTATACGACGTTCGAAATATAAGATTACTTTAAAGTATAAGAAACGAATTAAACTCTAGAAAGAATCCTTATCTTATAAGCTCGAAATTAAAGAAAAAGGTAACTCTATAACTTAGAATTACTACGTAAACGAGCTTCTTTTAGATCATATTTAATAAGTCCATGAATTATATATATATGCATCGAGATGAAGTAAAGATCGAGATATTCTAATAAAGGATAGGGATCTTAGTTATAGTAAGAAATCTAGATCAGTAGATCGGGCCAATCAACTACATAATAAGAATTAAATTAAGACTCTATAATATTTAGCTCAATTATACGATCTTAATTCTAAAGAAGATATCTGAAATGTATTAAAGGCCTATATATATCGTCGATAAAGACGAAATAAGGCGAAGTTGATTAAGGTGATTATAAAAGAATTTGAGGGGATAGAAATGAAGGAAGTCCGGTCTCATATCTGTGAAATGCCTTGGCGATATCGAATGCTAGTAGAAATAGGTGGTAAACGTATCAAGTCGGCATTATGGTGATGTGTGGTAGTGGAATATGTATTCTAGTCTCCCAAGCCTACAGATAGCCGGGTAAACCTCGGTATTCAGACTTCTGTCACCCCCTGGTAGAGTAGATAAGATATTTAAGCAATATATCTAGCTAGTAAATAAATGTAATAAGAATATTAAGTCGACGATATAGTAGTCAAGTAGCATGGAATAGATGGAAATGTAGTCATTCAATGCTGGAGAAGCTATATCCAAATCCGGCCTAGTTACCTTACTGACTTCTTGCACCCCCCTGGAGCCCCCACCAGCACATGGGAATCTGATAGGGGTCCAAGCTACCCCAGGATTCGGCTCAGGGTTTCCCCGGGCTTGGACCTCTCTCGGACCTCAAAAGTCGGGGTGCTTCTATACCTCAGCCAATGCTAAATAAAATACCGTTAGCATAGTTTCAGGGTGGCTGCGCCATATTTGTATGGGCGCCACACCAAAATAAGGCGCGACGTCGCCGAGACATCGTTGTCGTCGTCAGCGACCTCGCTGTTACTTGCAATGGGGCGGGGAATAGGGCGGGGAAGGCTTTCAGTAGTCCGCCTGCATTGCTACCTGTCAGGGCGGAATTTGTATGGGGGATGTAGCGGAGTTGGCAGTCTACTATGGGGGGTTCAGGGACACCTCGCTGTCGCCATAGAGGGGGTTCCATTAGGGGGTTCCTTATTAGGGGTTGCATTAGGGTTCTATAATACACCAAAGCCTCCCAACCCGAACCCCCCCGGGGGAACCTCTGAAAAAAACAAATAAATAAAAAAAAAAAAAAAAAAAAAAAAAAAAAAAAAATTTTTTTTATTTTGTTTTTTTTATTTAATATAAAAATAAAAAAAAAAAAAAAATAAAAAAAAATAATAATTAATAAATTTTTAAAAAAAATAAAAAAAAAAAAAAAAAAAAAAAAAAAAAAAAAAAAAAGTTAAAAGGGTTAAAAGGAGTAAATTAGAATTTTTTTATATCACTGGGGCGGGCTTGCTACCCTTTCGGGGGTGTTCTTTCCGTTCGTCTAGGGAGGTAGACGCCTTGCGTTTGTGGGGGGGGGGGGGGGAGGGGGCCTCGGCGGCGGGGGCCCCGCGCCCCAAAAAAAAGGGGGGGCCCCCCCCCCTTCCCCTCGGCCCACCCCCCCCTCTTCTTCTTAAAAAAAAAAAAAACCCCCCCAATTTTCCCTGGGGGGGGGGGGTTCAAAAAAAAACCCCCGGGGGCCAAAAAAAAAAAAAACCCCCCCCCCCCCAAAAAAAAAAAGAAAAAAAAAAAAAAAAAAAAAGAAAAAAAAAAAAAAAAAAAAAAAAAAAAAAAAAAAAAAAAAAAAAGGGGGGGGGGGGGGGGGGGGGGGGGGGGGGAAAGAAGGAGAAAAAGGGGGAAAAAAAAAAAAAAAAAAAAAACAAAAAAAAAAAAAAAAAAAAAAAATAAAAAAAAAAAAAAAAGGGGGGGGGGGGGGGGGATTCCCCCTTACTCTTATATAAAAAAAAAGGGGGGAAGAAAAAAAAAAAAAAAAAAAAAAAAAAAAAAAAAAAAAAAAAAAAAAAAAAAAAAAAAAAAAAAAAAGTATGTTTGTATGGCATCTTCTTGCGACCGAGATCTCATCTCTTAGTGTATGATACCATGCTATCTTAAAATTTTAGAAGTTCAATCGTCTACCCATCATGCCTCACGAGCTTTCCCTTTCCCTCCAAGCCTTCCCAACCGTCGACAAAGACAAAGAATCCCTCAAATACCTCATCTCACGCATCAACCAACAAAAAGGCTCTTTTCGCAACGTAACCGAGCAGAGCCTCCAGGAGGAGATACAGGCTCAAGAAGCAGGCGATTCCGATACGGATAACCAAGATGTTGTTGGGACGGGCGAAGAAGTTGAAGATGTCAAGACCAAGCAGGAAGAGGTCACCAAGGCGCGAGAAGATATAATCAAGCAGATAGGGTAGGATCTATTTTTGCAAATATTGGACGAAAGCTTATGGCGTCCCAGACAAGCCTACAACGAAAGCGCCCAAGCCCTCGACTTCGTCTCCCTCCTGCTCTCCAAACATGCCCCAGCCGCAGCTCAGACGACACTCTCTTCCTTTCTGCAACAAACACTACCACTTGGATCCCTAGGCGGAGAAGTCGTTCAAGCGCCTCAAGTACCGGAGCTGGAAAAGCACAATCAGGAAATGGTGTCCATTGGCTGGAGGATGCAATCCCTGAACGGTACAGCAGACTCTTTGCTGAAATCTGCGGCGAGGCTCGAAGAGGAGATGGGCAGGGAGACTACTTATTGGAATCAGGTGCTCGCAGTGAAGGATAAGGGCTGGTCACTGAGCAGACTGCCACGGGAGAAGCATACTCTTGGCGTCCGCTATGGCTTCGCTGAAGCATACGCCGACTTCCGAGACCGAGGACTTGCAGCACTCCGGCGAGATGCCGACGGCAATGTCAGCTTGGACCGTGGCCTCAGATCATCTGGAGACCAGACCCTACGAGTTCGAATCCTGCAGCAGGGGGAGCCGATTGCTTCGAGCACGACAGGCAGCGAGGGTATTTCCGAAGATGACTCGGTAACGAAAGAGATACTCAGAGCTAGAAATAGCATATTTGACGAAGAGTTACACCACGAGCTTCATCGAGAGGCGCGAAACCTCCTCAATCAAGGTGTTCGATGCATTGGCGGAAGAGTTCTGATACCGTTGGAGACTGACAAGCAGATTGAAATCGACCTTATCTCTCTGGAAGACGAAGATCTAGAAGCACCTGCTGGTGACAGTGCCATTGCAGATGCGATTGCTCTGTCTCTACGTGTTCTCCTCTCCCAGGCCCACCGGCAGAACCTACACAGACGCTCACAAATACCACCACCACTCCGAGAAAACAAACCTTCTCGACCAACATACGCACTTCTCAAACCAGTCATCGAACATCTCCAACACCAATTCCAAGTCGCTTCCCTCCAAGACTTCCTCTCAGGCCTTCATAAACCCCTTTTAGCAGCCAGTCTGCCCTTCTCGTTCAACCCACCAACGCCCCCACACAATTTCGCAGCCCTCTCTACCACCTCCGATAATCCAAACGGATCCGTGGCCGAAACACTTCTCCAATCCCTCACCTCACCCCTCCACTCAACAACCACCCTGCACCTTCCCACCTCTTCCACAACAGCCGTGATCGACATCCACACCACGCTCCTCCCACCCCACCACAGCACAACCTACACCCTCACCATACGCGCCTCGTCCCCATCAACCACCCTCGCCGCCCTCCCAACCTCAACGCACCTCACAACCCTCTCGGCCCTCACCGAGCACATCATCCACATCCTCACGCTTTCCATCCTCCAGCACACCGTCTCCATGTTCCCAACATGGCACGCCCCATCCACCATACACGGTTCGACGCTGTCCAGGACGAAAGAGAAAAGCCACTTGGCCGAGAAGGCATCGATAAGTTTGACCGGAGACGGTTTGAGTCTAAAATGGTGGCGAGGGGCGGGCGGGGACTGGAGGGCTGTTAGTTGGTATGCTGACGATGGGCAAGGGAGTGACGGTGGGCGTGGGGAGAAGAGACGGTTTGACGAGGTGTTTAAAGAGGAAGTTGATTGATGGGAGGTGAGGGATGGAATAGTACGAGCTTTGGACAGGACATTTGTGGAACACGGCACTCGAGGGCGCTGGGCCCTTTCGGCTTTCGCAGGGCCTTGGATATCAAGCCGAACACATCTCCTGGTTATGCTCGACGGTGGTGCACAGGCACCAGAATCAGTGATTTCGACCGCTGCAGCGGCATTTTGATCTGGTAGCACGCCTGGCAATCTGGAAGACGACGTTAGAAAGATATGAATCTATGTTCCATCAATCCATGATCTCGCTATGCAGTGGTATCTTGTGTAAACGGTCTCAAACTTGACCCACCCATTCAAAAGCGTGCCTGCCATATCTACATTTGACATTCCCGTGCCGGACTCTACCTATCAAACACTAGCCCTCCTTGGCGCCATCGTCCTCCTCAAGTTCCTCTTCTCCTCCGTCTCCTCCATACTCCCCGGCAAGATCCCCCTCTCCCTCAGCCCGCCCAAAAACTCTTTTCCATACTCATACCCGACCTTGTAAATCTCGTCAAACTTGCCGAAATCCAGCGTCCCGTATGGATCAATCGGTGGTCTCATATACAAGCACCCTGGTGTCGTTTTTGCCCTCTCCAATGCATCCACAGAGGAGACGTAGGCCAGTCGCGCTTGGATTTCGGAGAGGGTTGGCGGGTTGGGGTAGCTTGAGAAAGGGTTCCAGCGATTTAAGAGCGCCCAGGCGCCGGAGAGGGAGTCGCCGAATGCTTGAGGAAGGTTATCATCGAGGGAGCCAACGTCGATGGCGAAGATGACGTCTGCGCCCAGAGATTTCATGTGGGCGACTGTGAGATTGTCGACGTAGCCGCCATCAAGCAGCATGCTTCCTTCGTCGCAGAGTGGAGGTATGAGGCCAGCAAGAGACATCGAAGCCCTCACATACCTCCAGACATAGCCTGAGTCGTGAAACTCAGCTCGAGATTTAGAGATGTTGGTGGTATTACAGTAGAAATCGAGCCAGAAATCTTCCATTTGGGAGTTTCCAAACGCCTTGAAGATGCCACGGTTGAACTCATGGCCGGTGGTGTAGGATGCAGAGGGGTATGTAAGGTCGAGGGCGAAGCGCCACATGCTACCCATGCGGCCTGCAAATTTCTTTGCTCGACCGTACATAGGGACTACATCCGCGTCACGAGCGTAGAGAGCGCCGATAAAGGCACCGATAGATGTGCCGCCGATGATGTCAATGGGGATGCCGGCTTCTTCGAGGGCGCGGATCACGCCGACCTGGGAGATGCCTCGAGCACCACCACCGCCAAGAACTAGACCAACGGACTTGCCGCAGAGACGGCGTGCTAATCGATGAAAGTCTCCTTTGAACGGGGTCTCTGCAGAGTACAGGGGTGTTTGTCGAATTCGTCTTGATGTGTACTTTTGTATCTCGGCTTGGAGGACTTGGACTCGCTGTTTAAGCTGGGTGCCAAACCGTTTGATCTGAGGCTGGACCGGCTGCGAGTTGGTCCGGAAAGCCATCTGGATATGATGATGACCTCCATTGATCCACAGGCGGTTTCGTAGCCACTTGCGTGTGAGGCCTTGAGGTGAGTATCGTTCGACATGCAGCAAGACCAACTCTTTCCTCGCAGTTGTCTTCATACCCAACAGAAATTTCTCGTACTCTCCTATGCTTGGGGAGCCTTCTGCAAGTCCAACCAAAAGAATGCAATCAGCCTGAGTGATGCACGTCTGCGTCCATGGAGAGTTGACGTTCGTATCGGCGATATACAAAAGCATACCGTAGCGCTCTTCCAGATCAGCCAGGTACTGCGAAAGCTTGAGCTTGCCCATTCTCGAGAAAGCATGTCTCCCTAGGTGGTTCAGAATGGCAGCTTGGTTGAGGGAAGTCACGCCGTTGGCAACTCCTATTTGACTCAAAGCGCTCAAGAGCCTGCTTCCAAATTCTACCACTGGAACACCAGCCGTAACTGGCAAGATTGCTGTGGTCCTAAGGTTCATGGTCGAAGTCGCATTTTGCTTTGAGCCAGCGTTGGTCTTGTCCTTGCTTTGCTCAAAAGGATCCTCGATCAAAGCTCTCATTCTCTGCGCAATGATCTTGGATATCTTGATCGTGATGCCCGGGTGCTCCAGAGCGAGGCTATTGAACAGACTCTTTGGGAATTTTGCCAGCTCAGTGTCACGAATAGCATGCAACGTAGCTGGCCGTGGAGATTCGGTCATGACTTCCAGCTCGCCCACACTTTCGCCTTGTCCATACTCTCCCACCACTCTCATGTCCCCATCGTCTCGCTCGAGAATTGCTCGGAGACGACCATTTAGCACAATGTAGATTGCGTCACTTTCATCCCCTTGATGGTGTATGACCTGACCTGCATTGACTTGCACCCACTCCAAAGCAAAGTCGATATGTAGAATGAGACGTGGAAGTAAGCTAGTCAGGCGCTTTGCCATAGTCAACAGTACAATTGGATGCTTCTCCACCAGAAGCTCCAGAGATGCCCTCGGGAGAAAGCCGACATAGACATCGGTCTTCGCTCTGACATCAACAAAGGACCTGTACGAAGATATCGTGCCAACATATCCTGCGAGGCCGCCGGGCTTGATCAGAAACAAGCTCTTCCGCGACTGCCCTCTTTTCTGGGCTGCTTTTGTATGTGGAGAGTTTGTTGCGACTCTTTTCAGCGGAGACAAGCTCTGTCCCATAGACCGTGTCGTCGCCGAGCGATCATCCACATCTTTCTCACTTCCTGGAATGCTGACATCCAGGAAGCCATCAATGACATAGTAAAGACCAGGGTTCCTCTCTCCTTGTTCTACGAGAACGGCGTCTTTTGGAAAGTACACAATCTCCAGATCGTCCCGAAGTTCGCTTGTAAGGCTCCGAGCATTCGAAGGACTGGTGTTGCCAAACGTAGAATAGACCGACTCGGAATCGCCATCGCCAGAGCCCTCGTATGGGTCGATGAAGCCGAAGGCATTGTTGGTGAATGTTGCTTTCTGCCGTTGCGCATCGTAGGAAACCATGCGCGGCGACTGTTCGACGGAGTCTATCGGCTTTTTGACTACGTTTGCATTTGTGAGGCCAATGGCTTTCATGATGCATTCGAGGATTGATTGCCTGAAAAGGTCGTCCTCGTCCAAAGACTTCTGCCCGTGCACGTGTAAGCCGTTCAGGTCAGGCGCAGGCACAAAAGGGGGGTTCTCCATCTGGCTCAGCGGACTGATCATTTCTTGAAACCCTAGTCCCAACGGAGACGCCGGCTTGCTTGTGTGCATTCGAGGCAACGTCTCGGGGCGGGTGCGAGACACTTGTATGTTGGTAAGTAGATCTCCTGCGCTGATACTTGAGCGGTGGCCATGGCCCTTCCAGTGGCTAGAGGGCGCGGTGTGAGGTTCGCCGTGATTGGCCGAGAGTTTTGCTTGCTGGGCTATCTCTCTTCTCAGGCTGCTACTCGAACGACGTTTCTTAATAGCCCCTGGATTATGCAGAGCGATGCCCTTCATAAAGTCCTCAGCCGAGTCTAGACGTTCCTTTTCTTGTGTGAACTTGTGCTTCAGTCTCTCCAACGCCACCCCACGAAGATGGTTCGGTAGATCGTAGGTCGTATACCTATTCATATGCCTCTCTGTTCGCAGGACCTCAGAGGTCAGACCAAGATACGAATGCGCAGTGGCAAGCGTAACACGTTGAAGTCTGGTCAGAATGACTTGGACGATGTGTGCAGTAGCTTTGGGGTAGACCCTAGTAAGACGATGAAAGGCGGTAGCTGGGATGATGGCGATGGTGGTATCTATTGTCGCTCTCGCGACGATATCAGGATGCACAGACTTGCCATTCTCAGATCTACGGGTAGCTCCCCGTTTACCACGATCTCTGTTCCGATCATGATCTGTCCGGTGCGGATTTTGTTGGTCTGATGTGGAATTCAGAGAAAGTGGTGGAATAGCAGGCAAATGATCATTGGCAGGTGCAGTCGATGAAGCCCGACTTCTCGGATCCGTATACGCCGTCATCCGTGGGTTCTCTTCACCCAACCAAGCCGGAGTATTCGGACCAGACTCAGTCGTTGCACCGAAGGGAAAGCCAGTACTCGAAGCACTCGACACAGGCCTAGCATCTCGATCATCGTCATGGCGGAACTTGACATCTTCCGTAAACAGCGATAAGACCGAGAACAGTGATGACATCGGCGCTCCATTCTTGACCTCCGTAAGCAGCTGGTATCCCTGATGTTCTCCATCCGAATGTTCCCCCTCATCCTCATACCTCTCTGTTCCCTCATTCCAGAAGCCACCATTTGCGGCATTCTCATCCCGACTTGACTTGACGAATATTTGTACCATGCCATCAACCACCATACAAAAGCCCTTCTCTTCTTCCAAAAGTAGTGTTTCCCCAGCAATGAGCTTCCTCGTTTGCATCGTTCGGGTAAGTTCGTGGAAAACGGAGCGTTCGACTGCATCTCCAGTCAGCCAAGCTCGTATTGGGAGCCGTTTCTCTGGCTGCCTACTCACGATACCCAAACACCTTTATAGCACTCAGAAACTCGTCCAGATAATTTGCAAGACCTGGCTTCGAGTCTCCGTCTTGTGTGTCTGGGAATAGATCGATCTGAGGCTCTTTGCGCTGAGGTTCGGGAGGCAGTCGCGCATACATGTTCAGAAATCGGTATCTCACGATCCATGAGACGAGAGACGCAAAGGCCAGGACGATGAGCATTCTGAGGGCAATTAGCTTGCTTCAAGGCCATTGTCAACTCGTGGTCTATTCGTACAGGGTAGTGAAGTTCATCGTGAACGTCAAGCTGGTCGAGAACAACGCGAACAGCACCGTAGGCAAGGTAATTGTGGTGAACGTGATGATCCAAATCAGCATTCCGGGAACTCCTTTGGCCATGGCGAGCAAAGCATAGCCAAGTAAGCCCAGCCATGAGGAGGATTGAAGGGTATTTTGAGCAGTGACAGAGGGGGCCAGTGCAGAAGCTTGGGCAGAAGTAATGGCTGACGATGTGCTATGGAAGGAGGTGAGGCTGGTGGAGAGGGCAGAGGGGAAAGAATCCATGGCTATTGAAGCCCCTCTTGTGGTGTAGTTTCATGACAGCTAGCCTCCACTTGCCGATAGCGGATTAGACGTTTGCGGCAAGTTTGTGATCGGGAGAATGACTTGCATTGTTGGCGTGGGAGCCATTGAGGGAATGAGAAGGAAGAGCACCTCTCACCTATCAAGTCAACATGTGGAGTGCATAGGGCTGAAATGTCTTGGCGTCGAAAGTCACCCTCGCGTCACATTCGGTGATTTTCCACCATCTTTGTTCAGCCATCAGTATACTGCGGACAGTATAAGCTACAGGTCCGAGCTTGTACTTACACTGCTTCTTGGTTGCTGGCGGTTGGTACAGGACGATTCTGATTGGTAACAGCAGAAGCAGGCCCAGAAGCGCCAACACCCTGAAGTACTCAGTCATTCCCATGATGCCTACAATCCTTCATCTAGCCTCATGGCCGACTTCAATTGCTACCAAGGTTTGCAAAAACTACAGACGCTCACAAAAACTAGCGAAAACCACCCCAGTGCGTTGTAGGAGCTCGGGCAGGAGACGGAGCGTTGTCCGAGCTTGATTGTCTCTGATGAGACGTGGCAAGGCGTTGAGCAGTGGTAGGAGTACGATCTAGACCCTCGGAGCCAGATTGTCTCTGACTCGAGCAAGCGAAATCTTGAACCGAAGGGCGAGCGCTGGTGGCGGACCCTTCAGTCTGACCATTGTGACTCTCCGAACCTGTCGTTCTTGGCTGTGATGGCACAGGCTTCACCATGTTCAATGGCAGAACAATAATGCGGCCTTTGCGCGCGGCCTTCATGCGATAGCGACCCTCCTTGGACTGATACTTGTACTCCTTCTTATCCCCTTGCTTTGAAGCGATGCCTGGTGCAGGAGAAGAGGTGCCCATCTTTTGCTGGTACCTGAAAAGCTTCGAGGAGGTGATATCCATGCCGTCCACCTTGCCAATACCCGGGGGCTCAATCCGAATCTGTAGACCCAGTGGATGAAAGTAGTCATTATTCCACCGATGCTCAAACACTTTCATTGCTCCGCCTTTATATGCTAGGAGGAAGTTCTCATGCTGTCTGTGTTTCATCATTTTATGACCAGCAATGTGACCTGACTCGACGTTAACAACATCGAACGAAATCTGTTCTTACCCGGAGACTGACCTACGATGGCTCCAAAAAGAAGGCTAACACCATGGGTGCAGGCTACGACAGTCACCCATTGCCCCACGCTCAGCTCTGCAAAAGCCTTCAGCTCGCGCATGAACAACTTCCATTGCGACTTAGTGACTCCTTGCTCAGCCAAGATCTGTGGGAAACCGAAGCCCCATGTGATGAGGCTGATGCGTGATGGTATCTGCAAGCCTCTGCTGAGACCAGATGGTCGGGCAGGCAAAGACGGATGTGGAAGAAGGCTTTCATCGAGGGTCATCTCGGCGGCGGAGGCATCAGCGTCGGCGAAGGGATCAGCGTTGGCAGTGAGCACTGGTGGTAGATTAGCAGGAGCCGGGTCCATCTGAGTAGCTGTTGCGGGGTTAAGGCCCTCCTGCATGCCGCTGCTGTTTGGGTAGAAGTAGCCCACAGGCGCATCTCCGTCCCGGAATGGGTTCTCAAGCGGGGTATTCCTAGTAGAGGGTGGTGGTCCGGAAGAATTGCTAGATTCTGGTTCCTGGACGCCCATTTCTTGGGTAGAAAATGGGTCGAGGCTGGAAGTGTTTGGTTCAATGTTGGCGTGATTTGGATTAAGAGCAGCCCTCTTTTCAGAAGTATCAACTGAGACCATTGCATTAGGCGACATGGGGTGTGAAGATGAGAGAAGTCTCCTAGGGCAAAGCGTTTATAGGAAAGCTATTGAGAGGTAAGAATATGGACGGTCTATGCCTTGTGAAAATGAATGAAAAGAGGAGTGAGACCTGATCGAAGATCATTTGACGATAGAGAAGGAGCGCTGGAATACGCTCCGAGAGTGACTCATAGTGGGACTATCAAGTGGCTCAGTGGGGAAAGAGCATTGGACGTATCCGGTCCAATTCTCGCAGTCTCGATTGGCATATCTTGGGCGGTTGCGTAGTAGGCAGTAAGTGATGCTCGAGGTTCTAGTCGCGCTGTGATGGGATTTTGAATGCCAATATACGAACGGTTCTCACGAACAAACCTCAACGAAAGATTTGCAGATGCCGGCTACGTAACGTAACGGTGAAGCGCAATGCTCACAATGTGCTGATGCTATGGGTTTGCCCCCATTTCAATAGTTCGAAGCAGATATAAAATCTCTCTCAATTCTCAAAAGGTTTACGGCAATGATCTGACGCTATTCAGGGCGAATTTTCCGGAGGAAGCGGGTCAGAAGGAGGGTTGTGCTGGAAGGGAGGATAGATAGCGTGGGTCTCAATCACATGCTTGAGGCACGTGGAAGGGATCATTCCCATCTTTAGTTACCTTCTTAATATTCGGGTTTTTACAAACAAGGAAGATTCCGGTGCATCATGGGCTACTTGCCTTGCTTCGAGCATCGATCGTCAATTACGGTGTGTGGTACTGGGCAATTTGCCCAATCCTAAGTCTCAGCTCGGCTTCTTCTGTCAATAGATGATTGTGTTTTGCGGCTGCTTGCCCTCGTGTTCCTCTAATGACCTCTCTGGGCGAGCTAGCAAGCCCCTATATCGGCTTCATGAACAGAGGCGGTATAGCCATAGACGTCCATTGTGTTCTCATTACTTCACGCACGCATTGAACAAGTGCTTCTAGATACGCCTCGCCATTCGCATGCCAACCTGATCTCATGTACAGCAGTCTGTAGAGTTGACACAAAGACCAATGGGGACTTCCCAGCCTCTATCTGAAAGCTTCCACCCAACAAGACCATTAGCTCAGTGTCTCCGGCGTCTTTTACGTGTCTTTTTCGCTGCAATTTCCTGTCCAAGGAAAGTCCCCATCTCTGGATTGAGACTGTCCGCCCAGTCCTGGATTCCGATACCATCTGAGTCGGTCGCCTCAAAGTCGCTGCAGTGATCTACCAACAATCTGAGTATTGGTTCATAATATTCTCTCTCTTGCCTCACATAGTACAGAGCGAGGTGGAAGACTGTACTGTAAAGCTTTTCAAAATGTGATAACCACCTGTTGTAGCTGTTGCTCTGATCAAAACCCTGGACTGGGTTTGCTCCATGCGTGAGCCGGTCCCTGTGATCAACAGGCTGGACTGGATCTGCTCCATGCTCGAGCATGAGCGTAAAAAGCTTCTCGATGTGAAGCTGATTATCGAGAGGACCCATATATTCGCACGGTGCCGATATCGCGAATGACCATGGTGTATGTGATTTAAAATTCTCCATTGGATCAGCGCCATTCTCGAGCAATACTTCGCAGGCTTGACATGTGTTCACGCCTGGATTATATCTGTTCAAGGATGGATCATCAAAAGCGTAAAAGAGTAGAGGTCGACCATGAGCTTTCTCAATTATGCCTTTTCCATTCTTCCTAATCTGCTGGTGAACGTAGAGGGCAAGATCATAACTGACAGCCAGACTTAATAAATCCGTGTTCCAGTCTGGGCGAGCTTTGTGGATTCGCCATCCGTAGTGAGAGTTGGTCCAGTCTGGATAGGAAAGGGAGAGGACCCGATCCAGCTCCTCAACATAGGGAATCTGAGAAGATCCAGTACTACATTCGGCAGCTCTCGCGGCAAGAAAAAAACCCGCAAACGCGTAGGTCCCTAATTATTTTTCCTTTTGACGGACCTTGCTGCTCTCTTTCTTCAAAATCCCGAGACTCCACGTACTCTGGATAGACTTTCACAAGGCGCAAGTTCATAGCCATAAGAGCAACGGCTGGGTCCCTCAGAAGTTTGCTGTCTACCTCGTCAAGCATTCTCTCAAAGAGCTGGCTTCCAGTGACGTACTCTTCAACAGTCCGGTGTAGAAAAGCCACTCTAGCGCCCGGAAGGTCTTCAGCATCCTCGATTTCGATAAGGCCTCGGCAGCTGCGTTGCAACCGACGTCTCACCTGCGCACACTGATGATGTGGGAGGCCAGCATCGTCGGTGGTAAAGCCTGTTTCAAAATACGCGTTACACGAAACTGCGCTCATAGGGTCCTGGATAGCAGCACTAAACTTGAGTAAAGTGTCCGCACGGGCTGATGAAGCCGAGTGACTCGATTTCTGGATAAGGCTGAGAAAGTTGACTGTGTCGTGCCAAAATCTCTGGTCTATTTTGCCGACGACACTTGCGTATAGCTTTTCGAGACCCTCTGGCAGATCCGCTAGCAATCTGTAGAGATCGTGAGATTCGGCCTCTTCCTCTATGGCCACAACGAGCTGAGAGACTACAAGAGTGACCCAGACGAAGACACCTTCAGCTTTTTCGATGACTCGGTCAACAAGCTCCTGATCATATTTTGCTGTTGTCCCATCTCGCTGTTTGGCCATCAAGTCCCAAGCTCGTCTCAGTTTTGCGGTAACGTAGGTTGAGATGTCATGTTCCGTAAAACGATGAATTGCAAAGGTGGGCTCGTTTGAGAGACGAAGTTCTATCTCCATTTCGACACGGCTAGCGATGCAAGCTCTCACCGAAAGCTTCTTGTCGGACGAGATCCTGACCCAATCTGCCAAGAGGTCCAGTTGCTCCCGGTGATCTCCTTGGCACTCATCAAAACCATCAATGAACAAACATACCCCCAGTGTTTCTTTGCACTCTGCGACAACTTTTCGGAGTATTGTCATCAATACGTTGTCCGATAAGGCAGCTTTGGAAGTGGGGTTCAGACATAGGTGTGGCTTGAGCAGTTCGCAGAGCCGGAAAAGGGTAGCTTGATTCTTCTTGTGTAAGCCGATGAGAAGTTGATAGACTACGGCGTGCAACAGGCCTCCAAAGCTCTTCTCCTGTGACTCGCCTAGCTCATGAAAGAAATAGTGAACAAGAATCATCGCATCTGACTGTCCGGACAAGAGGTTCATTGTCTGCTCGCTTTCCATCAAGTACCTCATCAGTGTTGACTTGCCTGCCCCTGGTTTTCCAGAGATCCAGAATATGGGATCTTCGCTGCGAAGCCATTTACTGAAACCAGGCCTCGAGTTCTGAGTATCCCAGATCCATTGGAAGCTCTCTTGATGAGCTTGAGAGATAGAATAGCGACGAGGATTTCGACCATGAGGCTCAAGGGTTTGCAACAGCACTGAAACTTCTTTAGCTTTGGATTGCAGCCACTGGCGCGTCGATAGCATACTTACAATCGTATTCATCCTCTTTCACCCTGTTGCCTTTAGACAGAAGTCAGTATCAGTTCAAAGACATATCGGAAGCGGATTTCCAAGGCATGACATGATGGCCTAAGCTCTAAGTAGATCGAGTCTATGTTGAAGAGCGTCATCTTCGAGGTTGGAGACTGGGGATTTGGCGTTACTGCCTGTGGAAGAGGTCGGGTTTGATGTTTCTTCCTGCTTTCTGTCCATGGTGGGATGGTTTTTCTCACCTAGCTGGGAAGCCCTTTCGCATAGCTCAAGCACGTTTCCCTCAACGAAACTGTAGTTGGCCTCGTCCATGCTCACATCTGGATCAAATCTACACATATCACCGTGTTTTGCTTGGATCCCGATCTCGACTTCACGATCTCCTGGAAGCCCCAAGGTGGCAGAGTGCTGTGGTACAACCTGTTATGCGTTAGTACACCTGACACCTAGTTGCGGTAATGCAAGCTTTTACTTCTCCTATCCCTTCGTAGAAAGTCACAATCTGGTAATGATCAAGTTGATGTCTCCATGCCTCCTGCAATGTGTCGGTGAGTGATGATCCCTTTTTCAAAGCTTCCATAACGTCGTTGGAGGTTCTGCCAGGAAGCGACTGCGCGATGCGGACGGAAGCCTTTCCAAACTTGGTTTTCCAACCATCTCCTGACCCGCCGTGGGGTGTACCGAAGAACACGAGACCGTAAGTGGCCTCCTGTATATCGCGATATATGGGATTGGCCAAGGCATTTACCATAGCCTGTTTTATCAATATGCCGCCCAAGCTGTGTCCTAATAGCAACAGAGGGCGTTTTGTATCCGCCTCCTTTTAAGACGCAAGCATTCCAAGAACTGATTCGCTTCATCGTTGAATCGTGTCTCATTTGTACCAAAAACGGGGCTCGAATTGTATTTGTAGAGGAATACACGGGCATTGGGCTGCTCACGCGGTATCCTATCTCGAAGCCATAGATTGCCACTTTTTTTATCTTGCCATGTATCGATGGCGTGAGTCTCGCTGCCTATTGGATTCAATCCGTGTATTGCTACCACGCTATATGGATCGTCAGCCACGGCATGGGGGACTGAGCGACATGTTTGGACTCACTCAAGGATCGGTTGAACGGTCCCCTTGGCATTCCCTATGCCAGTACCCGCGTACAGCTCCTCTAGAGATGACTACATTCATTTCAGTATCCGGTGTAAGATTAGAGCATCAGCGAATTTGAAGGCATGATCTTACCATGCCTCGATGAAGTTTCACAGACGTGATTCATGTACACGTTGTGAAGAGAGCGATACGAAAGGACACGACACAGATACCAAGAATGATCCAAGCTGAGTGTGGGGCTCAGCCCAGTCTTAGTCAGGCAGCGGTTACACGCAGGTGCTGATAGGCCAGCAGGGGAAGACCAATCAAAAGGCTCCACCCACCTCCATCGTCTCCCTAAGAACTTCAAGAGGCAGACAACCTCGTTTCTTACTACCGCTTCAGCCGGCTGGTGTGAGATCCCAGGCTTGAATTTAGCCAAGAAATTCGACGTTTAGTGAAGCATGTGTCATACGACGGCTCAAGTTGTGCTAGAGGTAACATTCTCGACATTGTCTGTCAAATTATCTGTTACAGGTTCGATCGTGAACAGCTTCGCCCCACGGGGCTTAATGCATGAGTAGCCTCAACGGAGCAGACAAATCTGAGCCCAGGGAATCAGATGGTGCCAGTCTTGTTGCTCCGGTCGAATCCACTGCCCAGCGGTTGGCGCCGCAGCAAGGTCCATTGCAAAAGTCAAGCGGTCGAGCCTTCGATCACCAGCGGTAAGTCGTGGCCTATCTATCAGACTTACTTCCCAGGAACGTAAGAGGCTTCCCCGAAAGAGCCCGAAAGGCAAATGCTGAGCTAAAGCAGGGTCTATCTAACAGTGAACGAAGAAACAGCAGATGAGTGGGCTCTTCGGAATGCTGCAGCTTCTTTTCCTTGAGCGAGAAGGAAACGCATGTGGGAAGGGTCGATAGTGTCAAAGAATTTGTTAATTTGCTCAATACTCTAAGTGCTGCCAATGCCGGGAGGTCATTATGAGTCTTCTCAACTTCCAGGTGACGGAATAAGTCTGGTCTGAAACATGAGTCCTCATTGACTAAGGTGTTACTCAACAAGCAGGCATCTATTTAATCGGTCGGTATCTCATCATCGGGTACAATCCGCCACTTTTTGCTCTTCTCCCATGCTTTGTTCATATTTGCAGAGAAACGCAATTGGTCCCTCGCTGCTTGTGCATTGGACTCTCGAAGGTGGAAGCAGATATTGATTTCCCGGAGCACGTATCGCTCATTCCATTGTGCATTGATCCAATTTAGAGTCTCTTCGAAGCCACGAAGATCAAAGCTAGGGCTGTGATGGTAATGGATTGCTGTCATACCCTGGGAGTCGACCGCGTGCAGATTCACGCCAGCTTCGTGGAGCTGATCAAACACGTTTGGGTCCAACTCTTCAAGCAGCACGTGGTAATGTAAGGCCGTCCTCTTCTGAGAATCGACTGCTCTCGTGCTACTCCCATTTTGAATCGCCAGTCTCACGCAAGCCGGGTGCGGGACAGCAAAATGCAGGGTAGACGCCCAATTGAAATCTCTCAATGTGACATCAGCTTGGTTGGCGAGTAAAATCTCCATTGCTGCATGGTTTCCCGCCGCTGCTGCGTGATGTAGGGCGGATCTACCTCGATTATCCCGAGCATCAACATCCAGTACTCGTGCTCCCCTCTCCAACAGCACTTTGACTCGTGGCGCGCTGCCAATCGCCAGGTGCAGTACTGTCTCACCTTCAGAGGTCTTGACCTTTAGGTCGGCTCCATGATCAAGCAGTAGTCGAATGATTTCTGGGTGCTCGTGATCCTCGTTTATTGCCGCAATGAAGTCGGGATCTTTGATAAGATCCATCAAGGGATCAGGGGCGATTTCGATCCAATGATATAAACGCTTCAGGAAGGTTTGACGTGGGTCATCTGCTATGTGGACCGGGAGCTGGTAGACACCTGCGTCAACTGTCTCCGCAAGACTGTAATCATAGTCTCGAATATTTTCAAGACGCTCTCGGAATATATTCTGGGAGGACACAGCTACTTGCAGCAGATTTCTGCCAGATTCGTCAAGCACGGTGGTCGAAGCTCCTGCAGTAATAAGAACCTGCGCTGCGGTGCTGCAACCGTTATCCACTGCTACTAGTAGTGGAGTGCGGCCTTTCTTATCTTCGACATTGGCACTCGCGCCAAGAGAAATAGCAAGTTCTATGATGTCTGGTTTGCCCAAGGCCGAAGACCTCATAAGCGTCAGATTTGCCCTATCTGTGGGATTTGGAGCCGCACGTATGTAGGTTTCGACGACCAGCTTCTGATTAGAGCGGATTGCACACATGATTTCTCTCGTCTCAAGCTTAGCAGTCTTGTCGTGTTTCAGAATCATTTCTACGATGGATGCATGACCAAAAGCGGATGCTTTGTACAGTGCGGTGTAATTCTTCGAATCTTGCGCCTTGATGTCAGCCCCAGCCGCCAACAACAGTCGTGCGCAGACAGCTAGCCCAGATTCTGCAGCCCAATGGAGAGCTGTCTTTCCTTTTTTATCTCTGGCATTGAGGTCCAAGCCTAAGACGTCTCTGAGCAAGGCCTCGAGAACGTTTTCCAGCGCAAATGACACAGCAACATGGATCGGCGTATGTCTCGAGCTATGGAGTGAGCGTCCATAGCTTAGAATAGCACCCCGATATTGGGTTTGGACAGCGCTTGCGAGTGCCTTCGGTGTCCTCAAAAGATTCAGGATTTCGCTTTCAAGTTCTTTTTCAATTGCTTCACCACGGGCATGATCACCCCAATGGTGGGCGGCGTACTCCATGAATGGATTGCGCATTAGCCGCGTGGGCAAGAACCTGCTCGCCGCAACGGGACCTTCACATCTGATCTGTATCTCGAATGGACGAGTTGAGATGAAATCGCAGGGCCCTTGAGCAAATTCATCGAAGCGAAGGTACGTAAGACACACTCTAGCAAGTCGAACATGAGCCTCTGGGAAATATATTGCAAGCTTGCCTTCGAAGAATGCTTGAGTTGTCTGATGGACCAGCCGGACGATCTGACTCTCTTTGTCGATGGTCACCAGGCCTGCGCACGAACGAATGAGACGGTCAAAGTTCACCAGACTTTCCTGATTCACAGCTTTGTCCCCTTCCCTAGTCGCAAGAGCATGTTGAAGCTCTTGAACCTTAAGTTGTCGAAATGAACATGAAAGCCAGCACAATGCCTGCTGGGCATCACATCGGGAGTCAATGTTCTGGTTAGTGACCCTGCTCCATGCCTCAAGGTACAGCTCATCCAGATCTTTGGGGGAACGCTTGATTGATTCACGCAGATTTCTCAGAGTAGTTTTAGTTGCCAGTGAGTCTAGTTGTAGCCTTGCTATAAGAAACCTACAATGCTGATCAGTACGTTTTGCCACCGCATATGCCCGTCTTTGATGGGAACCCACATCTTGCTCGCCCTCTCAACGATCATCGCAACGATCTCATCCTTGAGTGCCATCTTTCTCTGGACAGATTGTGAAACTTCATCATCGTCTGAGATGCCGTCCTCAATCCGCTGGCGGACAAGGCGTTCGATATCACTATCGGTAGCCCGGATTTCGATCTCATTCGCCTTCAGGAAAGAGCTGTTGGTCAAACGAGATGTCACCAGGATTCGTACTTCAGTGTCCGTCGAGGCTGTTGCGGTCGAGATGTATTGTAGCTTTGAGATAAAAGTTGCGCGAACTCTGCGGTCTTCAGGACACTCATCTAGCGCATCGATCATGATAAACACCGCGGAATATCTGCACATTTCCACTTGGATTAGCGAAGTAATTTCGTCTGGGGTTGGCTTAGTTCGATAACGAGCGTGCTTGGTGTACAAAGCTTTCGCTTCTTCGGCCAATGAACCCCGACTTTGAGATAGTTCTCTCCACAGACTAGTCGCCACAGTGGGACTGGGGGTTAGTGGGTCACATGACATCATGGCCCTGTTGGTACCCCTGTTGGTACCCCGGTTGGTACCCCTGTTGGTACCCCTGTTGGTACCCCTGTTGGTACCCCTGTTGGTACTCCTGTTGGTACCCCGGCAAGGGGTTGGGGACAGGTGTCCAGTACGAGCTATATAGCCACCTGTTTTGCACCTGTCAATGGCTCTTCATTCGATTTCGTCTCTTTCAGAGCCATTGCATACTTTTTTGTCCCACCCACCCACACCTGTACATAGCTAGCTATCATTTCCTCCAGGTCTATGCCATAGGCATGGGAGTTTTCTCGGCGCTGGGGTACGAATACGTCTGTTCAGGCCTCTATTCAGGTGTTATCCCGGCGTCGGGACGGCCCAACCACTTGATACCTCATACCTATGTGCCCTGTGTATGTGTGATGCGTGAGAATGAGAACACTAACAAGAAGATTTGCTGGCGTTTGTAGCTCCTGTAGCTTGTCCTCGCAGTAGATGGGAACAATTCCCACATCTGTTCGATCGACTTGCGATTTGCGAAGGTGCTCAACAATGATTGACCTGGTAGAACCTTTGTAAGATACGGTACACAGAGGTAGTGGATTCAGCTTACGTCATGACGGTTTTGCCAGAACCAGCTACAAAAGACTGAGCTACCGTCAGTTGAACTACTCACTGAGGCCTTGGTTCGCTGCATTCACTCACGAATTCCGTGGCACCACAAGACATTGTTATCGCCTCCTTCCCAACCCTTGAACTTGTCCGAGCCTAGGAACCATTCTCCGGTGCCCGGTTGGTGGTTGGCATAGACATCTCGCTGTTTCTGACTGAAGTCGAGAGGACTGAGCCAGTCTGTGATGGTCTGACGCTCGTCATGCTTTCCTAGCTGAAGGGTAAGCTACCATACGAAGATTTGGAGGAATTCCGAAGTCCCTACCATTTAAATCGACGTAAGTCCCAACCTGCACACCATGATTTTCACTTCCAAACATAGAATGTGACTGCATCATGGACTCGTAAACTGGCAAAATCTAATACGATAAGATACTATCGAAAGGGTTTAAGAGAAGAGAACGCCAAAGGCAGTGCTCCTATCATCTGTCACAAAAGCCTGCTTGATGGCTGAGTCTGCAAGAAGGAGAGCCGCATATGACAGTGTTGAAGGACCATGCTGTCGGTGGCAAGCAATTAAGAAGGCGGGTGTTCACATAGGTCTCCTGACAATGCAAAGACGCATGTAGCCCGAAGCAGGCTTTGAATTTCTCTGGGGCCCACCAATCCGAGTATTGACGTAGTGTCTGCGCCTTAGAGATTGACCATGCTTTGGTGCTTCCCTCGGCAAGCTACAGAAGGCGGTCTGGAAAAGCTTTCGCTTGCACCAACGTCGATGAATCCTGTTTGAAGGTGCTCTGTCGGCGAAGAAAGATGTTTGTCAGGTGGGACGGTGTCATTAACCTCCAGATAGGGTCCTCATGGAATGCATGTTTGCGGGCAGTCTCTGCACGGATGTATCACCTGGCAATATGTATCCCTGTCATCATGCGACTACCCGGCTCCAGAGCCTTCTGTGGGTGCTGCACTGTTGGCAATGAGCACATAATGTACACTTGAGCCCCCAGAGTATCTTGAGGTTCCTATTTTCGCCGCTTCTAAGACTGAGAAGTAGCTTGTTGCTGTTCAGCTCGGCACCGAAAAGATGTCAAATTTAGATTCAGACCGAACGGGATTCGCAACTCTTTGCAGTCCTAAGGACGCTCTCGTAGAGTGAGTTTCTCTATAATCTTCTCTTTTTGCTGGCTTAGAGAGCGCTTATCCCTCTGCTTGTTTGGACCTTCCAAATCCTGAAATCTGGCTGACGCAATACTAGCATTGTGTTTGTACATGGCTTGAGGGGGGATAGGAAAGAGACGTGGACGGAAGGAACGACATTATGGCCCGAAAGCTTACTGCCAGAGAAAATCCCACGAGCTCGGATCCTGACTTTCGGTTACGACGCCGACATCTACCATTTCTGGTCAATGCCCGCCTCGGCCAACACCATCAAGAACCATGCAGATAGCCTGACGGCCGGCCTCATCGGCCTCAGACACGAGGAGGAACAAACAGCTGCACGCCCGATCATATTCGTGGCCCACAGCCTCGGTGGCCTAGTCTGCGCAGCGGTAGGTCATCCTTCCCAAGATCTGAGGCATTGATGGCCAAGACGAAGCAGGCTCTATCAAACGCGGAAGACTGCCTACAACAACCCCACACAAAGTCTATATCAGACTGTACAAGGCGCATCGCCTTTCTTGGAACACCTCATCAAGGTTCAAACAAAGCACAGTGGGCCGAATCAGGAAAGAATTTTCTCTCTCTCTTTTCGAGGAAAACCACTGGAGGCGTCCTCAAGGAATTGGAGCAGGGTTCCGATACGCTGGTGAAGCTTGGGGTTGCATTTCCAACATGGCTCTCCCATCGTGCGGGAAAGCCGAAGACTAAGGTCGAGATCGTTTGTTTCTTTGAAGAGCTCAGCTCAAGCGTTGGCGGCACATCTATTGGCAAGGTACATCCACTTCGATCCGCAACGATCTAAGATAGAGAGACTCATCCAGCGTAGATCGTACCTGAAGAATCAGCCAGGTTGCTAGACTATCCGACACTCTCAATACACGCCGACCATTGCGGCATGTGCAAATTCAGGGACGAAAAAGATGGGAACTATCGGACCGTAGCCGAGGTTCTGGCGAGGTGGGCAAAGGAATTGAAGGAAGAGACCAAAGAGGAAGAGACTGAAACCGTTGGTCCAACTTCAGTCCTCCAGGAGACCGAGACTGAATCTGATTCTAGTCTGGAGGAATCGTCTCGAACAGCAAATTCGGAGACAACAACCAAGGGCAACAGTTTGGAGTCTACGAGTCGAAAGGCTCAACGAACTTTGCCAGCGGTGGAACCTGGGTAATTTACCCTTGCGACAAGGGAATTGCTATACTGACATCACAATCATCCTAGAACCAGGGTTCGTCCTAAGTGAGAACCTTCCATGGGAAGTGACTCTGGAGAACAGGCAAAGTCAACGAGCGCTTCGCGATGGAGACGAACCTGCATGCATCCGGACAGCCGCAGCTTGAAGGATTTCTAGATGGAGTCTGATCAACTACTACTGTTTCCGATGGACTGATGATGCCACGCCATTAACTCGTACCTTGCCAAAGAATGTTCATGAATCACTTATGTAGCAAGACTTTCAGCACCCCCGATATCTTTTTTGCCAAGATTTGCCAAGAGTTGCCAAGAGTTGCCAAGAGTCCTGCCTGCACCGCCCTGCGCGTGTCAGCTTCCTTCATGCTTGGTCATTGCGAGCTTGGTAAGGACTCGCCTTGTTCCCATAAAGCCTGTGCTTGATGCATCCGTCGTACTGAGGCTTCTTCCTTATAATTGCCGCTGTCATCTATCTGTTTGGCGTTCATCTTCGCGTCTCTACTGCTCCTCGTTGCCTTCCTCTACAGCTCTTAACCGCCCTCGCGTTCGCACTGAGGATGTCGTCAAGCGAGGATGTGCTCGAAGGTTTCGCGTCTCTTCCTACGGGACCAGTGCCATACAAAGCATTTTTAAGCGACCTCTCGGAAACGAGTCCAGCTTTACGGACTTTTCAGTCATTGTCGTTGGGGCCAGAACCGAGTCTTGACAGGTCCATTGCAATATCGAAATTTTCTCTTTTGTTGAGCACTCTGAGAGTCCCTGGCCCTTGCGATTTGCTCCATGGGAATTCGCCTCTCGGCTCTGGGGCCCAATTCGCCGTAGTAAAGCAAGAAGTCAACGGACTCGCCGACTCGAAAACCCCGGCCGCAGCTTTGAATAACAGTGTAGAAATCGCTGCCATCAAAACACCAAAATTTATTCTTGATGGCCAAACAAAGCTGGATATCTCAAGCCCTGAAGTGAGCCGGCAAGTCCGCAATATGATAATCGAGATCACCGCACTCTGTCATCCAAGACTACGGGTCCACCGAAACATTGTTGACCTCCTAGGATGGGGCACGAATGCTGAGACTTGGCATGAAGTTCCTTTCCTGGCGTTGGAATTGGCGAACAATACACTAGCTGCCTTTCTTCGCGAGTCAAGATCTTACCCCGTCGCGCTCAGGCATCACATATCCCTTGATATTGGTTGCGGACTGGATGCTGTGCACGAGATAGAGCTCATTCATGGAGATCTTAAACCCGAGAACGTGCTAATGTTCTACAAAGCTGGGTACTGGGTGGCTAAACTTGCTGACTTTGGTGGTGGTGCCGATGCAGGTCAAGATGGTATCTTTGAAGGTAGAGGAACCGTCGGTTGGAGAGCTCCTGAGTTCCAGCAGTTTTCCGACCATGGAAAGCCCCTTGACCGATCCCTTCTAGACAGAATTGATAGTTATTCTTATGGTTTGATGCTTTGGAGCTTGTTCCTAAGAGAGAGTGGTTCGCCTCCTTGTACTGAAAGTGTCGATGCGGAGATCGTTGCGCTTTCAGAATTAGAGAGTGACCCTTCATTTTTGCCTGTGTCCCTACACTTGGCACTAAAGACATCGTTCTCTTTGTTGCTGAAGCAGAGCCCACGAACAAGGGCCGGAAGAGTGGGGCATTTGCTGGACGATGGTAGCCGGGTATACTCTGAGTGGTATGAATTTACCCTATTTCCTTGCCAACAAAATATTTGACGGTTCAACCTCAGGGTGGGACTCCAAGGTTCCAGGAGTGGCGCCTCTTTCCCGGATGATGTGGCTGATGACTTGACTGAAGGGTATGATATTCGGTATGACTGGGAGGTTCCGGAGATCAGCATGCACAATGCGAAAGCCATCCGATCAGCGTTTTCAAGAAATGCGCCTCTGAGCGCAGAGATACTATGTGCTCTATTTATGAAGTATACGGGGCCCGAGCGTCGCTTTCATCAGGAGGACGGCCAGATCAGGGATCTTATACTCGACCTCCTCTACGCTGGTGCCCAAAAAGGTAGCCAGCCTTTACGAGCACTAATTTATGTTGTCCATGAGCACTTCCAGATTTTACCTAGAGCTGATGTAACCAAGGTAAAGCTCCTTTGGATGTCTGAGGCTGTTGCAGGCGGAGCTTTCTTTCTTCGAAACGCGCTCCAGCACTTGGACAGTAGCCTCCTAGAAACATCCATCCGAAGGTTCCACGATTACGGAGGGTATAATCAATTCTACGCAGCATTGAATCGAGAAACCATATCACACATCCTTGGGCACACTTCACTAGAGAATGTGGTGAATCTCAATAGACAGGCGCCACTTAATGCACGGGGCGACAAGCTTCTGCACATCCTGTCTTCTGTCACTGCATCTGAAGGACTTAAAGAAATCCTCAAGCTTATAGATCCGCGAGAGGTGAATGCATTGAACGACTGCGGGGAGACAGCTTTGTATCGTGCATGCATGGCAGGAGAGACTTCAAATGTCCTACTGTTGCTTTCCCAGGATGCCGATCCTTCGATCATACCCTCACATCGTGGCCCGACCTGCTTGCACTGGCTATTTCATTTCAATCCTCCAGACATTGACACTATCGCGAGAGAGCTTATCAGTCACGGAGCCCCCATCGACTCAAGTTCCGAGCAGAAGGTCCCAACGCTCCATTACCCCTTCACTTTGCCTGTGGGGACTCCGCTCCATTGGGCGGTTGAAATGTCGGCAGCGGAAGCCACCCAATCTCTTCTTCGCCAAGGAGCAATTTCATCGTTTCGTGATGGCAGTGATCCGTACGCTTACGACGAGAATGTTCGGCATCTAGATATGTCACTTCCTCCAGACTGGGTCCGTTATTCAGCACCCAAAAATACTACCCTAGGCTTCAGTGCAATTGATGTGGCAGTGAAGAACCGAGATCCCGAGATTCTAGATATGCTTCTTTCCAATGATTCCAGTGTTGATCCAAATGATACCGACGAAGAAGGGTATAGCGCCTTGCACCGCTTGGACGCAGGCGAGTGGCGATATACAATCCATGGAAGCGCTGTATGGTGCCCATTATTTCAAGGGCCCACAGCAGCCCGGGCAGACTCGTTGAGAAAAACTGTGGATGTCCTTCTCCAACATGGCTTTCAGCTCGATAAGTTGACGAAACCAAAAACATCCACGACAAGCGGGCTCGGTTTTTCCGATCAGACCGCACTCATGGTTGCCGTGGCCAAACGGAACACCGAAACCATCAAAACGCTCCTTGATGCTGGAGCCGATGTCAATGTTGCGAGTACTGAAGGGGAGACCGCTCTGCTGTCGTTCACAGACGACTACTTGTATGATGAAGCACAGCAGTCCAAGGTTGTGTCGCTGCTGCTTGGCGCGAATGCGAACCTTCACGCACGTGACAGTCGGCATAACACGCCTTTCCTGCGAGCAGCATCGATTGGCCTGCTCGGAGTAGCCACAGCATTGCTCAACCATGGCGCCGACTTAAGAGATCGTAAAAAGAACACAACTTCCAATCACTATGGATTGACAGCTTTCGCCCTTCTAGCTAGGTGTCCCTTGCAACGAGCCCCGGAGCACGACGAATGGTTTCTATCACAGCTGACTTTGCATATCTTGCCACGCCTAGCTCAGCCCGAGGGTTTAGAAATACGCAACGAGCTCCTGGAGCAAGCGGACCTTGATGGGGGAACACTGCTTCATTATACAGCAAAGGAAGGGCTCGTTCGAAGCTGCGCAATTCTAGTTGAAGCTAAAGTTAACGTTAATGGCCTTCGTCGACGTGAGAAGTTTAGACGTGGAGGGACAGTCATTAGCTATCGCACCCCATTGGACGAGTCGCTAAAAAGTGAAACATATCGCCGATCCTGGCCACCGGGTCCATTCTCTGAGCAAGGCAAGTCACATCTTCTCCAAAAATTCAACTTATAATGCTATTAGCGTACTAGACTATTTCAAATAGCAATGTGCTAACAGTGGGCCACAGAACGCGCAGAATCAATGAAGGTCTATAGTGACATCGCGAACCTTCTCAAGGGTGCTGGGGGTGTGCAGTCGAAACATCTCATTGCAAAGGCATTCATCGCCCCTCAACAGCAAGGCTCGACGGGTCAAGGGAAACCGCAAAGTCCGACCCATGAAACGGCGTGAGGTTCTCCTTTCAATGACGAGCTCGAGAACGATAGTGACAAGAGGTGTGCCACAGCGACTTTGGATAAACTTTGTACGAGTAATCTAACGCTACGTCTCCACTTATTCATACAATCTTCACGAGTAAAGGCCTATAAATTAAATTCATAATCATTTTTTTTGATTAGGGCTGTCGAGTAAATTTGATGAGCGAACTTTTAATAGACGATATTTAAATTCGTTACCTTTAAATATCCATAAGACTAAATTTAGTAATTCTTTTTTTATCTAAAAGCCCACATTTCGTTCTATAATTTTAAAAAAAAATATCAAAATTTTAATAGAAAACAAAAAAGTTATTCTAAAATCAAATAATGTGTACCTGTTTTTTGATCAGGGCTGTCCGGCTGTCCGCGATCTTTGGTGAGCGAACTTTGGTGAGCGATATTTGAATTCCTTGCGCTTTAATAATTATAAGACTAAATTTTAAAATTCTTGAAAATTCGGAAAGCACAAACAGCGCTTCAAAATTTAAAAAAAAAAATCTCAAAATTTTAATAGAAAACAAAAAAGTTATTCTATGTGTTAATAATGTACACCTATTTTTTTGATGCGAGATTTTGATGGTTGCGGACGCTAATTTATTTACCCGCGGTGTCTAACCAAAAAGCGTAGACCTGACGAATTGATGATTGGCTGCACATACAAATTCAAGGTTTTCTAGTTCAGCCCTATCTTATTCTTTTTGGAAAGCTTGCTTTCTCATTACTCAAGACTGAAATCACAAAATGTTCGACAACCATAAATTTAAAGTTGACCAATCAGATCTTCGGATTTCGTGATTTTGAAGCTAAAACTCACCTTATTATTTCGTTTTTAAGCTAAAAGCGGGTGCACACGGGTACGTCCAAAAGAGGAAGCTGGAAAAGAACTTCAAAATCCTCAAATCTACCTTTTTTGATTCCTTTTCTTTTATCAAAAATATAATAATAAAGTAAGTTTATAAAGTTATAGAGTTAATTATACGCTTTCAAATAATGTAGCGTAGACGAAATTTAATAAAGTATTTATAAAGATATACTAAACTAGTGAATTATCGAGCTTGCGAGAAGAGCCTCTCCGGCAGGAGCCCTCGGAGAGCCCTCGGAGAGCCCCGGAGGGTTAGGGGGTTTCAGAGGGTCTCCCCCTGAGTATATCAAATAAAATATAACGTCTCTCGATTCTCAGGGTTAGACCTCTTAAAATCCCTGAAGCCCTTCGGAGCTCTTTAAGGGCTCTCCCGAGCTTGTATCGGAGGGGCTGTCAAAGCAAGCTCGAAATCAATCAAATATCACTAAAAAATCAAATTTCGAGCTTGCTTTGATAGCCCCTCCGATATAAGCTCTCGGAGAGCCCTTAAAGAGCCCCCGAAGGGTCCGAGGGGTTTTAGGAGATCTCCCTGAGAATCAAATATAGTCAAAAACCAGTACTCGGCAAGCTTTTCACTACTGGGAAGCCCGCGCCCCAGCACATATTATATATACTGATAGCAATTTCAGCATTGAAGAAACGCAGAATATCCTCGAGACCCCTTTCTTCCTGTCCTACCTGTAACATCAACAACACGAAATGAATCAGTCGTTTTCCAGGTCTGACGTGAAGCAAAGACATCCTTGCCACTAAGGACGTGCTATCCCTGCGTGTATGTGACCCCAAAACGGACGCCGGGAACAGCCTTCAGGATTGGCATCTTCCAGGTCGAATGTTGTCCGTGAGATGAGTGGTACTTATATACTCATGGGTAACCATTGTATCCACGAAGGTAGGACACCCATCAACGAGATGCGACAAAAGCCGCGCTTCGCCTTTACAACAACGGTGACTTTCTAGCTCCAAGAGATGCTGGTAGCATAGACGCGTTTAAGCGATGAGATTCTGCAGGAGAAATTCCTCAAGACGAAGTATGATCTAGGAAGCTTCAGACTATGTACCGACACCGTTAATGCTCCACTAAATCTACACAACCTTGTTCGCGATTGATTTTCGGCAGCGTTCTGAAGCATTCCCCCCCCGCTTCCGTCTTCTGGGGCTTTGAATTATCTATTCTGCATCAATTTGCCTTGACTCCATTACCGGAGATGAAAACGACCAAGACTGTCGCGTACCTATGCTCGAAAAAAGTGTTATCAAACAATAGAGCAAGTTTCGGCAAGAGAAAGGACACGAGAGTGAACAACGGCACAGAACTTACGTAGCGCCTGATACGAAAACCTCGACGGTCTTCGCATTGGTGAAGCTTGAGACCGCTACGATGAGAAACGCCGAGGCGACCACGATTACCGCCATCCGAAGTGCAATGCTGGCAAGCGCATTGAGAACGACAATAGGCACTAAGAGGAGAACGACGACGACCGAGGCGATTAGTGATCGTGTCAGCCGTTGTAGTACCGAGTCGGAGAACAGGGATATATTGGGATCACGAGAGACGTCGCACTGAGGCTGGATGGCGGATGGATTTTTAGTAATGGATCGTATCACAATGATTATCTTCAATTGGGTAGCTTGGGGCGCCACTGACCTTCCTGAAAACCCTATACAATGTGCGCATGAATCCCTCAAGTAGCGGTGTGAGACGGGCCAAGGCGGCATCCTGGGGTGAGAGTATCGTCATCAAGTCCTTGGGCTGCAGGAGGTAGGCAGTCTCTTCCCGAGCCAGACTGGATGTGTTCTCGACCCAATTCTGAATGTTCACAACGTCCTTCTTCCGTGGATTATCGAAAGCGAGAATCCTGCGGTTTCTTTCTAGTATGGCATCTGCATAAAACGAAAGGGACATCGGGTTCAGAACAAATATGTGCATTCGGTCTTATTTGGCAGGGGACAAGGAAACTCACCATAGCTGGCCAGGGCGACCTCGAGTTTCATGAGTATCTCTTTTCTTTCCGGGTTCTTATCCCGGCGTCTGTTACCCAAGAACAACTCCCGAGTCTCCTCGTGGTCGATGCGATCAAGTTGGCTTTCAAGTAACGATAGTTCATCTTGCTTGAGCAGGAGCAATCGAGCGCGTATTCGAAGGAAGCGCCGGCAGACGTGAAAGGATGTGTGCGACGCAATGAGAGCTGCGAACCGAGGATACCCAGGTCGGAAGTCTTCGACTGCCACCACCAACCAAATGAGCGAGCGAGACACAATATCTGCTCCGAGATTGTTCAAAGGACGTACTTTGGGTTATTTGCCGAGCCCGTGCTGAATCCTCTTCAGTGGCTTCCCCCTCGTTGCCGATCTGTAATCTGCTCTTGAGTCGAAGCCATAACGTGGCGACTGGACCGTGATTTTGGCTCTCGTCCTCTGCAGCACTGCCTTCCGAGGGTCAGATTTTGAGGCTTAATGCTGAAAGAAGCCTCTCACCGTCCAATTCATCAGGGTACTCGGTTTGCAAAGTCATTGCGGAGCTCGAAAGGTCTTGCTGCATCGTCATCAGTGGGAATCAGTTGGATGAAGAATTAGCGGGAGCAGACACTGCTTATAAAGGCTTCAATGCAAGCCGTGAGGCGTCGAGAATCAGTGAGTTCAACTCAGACCATCCACCAATGCGCGGCTTGCTAGGGTTAGCTCAGAATTTTTGGAGGCTCAGACCAAACAAGGGAACATTTACTCGAGAGGGATTTTTGAAAGTGTTTCCAAATGCAAGCCCCGCGAATGTTGTTTCTGCATTAGCCCGTCACCTCACTTCTTGACGTGTCCGATATGCGCTAAACGGGCCTCCTACGGTGTTCGATAATGACCTAAGGTTTTTCCCTCTTTTTTTCTCTTTCTTTTTCCGCGATACGAAAATTAAAATTTAATTATGACTACTATAGCTATTATAACTATTATAACTATTATAACTATTATAACTATTATAACTACTATAGCTATTACTATTACTTACTCGAATAACTTATTATTATAATTAATTTTAATAGTTAAATATAATAATATTATAGCTATTATTTATAGATTTAATAGAGTAAATATCTCTATTAAGAACTTATATATAATTTTATTTTATTTTAACGAGATATATATCTAGATAATATTAGTATATATAAAAGAATAAGATAGAGCTAAGCTTAAAAATCTTAAATTTATATATATAGTTAATTATAAATTTAAGATTATTACGTCTTTTAACTAAACCGACTAAATTAGCCCGCTAGTCCTCTCGAGACTTCTTATTAAAAAAATAGATATATATTATTTATAAATAAAATAACTTTTTTATTTTCTATTAAAATTTTTTTTTTTTTCAAATTATAGAGCGAAAATTGCGCTTCTTAATAACGTAAAAAATCTAAATTTTTTATAATTATTAAAGAGTAAGAACTTTAAATATTATTTATTAAAGTTCGCTTAATAGTCGAATAGTCTTAATTAGATATATATTATTTAATTTTAAAATAATATTTTTATTTTTTATTAAATTTTTAAGTTTTTTTTTTTAAATTATAGAATAAATTATAGAATATTAAATAAAAAAAGAATTATTAAATTTAATCTTATAATTATTAAAGCGTAAGGAATTCAAATATCGCTTATTAAAGATCGCTTACCTATTTACTCGATAGCTCTAATTAAAAAAAAATTATAAATTTAATTCATAGACCTTTACTCGTTCTTTATAATAATTTCTTATATTTATTTAAAAAGTTAATATTAAATATTAAATATAAAAAATTATTATTATTATTTTAATTTTAATTTTAATTTTAATTTTAATTTTAAAAAAATACTTAATAAAGTAATTTACATAATTATTATATACGAGTAAAGGTCTATAAATTAAATTTATAATTTTTTTTTTAATTAAGACTATCGAGTAAATAGATAAACGATATTTGAATTTCTTACGCTTTAATAATTATAAAACTAAATTTAATAATTCTTTTTTATCTAAAAGCCTATATTTCCTTCTATAATTTAAAAAAAAATCTTAAAAATTTAATAGAAAATAAAAAGTTATTTTAAAATTAAATAATATATATCTAATTAAGACTTTTCGACTATCGAGTAAACTTTAATAAATAATATTTAAGATTCTTACCCTTTAATAATTATAAGATTAAATTTTAAATTTTTTACGTTATTAAAAAGCGTAATTTTCGCTTTATAATTTAAAAAAAAAAATTTAAAATTTTAATAAAAAATAAAAAAGTTATTCTATTTATAAGTAATTTATATATTTTTTTAATAAAAAGTCTTAAAAGAACTAGCGAGTTAATTTAATCGGTCTAATTAAAAGGCGTAATAATCTTAAATTTATAATTAACTATTTATATAAATTTAAGATTTTTAAGCTTAATTCTATCTTATTCTTTTATATATACTAATATAAAAGTAAAAAAGTTTATAAAAGTAATAGAATAATATTTCTATTATCTTATTTAATAATAGAAAATATTAAAAATTATTATTTAAGAAAGTTTATTAAATATTAATTGAAATTTCTTGATTTTAATATCGCGAAAAAAAAAAAAAAAAAGTAAAAAGGGTTTGGTTCTATTCGAACACCGTAGTCGCTCCACCTGATCGGCTCGGCTGCGCCCGGCTGAGCACTGCATATGCAGCTACGGCGTCCAGCTTTGTTCGGCAAATATGTAGGCTGTGGCAGTGAGCAGCCCCGCCCAGATCAGCCTCGCGGGGATCCGCATGACGCCGAAGGAGGATCTGGCTTTCTGGAAGCTAGGTCTAAGGCCTGATGAACCTCACGGTCATTCCTTGTCACGACAGTACAGGGAAAGACGAATCTCTCACGAGCGCAGTAGGCTCTTGCCTTTGTCATAGATTGAACTCAAAAAGGTACGCCCGTTAATTGTCACTATCGACGGCTTCGGCCTGATCTTTGCCCCGTCGCTCACCTTGACGTGTATGCAGCATGGACCGTCCAAAGGATCCGCGGCTTCAAAGTTCCGATGGGAGTGGTGATCGTCCCCGTATTACTGCTAGCGGGTCGGTAAGTTTGGTCGCCAGTCTATCTCACACAAAGCTACGGAGCTGATTGTGCTGTACAGCCTAGCAAATATAGAACCGGCGACAAGGTTTACCTAAATGAGCCCGGAAGTCGAAGCCTCTCGGGCCCGTACTTGGTTGCTAGCGTGCCCAGCCCGGGCAAATACGTCCTATGCCATGAAAAGGAGAATTTGGTCAAGGTGAAAGATGGAAATGAGGTTGAAGAGAAAGATCTATCTAAGGCTTGATGACAGAATTGGAAGCCTGATTTATGATGTATGTCGCGAGTTGAGTGCAAAGCTGGATACTCTCAGTCTAGTCTCGTGCCAGGCTCGATTTCCTTCAGGATCAGATCTTCGAATGCCTTCGCAAGCTTGGTCCCAACGCGATCATCAAGCTCGACTCCAAATTCCATGCTCAAACACCTGCTTGTAGCTCTCTCGTAGGCTGCTCCCATGTAATGACCTAGTCGCTCGCGCGCGTTCAACTCGATCTGGTCTCGCCTTTTCCGTGGGCCTAAATCCTTCGTCAGGTTTGCACCAAAACGACTGCTGACCAAGCTCCACACACCGACCTCGAATAATAAGATACCGTAAGAGTACAGGTCGTGTCGCTTGGTATGATACTGGCTGGGTGCTCCTTGGCGGCTTGGGTGGCGATATACATTCTGCTCAAAGTCTTTAACGGGAATGCTGAGGGAAATCCCGCCACTGGGTCTTGAAAACTCAAAGCCGCACAAGTATGGATTGGAAAAGTCGAAGCTTGCAGAATTTTTCGGCTTGAAGAAATAGATATTGTGGCTTGCAATTCCTTGATGCACCCAATTTGCTGATATATGCCATTTCAGCAGCGCCTCGCCGACGTTCTTGACTATCGAAAAACGTTGTGCTAACGAGGGTCTCTGACTTGTTGAAGGCATCTGAATAAGTTCCCGCAAGGACTTGAAACCGTCGTATTCCACTGGGTACTCGAATATTAAGCCCAGCCTTGAGGCTTCCTCTTCGTGAAACCAACCAGTACATCGCAAAGTGTGAAAGTCTGGAGGTCCTCGTGTTCCAAGAAGATCAGCGAGGGTTTGAATGTAGTACTCCAATCTCTTCGTACCATCAGCTAGAACTGTATGCCTGTCATAGCTTTTGTACTCGACAAGGACGGTGCCAAGATCCTGAAGTTCCTCTTTTACAAGGCTTCGAAAGACCTTCAGTTCAGTCGGCGCTGCTTTTGTGATGTGGTCCGTCTTCATCAAATCTTCCGAATCAGAAGGGAAGCAAGCCTTTAACCGCCGGTGCAGCAAAGGCACAAATCCCATATCCTGCATGGCGGTATCGTCGATGGCCTTGAGTAATGATTCCCTCTTTTCATATAGATCGGGCAATGCCATGACGCTTCGTTGCACAATGCTTTGCAATGACAGAAGGCCTTTTTCCAACTCCAAGAGAGTGGCCAGAGGGCCGCGTAGTACACCATCCAAGTGATCTGATCCGGATTTTTGACCTTCTGCATCTCCGCCCTCAAACAAATCTCGGGACCTTAGCTGCGTAGCAAGGGCCGCAAGGAGAGACCTGAATTCGTTCCAAGCGGTCAGTACGTCATGCTTTGCGGACGCTGGTAGTTGGTCAAATTTGGGTCCTGATGTCCTGGCTCTTCCCTCACCATGGATGAAGTGGCCAACGTTGTTGGCGGACTGTACGACAGTTTCTATGGTCAGTCTGGACACCTTTCGAGTTGGGCGAGCCTTGAGCCACCGAATGATATCCGAAACGAGAGCGTCGGACAGCACATCGCGCAAAGATACTCTGAGAGTCAGCCACGCTGCCTCTTTTTTCGCATCTGCCTCAGTGGTTGGACTAGCGTCGAAGGGCTCGAGACAGACTGTGGATCTTCCAACCCCCAGCCCTGAGAAATGTACTGGAGTTTCTCTGTATTCACTGTCGCGAGACGCAAGAGAGTTGACAACGTCGGCAATCTTAGCGGAGCCCGCGGCTTCCAATGAGGCTCTTAGCTGCTTGATTAAAAGGGCGGTGAAAGAGTGAGGACCGGGTGATCTCGTTTTGACGCCCATAGCACAAGCTGCTACGACCTCGACATTTGCAGGAAGGGCACTATTTTGATTGGCCCTGGCCGCTTGGGCCGCAAAACAACAATCGAGTAAGAGTAGTATCTCAGCTTCCACGTGCCCAAGCTTGGGGTGAATGTCAGACCAGTCAACAGTTGGACCACCCGTTGACTGACTGTGGTAAAGATAGGGTTAGCACTGGCCATCAGTTTCATCGTAGGAACTCACGCTGCCCACACAGCTAACTTTTTCTGCGAGTTCTCGTCGTTGGGGTCACCGTGGCCTCCATAATGAATAATCATCAGGTGGTCAGGATCTCCATGGGCGTCTAAGAATGAGTTGATCTTCATATCAAGCTTCATGTGGCTGCGATCAGAGGGTATTTCAAAATACTCCACGTCATAGTGGAAATCGGTCGCAAAGAGTTCACCAATCTCATGAGCCTCCTCTTTAAAACCTGGCATGTCGCCTTTTTGCCAGTAAAGGACAAGTACCGAAATCGACTTGTAGTCATTGCGGATGTTCCAAGCTTCGGACTCCAAGGCCGAGTTCAACCGCTTTCTCAACGCTTCGGTCTCCATCAGCCTTGCCCAATTCCACGCTTATTGACTACTCAATCATCCAATTTTCAAGATGAGCATGGACACGAACTCGAATCTCTCAAATTCGGGCCTGGCTAGGAATGGCAACGCAAATGACGAAGGATACAAAAGGGCGTAAGTCATGGATCAAAGCGGCAGGTGACTGCTTCTGAGAGGGGCAGTGCATGCAGCCCTGCTTAGGAGCCCGTCTATTTCGCGCAGTGCATGCAGGGCTAGCGCAACAGCCCGCACCATGGTACCGTGTTTTTCAATTCATCGCATCCAGCTGAAGACATGCATCTTTACCTTCCCCAGATGAGATAGACTGTGCGAGTGAGTAAAAGTAGGAAGGGTTAGGGTTAGCGAGACTGCTCATCACCCCATTAGTACGGCAACCTATACTGACAGGGGGGTCAACCCCGCGGATTCGATTTTCTGAAAATCGCAAAACTATATTTCATAGCCACCTCTTAATTTATATATCAATCCCTCAAAATTAATATGATAGCTCTATAGAGTATAAAGATTTATATTAAAAATTCTAAATATTAAGATTTTTACGTAAAGATCTTTAAATAATATACTTAGAAGAATGTTTTAGTTATATCTTAAAAGATATCTAAAACTTAGTTTATATAATATTTCTAAAGAAAGTTTTTTTAAAAGTAAGATTAAGGCTAATACTTTCGCTAACTTTTTATAAATATTATTAAAATCTTTAATTAAATATTACTTTATTAATATTAAATTAATTTATATAATTTTAAACTCTAGACTATATTATAGAATACGCGCTATAATTTATACTTCTTAGAATTTAAATTAATTATTTTAATATAAAGTAATATTATAGAATAAGCGAATATTGAAAAATAAAAAATAAAAAATAAAATTTCGAAGGTTAACTCTTTTATTAATATAAGTTATTATAATTAAAATATTAATTTAATATTATTAGAAATATACGAAGAATTAATAAACTAAAAAGCTTACTTTCTTAGTGCTTAAGTCTTAAAAATAAGAATAAGTACTACGCTAAGAGACTAGTAATTAATTAAATTATCGAATTCTATTAGTTTATTATTCTAAAATATATCTTATTTCTTTATATTTAATCTAAACGCGGATATACGCGGATATTTCTAAAAGAGAAAGTTAAAAAAAAGCTTTAAAATTTCTACTTTTTTTTAAATTTTTTTTTCTATTATTAAAAAAATAATAATAATAGAGAAAGTTTATAAATTTATAGAGTTAACTATACGCTTTTAAAAAAAAGTATAAATAAAATTTAATAAAGTATTTATAAAGATATATTAAAAACTAAGATTTTTATTTAAATTATCGAGTTTACGAGAAGAGTCTCTTCGATAAAAGCTTTCGAAGAGTCTTCGAAAAGTCTTTAAAGAGTTAAAGGGATTTTAGAGAATCTTTCTCTAAGTATATTAAATAAATTATAATATCTCTCTCGATTCTTAGAGTTAGATCTCTTAAAATCCCTTAAACTTTTTAAAGCTTTTTAAGAATAATTTAAGAATTATTATTAAAAGAGCTATTGAAGTAAAGTAAATATATTATAAATTTATACTTTAAAGTCTTAAACTCTTATAAGTTTATATCTCTAATTATATGAAAATGAATTTATAACTTATTAAACTACGTCTTTAAGTACTCGATATTTAATATCTTTAAAGAAGTCTTAAGAGCCTTAAATAGCGTTTAGAAAATTAAATTTTAAATTTATTACGGATTAAGACAAGTTAGAATTTTAAGAGCTCGCCTTAGTCTTAAAGCGAGGTTTCGACGAGTTATATAGCGAACCCTAGAGGTCTTCAGTTCGAGGCTTCTAAGGCCGATTCTGTCGAAATGTAACCCCCGCGCATCTTAGCCACCATGTTTTTAGCCTCCGCGCATCCCAGTCATCATATTTTCCAGCCACCTAATTTTATACTGTATTTAGGACCTAGCCTCGAAGAGATTTTAAAGAATTAATTCGTTTATTTTATATATTATATATCTAATATTCTAATAAATTATAAGCTCGATTTTAACGCTATTACTATATCTCGCTTACTATCGTATCTCGCTACTACTATATCTTAACGCGCTATCCTTAATTTATTCTTTAAGTTATTTATTCGCTAACTATATAAGAATAACTATTCTAAATAGCTTATAGATATATATATCTTATTACGTAAATAGAAGCTATAAAAGTATACTTAAGAGATTTTCTTCGAGTTACTAATCGTAATAGCTCTAGTTAAATAAAAAGAATTTTTTATAAAGACTATCGATATTATAATATCTATCGTTAGCGGCTCTATTAAATAACGACTTATTATTAACGAGTTTAATTATAGTTTTTAAATACTATCTTAATTAATTATACTTTATTAATCTACGAATAATAAAGAATTTATATAATTTATTAAAGAATTCTACACTTTAAAGTATATTAGCTTCGAAACGATATTTAAATATCTTATATATATTAAGCTACTCGAAGAACGAATTATCGCTATAAACGTTATTCTTATCTTCGATAAATAAACTATTCTTTATCTCTCTATATCGCTTCTCGAATATCTCTAATACTTAATTAATATTTAAAATATTATATCGAATATAATTATAGAAAAGATTTATATTATACTTCTAAAGAAGAAGAGAAAGAGAGAAAGACTAAAATTTTCGAAGAAAGAAGAGAGAGTAGTATTTACGGCTGCGATTATTAAGAGAAGAACTAGTAAGTCTTTATATAAGATATATAATAAGATTTATAAAGCGATATATTAGAATAAATATTTAAATTTAATATCTAATTAATTAAAGAAAAAGAGATTATAGTTTATATAGAGTATAAAGCGAAGATATCTTAAGAATTAGTCTATAAAGATATATATATAGTTAATATTCACGTTTTAGATATATTATCTTAGAAAGAAGTATTATATTAGAAAGATATATTATTTAAAATAAGTATTAATTTACTAACCGGAAAGGTATGGTATATCCCATGGGATATTCCATACCAAGTGATACCATACCGTACCCGGGTATGGTATGGGTAGGGTCGGATACCATTCCATTTTTCTGGTATGAGTTCGGGATCTTGGCGGGATATACCACGGTATGGTATATCTGTGGTATCATACCATGGTATGGTATATGTATGGGATATCCCGGTTGGGATTTCTATATTTAGAAGTATAAGTAGCTATTCTAGTCATCATTCTGGCCAACCATAGCTGGCACTACCATAGCTGCCCACTACCATAACTACCTACCATGGCTGCCACTACCATGGCTGCCACTACCATGGCTGCCACTACCATAGCTACCTACCATGGCTGCCCCTACCATGGCTACCCCTACCATGGCTGCCCCTACCATAACTACCACTACCATAGCTACTACATGATAGTAGGCTATTTCAATAATAAATAGTGGCAGCTATGATAGTGGTAGCCATAGTAGTGGTAGCTGTTAAAATGTTAGGTATGTGATATATAGAACGGACGGATTAATTCTCTAAAACCTCTCCGGGGCCATAGTACAAAATCAGGTGGCTGGAAAACATGGTGGCTGGGATACGCGGGGGTCACATTTCGATGGTAGCCATGGTAGGGGTAGCCATGGTAGTGGCAGCCATGGTAGGTAGTTATGGTAGTGGCCAGCCATGGTAGGGCCAGCCATGATAGGGCCAGCCATGGTAGTGCCAGCTATGGTTGGCCAGAATGATGACTAGAATAGCTACTTATACTTCTAAATATAGAAATCCCAGTCGGGATATCCCATATATATACCATACTATGGTATGATACCACAGATATACCATACCGTGGAATATCCCGCCAAGATCCCATACTATACCAGGTATGGGATCATGCAAATATTAATATCCCATACCATATCAGAGTATGATATGGCAGGTCAATATCCCATACCATATCATACCTTTCCGGCCAGTACTTAGAAAGACGTATTATCTAGAATAAATATTAAATATTATATTAGAAAGATATATTATTTAAAATAAGTATTAAATATTATATTAAAAATACGTATTATACTAGAATAAGTATATATAAAAGAATAAGGTAGGGCTGAACTAGAAAACCTTGAATTTGTAATTCGGGTTCGCTACGCTCTTTGGTTAGACCGGCTGAGTCATCGCGGATAAATAAATTAGCGTCCGCAGCCATCAAAATCTCGCCCTCCCGCGTCTCCCTCATCAAAAAAATACGTGTACGTTATTAACACATAGAATAACTTTTTTGTTTTCTATTAAAATTTTGAGATTTTTTTTTAAATTTTGAAGCGCTGTTTGTGCTTTCCGAATCTTTAAAAACTTTGAAATTTGGTCTTATAATTATTAAAGCGCAAGGAATTCAAATATCGCTCACCAAAGTTCGCTCACCAAAGTTCGCTCACCAAAGATCGCTCACCTACTTACTCGATAGCCCTAATTAAAAAAATGATTATGAATTTAATTTATAGGCCTTTACTCGTAATATATAATATAAGATTAAAATAGCCTTTATCGTTAATAGAAGTTATATATAACTTTATTTCTTATTGAATAGATTGAGAGCGTGGCTGTAGAGGAGTGTCGAAATATAGCCCCCGCGTATCCCAGCCACCATATTTTTGGCCTCCGCGCATCCCAGCCACCATATTTTTCAGTCATCTGATTTTATACTATATTTAGGACCTAGCCTCGGAGAGGTTTTAAAGAATTAATCCGTCCATTCTATATATCACATATCTGATATTCTAATAGATTCGAGTAATTTTCATAACCCTCGAAGATCTAACCTTAGCGCACTATGGTAATTTATATTTTCATACCCTAAGGAATAGTATATTATCGATTCATATCCTATTAGAATATGAAAAAGTAATTAGAGATATGAATTTGTAAGAATTTAAGGGTTTAGAGCATAAATTTATAATTTACCCAAGTAAGCTCGATTTTTTTTTTTTTAATAATATTTGATTAATTTCGAGTTTACTCTAACAGCCCCTTCGACAGAAACCCTCAAAAAACCCTTAAAGAATCCCCGAAGAATCCGAGGGGTTTTACAGGATCTCCCAAAGAACCAGTCCTCAACAAGCTTTCCACCACCGGGAAGCCCGCGCCCCAGCACATACCCATCTACAGGAGTGCCAAGTGGGCCACCCATACCCCTATTCGCCACCATACGTGCTAGCTACAACACAGCTACTCCGGCAGATCTCAACAAACATCACCTACCTCACTCAATCACCCCAAACACCCACGACACAAGTAAGTACGAGTAGACGCTGCCAGAATTGATCCGACTCCAAAACCTTCCTTCCTTCAAGACCCCCTGTTTCCAACGCCGTGATAACCGCTCACGAGGAAGAAATGTCGGAAATGTATGCAGGATTGATTGATTGATGAAGTAGCTACCTTATGAGCGTGCGGAGAGAAGGCTACTTACTCTACTTACTTATTACCCCCCTTTTACGGACCCGATTGCCACTATACGAGTAAAGGGGTTGGCTACAACACGGGTGCTGTGGTAAATCTTGACGAGGAAGAATATTGGTCCAAATGCTCTAGAATGCTTAGCTGCATTCTCGTGACACGGACGTCTAGCGTATGTGTTGTGAAATCTGTGGATATGACAGAAAAGTTCGTGGTGTGCGATAGGGATGCAGGGGGTGCGCTGATGGTGCATTTGGCGAGATATGGTTTCAGAAGCCTGTTCAGTCTCACGGGTCGCAGCGGATATGGAACGCTGCAATTACCACGAGGTTCATCGTGTCGATGGTGTAATCCCAACTCAAACTGACAAAGTGATCAATCTTTGCGTAAATGACTCAATTCACTTCTAACCTAAGAGACCCAGAACATACTCAAGAATAAATCATACCACCCCCCCCTTTCCCCCTCCCAAAAACTCCCCAACTACACACCCCTCGCCCTCCCCGCCCCAACCCTCCTCGCCAAACGCAACGACTTACTCAAAACATTCCTCCCCGCCCTCCTCCGCAACGAAACCCTCCGCTCCCCCCGCGCCCCCTGTCCCAACCCCTCCTCCCCCCCCTCCCCTTCCCTCTCCGCCTCCTCCGACACTCTCCCCACCGGACCCCCCTCCCTCCTCCCCGAAAGCATAGCCACCTGCTCGCCCAACGTGGGCCGCTGGATCAGATCCTCGAGGCGGACGTCGAAGCCTTCGCCCTCCAGGAAAGCGGTCAGGGACGCCAGGCCGATGAGGTCGCCGCCGGACTCGTAAAAGGAGGAGTAGAGGTTCAGAGGAGACGCCGCCGACGATGACGATGACGACGGGGGCTGTTTCGCGGCCGGGAGGACCATGCGCCAGGCGCGGGTCAGCAGGTCCGCGAGGTCGGAGACGTCGCGCCGTTTCAGCCCGCGCAGCATGGGTTCCAGGCGCGGGCTTTCGGGCTTTGGGACGTCGGAGTGCTGGTGCGTCAAGGGTTTCGGGTTGGCGTCGTCGTCGTCGTCGTGACCGCTCGAGGGGGTCGAGACGAGGAGGGAGGGGAGTTTGTGGTTTGGGTTTTGGGCGAAGCTCTGGGCGAGCGAGCAGAGGAGGTCGAGGGCCGTTTCGACGAACTTGGGCACGATGGAGCCGTCGTCGACGAAGCCGAGGGCGACCTCGACCACGTCGTTGCCCTTGGGGGTGGAGACGACGGTGATGTCGGCGAGGGTGTCCTGGGCGCCGAGACAGCCGACTTTGTAATGGGTGCGGTCGAGGGCGAGGGTGGTTTCGTGGGCGAGGTTCTGGTGCTGGACCATGGTGGGGAAGTAGGTCCACTCGGGCCAGTCGGTGCAGTGCTGGACGATCTCTCGGAAGCCGAGGGATTCAAAGGGCATGCTGGCGACCTGCTGGTTTTGGACGCGGCGCAGGAGATCCAGGGCCGTCCAGCTGGGGTCGAGGGTCATCCGGACGGGTACGATGTTCAGACAGGGGCCGACGATGCTCTCGACGCCTTCGACCGCGACGTTGCGGCCGCTGATGAGGTTGCCGAAGACGATGTCCGAACGGCCCGAGAGCTGAGCGAGCGCCGAGGTCCATGCGGCTTTGAGGATCGTGGCCGTGGTGATGTTCCTGGTGGTGAGAGCCGGGAGCTTGATGTGCCGCTTCAGCGTCTTGGACTTGAGGTCCGACGCGCCGTACTTTGGCTGTTCGCGATGGACGACGCTCGTCATTGACGAGCCCTGGAGCAGCGATCTCCAGTACTCGTAGTGGCCCGAGCCCGCATTGCTGGACCCTTCGAGGACGTAGTTGGAGAAGGGAACAGGAGAGGGCGGTAGCGGTCTTCCCTCATAGCCGGCTTGGAACGCCTCCATGATCCTGGGGAGGCACACACCATCGTACTGCGCGTGCGACATCCGCAAGATGATGCGATGGGCATGACTGCCCGATCTTCTAAGAACGATCAACTGAACGTAAGGTTCGCCGAGCTTGGGTGATGCATCCGGACTGTGATCTCGCAGGTGACGAGTGTAGTCCGCAAAATCTTCGTCGGTCTCGTAGACGCGCACCTGAGGCCGCACGTGCCGGAGCTGGACTTGGAAGAAGCGATTACCGCAGGGTATGAAGACGGTGCGCAGGATGTCGAATTGCTGCACGAGCTTGGACACGCTTCTTCTGAGGCGTCCCAGGTCGAGGAACCCCGAGCCGTCAAAGGTGAAGTAATTCAGCATCCAGCGCGACTCCACGAGGGTTCCCGCGACGGCGAGGGCTTGGAAGTCGGTGACTGGGAAGGCATCGACGATGCCGCCGCGGAAGACGCCAATCTTGGGGCAGATGTAATCCTGGATGAAGGCTTCGGTGTTCGTGGAGTCGACGAGGGAAAAGCGACTGTCTTCTTGCTCCACCGTCACCGATCCACGTCTGATCTCCGAGGGGATAGCCATCTGCGCGCCATTCAAGCGCTCCTGCCTTCGCTTCGCCGAGCTGGCAAGGACTCGCGCCATGTCCGAGAAAGAAGGCGAGCCGAAGATATCCGCCACTGTCAGCGTCAATTCGTGTTCACGAGCACCACGGGCCAACTCCATAGCCAGGATCGAATCGCCTCCAAGGCCGAAGAACGAATTGTCCGCGCGTATGTTCTCTTCCGGGATGTTCAACAGCGGGCTCCACAGCGAGCGAAGAATCTTACACATTTCTTCCGGGGGCTCCGCCTCGTAGCGTGAGCTGCTCAATGCCTCTTTAGGCTCGTTCGATGACAAAACGTCTTTCGCGTCCGTACTCACTGCATTCGAACCGTTCCGGCTGTGAAGCTGGCGGCCCACGATATCTGTCAGGGTTGCCGAATTAGACACGCGGCGAACCAAGGACCCACTCTTTTTCAGCTGGTCGATGGTCTCGCCCACGGCAGCCTTGATGATATCACGGGTTCTTTGACGGGGTAGGTTTGGCCGAGTAGGCATTTCGTCAATGGTCTCGCCCACAGCGGCCTTGATGATCTCGCGAGTTCTCTGTCGCGGAAAGATTGGTCGTTTGGGAAGATCTTTGCCAAGCGTTGAGCCCTGGTTAGCCTTTGTCTTCTCTACTGACACCTGGTTATCGTTCTGGACCTGTGCCTTATCAGCCACGCTGGACTGTTTCGAAGTGGAGGTTTTGATCGTCGCGTTGTCCATTTGCGATATTGTTTGATTGGCATGATCCAGGATTGCGCCGAGGACATGAGCGTAAGTCCTGGTCAATTTCTCGCCCTCCTCGACTGAGACGTGAGTTGTCCAATGCTTGATGCGAGCACCTTCATCTCCGGGAGCACTGCGTATGTTCACTGTAACAGCGTACTGTAGAGCTACAGTCAGCAATCGTTCAGTTGTTGAAGGCAAGCGCTCTGCAACTTACCTCTGTAGGATCATGATCACTGATGGGTTCAAACTCAATCGCATCCCCCTCTTTCTCTGCATCCCGCGTCGAGATCTGGTTCTGAATCGAGACAGCCGTATTGAACAGTGGTTCTCCAGAGAATCCAAGATCATGTTGGAGTTTGGCCAGCGAGCAGTGTTGGTGCGGTAGACTCTCGAGGTAGTCGCTTTGAACGCTGCGGATGATGGCCTTCAGAGAGCTTGGCTGGGAAAAGTTCACACGGCACACTAGCATGTTGATGAACGCGCCCACAGAGTCTTGTATACCGTCCACTGGTGCATCTCTGCCTGCTGTGAGATTGCCGAAACAGACATCTTCCGTAGAAGTGTACTGTCTGAGGACGAGACCCCAAGCGGCAAGCATGACATTGGAGAGCGTGAACGAGTTTGCTCTGCAGAAAGCTTGAAGTTCCGCAAATCGATCGAAATGCAGATAGATGGCGTTCAAGCGCTTGGGTTCCCCCAGCGTGGCATTCAAAGTCGGCAGATGGCAGCGTTGAATTCCGCTCAGGTAAGTCTTCCAAAAGCTAACCCCGGCACCCTCGCCGAGGCTGTTGATGTACCTGACGTAATCAGAGTACAATGGTTTCGGACCTTCTGGCAGGTTACCCTGGTAAGCCAATCCTAGGTCTCGCGTTATCAAAGCTCCCGATCCTCCATCGATGACCGCGTGATTCAATTCAAGCTTCGTATAGCACCGACCAGACGTCGTCGTGCAAATGGTGAGTTGGTGCGGGAGCATTGGCCGCCTTACTCGATTCACGTCCCTCAAAGACACCTTGCCCAACTCCGTCTCAAACTGCGAATCCTCACAACGAACAATTTTAGCGCCTCCGTTTGCGTGCTTGAGCGCAATCTGGTCAAATGCATGACCCTTGCAGACACTGTAGACGAAGGCGGTCCTTAGAGATTGATGACGATCGACAACTTTCTGCCACGCTCTTGCAAGCCGCTGTGGATCAATCCGAGAATTGTTCTGTGCCAGTTGGACCTCCGAGATGACGTAGTTGACATACTGATCAGGATTCCTGATCTGCGATAGGAGCAATCCATCTTGCGTAGGCGCGGTGACATACATGTCTTCTACCTCATCCAAGCTAGAAATTCCGACATCTTGGAACGTCTCGGTGGCGTGTTTTTTAAGTCCGCTGTAATTGGTAGGCAGCAAAGGGTAGTCGCTCAACGTTGGCTCCGGCTTGGAATCGGCCAGTTGCTCCACGAGGTTTTTGAGGGTGTCTCGGCAACTCATTACCCATTTGTGGATCTCGTTCTGGTGCTGCATGTGTTTGTTGTACATGAAGGAGAACCCGATCTGATCATTAGTGGCTGCCACTGAGATTTCGAACAATGCCATTCTTGTTGCTTTGGGTCCAACATCTGCCGTGAGTCTTTCGTCGTCCTCGTTCTTAGCGAGGTCGAAAGGCAGAAACAGAGAGCCACTCTGCTCATCCTGATGTGATTGACCTGTATAATTGAGAAGAATTTCCATTGGCATGTGGTCGCCAAAGCGCCATCGTCCATCCGCTGTCAGGTAGCGATGAGCAAAGTACTCCCTTCCGTTTGCCGGGACAGAGCGACGGAGATCTTTCGTCCGTTTCAGCACTTCAAAAGCGCTAGCCGTCTCGCTCTCGGCTGACACATTGAGAGGATAAATCGTCGTGAACCAGCCCGTGGTCCCTGTGATATCTACGGATGTGTCCCAGGCATCGCGACCATGACTTTCGTTGAAGATCGTTGGGGTGGCGCGCTGCGGGAATAGGCCCCGGAATGAATGAATCAATGCCGCCTGGAAGATCTCCACTGGCTGGGTACGTAAACTCTTATTCGACTTTCCAAGAGCCAGCTGAGATGTTGACCTGTCGAGTAGGAACGACTCGTGCTTGACGTCCGCATACGTGTTGGCGCAATCTGACATGCCCCAAAAGGCCATGTCCGCTCTTTTGATGTTAAAAGGCAGGATACTTTTGACGTGGGAGGCGTCCCTCTGACTAGCGTGCTCAGTCTGCAACCCGCACCAGACTTGGAATGACAGAGGCTTCTCTATTGTTTCGACACTGAAGGTGAGTAGATCCTCTAATTGAGGAAGGATGATGTTCCACGAGACGACGTCAATGATCAGATGATGCGCAATGAGAGATAGGATTTGGCCATCTTTTTCCGTGTTGAAGAGCTCCACAGCGAAGAGGGGACCGCGCTCGATGTCCAAGCTTGTCTGACTCTCAGCAAGCAACGGCAAGATCTGACCCGAATGATCAACATGATGCTCACGGAAGCGGTAAGAGCCTGAAGCGAGCGGGCTGATGCGCTGCTGCCAGGCGCCCGCCTGATTCTGGGAGAACCTCGCTCGAAACATCGAGTGCTGCTGAACGATAACCTCGACGGCATTTTGCACGGTCTTCGGCTCGGTCTTGCGCTTAATGCGCAGCAGCTGACTTTGATTGAAGCGGCCATCGCGCGTGTGATCGCAATTCGGCCCGGCCAGCTGAAAGTATAGCTTCTGGACGGGCGAGAGATCGAATACTTGGTCCGTCTGCTCCTCATGGAACCTAGTCTTTGTAGCTTTCGAGGACTGACCTCTTGAATCCACCAGACCCGCAAGTTGGAACAGAGACTTGCTCTGCAGGATCTCCTGCAGCGAAAGAATGATCCCTATCTTGCGGCACCGAGCAATGATGGTCATTGAGATCAAGGAGTCACCGCCCTGGCCCATGAAAGACTGGCCTGGGTCGATCTTGTCGATGGGAAAGTTGAAGACAGAAGCCCAGACCTCCCTCAGTTGCTGCACCGTTTCTGTAATAGGTGCTACGTCGTAAGTATTGTCCTCGTGACTCGTAATCTGCCGGTAGGACGCTTGGTCGAGGTTCTCGATCCATCTTTCTACTTTCTTCCTGTCGAGCTTGCCAGAAACCATGAAAGGTATTGCCTCTACGGGCACCCACACGGCCGGCATCATATACGTAGGTATTACACTAGACAAGAATTCACGGACATCTCTCAATTGAGCTTGTGCTGTCTTCATACGATCTTCTCCTGACAGGAGTTGGCATTCATCGGCCTTGGACGCTGTTGATCCAACACACAAATCGGACATTGATAATACCGCCACAAGGCGTTTTTTGCACAAGCCTGCTTTGGGTAATAGTGCGACAGCGTGCTGAATTTTCGTATGAAGCTCGATGTTGTGTTCGATTTCCCCAAGCTCTATTCGCTGTCCATGCAACTTGATCTGATTGTCTTTTCTGCCAATGAAGCCTATGCTACCATCTTCGTTATACTTCACCAGGTCGCCAGTCTTGTAGAAGCGGCGAGAGGGAGCCGATGGGGTGGCGAATCGTCGAGCCCAGACGGGGTCCTTGATGAAAGCCGCATCCGTCTTGGTTTGATCATGGAGGTATTCGCGAGCAAGAAGCGGGCCTTCCATGAGAAGTTCCCCACTACATCCCAAGGGTGCAAGCCGGTCATGGTTACCGGGCTCGGTAATCCATGCATACCCATTACTATGGGCATAGCCGATGTTGGAAGGATCTTTATCTCTCGATACATGTCCATTAGCCACGCAGATCACAGAGGCTTCGGTCGGGCCATATCCATTCACCAGCGTTACACGATCAGCCCATTTGGTGACATTCTCCTTTGACATTGCTTCACCTCCGCACACAAGGACTTTCAGAGACGGAACACGAGCTGGGTCAATTAGGTTGGCGACAGATGGGGTCAAGAAGGCCCATGTGGCACCGAGGCTGTCAATGGCGGCGGCGGTATCCGTCATTTTCGCTTCGTTATTAGGCATGCAGACGCACGCGCCTATGGTCAGAGGCGACAAATTTTCCATCAGACCAACGTCGAAAGTGACCGAAGCGAAGTTGAAGACGCGCGAGTTGGGATTCATAAGCATAGCCTCGCAATACGCCATTGAGCTCGTACAAAACGCTTCGTGCTCGACAACTACTCCCTTGGGACGTCCCGTCGAGCCAGAAGTGAAGATGACGTAGGCAGTGTTCTTGCTATTCGCGTGCAAACCAGATGAGCTGCTGTCATCGGGGACTGAGAGTTGAGATAGTGATCGCTCATCAATGGGAATCACCGTTTGGACCATAGAGGTATATCGATCTTGATACGCAGGCGAACACAGCAAGATGGTGGCCTTTGTATCTTGTACAATCTCCGAATGACGAGTCAAAGGATGTGCCGGATCAAGGGGGACGATACCTCCACCAGCCATGAGTACACCCAGCTGCGCTACAAGAGCCCATCGCGACTTATCCATACAGAACGGTACGAGGACTTCAGGTGCGACGCCGAGTTGTTTTAGGTGGTTAGACAGGAGTCCCGCCTGGTTTCTTAGCTCTGTGTAGGTGAGGTCACCGTCCCAGGCATGTACAGCTCGCGACTGAGGTTTTAGAACTGCCTGTTGTAGAAAGAGATCATGTATGCATTTGTTGACCACAGTTGGCTGGTAGCTGTTCCAGGATCGGATTGTCTCGACATCCTCCTCGCTAATCACCTGCACCTCACTCAACTTGACATCACTGGCAGACGTAGCGGAACAAATTTGACTCAAAATAGACTCGAGCTGTCGGAGCAGCCTCTCGACATGCCATTTGCTGATGACGTTTTCATTATAGTGGGCATCCACGTGGATACTCGATGCATCCGCGTTGCACTCCACGACGAGCGGATACGTGAAGAAATTTGAACCAACACCGCTATTGACAGGGTCCCACATCTTCGAATCGCTGTTGGCTTCGGCCGTCTGGATCACAAGCAAATTTTGAAAGTCGCAAGCCGTCGCTGTCTCGGTGGTGAGTCTGCGGATATGCTGCAGGCCTATATGCTGGTATGGAATAACATCTGCTGCCATCTGATTGACTTTCTGCAGATATTCTAGGATGGTCGACGAGCTGTTCACTTGGATCCTTGTGGGTACAGTGGTGAGAGTAGGTCCTAGCATATCGATGATGCCATCGACAGGAACGTCGCGCCCGGTCATAGTCTCTCCAAACACCACGTCTTCGCTTCCGGTATGCGAAGATAGCAAAATGGCCCAGCCGGCTCTAATCATCGTTGGTAGTGTGAAACCCGTACCCTTTGCCATTTCTGGCAACCGTACAGTGTACTTCAGTGTCTCAGCTCGAGCGTCTTGGTCCGCATCCAAGGAGGAGATCTTTGGGAATTGCAGGGACTGTAAACCGGCGAATTTGGATTTCCAGAATCGGTCGCACGCTTGGCTATCAGTGTTTCTGAGGTACTTGATGAAGTGAGAGTAGGGCGCTTTTGGTGAAACAGGTGATTCTTCGAAATAGATATCTTCCACTCTTTGTAGCATTCTTGGCATACTCCAACCATCGTACAGCGCATGATGGATCGACCACACAAAAAAGCGGTTCCCCCCATCGTTACTGTCGACAATTGAGAATCTCATGAGCGGAGAACCGCTGTGTTCCGGAAGCTGTAGGGCTGCATTGGTTGCATCTACTGTGCTGTCTGCCCTATACCACTCGATTCTCTCCTGCTTCAACACGACTTGAAGGAAGGTCGACAAGCTAGTATGGACGATTCGGGTTCTCAGGATGTCCACGTCCTCTACCGCCTTCTCCCATGCGGCCTTGAACTGCACAATGTCAACAGCATTAGGCAGGCGAAACACGTTGTGAGCAACGTAGGCACCAGGCTGCTTGATAGACAGGGTGATGAGACCCTCCTGTAGAGGGCTGCACGGATATGCATCGGCCAACTCCTCCTTCTCCACGCGACACTGTGCCACGATCTCATCCAGCAGTTGATCGAGAGCTCCAACATTGGTGAGCAAGCCGAACTGCTTGAGCACAGTCTGATCTTCCTCCTCCAAGTGGCTGCAAGCTTTCGCCATCCCGGCAAGTGTTGGCGTGCGGAAGATGTCGAGCACGCTCAAGGAGATTTTTTCGGCCCGAGCTGCCGCAACGAGTCTCATAGCTTGCACGCTGTCGCCACCAAGTACGAAGAAGCTGTCGTCGAGAGTGGCGGACGCAGGCTCCAGACTCAGTACGGTTTCCCATAGTGATCGAAGCCTCTTCTCCATACCAGTAGTTGGATCTCGCTTGTTGGTGACACTTGCAAGTTTGAATGGCGCTGTATCCTCTTTCGAAAGCGATAGAACTATTTTAGCCAATCTGAGCCGGTCAAGTTTTCCCGAAGCGGTCCACGGCATTTGGGAGAGAGGGATGAACAGAGATGGGATCATGTAGGTAGGGAGTGTTCCGGCAAGGCTGGCTTTGAGGGCCTTGCAAAGTGAGATGGCTGTGTCGGACATCTGCAGCAGCAAGGGATCCATATCTGAATGTACAAGTTCCGAGTGCTTTTCGTATTCTGATGAGGCAAAGAACATCGCCAAGAGGGATTGTTGGCCTGCTGGAGCAACCATCTCGACCGCAGTCTGGAGGTCGCCAGGTACGTTCCGCTTCACATGATGCTCGATTTCTCCCAATTCGATTCGCAGACCGTTGAGCTTGATTTGGCTGTCCTTCCGGGAAATATATACAATGGTCCCGTCTGAGTTGTAGCGCACCAAATCACCTGTCTTATAGATCAATTTAGCCGAGCCACCAGCCACATCGTGGTCATCGCTGAGCATCCAGCTTGGAGAAGCGACGAATGCTTTCACAGTCTTCGCTTCATTGTTCAAATAGCCGCGTGCGACAGTATTGCCTTGAAGGACAAGCTCTCCAACACCGCCAATGGGCATAAGTCGACCATGATCATGCGGATCCACGACCCAACTCCTACACCCAACAGCGCGGCCAATCACGGCGGGGTCGTCATTCAGCACATGGCCATGTCCATCTACCTTGATGCTCGTTGTCGCAATCACAGCGCACTCGGAGGGTCCGTACGCGTTCACAACGCTGGTCTTCCCGACCCATTTGGCAATGTGTCCGGCTTGCATTGCTTCCCCCCCAGTCACTAAAACTCGCAAGCTCGGAACCTCCTCTGGCCTCAGCACTTTCGCTACCGAAGGGGTCAAGAGTGTCCAATTGACTGACATGCGACGTATTGCGCCAGAGATGTTGTTCATACGCTCTTCATCGCTCGGAATACATACACAAGCACCGATTATCAGCGAGGTGAGGATTTCCATGATGGAAGCATCAAAGCAGAGGTTAGAGAACTGTAGGACCCTCGAAGCTTTAGTCATAAGGATCTCAGGTGCGTGCTTAGTAGCACCTGTTGCGAACGCACGGTGCGAGATGATAGTCCCTTTCGGCAAGCCCGTAGTCCCACTTGTAAAAATCAAGTATGCTGCATTGTCCGGTGTTGGCAATGGCACGTCATGCTCTACCACAGGCTCAGCCTGGCTAGTCAGATTTTCATCCACGACCAAAGTTGTGACCTCGGTAAAGCTTGCAAACTTCTCCATATACTTCGAAGATGTCAAGACAACTCTCGCCTTGATATCGTCCATGATGAATTTTATTCGGGTGTCAGGGTGCGTCGGTTCGAGAGGAACAAAAGCTCCACCAGCCTGAAGCACTCCCAACATGGCCACAACGGCCCATGATGATTTCTCGAAACAGATAGGCACGTAGACTTCAGGTCCAATCCCCAAGGTTACAAGGCGTTTTGAAAGCCGTTTTGCGAGCAACATGAGCTCCCCATAGGTCAGGTCTCCGTCCCATGAGCATACTGCAGGTGTTGTCGGCGGAAGAGACTGCATTTGATGACGGATAACATCGTGAACACACTGATCTACCATTGGCAGAGGTTGTCGATTCCACTTGAGAATTTGCATTCTGTGGGCGTCGCTGCAGAACTCGAGAGCTCCAACCATCTGGTGTGGTTTTTCAGGCCGCATTATGGAGCGCAGGACCTGACCAAAGGTGTCGGATATGTTTCGAGCTTGAGCGTCGCTGACAAAGTCCGTCCAGTAGTTAAAGTGAACGGCAACGTCGTTCTTACAGCTTTCTACACCCACAGTGAAATCGTACTCGGAAGGATCATAAGCTTCCACCACATCGAATCTCAGCTGCTGGGCCTTCTCGTTTTGTGCGTCTGGCCGCCTCTGGAATGTGAAAGCAGTATTGAAGAGCGACTTCCCAGAAAGCTGCAACTCATGTTGCATGTCACCCAAAGAGAAGGCCTGGTGAGCCATACTTTGCGTGTAGTCTCCCTGAATCTGCTTGAGGGCAGTGCCCACCTCGAGGTCATTGCTGAGATCTATTCGACATACCAGCATCGAGATGAACAGCCCTACAGCGTCCTGGATGCCATCGAGCGGGACATCCCGACCCGAGCTGAGGTAGCCAAAGCAGACGTTCTCATTACCGGTGTAAGCTCGAAGGACTAACGACCAGACAAGCTGTAGCACATTTGAAAGTGTCACACTATGCTGAGCGCAAAATGACTGTAGTTGAGAAACATCTTCAAGCTCTAGCTCAAGTGTTCGTAGCTCTCTCTCGATCTTGTTACCATCCGCTAAAGCTGGAAAGTAGCATGGCTCGACATTTTCTAGATAACGGCGCCAATAAGCGACGTCTTCATCCCGAGAGGTCTGCTGAATGTAAGATATGTATTGACTATAGCGCATCGCCTCTTCCAGTTTTGATGGTTGGTCAGTATAAGCCTGGGCAAGATCCTGCAAGATGATTGGTATCGAGGTACCATCGCAGAGAGCATGGCTCATTTCCAGCTTGCAGAAAACCCGTCCGCTACTCTCGAGGCAGATTGTCAACTGATGATGCGGTTGAGCTTCTGTAAATCGCAGCGGGTTCTGTTCCCGAAGAAGACCGACTGCCATGGCTGTGTCGGAATCGAGCAATACTATTCTGGGGGAGGTGCTCCTGAGCACTGCCTGATCCATGAGACCCTCGTGCGACACACTTTCTATGAAGACTGTTCTCAGCGTTGAATGTCTCTCCACAACCCTCTCCCATGCGCGACCAAGACGTTTAGTGTCAATGCGATTGGTCGAGTCGACGAAATCAACTGAGAATATCGACTGGTACATATACTGCCCAGTGTTCTTGATTTGGCTGAGCAGTAGACCTTGCTGCATGGGCGAGCAACCATGGACGTCTTGGAGGTCAGCTAGAGACGGCACACCAATGGAAGGCAATCTAGCCTGGAGTGTCTCAACGGCAGAATAGCCCAGCGGCAGAAGAGGGAAATTGCTGAGCGTGGGTTGAGGTTCTAGCTCAAGAAGCCGCTCTGAAGAACGACGTAGAGCTCTCTCGAATTCTGATACCCAGAGTTTGATGCCGGTCTGGCGCTGAATATTCCGACTGTACGAGAAAGCAATCTTCAATGCCCCCTCAACGATTGACGCAGAGATCTCGAACAGCGCGAATCGAGGAACCGACGCGCCAATATCGGATCCAGTTGACACTTCGTCCAACGGCTGAAGCAACGCACCATGTCTCTTGAATTGTTTCTCTTGACCCAAGTAGTTGAAAGCTATTTCCATCGGCCAATGGCTAGCAAAAGCCTCTCTCCCCTTCTCCGTTAACATCCGATGCGAAAAGTATTCACGACCTTTCTCTACACTGCGACTCCGTTGATCTTTGACCCAGCGAATCACCTTCGTGATGTCCAAATCTTGAGTAGCTTCAGCAGGGAGGAAGACTGGGCTGATAGTCGTAAACCAGCCAACGGTATGAGTCAAGTCAAGACTCGGATTCCAAGGTTCTCGGCCATGAGCCTCGTTGAATACTGCTGGTGCGGATTGCCTATCAGGGAAAGATCGACAGAAGGAGAAGAGAATGGAGCCAAGAAGTACGTCAATGAGTTCGGTCTGAAGCGGTTGTTGACCTGGACCGAGCAGTCTACCCGTGGTCTCAACGTCAATTTCAAACTCCAAGTCATGAGCAGCGCCGTATGTGTTTGCTTTGTCTAGCATACCCCAGTAAGCGTAGTCGGCCACCGGGGTATCATTGTAAAGCTGCAATCCTACTGAAGGTTTCGACATCGAATGCTCACTTTGAAGGCGGGACCAAATCTGAAACGGGAGTGATGGCTGGGTCGTCGCTTTCCCTGAGACAAGTAGAGCCTCAAGATCCTCAAGAATTATACCCCACGAGACAATATCGATGACAAGATGATGCGCAACGATAGAAAGGATCTGCGTATTACCCTCTTCGGCTTCAAAAAGGTCAACCGCAAATATCGGTCCGTGTTGAATATCCAGGCTCTTCTGGGTTTGCTCTACGAGGGAATTGATGCGTCCAGATGAGAACGTGCCGGAGTGCGCAGTGAACCGATACGAATTGGAGGCCTCGTTGTCCAGTCTTTGTACCCATCCACTGTCAGGCTGTCGCTCGAAATGCGCTCTGAGCATTGAGTGGGAGTTGGCCAGAGCCTTGACTGCGGCAGAAACCTTTTCAACATCTCGTCTTTCGACCAATTTCACCATGAGACTCTGATTGAAATGATCGAAGTTATCGCCTACCCAGTCGAAGAACAACCGCTGGATGGGAGATAAATCAAACGGCTTGTCAAACTCTTCATCTCCAAACTCGCCACTTTTTGGCAAAGTAACGCGTTCGGCTAAGTGGGAGATAGACTGACTACGCATGATGTCCTGGACGGTCACACCCAGACCTTCAGTCCGACACTGCGATGCGACCTGCAAAGCGGAGATAGAATCGCCACCAAGGTAGAGGAAATTCTTATCGAGCCCAATCTGTTCAAATGGCAGGTGCAAAATCTTGGACCACACCAATTGGAGCCGCTGCTCCAACTCCGAGCCTTGAACCTGGCCATCTTCGGGCTCGACTCCAGAGAGCTCCCGATGGACGGTTTCCGGCATGTCCTCGACCAATGTTGCCATTCGTCTCCGGTCCAGTTTTCCGCTTGGAAGCAGAGGAATATCTTGTAAGACAACCCAATTAGAGGGGACCATGTATGGCGGCAGGCGACTGGCTGCGTGGTCCCGCACACTGCGAACGCGGGGTTCTGCTTCCTGCCGCGCAACTAGGTGGAGGGTCTCGTGCGTCATGCATGATTCCAATCTTTGCTTGAAGGAGAGCACCGCTACCAACTTCTTTTCATAGAGACCTCGGGAGGGAATGACGGCTAGGGCGTGTTGGATTGTCGGTACTTGGCCCAAATGGTGTTCTACCTCGCCGAGCTCCAATCTCTGGCCATGGAGTTTGGCCTGGTTGTCCTTCCGGCCAAGATAGAGGATAGACCCATTCTCAGCATACTTGACAAGGTCCCCCGTTCTGTAGACCATATGCACCGCTGAGCTTTGATTTGGATAAAATGGTTGAATCCATTCAGGATTGCGAAGAAATGCTTGCTTGGTCTTTACGGGTTCCTTGAGGTAACCACGCGCCAGAATAGGACCTTCGACCAAAAGCTCACCGATTACACCAACGGGGACTAGCTTATTAGGGTCATGCGGATTAGCAATGAAGCAACGACCTCCGACCGCTCTGCCTATATTCGACGGACTCGAGGTCGAAGAAACGTGGCTATTCACAGTAGCCACGACCGCACACTCACTGGGACCATACGCATTGATAAGATGCGTATGATCAGCCCAGGTGGAGAGATGGTTTTGCGACATAGCCTCACCGCCGAGAACCAATGTTTTCAGGCCAGGGACATCCTTCGGCGAGATCATCTGAGCAAAAGATGGGGTGAGCAGAGCCCAGTCGACTTTCATGTCGTTTATGACCTTTGTCGGGTCGTTCAGTCGAGCTTCGTCGTCCGGGACACAAATACAGCCACCTAAAATTAGCGTGGTGAAGATTTCCACAATAGAAGCATCGAAGGTATATGATGCAAACTGAAGCACCCGAGATGTTGACGACATTCGCATTGCCGGGCCGTGGGCGAGTGCTCCGCTGACAAAAGCCTCATGAGGAACCAGGGTGCCCTTAGGCTTTCCTGTTGAGCCGCTAGTGAAGACGATGTATGCCACATCGCTACTCGCGCAGGTTGGAAATGGCTTAGACTTCTTGGCTGCGCCAGAGATCGTTTCAAGATCAACGGCGACAGTCTGAGTACCCAGCGAGTCGCACACGTCTTTAAATTTTGATGAGCAGAGAACCCATTCAGCCTCAACATCCGACACAATACTCTGCAAGCGTGCTTTCGGAGAGTCCCCGTCGATTGCTACGAAGCCTGCTCCTACTTTTAGTACTGCAAGCATGACGATTATCGTCAGTGCAGATTTCTCAAAGCAGATCGGCACATAGGATCGATGGCCTATGCCAAGCTCGCGCAGATGGCAGGCAAATGAGGTAGCCAGATCTTCCAGCTCCTGGTACGTGAGCTGAGCATCCCATGAACAGATGGCTGGGGTTGAGAGAGGCAAAGCCCGTACTTGGTCATGAACAAGTTCATGGATACATTTGTTGACGGATACTGGTGGGCTGCAGTTCCATTGCTGTATCGAAGCATGGTCTTCATCATGTATGATTCTGATATCGCCTAATACTAGAGAAATCCCATCTGTTGAGTTGAGCCGCGTCATGGCAGATTCGAAGTAACGGAACAGTCTTGCCAGGTGCCACTCAGGAAGAACGTCAGGATCATAGTGCGCACTCATCTTCACTTCCGTGGCGCCGACATCAAAAGAGACTGTAAGCGCATAAGTGAAGAAATCATCAGTCTCAATATTCTCCGCCTGCCAGAAATCGTGACCGGCATCCGGAGCTTCAGTATTGATGGCGATCAGGTTCTGGAACTCGCAAGCTCTAGCCGTGTCAGAGCTGATACGCTTGATTCGCTGAAGGCCCGCATGCTGGTAAGGCATTGCCTCCGTAAATCCATCTTGGAGGGTTTTCAGATACTCAGCAATCGTAAGGTCGCGCCCAGTCTGCACTCGTACTGGGATTGTCGCGAATGCGGGGCCGATCATGTCGGCGATGCCCAAGACCGGAGCATCGCGGCCTGTCACGGTTTCACCGAAGACAACGTCTTCTGCATTGGAATAGGCCGAAAGGGTCAAAGCCCATGCCGCGCGAATCAATGATGCCGCGGTAATTTCCGTCTCTGGTCTTCGAGCGAGGGGTGCGGTATGTATAAATTTGTTTGTGACGCGTGGTTCGTAAGTCGGCCTTGGTAACATTGGGAACTGTGGCGATGTTGTGCCTTCGAGTTTTGATTGCCAAAAGTTATCTGACTCGGTGGCATCTACGCTGGAGAGGTATTGGATGAAAGCTGAATAGGGTATGTTCTTGACGGGTTCAAATCCCTCGTAGTATGCTTTGACCTTGTCCAAAAGCAGATCACTTGACCATCCGTCGTAAAGAGCGTGATGGACGGTCCACACGAAAAAGGCTTGCTTGGGATCTTTGTTGATTACGGAGAACCCGGTAAGGCTGGCCCCGTTGTAGGCTGGCTTGATTCTTTCGGTGGCAGATACTTCATCCAAACTTCCCGGTTCAGACCAGTCGATCGACTCGCCAACAACGACTTGGAGGAATCCTAGAGAATCCGTGTAGACGATGCGAGTCCGCAGAATACGCTCTGCGGCGACGACAGCCTCCCAAGCCTCTTTGAACTTAGAAATGTCGATGGAAGAGAGACGGTATACGTTTTGAGCGACGTAGGCACCCGGCTGTTTACTGCTCAATGCGATCAAGCCTTCTTGAATCGAGGTACAAGGGTATATGTCCTCAACACTTGTCTCTTTAATCTTGCAGATTTGTGCTACCTCGCTAAGGATTAGGTCTGTCGGTATGGTTGCTGGGAGAAGGGCGAACGGCTGCGGACCGTTTTGTACAGATCCTGGGTTGACCGCATCAGAGCAAGACGCATTCTTGGACATTTCGGAAAGTGTGGCATTGCGGAAGATGTCAGCAACTGTAAGGCTGACTCCCTTGGATCTAGCGGCGGTAACCAGGCGAATCGCTGCGATTGAATCACCTCCCATCCGGAAGAATTGGGCGTCCATGCCGATTGATCCTGCATCAAGATGCAACACAGACTCCCACAAGCCTGCCAGTGTCTTTTCGATATCAGTCGAGGGCTCTCTACCACTGCTACCCGCAAGCCTGAACATTGTCACTTGGCTCTCCGTCATAGCTTTCGCATGGGCATGCAGCTGCTTTCTATCAAGCTTTCCCGAACTTGTCAGGGGCAATCTTGCCAAGGGAATATACAATACAGGCACCATGTGCTTCGGGAGGGCCTTTGCCAAAGACGCCTCAAGGGTTTTAAAAGTAGTCAGTAGCGTAGTAGACAATGGCAGCAGTCCATTCTCGGGCACGGTAGCAGGAACGCTACCATCCTCCTGAGGGCAGACAAAGAGGGCGAGAGCTTTCATGCTACCTGGGCTGTCGCCAGGAGTAATTAACTCGACAGCATGATGCCAATCAGCCTCAAGATGGGTTCGAACGTGATACTCGATCTCGCCCAGCTCGATTCTTTGGCCGTGCAGCTTAACTTGCTGATCTTTGCGACCGATATAGGATATGGTGCCATCAGAGTTGTATCGCACTAGATCTCCCGTCTTGTACATGCGGCGGGTGCCTCGGTTCCTACCGATGTCGAAGCTTAGCGCCCACCTGGGGTCTTCGATGAAGACTTGCGAGGTCTTCTCTTTGTTGTTGAGATAACCCCTAGCGAGTATGGGGCCCTCAATCAATAGTTCACCCTCACAACCGATTGCGACGAGGCGAGTATGATCTGATGAGTCAACAATCCAGGAGACGCTTCCTACCGAGCGTCCAATATTAGACGGATCACTCGATTTTCCAACGTCTGGCCTGTGAGTCGAGTTGATGGAGCATTCAGACGGCCCATATTGATTGTGGATCTCAACCTTGTCTCCCCAAACCTCCAGCACTGCTTTTGTCAAAACCTCACCACCTAAACACAGCGTCTTGATCATTGGCATCTCGGCTGGGTTTAGATAGGTGGCAACAGTCGGCGTCAGATCCATGAAATTAGCTCCAAGTCTTGATACGGCACCTGGAAGATCGTTCAAGCGATCTTGATCTGAGGGTACACAGACCGTACCACCGCGCTGGAGTGTTGTGAAAATTTCCTCGAGGTTGTTATCGAATGTGTAACTCGCAAACTGCAGGAACCGTGTGTCTTGGCCAACACCCAAAGCGGATCCATGTGCATTAGAGCTTGTCACCAGAGCCCTGTGCTCCAGTACAACACCTTTAGGCTGCCCTGTGCTTCCGCTGGTATAGATGACGCAACACGGATCATGCGGCTTTGCTGGTGAAGACTGGGGATGTTGTAGTGGCCGCAGTTTATCAAGGAACACTTGGTCAATGGACACGGCATGAATTCCCATACCCGCAAACATTGCAGTATAACATGGAGATGTCAAAATGACTTGTGCCTGTGTATCTTGGATACGCATCTCAAGGGCGGCCATAGGATGCATGGGGTCCAAGGCCACGAAAGCACCCCCAGCCTTCAAAACACCCAGCATTCCGACAATGGTATATGCCGACTTCTCGAAGCAGAGACAGACGTATGACTCTGCAGTGACGCCAAACAGAGTGAGATATCCTGCAAGTCTGCCCGCAAGGGTGTCGAGCTCGGCATAAGTGAGTTCTGCATCCCAAGCTTTGATTGCGGATGCTTTGGGACGAAGAGCTGTTTGTACACCAACAACCTCGTGAACGCACTTCTCTATCGTCTCTGGCATGCAGCTGTTCCAAGTTGCCATTTGTTCCTGGTCCGACTCGCTGACAGCATGCAACTGTCCAACATTCGATTGAAAGTGATCTATGATATTTTTCAGTGCATTGAGAAAGGTGTTTGTTACATTCGTGGCGTGTCCGTCAGACAAGCAGTCGGTCCAGTAGTCCAAGTCGATGGCAGCGCTTTCCTCTGCGACCTCTATGTTGATGGAAACGCTGTATTCTGTGGGATCATAGTAAGGGAAGCACTCATCGAACGATATTGCATTCTTCTGGCCCAGGGTTTCGAGAGGAAGTCTTCGATAAGATAGAGAGGTATTAAAGAGAGAAGACCCGGCAAGCTTCAGAGTGTGCAGAACTTCTGACAAGGCAGTTTGACGATGAGCTTGGCCATCAGAGAGATCTGTCTGGACCTGTTGCATAATTGCGATGAGCGGTGTTTCAGGATTGAGTGTTATCCGGCAGACTAGCATGTTGACAAGGTATCCCACGAGGTCTTCTACTTCCTCTATAGAATCATCTCTGGTGGACATCAAATATCCGAAGCAAACATCATTGGATCCGGTGTAGCATTGGAGTGTTAACGCCCATGCGGTGTGGAAAACGTTGGCCATTGTCACTCCATGCAGGCTGCAGAAGCTTTGGATTTCCGAGACGTCGTCCATGGGGATGCGCTTCGAATGCAATTGACGTTCAATAGATGCGGCGTCATTGAGCACGGGGAAGTTGGTTGGCTCGATGTCGACGAGGTATGATTTCCAATACCCAATGCCTGCTTTATGCGGCTGGCTTTGCAGAAAGGCAATGTAGTTACTGTACAGTGGCCCAGTCTCGGAGAGTATTTTACCTTCGTAGAAAGACGCGAGTTCCCGGAAGATGGTTGATATGGACGCACCATCCACAATTGCGTGGCTGAGTTCTAATTTGCAAAACACTTGGTGCGTCGATGTTTCGCAGATCGTGAGCCGATGAGATGGCTTGTGTTCCTTGTATTCCATCTGTCTTTGCGAGCTGAGTACCTGGGTGGCGTTCATATCACTCTCGCAGTCCAGGTGCACAATGATGGCCTCGACATGTCTGAGAACGATCTGGTCGTAGATCGCATCTTCTTCGCTCAGACTGTCGACAAATATCGTTCGTAATGAGGGGTGCCGATTGACCACCTTTTGCCACGCATCTGCGATCCTGTGGCTGTCAACGCGCACACCATCTTTTGAGTTTACCTTGTACGTGCCATGAATTGCATAGAACCCTGCATCCTTCTGCCTGCTGATCAAAAGGCCTTGTTGTATCTGTGAGCATCTATAAATGTCTTCAACATTGCTCACATCCGGGATTCCGATCCGAGGAAGTCTTTCTGTGATAAGTTGCTGTAAACCATTGTAAGTCATCGAAATCAGGGGATAATCGCTCAGTGTAGGCTGATACACCATCTTGGCAAGATTTGGCGGCGCCGTAGTCAAAGTCTCCTGACATGCGGATATCCAGGCCATGATCTTCTCCTGATGGCTCATGTGCCGGTTGAAAGTGAACGAGAAGCGAAGTTTCCCCTGCGCAATGACGGCGGAGATTTCAAATAAGCCAAAGCGAGGGGTGTCGTGACCCACGTCAGACTTGCCGCCTGCTCCACGAGCCTCTCCTGCCAACTCTTCGACGGGGAGAAGCAGAGCATCCTCACGTTCAAGCTGCTGGTATATTCCCAGGTAATTGAACGTAAACTCAAGTGGCCAATGGTTTCCAAATTTCTTTCCGCCTTTGGACGTAAGTAGTCGACTTGCGAAATAAGGCCTTCCGTTAGCGGGTACAGCACGCCTGAAATCCTTGACTCGCTGCAAAGTGTCCACGAAATCGGCGGGTTCTGATGACGCGACGTATATCGGGAACATGGCGGTGAACCAGCCAATGGTTCGTGAGAGGTCGGTGCTGTTATCCCATGGTTCGCGCCCATGACCTTCATTAAAGATCGTTGGGGGTCCACGATCCGTGAAAGTTTGCGAGAATGAATACATCATTGCTGCGATTAGTACGTCGACCGTATCGGTACGCAGAGCTTGATGGCACTTCGACGTGATGAAGGCAGTAGCTAGTGTATCTAGTTCAAACCCTTCACAGGATACGTTGCCATACGTGTTCTCACCTTCTTCGAGTCCCCAGTATGCGAAGCTTTGCTGTGGTAGATTACCAGCTGGCAAGACAGAGTTAAGTGGAACTTTATGGGCATGTTCCACCTGCCTTTTGCACCAAGTCTGGAATGACAAAGACGGTTGTGCATCCGATACCGACGTGGGATTCGTGAGGAGCTCTTCTACATCCTGTAGGATTACGCGCCAAGATACGAGATCAATCACGAGATGATGAGCAGTCATGAAAAGCAGTTGATTACCACCCTCAACATTGAAGAGGTCCATAGCCAAAAGCGGCCCGTTTACAGGATCAAGCGAGGCTTGAGTCTTCGACATTATGGGCTCAGCCTCTTCTCTCGAAGAGCACTCGTGCACACGGAAGGAGTACGAGCCTGTGGTATCCGTGGTGATCCGTTGTTTCCACTCATCATCAAAGGCCGACAAACGGAATCTAGCTCGCAGCATTGAATGACGGTTCACGATGGCCTTGATCGCCTGATGCAGATTGCCGGGCTGGAAGGCTTTCGCTAAACGTACGAAGACGCTCTGGTTGAAGTGGCCTTTGCGGTCAGGGAACTCAAAGTACAAGCTTTGAATTGGAGAGAGATCGAAATCTTCTTCGATCACTTCAGCTTCTTTGACGCTTTGGCCAACCGTTCCTGCGACAGTCGCGAGATGAGACAACGATCTTGTGCGAAGGATATCTTGGACTGTGATGCCAATTTTGTTCTTCTTGCATCGACTTTGTACCATCATCGCGGATATGGAGTCTCCTCCCAAGTTCAGGAATGATTGTTTCAGGCCAATCTGGGTGGCCCGCAGGTTCAGGACGTCAGCCCAAATCGATCTTAACCGGGCCTCGAGGTCAGTGGCTGGCTTTTCCTCCTTCTGTTCGCCCCGAACCCATTGGGCATATGTCTCCTCACTCATGTCTTGGACTTCACTGAAGACCACCTTTCTGTCAAGCTTTCCAGACTTCAGAAGTGGTACATATTGGACAACAAGCCAAATAGAAGGAATCATAAAAGCAGGGAGCTGATTTGAGATTCTTTCGCGCGCCATAGCGACAGTAGCTTGTGTTTCTTCTTGCTTCGCTTTATCGACGAATTGAAGAGCGGAGCCGTCCATTCCAACGCTTGCTGCTGATATAGCCTGCAAAGAGACCACAGCCACAAGACGATGCTTACAAAAACCAGCTTTGGGCATTAATACGACGGACTGGTGAACAGCTGGTTCGTTTGCGAGATGATATTCAATCTCGCCGAGTTCAATCCTTTGTCCATGAAGCTTCACTTGTGTATCTTTGCGTCCGACAAAATGAAGCATACCATTTGAAGTGTTGTATCTGACAAGGTCACCGGTCTTGTACATCCATCGTTTGGGAGAATCTCCGCCGCCATTGGTCGCCCAAGCAGGACTCTCTATGAAAGAATCGCGTGTTCGCTGTGGATCGTTCAGATATCCTCGTGCCAAAGTAGGACCCTCTATCACAAGCTCTGCGAGGCAGCCTGGAGGAAGAAGTCGCTCGTGGTTTTGTGGATCGACAAGCCAACACCGCACGCCGATACCACGTCCTATTTGAGTAGGATCTTTGTTCGCAGACACGTTAGAATTTGCCACTGCAGCGACTGAACATTCAGCTGGACCGTAGCCGTTAATGAGTTTGATAGAAGACCACGTCGAGATGTTTTCCTGGCTCATTACTTCCCCAACAAGAAGCAGAGTCCTCAGTCGAGGTACTACGGAAGGAGTGAGGAAATTGGCAACAGAAGGTGTGAGTACAGCCCATTCTACTCGCATTTGGTTGATAGCTGCGGCAAGTTCATTGATACGCGACTGTTCGTTCGGAACGCAGACAGTACCCCCGAGCATGAGAGGGCAAAGAGTCTCCTGGATGGATGCGTCAAACACATAGGACGCATATTGTAGGGCGCGCAGGCCCCGGTCCATGCACAGCGCTGATTCTTGGGCTTTGGCAGCTGAGCAAAATGCGCCGTGTTCAATGACAATCGCTTTGGGCTCTCCGGTCGACCCAGACGTGAAAACGACATAGACAATGTTTGATGGCGAAGCTCGAGTCCTTATATCTGAAGATCTTCCAGGTAAACACCTGAGTGTCTCAGCGTCAATCACAAGGACCTTATCGACAAGAGATGATAGCTTTTGGTAATGCGTCCGTGAGCACAGCAAAATCTTTGCCCCAAGCTTGCGGGTGAGACCTTCAAGACGAGTCATTGGCTGTGTGGCGTCTAGAAGGCAGAATCCTGCTCCCGCTTCCAGAACAGCCAGTATTGCAACCGTCGTCCAGATGGATTTCTCGAAACAGAGTGGCACAACGACGTCCGGGCCAGCGCCCATACTTGACAAGACTCGTCCCATGCGCTCAACATGAATCCACAGATCACGAAATGTCAGAGACCCATCCCATGCACACACTGCCTCAAATTCGGGGTTCTTCAGAACCTGTCCATGGATTATGTCATGCACGCACTCATTAGACTTCTCAATTGGAGGCTGACTCCAAAGATCGATCTGACGCTTCTGGCGGTCGCTTACGTAACTCAAGTCCACCAATTGCGTTTCTGGCGAAACAACAATGGTAGTCAATAGGTGATCGAGAGTGCTTGCAAGAATCTTCATATAGCCTGGGGAGACATCGCAGCTATGCGATTTCAAAGTCAGCTTCACCGTGCTATATGTGAAGGCCGCAAGGAGCCAAAGGTCTCCCTATCGCAGATGTCAGATTCTACTTCTTGATGGAAACTAGGGCTGGTGGATCAGAATACCTTTTGAATAGTAACATCTTGCGTATCTTCACAACTAGCGTCCTCGACCCATACATGGGTGTTTTGGTAATGTGACGCAGAGAAAGATCTCGAGTCCGATACTGTTGAGACTAAAGACGGAACTCCCCGCTCATTATCTGCATAGCTATCTTTCGCCCTCGCAACACACGTCGAGAGACTTTCCTGCTCGCAAAACTCCATTCGAAAAATGGACTGGCGGTCTCGGGGTATGGCTGACTTTGAGGCCAGGCCATCAACGTTGCCCTGTCCAAAATGGAAGGATACATTGTCTTGGCCTGTATAACAGCGCAAGAGAAGGCCCCAAGCGGTACATAGCATGTCATTGAAAGATGCTCGGTCTCCCTTGCCTAGATTCTGGAGTCTGTCTGGATTCTCAAGTTCCACTTCAGTCATCATCAGCCGAGATCTAGTAGTGTCTTCCCCGTCCAGTAGAGAGAGCTTGCAAGACATTGCTTCCAGTTGGGACATGGCTGCGTGTTCGACTTTCTTGCGGGTAACGAGGACTTGTGCTCTCTGTTTTCGGGTCTAGATATGATTCTGTAAGTGATACAGGTGAGGTTGAAGATCGTAAAGCCAAGGTGTCTGGTCCTTTCCTGAAATTTGGTTGTGAGTGTGCAGTCTTTCTCGCTCTGCAGGATGTAAAGGACCGAACTGGGAACGTTTGTGCTCCGCCGCTATTCGTGAGCATTAGCTGGAGGTGATGCTTGACGCCGAGGCCTCCATTGCCGACATGATTGGTCACTTCTTCATTTAGCAACAGACCGAGCTCCACGCAAGTGGACCCCAAAGGAGACCGGCCTGCATTCTGTGCGTATTCCCAGACAGAAACCAAGTTTCCATCCTGGTTGCTCAAGGCGATCCCTAGATGACGTTTCACCAAATGTGTAGGCTTTCCGTAACGGTCAAAACCGGAAGGCTGACAGGCTAATGCAACGGCTGCCATTCCTGTAGAGAGTAGTTTGATTTCCATTACATCAAAATAATCGCTATGTGGTATGCGACCCGCTTGTGGCGCCGTTCCGTTGTGGAGTCCTGAGAACTTGAAGGGATGGAGTATTTGGCGGCGACACCAAGTGACACGACTAAGGAAGGAGAATGTTGAAGCTGGATTCACGCTCCAAGTGTGGTCAGACCGGGGTCCTGTTAGCGGCCGTCAGGTCTCAGGTCTCGCTCTGAATGACGCGCCAAGATCTCCATAGCGTCGCTGGCATACTTCCGCAACAGGGAAGAGGAAGCTCTCTGATCTCCCAAAAGGTACCTCGATAGTATTTAGGAGAGCGTGGCTGGGGTAAAAGAGGGTTTGTCGACCAATCATGCTCGCTTACAAGCGAGCACTGTCCCAGTATGCAGGTCTGACAAGACATTTTAATTGAGAGATCGTTGTCCTTGTCCCGTTCCTGTGCAGGTGGAGGTTGGGCATCACGGAGGCATCTCAATCAGCAGGTTTACATGTGTCATGTTCAGGTAAGTTCTTGGTTTTGCAGCGGCGGAGCGTGGGGGTATTGCGGGGTAGAAAGATTGAAATTTTCAGCTACATGATTTGGGTAGATTAGTCGTATGCACGAACAAAGCCAAAATAGCTAGGTACGCAGCACAGTTGGTTTGGTTGGTCGGAAAATGCTGCAAAGCGCTTAAGTTTACCGTTTCATGCGAGTTGACCGTTTCTGCATGCGACGCCATGTGCTCGGATCGCTGTTGCATTGATCTTGCAGGGAGCACAAGGGTATACCTACATTCACTCATACTCTGTAAGGTAATCTCCGACCCCATGTCGATGCCGCTGATGATTAGATGATGAGCCGATCATTCAATGAAGACTTTTGATCATTCCTGGAGGGTCATGATAGAAATTAGATTTGTGTATGTTCTAGTCTGATGGAATTCTGAGCAGGTAGTGAGTGGGTAGATACGGAAGGGAGGGAGGGAAGAGTGACGGTACTTTACTCGATACTTAGCCCTAGGGTACTTAGCCCTACTTAAGGTACCTTAGCCCTAAAATCCTTAGCGTTTTTAGCCTGCTCTCTAGCCAAGGAACAGTCATGTTGTGACGATTCCCCCAGACGCCACAATACTGCTTCAGGCAAAGTCTGGAAAATGCCGTTAAGTGTCAAGTTTTTCAAGCCGCTGAGGCGTTTTACTTTTAATACTTTACCTTAAGTTGTACTTACTCAACCAGGCTTAGCAGCTTTGGCTGTGACAACGGGAAAACCCTCAAAATTCAAAATTCAAAATTCAAAATTCGATTAAAAAATCTCGTTCTTCCCCCCATTCTAAAATTCCCCTATTCCTAACCGTCGAATCCTGACCAGACTAGCTACGTGGTTCGTCCAATGACCGTACAGAAAAATGTCTTCATCCTTGCTTTCAATCGTCCTCTAGCCGGCGCATATACAACGGCCCCCATTCCGAATACATCTCTAACCTCTTAGAGTAAATAGCTCTCTATGTGTGGAGTCCGATGAGTCGGGTTCGCCGCTCCCAGGCGAGGATTGGGATGAAATCACACTATCGAGTTCCAAGGGACACTAATTTAGATAGACTGCAGCTTCATACTTCACATCACGACGTCAGGCGAGTAGCCGGAAATGTAATACAGGAGATCTGGTACAGCTCATCTTCTGAAGGTACATGGGACATGACCAACGAGGTTAGCGCTGATTATCCGCACAACCGGGATGGAGCCAGTGTTGCCGTCCATCAAAGAGCCATCAACAATAAAGCTACAACTACCCGAAAGAGGTAAACCTTGCATCAGCGGCTGCAAGTTGTGACCCTACTCAGGCAAGCATGCACTCAACATGATGCGTTCCAATCCGCTGCACACCCTGTACCTGTACACTGGACGCTGGCAACCGAGCTGTGCTTCCTAGCCTCGTCCTCATGGGAATGCATTCCCCACGTATGCTCGACCGGGTCTGATCCACGCACTCCGCGTCAATCTCATGCTCACGAAAAACTTCCTCTCGGATATACCAAAGGACTCCCAAGATCAACAGCCTCAAGACCCTGCGCGAGAGCTGCATTTCATGCCACAGTCTTGTCGAGTACTCCATCACAGCGGGAATGGCGACACCGGAATCATGCAAGCAAGTCGATGACACCTTCGGTCCTTATGCAGAAGGCTGCCGCGGCGGGTTTGATTTCACTTTACTGTTCGAAGAAAGCATTCTATCAATCCTCCCCCTGGCCTTGCTGCTCATCGTGGTACCTTTTCGAATCTCATACCTCTTTCGAAGAACCATCAAAGTCGATCCGAGTTCTTGGTTAGCGTCTAAACTGGTAGGTGGCCCCACCCAACGCTGCATATCGCATTGCACCGCTCGTTGGAATGAAGCTGAAACTTTGCCGGTGCAGGTTCTCTATGCAGTTCTCGGAGCGACGCAGCTCGCTCTCGTTGCGCTATGGGCAAAGCCGACAGCTACCAAGACCACAGCATCGGTAGCGGATGCTGTCCTTAGCTCAGTGGGTGCTCTTGCATTAGCGATCCTCTCCTTCGTGGAGCACGAGCGCTCCATCCGACCCTCCTTAGTAATACAGTCCTATTTGTCTTTGACACTTCTGCTTGATGCCGCTCGAGTCAGAACACTTTGGCTGCAATCTTACAACGATGCTGTCGCTGCTGTCACTACCGTTGCATTTACACTCAAGTTTCTCCTCATCATATTTGAGGCGGTCGAAAAACGCAGTATCTTGCATCCTGAATGGAAGTCGACTTCGCCCGAAGCCACCAGCGGACTATTTAGCCGATCGGTTTTCTGGTGGCTCAACGGTCTTTTTCGGAATGGTTTCAAAAGGTCTCTCTCTATGGAAGATTTGCTTCCGCTCGACAAGCACCTAACATGCGCCTACCTATACGACAGACTACAGACAGCTTGGGTAAATGTGCCGACCAAGGCTCCCCGGTCGCTGCTTTTTCTATATTTCGGCAGGCTCAAATGGCGTCTTCTCTCAGCGGTTCCACCGCGCTTAGGCCTCATCGCGTTCAATTTTTGCCAACCGTTCTTGATCCAACGCGCCATCAGTTTCTCCTCGCGGCCCAAGTCCGAAGATCCGAACAACGTAGGCTATGGCCTGATCGGCGCATACTTTCTCGTGTACGCTGGCATTGCCATCACGACCGGCCAATACCAGCACCTGACGTATCGCGCAATAACCATGGCCAGAGGAGGGCTTGTCTCGATGCTGTTCGCCAAGACATCGTCATTGAAGGCAAATGCAGCTGATCCTGCGACATCACTGACTCTTATGAGTGCTGATATCGAAAGGATCACCAACGGATGGCAGACAATGCACGAGATTTGGGCGAATCCAATTGAGATTGCCCTTGCTATCTACTTGCTGGAACGGCAGCTTGGAGCAGCTTGTGCTATTCCAATCGCAGTGGCCATAGGCAAGTCAACCTTTCTCATTGACCAGGAGCGACCGTGGTCACCACAAGTGGCAACTTAGGTACGTCTCCAGTGCTGACAGGTTTTCCCTATCATAGTTTCATTGTTAGGCTCGCTATTCGTCATGAACTTGGTGGTGCAAAGACAGGCTCTCTGGCTCGAAGCTATAGAGAGACGAATCAGCGCCACCACAAAAATGCTGGGCTCGATGAAACGCATCAAGATGTGCGGCTTAGCCGACACTCTGTTCGATAATCTGCACAGCCTGAGGTTGCAAGAATTAGAGATCTCCAAAAGTTTCCGAAGACTACTAATTGGAAGCATGTTTTTCGCTTACACTACCCCTGTGATTGCTCCCGTCCTGACTTTTATGGTCTTTTCGCTCATAGCTCTAAGGAGCAATGGTAACAGCACCCTGGATACTAGCAAAGTTTTCACGTCGCTTTCGCTGTTTGCGCTTCTCGCTGACCCTCTGTCCTCGCTGATCATGGCCATGAGTGCTTTTGCCGGCTCTTTAGGCTGCTTTGGCCGCATTCAAGTCTTTTTGGATACGCCTGAACATGTAGATAAAAGGATCAAGCCCTTTCAGTACGAATCTGACAATGGACAAAGCTCTCAAAGCGATACCAGCGCCAGTGACAGTCTCAGATGGACCGAGAAGTCCTCCCAGTCTCGCATGACTTCCACAAATGACAGAGGGATCATGTCTTTTCCAGGGTCTCATGCCGACTTCATGTGCGTAGAAGACGGTAGCTTCGGCTGGGAAACAGAGAAGGAAGCTCTGCTGTCGTCGATCAATCTGAGCATTCCGCAAGGAAAGTTGACAATGATAGTGGGGCCTGTAGGCTGTGGTAAAACGATACTGCTGAAAGCGCTCCTGGGCGAGGTCCCTGCGCTGTCCGGGACCATCAAACTGTTTGCCGGTGACGTATCCTACTGCGATCAGTCACCTTTCCACATGAACGGCACCGTACGGGACAGTATCACCGCATTTTCCGAGTATGATGATCGTTGGTACAACACTATACTCGAGGCTTGTGCTCTAGACGAAGATCTGCGTCAGATGCCGTTGGGTGACCAGACACAAATCGGAAGCAAGGGCATCGCACTGAGTGGAGGCCAATGCCAGAGGCTCGCATTGGCTCGCGCTGCTTACTCACGACATGACCTATGCATCCTCGATGACGTACTCAGCGGTCTAGATATGGACACCGAACAGCGGGTCTTTCACAGTCTTTTCGGCCGGGATGGGTTACTACGCCGCCAAGGTACCACCAGTATCCTCGCTTCCTCCTCCAGCAGGCGAGTTCCCTTCGCAGATCACATAGTCGTCCTCGACGTGGACGGCAAAATATCTGAACAGGGAAACTTTAAGGAGCTCAATTCAGCCGGCGGCTATGTCTCAAGCTTTGAGCTGCAGCCAGCGGATTGGACTGTTCAATCCACAGAGATGACAAACCTAGATCAAGTCTTAGCCATGACCACTACAAGTAAAATCGTCCATCCCACATTGCCACCATCCAAAGAAGCGACAGAGACGATAGAATTCGAAGCGAACAAGCGAACTGGTGATCTTGCCATCTACACCTACTACGCGAGATCTGTCGGTTGGTTTGCAGTGGTAACCTTCATCGTCGCCATGTGCGCTTACGTATTCTGTATCTCCTTTCCACAAGTCTGGCTTGGCTGGTGGGCGGCCGCAAATGCTCAGCGCCCAAACCAAAAGCTAGGCTACTATCTCGGCATCTACGCTATGCTCGGTGTGATGGGCCTCATCTCTCTAATCATCAGTTGCTGGCAGATCATCATCACCATGGTACCCCAATCAGGAGAAAACTTCCACCATCGACTGCTGAAAACGGTGCTCGCAGCTCCACTGACCTTTTTCTCCACGACCGACACCGGTGTTACGCTCAACCGATTTTCGCAAGACCTCCAACTCATTGATATGGATCTTCCACTCTCCGCACTGAATTTCGTTGCAGCCTTCATCCTCTGCATCGCGCAAATCATCCTCATCGGAATCTCCTCAGTCTACGCCGCAATATCGTTCCCCGTCTGTTTTCTCTTCGTCTACTTGATCCAAAAATTCTACCTGCGCACCTCCCGTCAACTACGATTCCTCGATCTCGAAGCCAAATCACCACTCTATTCTCTATTCAGCGAGACCATCGCCGGACTCACCACGATTCGCGCATTCGGCTGGCAACGTTCTCTAGAGGCGAAAAACCGCCACCTCCTGGACCAGTCGCAGCGACCATTCTATCTCCTCTTCTCCGTGCAGCGCTGGCTACAACTAGTGCTCGACCTTCTCGTCGCCGCAATAGCCATAATGCTCATGTCGCTCATCACTGGCCTACGCGGTGTCCTCAGTGGCGCCTACGTCGGCATCGCGCTCCTGAACGTGATCCTCTTCAGCCAGACCCTAAAGCTCGTATTGCAGTACTGGACGATGCTCGAAACGCACATTGGAGCCGTCAGCCGAATCCGGAACTTCACCAGCACCACTAACCCCGAGGACACGTCCCAAGAGACGGCGGTACTGCCACCCGACTGGCCCGCCCAAGGCGCCATCGAATTCCACTCCGTAAGCGCAGGCTACGAGAGCAACCGCGCGGTCCTCAAAGAAGTCACGCTCTCCATCCGAGGCGGCGAGAAGATCGGAATCTGCGGGCGCACCGGCAGCGGCAAATCATCTTTGATACTGACGCTCTTCCGGATGCTAGAGCTGCGCGCGGGCAGTATCACGATTGACGGGCTGGACTTGAGCACCATCCCGCGACACGAAGTGCGGTCCCGAATCATCGGGCTGCCGCAGGATGTATTCCTCCTGAATGGGAGCGTGCGGCTGAACATCGATCCGTACGGGCGGGCTACGGACAAAGCACTCATTGCGGCTTTGCAGGATGTAAGGTTGTGGGAGGGGATACAGGGGAAAGGGGGCCTAGACGCCGACATCGAAGACGTGAATCTCTCCCATGGACAGAAGCAGCTTCTCTGTCTGGCTCAAGCGCTGTTGAGGCAGAGTTCTATCCTCGTTCTCGACGAAGCCACAAGCAGGTATGCACCTCCTCCCCCATCATCCCAGCACACACTACCCTCTGCCCACCCAACTTCCACTTCACCACTATATACCTACATACCGACTAACCCACATCCGCACAGTCTCGACGACGTAACCGACGCGCTGATGCAGCGCATCATCCGGCAGAAATTCTCCCGCCACACCATCATCGCCGTAGCGCACAAACTGGACACGATCACCGATTTCGACAAAGTGGCCGTGCTGGACAAGGGGACGCTGGTCGAGCTCGACAGTCCGTACAAGCTGCTGGCGCAGCCGTCGTCGGCGTTTAGTCAGTTGTACAGGAGCTCGGTCCCCGATGGGGGGTGATGACGGTAATGATGATGATAAGAAAGTAGTGGGAGAGTGCTTCCGATGGCGATCGAGTGGGGGCGCGGGAAGGGGGAAGGGGAAAAATTGTCAAACTCCGCCAGTCTTTCCGCAACGACAAACCGAACAAAAGCGTCTCTTGCATTTCCTACCATATACACACCAGTACATACTCTGATCCATCAATCAATCAAAATTCCACGAATGCTGTACTGTAGCCGAACCCTCAAAACCGTTCGTTATACATCCACTCCAACACCTTATCTCCGTATCCTCGACCTGAGTAAGTTCTATCTCTCTCAGCAAGGGCGCGAAGTCTCGCTCTTCCCCCCTTCAGAAGGGAATGAAAGTAGTCGGTGCACGAAATGTGGCTGCTAGGAGAGGAGTTGCAACTCGGTGCCACTTGGTTGATTGATGGGGTTTGTTAAGGGTTAGTGATTGTAGAGGAGGGGTGGGGAAGGTGGGTGATTGATGTTGTTGTATGCAACGGGAGGAAACCGGTAGAATTACATCGGCGAATCCTCGGCCCGAACTTCTCCGGCGCTAGCCGTGGGCCTGCACTCATAAGGTACCTTTCTGGCAACCTCGAAGCTTTCACCTATACCACCAAGTACTTCCGCCCCAACCCGAGATGACAACCCGCTACCGAGTCGAATACGCGCTCAAGACCCATCGACGGGACCAGCTCATCGAATGGATCAAAGGTCTCCTCGCCGTCCCCTTTGTGCTACACTCGCAGCCCACGGCCGCATACGACAACCGGCAGGACATCCTGGTCAAGATGGCCCGCACGGCTCACGGACGGTACGCGGAGATATTGCATGATGTATGTACGTATTTATACTCCTGGCTGGTTAGCCCGACGGCAAGGAAGGAAAGAAGGGGAAATATCGACTGCTGGAGGGCACCCTTCCCGCCATATGCACCTACTTACCTCCTGCTCTCATACACCCGTAGCCCCTCACGCTTCTGCTACTCCAAATAAATTTCCCAACTTAAGACCGAGACTGACTGACCGGCTACACGTCCTCAGGTGGAAGACCTGATCAACGACCACATCGCGCACCAAAGGGACGGTACGCACCAACGGTCCAAGTTGAAGCTGCTAGTTCCAAGCGTCGGGGTCTTTTTCACGCCGTTGCTGCTGGAAGAGGCGTTTGAGTATCAAGACCGACAGCGGAGGATCAGCTCGCGCCGCTTCGTGCCGCCTTCTTTCAACGATATTCGGTTGATTTTGAATTCGGCGCAGGTTCTGAGTTTGGTGAGGGGCGGGCCTCTGGAGCTGGTGACGTTTGATGGGGATGTGACGCTTTATGGTGCGTATCTGACGGTGGTGATTCGTCGTTCAACTTCCAACCATTGGATAAATAATGGCTTCTGTCCCAGCTTTCTGATGTGCGGGCAGCTAGCCTATAGTACCCGACCCTCCCACAATACCCTGTTTTCCCCCAAGATCTTTTCACGGCTAATATCTTCCTTCCTCAGACGATGGTCAGTCATTGACCGCTGACAATCCGGTAATCCCAAGAATTTTGAGCCTCTTAGCTCAGGGTACCAAGGTCGGCATCGTGACAGCAGCAGGCTACACTGAAGCGAAGAAATACTACGGCCGTCTCTATGGCCTTTTGGAAGCAATCAAAGCCGCTGTGACCCTGAAACAAGTGACCGACCCAGAGCTGATCATCCTGGGCGGAGAAAGCAACTTCCTCTTCCAACTTGACACTTCCGCTGAATACCTTCTGAGATACGTCGAAAGGAACGAATGGCTGCTCCCGGAAATGCAACAATGGACTGAGGAAGACATCCAAGCTTTGCTGGATGTCGCTGAGAAAGCCCTGCGTGAGTGTATCTCTGGCATGGAGTTGTCGGCCGAAATCTTGAGGAAAGAACGGGCCGTTGGGATCATTCCAACCACAGCGCCAAAAGCTCGAAAGTTCACCCGTGAGCAACTAGAAGAAACCGTACTAGTAACGCAACAAGTTGTTGAAATGTCACCAGCTGCACGAAGGCTGCCTTTTTGCGCTTTCAACGGAGGCAATGATGTGTTCGTGGATATTGGCGACAAGGGATGGGGTGTTCTCGCATGCCAACGATACCTCGGCGGTATCGAGGGAAGTAAGACCTTGCATGTTGGAGATCAATTCCTGTCCGCTGGAGCCAATGACTTCAAAGCAAGATTGGCGTGTACAACTGCATGGATAGCAAATCCTGGAGAGACCGTCCAGCTACTGGACGAGTTGACCACTCACAGCCAGGAACAAAGATGAAATTGGAGTGGTTTGGTACCTCTGGAGCGGTGTAGTGATTGATCACATCATCACAACACCTCGCCTGGCGCAAAGCTTGCGTCTGTTGGTCGGTTTACCCGCTGCACCTTGGTTGAAACAGCGAGTCTCGGCTTGAAACGATGGCACTAGTTCCAAGATACGCGACACTTTCGAGAACGCCATGTCTATATGACGCGGATCATATCGGCAATGCGCCGGTATGTGCAGCAGCGCCATCGTTCTCGATAAAGTATTTCTCCATCACGCCATTGTCTTGCACTCACAACCGAATGTGAGAACGAGCCAGTGGACGATCAAACTTCGATCAGCTGAGGCTCTGGGCTTAAGCCTCTGTTTCTGCCTCCTCACATCCATCCGCTTTGCGCCATCGCTGGAGACGTCTTTCTTGAAGAGAGATACCACTTGGCACGCGTGTTCCTTGCCTTGAGCTGCGGCTCTGCTCCTTCAATTCCTATTCGCAGAAACACGCCCTCACTAGCGGCGCCCGTCGACCTTGTCCGCATCTGTTCCCACGTTGGTTGTAACTACTCGACCTCTGATGCCGCAGTTTCTGCTATCTGCTAGCAAGACTGCTCTACAAAAACGCCCTCCCTCCATTCATCAAATACCATGCTAAATATTAGATCCTTCACTACCACAATTTACCTCCTTCGCACCATCCTGGAACGTGGCTTTCAGCCTCAGCTACTTCGGGGCGCAAAAGGCTATCCAGTTGTCCTCGGTTGAAGAAGACCACTTACAACAACAACAACAAGAAAAGACAGTCTGGCGATGCGTATGCCTTTGCGATTTGATAGTGACGGCATGGGACTAAGGCCGCAGCTAGAGGTATCCAAAATCTACATTTCAGTGGAGAGAACCCATGCCGGCGACCGTATCTGTATTGGTGGGATGTACATACGAAGCCAGGCTTTCACCGGGCCCGGGCGTTCGTTCAATCCCAGTTCCTTGGGACGGCCGGCTACAGAAGTTACATCGCGAAGAAATCGACATTGCGGCACTACGAAAGGCCTCGGATGAATCTTTGATATCTAGCAATGTCAGGCCTAGCAATGTCAAGTTTCAAACGTCAAAACATGCTGTATACTGGCCAACAGATGAACCAGAAGACATTGAAAGCTCAAAACCCAAAAATTGAAAACCAAAAATGTACTATCGCAAAACAAGCACTCCACATCAAACACCTCCAACCGCCGTAATCTTTTTTCCAACACAGCAATGATCACAAAGCCTATCCCCAGCCCGTCGAATTTGTAACATATGAATAAACCCCAATCACGTTCAATTCGATCCAAATGGAAAACCTGTCCTGTAAGATGGTGCCTACCAGCCGTGTCGAAGGCGCTGTTTCTGATTTGGAAATCTGTTGTAGGGGTGCTGGTAGGACGGAAATAAGTAGGTAGGGAGGTAGGGAAATAGGTAGGTAGGGAGGTAGGGAGGTAGGGAGGTAGGTAGGGAGGTAGGTAGGTAGGGAGGTAGGTAAGCAGGTAAGTAAGTAGGGAGGTAAGTAGGTAGGTAGGTATGGAGGTAGGGAGGTAGGGAGGTAGATAGGTGTGGAGGTTAGTAGGTAGGGAGGTAAGTAGGTAGGGAGGTAAGTAGGGAGGTAAGCAGGTAAGTAGGGAGGGAGGTAAGTAAGCAGGTAGGTAGGTAGGTAGGGAGGTAGGTAGGGAGGTAAGTAGGGAGGTAAGTAGGTAGGTAGGGAGGTAGGTAGGTAGGGAGGTAAGTAGGTAAGTAGGGAGGTAGGTAGGTAGGTAGGGAGGTAGGGAGGTAGGGAGGTAAGTAGGTAGGTAGGGAGGTAGGTAGGTAGGGAGGTAGATAGGTATGGAGGTAGGTAGGTAGGTAGGGAGGTAGGGAGGTAGGTAGGGGGTAGGTAGGTAGGTAAGTAGATAGGTAAGTAGGTAGGGAGGTAGGTAGGTAGGTAGGTAAGTAGGTAAGCAGGTAGGTAGGTAGATAGGTAGGTAGGAGGTAGGTAGGTAGGTAGGGAGGTAGGGAGGTAGGGAGGGAGGGAGGGAGGTAGGGAGGTAGGGAGGTAGGGGAGGAAGGTAGGGAGGTAGGTAGGTAGGGAGGTAGGTAAGTAGGTAGGGAGATAGGAAAGTAGGGAGGTAGGGAGGTAAGACGGAAATAAATAGGTAGGTAGGGAGGTAAGTAGGGAGGTAAGCAGGTTTCTAGGTAGGAAGGAAGGCAGGTAGGGAGGTAAGTAAGCAATGAAGAAAGCGAAGATGACAAGTAAGACACACAACATGGGTATGGATGACATCGCGTATACGACATGCAGACACTGTACTAGTACGCTACACCCAGCCATAGCGAGTGATGGGAAAAAAAGGAAGGTGTCAAGTCGGAGGATCGACGGTCTTTGGTGGCACATAGTTCTGCACCCTTTTTTTCTTGTTTTCGGTAGCTTTCTGAAACATTGATTGCCGTTTGGGTCTAGAGATACGATAGCTACGGTAGCGGTGTGTAATTCATGCGAACAAATGTGAGAGGGGTCTGCGTTCTTGCTTCGTGTCGGTGATGGAATGCAAAGCACGTCATGATATTAGCATCGTTGTGCTCTCCGCCGTGAATTACTCCTCGGTTCCGTCTCCTGCTCTCGCATCTTCCAAAGTTCCCTTCTCTGATCAATCTACGTCGTCCTCGGAGTCCATGTCCTCCCAATCAGTAGCATCTGGACGACTACCCTCCGAATCTGGACGGCTACCCTGCGAATCTGAACGACTACCCTCCGAATCTAACTCTGACCCTTCCAGCACCTTCTCCATGTATGGTACCCACGACGCCTCTCGAAACAAAAAAGCGAAGAGCGGGTGTGAGGACGGTATCGGACTCAATTCAAGTGCGTCAACGTCGTCAAAGAATTCGTCGGTATCATTTCCGCAGCCGAGATGGTGGAGCTGAACAACGCGTAGCGCACCGTGTCGTACTTTGATGAAAATGTCAAGCCAGGATCCTTGAGAAAGCAGGATATGCTGCAAGGTAAGCTTTTCCAAAGTGGAACTGTGACGGCCGAGAAGCTTGGCAAGCTTGATGGCAGGGGTGCGAAACCGACCGAGGTCTAGGCAATGGAGATGTTCCCATGTATTATGACCAAAGATGTCAAAGAGTAGTGGGTATGGAAGCGGAGAACCCTGAAGCTCGTATGTCGAGCATGCAAGTGACTCAAGGTTCTTCATCAAACCTAGGAACTTCTCGCATTTGCTTGTGTTGAGGAGTTTTTGCAATCCGGTATAGTCAGAAGTCTGGATGGAGAGGTTCACTTTCTTCGCATCGGCAACGAGTTTTTGAATTTCTCCAGAAGCGACAGGGTCCGGAAGATCCATTACCATGGTGTCCATCTTGTAGAATAGTTCGCTGATGTTAATTTGGGTCGCAGCAAGAGATTTACCTTGATATAGAGCTGTCAGGATCATGGCTGAATGTTCGAGATCGTATTCGTAGAAGCATGCGCTGTCTTGCCACAGATCACTGATGAAGGCGTCGTCGGTAGAGGGTACAGGATATGTTGTGCGAGGTGTACGCACAGACGGTTCCACTAGTTCTAGGTGTGAAAAGCAACCGATGGCAGTCTTCAAGAGATCTCCAGCCTTGCCGAACAGTTGTTCTTGCTTCTTGTAGAGGGATGTGTATTCCGCATGATGGAAGTCGATTACACGGGCTTCTTTCGTGGGTAGGTACGCCATGCGATGTGGTACATAGAAGTAACCTTTGGGTAAGCCATCACACATGACTAGAGGCCTTGCTTGATGGAACCATTGCCCAAACGCGTATCTGTCCAAGAAAGGTCCAAAGATGGCTTTTTGAGAAATTCCAATCGATCGAACGTAAGCACTGTAGGTAGGATGCTGGGCAACAGCCATCATTTTGGCATGGCTAGCTTCCGTAGAATAGAGAGTAAGCTCTTCAAACAGGTACTCGGATGCCACCTTGGAGAGCTTCCGATTGGCAAGGCGTAAGGATCGGAGGGTGCCAAGGTCCTTTGTGACCTCGCCTTTCTTAGGACAGTACACATATGAGAGGGCGGCTTGCGAGACAATGAGATGTAGGAGTTCTGGTGGTACGGAGGCCATTCTGGCGTTGGGCGAGCTCTGTTGCTTGTCGGTAGATAGAGACCACAGCGGGATCGATACCAGTGTTGATCTAAACTGGCTTTTGCAGTAATTTGGCTGAGCTGGGGAAGTACAATGGCGGTAGTATAGTGATGGTCGTGAGGAGGGAGAGCGTTGTGAGCAGGGAAGATTGTTTCGGATGGAAGGTGCTTTGAAGCGCGTAGGCCGAGCGCCAAGACTGTGACAAATTCTGGCCCTATGATTGGTTAATCTTGTTCGACATGCTTAGTCAGTTGTAATCCTTGCCAGTACTATATATTTTCACCTATCATTGTTCAAACTTGTTCAATGGAGAGCATGCCCTTTTCGTTCCACATTAAAGCTAGGCCCGAACCTATGCTAGCCAGAGCTCTCCCCCCCACCCCCCCAAAGCCTGACACCGAGCGGGTCAACGCAGGGGATACATGATCCACGAAGACACCAATGCCGCTCTAAAAGTACAGCAAACACGCTATATATTGTTTCTCCCCTGTTCACCTCCCTAACTCCAACCCCTCCTAATCTTATCATCCTTAAACCCGTCCAGCACATGATCCCACAACGTCTTCCTCGGGAAATCCCCCACCCGAATTCCCCCCTGATCGCACATCTCTCTGAAAATGCCCCCCTGCTCAAACAGATTCCTCGGCGTATCCAGCTCCACGACGTGACCCTGATCCATCACACATATCCTGTCGTAATTAATAATCGTCCGCAGCCGATGCGCGATACACAGTAACGTCTTCCCCTTAAAAGCCGTCTGCATCGTTCTCTGAATCTGCACATCCGTCTCCATGTTCAACGACGAGGTAGCCTCATCACAGACTATAATCTGCGAATTCCGCACCAATGCGCGGGCTAAGGCCATGAGCTGGCGTTGCCCGAGGGAGAAGTTCGCGCCCTCTTCTTCGACAACGTCGTCCAAGTGGATGTAGCCAGATTTGCGGGAGGTGATGGAGATGTCGTCTTCGGGGATGAGGGTGGATTGGCGGAGGGCGGACCAGAGCTCTAGGTCTGTGTATTGGGAGAAGGGGTCGAGATTGGAGCGAATGGTGCCTTTGAAGAGGTTGGGGTCTTGAGGGATGATTGTGAGGCGGGAGCGGAGGTCTTGAAGACCGACGCGGGCGATGTCTTGGTCGTCGATTATTATGGAGCCTGTGCGGGTTGAGGAGTTAGTGTGGTTTCGTGACAGGAAGGGGATGGATTGGACGAACCACTAGAGATCTCGTTGAGCCGGAAAAGTGTGGTAATGATACTGGACTTCCCGGCGCCTGTTCGGCCGACAATCCCAATGTGCTCGCCGCCCTGGATATACATCGAGATTCCTTTCAACACCGGAGGCAGATCAACCCGATAACGCATGTGAACGTTGGAAAATGTGATTTCGCCTGTTGCCGGCCATGACGGAGGAATCTGAGCAAGGTGCAGAGGCGCTTCCGAGTCTAGCTTCGTTCCATAGTAATGCAAGCGCTCGGTAGCATTCATCGCGTTTTCCACCTCAGCGAATTGCCGGACGATGTACTGTATCATCTGTACAATACTCAGGATATACGAAAGCACTAGCCCAGCAATCGAAGGCGAAACGTCGAAGCGCGAAGTCACCACCAACATACCTGCCGTGAAGATGAGGATATTGCCGACCAGGTCGAGACGGACAGACAGCCAGCGCTGATTCGCAAAGGTGAGGAAGTAAGCACTGTTCATGTTGTCAATCGCAGCTTTGAGTTTGTCCACGAAGATGTCTTCGAGACCGTAAGCGCGAATGGATGCGATTCCGGACAAGGCCTCGCTGAAGCGGGCGAAGACGACTGATTGGAGGACAGATTCATGGCGTTTGATCTCACGGGCGGAGGCGCGGTAGTAAGAAGTGTAGAAAAGAAAGAGGAGGAAGAGAGGTGCAAGGGCGATTGCGAACTGAGGGTTGTATTTTTAGCACGGCAGTTCGATAGTACGCGGAGTTGGAGGCTTACGTAGTGGAAATAGACAATGATCAATGTGAAGATGGAGATGATCATGGCCAGCGTGACGAAGTAGAGCCGTATAGCATCCGTCAGCTCAAAGTCCATCTGATCGATATCCTTGGAGAAGCGAGTGGTGATACGGCCCATGGGCGTTGTATCGAAGAATGACATAGGCGCCCGAAGAACGCTCTTCATGGCTTGGTTGAGCATGGTTTTACTGGACCTGGTGCTCAACAAAGCAAGGGTTATGGCGAAGAAGTACATCAGCAGAGCCTGTGAGACTCCCAAGGCCGCGTAGATGCCGATGTAGACGCCGTTTCTGTAGCCAAATTTGTTAGAGATCCAGTAGGAGAGCCAGAGGCTGGTTGCGATGTTTGTGCCTTGCGCGAGGACCAGCAAGAACACGATGAGCGGCGCGGTTAAGATGGTGCCTGATGCTCGAATATATGCCATGTATAGACTCCAGGGCACACTCTTCGTTGCCCGCTCTTCGGCCTGCATCAGCTGGGTCTTCTTCTTGGTGGCCAAGGCTTTCTTCGCTTCTTCAGGCTTCGTTTCCTCGATAGCCTCTTCTTCCTTGGCAGCTTCTGCTACTTCTGTCTGCTTCTCCAAAGCTGTGGTAAGCATCATTTTGGCAAAATCCTGATTCCTTTTTATGAGCTTATCGTAGGTGTCAAACGCTCGGATGCGTCCGTTTTCCATCCAGATGACTCTGTCGCATCTGTGGAGGATATTCAGTTGATGTGTAGCCAGGATACGGCATTTGTTTTTCAAAAGACCACATATGGCATTGTCGAAAATGTGCCGTCCAACATGCACATCCACTGCACTGAGCGGATCATCCAGTAGCACAACTTCTGCATCGAAGTAGATTGCGCGTGCGATGTTTAAGCGTTGTTTCTGACCGCCGGATACTGTGATTCCACGCTCTCCAATCTCCGTAGCATCGCCATCTGGGAGCATGTGAAGATCCGTGGTCAAAGCGCAGGCCTGCACAACTTTCTTGTACCAGCCTTCGTACATGGTTTTTCCGAAAAGGATGTTGTCCCTTACAGTCGCGTTTTGGATCCATGGGTTTTGTGGACAGAAAGCCCTCGATGCTCCCCAGATGACCTGGCCGTTCGTTCTCCGCATATCCCCGGCCAAAGCTGCCAGAAGGGAGGATTTTCCCGAGCCGACCCCGCCAATTACAGCGATCAATTCGTTGCGCTGAGCATTAAAATTCATCTCATGGAGCTGGAATGGCCGCCTCGTCTCACTGGTTTCGAAAGAATCATCCTGGTCAAGATTCTTTGTGCTAGTGACGAGTCCACTCTCCTTTTCCTTGGCACTTTGCTTCGCTCCCTTTGTTGCAGCTTTGGCTTGAGCCTTCGCCTCGGCAAGCTTCTTCGCTTTTGCCTGAGCAGGGTCGGCAGTGGGAGTACGTTCCCATGTGAAGTCCGCGTTCTTCACCTGGACTGCCTCTACCGTCTTAGTGTTGACTTCACCATCCTTCTCCATCTCCTCCGCTAATAAGTAGTCTTGGATCCGTTCAAGCGCGGCTCGGCCGTCAACCACTTGTCCAATAATAACAGGAAGCATGCTGAGAGGCATCCGGAGAGCGTTGAATAAAGCAACCGACGAGAACACTGCCGCGGGGTCGAGCTTGTGGCGAGTCAAAGAGAAGGTAACAAATGACAGCATCATGGCGAAGATAGGCATAGATATGGAGACTGTAGCAATGATGTTCCGGATAGCGAGGAGGATTTGAATGGATCGAACTTCTCTTCCGCGGATCTCATTGATCTGGTTCATGAACGACCTCTCCCATCCGAAAAACTTGACGAATCTCATAGCTTGCAAGATTTCTTGCGTCAAGCTGACTCGCTGGTCGGTGATCTTACTAATAGCTTTGCGGCGAGTGAACAAGAACTTTACCGCTTTCCCTAGAAAAGGGAGGCCGACCAGAAGCAGGGCAAACCCGGACAGAGCGCTGTAGCCCAGGTTGACCAACAGGAGGACGAGCGTAAGGTTAATAGAGACCGGTGCAGTCCAGATCATGTGAAACATTCCTGATGCCTGACTAATGCGGTAAGTGTCAACCGACATCAGGTTGACTACCCGCCCATTGGCCCAGCCCGAGCCATCGCCTGTAATGCCGGGAGTATCCTTCGGAACGGGCTTCTTCTTCTCTTTCTTCGTCCGCTGATTCATCTTTTCTTTTCCAATGTCGACAACTTGATCGAGGTGAGATTTGGTCTCCCCAGCCTCGGTGATAGCCTTCCCACCCGCCTTCGCTCGCCCGGAGACTCTCATCGACTTGTCGAAAATCATGGCAATTAAGACAGCGCGTGCTTGACCGCCGACCATCATACCGAAGTAGAGAGAATGACTAGTTCCCATACTTTGTAGAATTTGCATGGCGGTGATGCCGAGGACCAGCCCGACCCCTTTGCCTATGCTTGGCCCCTTCGTATGCTCTAAGCTCGCAACGTAGGACTCCGCGGCGAACTTGATCAGGTACCGCAGCGTGTATGGGGAGACGACCGCAAGTATGTTGGCGAAGAGTTGGCAGATGCCGCCAAGCCAGAACTCGATCTTGAATGTCTCGTGCATGGCCCACAGCAAGGGGTGTCGGTCTCCCCGCTTGAAGCGCTTCTTGTAGGAAGCTTGCACCTTAGCTGTAAGGATCTCCGCGGAACGGTTGGGGTTGACAAGCCAGATGTCGGCAATCTCGAGGGGCCTCTGGTATCCAACCTGTAATTACTCGTCAGTCACGCTGTAAAAGGCGATCCATAGATCCGCATCACAACGGGCACTCACAGCCATAAGTGGAGACATCCACCTGAATGTGAAAAGACTCCAGAGACTCGCGCCATATTCACGAGAGACAGTGCGTCCCACTGGAGATGGAGGTTTACGTGATTGCTTTAGAGGATTCAACCTCTTGTACCAAGGTTTCCGACGTTTTGGCTTCTGCGCTTCGAGCTTGGCTCCGTCTCGTGAATCCGAGGAACAAGATGTACTTTCCCTGGCATCTGTATGATTACTCTCGATGGTATTAGTTCTTCTGTGTTCTTTCTTTGGATTCCATTCCTCTGTTCTGGGTGGAGAAAAGGTAGGTATGGGAATAGTGAACGTCAACTGCTTCTTGTTCGTCCGTAAAGGCATTTCTCGCTGCTAACTTGTTTATCTCAAGACCTGTACTAGGTTAGTGTTGGCGAGGGCAACAGTGGGAAAATCAGAATGTTCAATTTTCAGTGTAGAGGTAGACTGTAGTGGATAGCTCTGTTCCCACGTGATAGGGGTCCCACTCTTACTGTCACACACCGTAATATTCCGGTTTCAAAGATCAGCCATAGATCCATACAGCTAATGATAGTGATGTGGATTCAACAGCTAAGCCCAAAGCCAACCACGGATCTTAGTGATCCGAACGTTCAACCTGTGGACAACGGTCCTCATCCCAGGCAGTGAGGCGGCACAAAATGTAAGACGTAGAAAGTTTGGAGTCCGGCCAACAAGAAGCAATAAGTTCCATGCCAATGGAACTTGAACCCGTCCAGACCTCAGATCTTTCCTTGTGGGCACTTTGCCTCGGTGTTCGGTCGGGTCTCAGGTTTTGGTAGGATCCGGTTGTAGGACCCTTGCTGTGTAGATCTTCACAGGCTGGCATGCCTTGCTATTGACCTTACTAACAATGTTGGGCCCCACAGAGCTGGCTCGGATGCATGACATGCGGTTTACAGTTCGTACAGCTAACCAGATTTAGATTAGGCTTTTCGCTTAATCATTTGCAGCTTGAAACGCTGACCATGACAAGCATGACAGGAGTGGCTTTGCTTCAGTTGATTTCCAAAAATAGGGATATGGTTACGCCTTTCATAGTTTCCAGACGTACTAGACGAAGAAAACACATTTGCTGTATTTGTAGAGCATAGAGTCCTTTGGGTTCAGTTTGACTGAGACTTTGCATCAGAACTGTATATTTGCGCGTCGTCCGCTTTCAAGAAATCTCATGTGACTGAAAGCACCACACTCACCATGTTTGTCCCAAAATATATCCTCACATTCTCGCCGCAAAGTCTGTACCCATTCTCATTCTTCAAGGAATGGCTTTCAGTGCTGTTGAGCAGGTTCTCAGCCAGGACATACCGGAAAATTGCTCATACCCTGCCGGCGGTTGAGCTGGATACTACTCTCCGCGAACTTTACTCTCTGGATAACCCCCACGGCCAAAACATTATCCAAGTCTATGCCATACCATCGGCAACAACACAGATGACCTCTTCTATCCCACTTTCAACAAGATTTGCCTATCAATCTCCTAGAGCACTCAAAATGGACAGTAACGTTTTGGCACGAACAAATCTGCAAGCTGGGCCTCAATCGTACGGTTTCGTCTCTGGCAACATGCCTCTGGTCCTCTTCGACGTCGATGCCGCTGGAGACGAAGCGGCCCAAGTAGAGCACATGCTGTCACCGATAAAAACCCATCAAGCGGATGCTCTCAAAGTCTTCGACCAGCTGGCACCGGCCCAACGTCCAGAGCTGCGGTTCGTCTCCTCACCAACCGAAATCACTACGAGCCCCGATGACAAAATTGCTATTTGGAATCCAATGGACTGTCTTATTCACCTTCCACACTTGTTCGACCCCGAGAAGCATTACGGTCTTCTGTCAAAGAGAGGACTGGCTGTATCAGGAATCCCAACTCCTAAGTCAGATGTCATCGATTGCAACCTACAGCCCGACCAGGTGAACGACGAAAGCCTCTTGAAGGATGAGGTCGAGCGCATGATGAAGCCTATCATCGAGCGACCAATTCCCTTTGTCATCAAACTTCCGCAATCTCTTGGTAGTCAAGGCGTCTTCGTGGTTCAAACAGATGCAGAAAAGCAAGAGGCCATCGGACTACTGACTGTCGAAGTCAAAAGAATGATCAAACAAATAAACGAGTCGAACAAACACATGCGACCGGCCAGTCTCGTGCTTCAAGAGACGATTCCAGGAACAGCTGTAGCGCTATCTCTGTTCGTCACCAAGAAGGGACGAAGTGTTTTCACGGGCTGTACTGAACAGATCTTCGATAACCACGGACATTGGGATGGCGGTTGCATTGATTATAAGCAACAAGACAATCTTCGCAAACAGTACGCCGACATCGCCCAAGAAATGGCCACCTACATGCACCGGAAAGGATACTACGGACCCTTGGGCGCAGATGTGATGACAGATTTGAAGGGCAAACAGCTCGTCATCGATCTGAACGTGCGAGTTCCCACCAGCTATCCCTTGGGTTTTCTCAAAAAGCACTTTTCGATTCAGCGAGGCTTCCATGACGCCGCTCTACTCTACCCACTGGCCCTCAAAGGCACGCGAGATGACTTCCAGCGCCGGTTTGAGAAAGAGATCCAAGAAGGTCAGATTGTCATTTGTGGGTGGTGCAATGGTTCGGGAGGCCCAGGTGGGAGATACAAGTACAGCATTTCATCAGTTGCGGTGGGAGGAGAGACTCCAGCTCATCTACGCCAGATGATTGAGAGAATCAACGTTGATAGAGTGCGTAAGTAAACTGTGTATGATGGAGAGAGAGTATGATACATGTAAACGAAAATTTGATTAGCGTGGGGATATTTTACCTCTTACCTCGGCACTGCGATAACGCTAGTGTTTTAATCATCATGACTAGTATAAACACTAGATACCTAAGTATTTCGAAACATCCAACAAAAGACCATCCAACATTTGTTTGTGAATGTACTGGATTTACTATCTTTATTCTATCAAACAAGCGAATTGGATTATTTATCAGCAGACAAATCTGGTCACAGGTGGAAATGACATGGGCACAGCTCACTGGCTTTGTAAGCCCAGCTTCACCAATAAGGCTGTCCTGTTCAGCCCAGTCCGGGCTATCTGGATGACAACAATGCAGGGCTCTGCCATAAGAGAACAAATATTAGCTATACACAAGATGACAATTAATGACAGCGAGCCTGGGCTGAAGGGTCCCAACCGAGGCTGAGATGGCATGACTGTCAGCCAACTTTAATCACGTGACACGTGTTCGCTGAAACACAATCCTCCCGATCTCCAACATGAGTGTGCTAAGCTCCAGACAAGTTGCGCAAGTCATCTCATGCATACGCCATACAACCAAAGCCACGGACTTCAACGTTGTGTAAACCAGAGACCGACACCCCTCTGCGCATCCACTCAGGGATTTTCGAGATGTAAGTAAGGCTGAGAGATTTATCACCGCGATTTTCACGTCTTATACTCGTCATCGCTTTGCTATTTGCTCAACGCTGTCTTCATTTTCCTAGCAGCGACAAGAGTATCGCTTGCCTTGTGCTACTCGCCGTAGAAATGGGTTATCATGCTTATGTTCTTCTGAGTCTTTCCTGTCTGACCTGCTACGTTATTGTTCAGAAAATCATCGCCTACGTTTCCGCGCGCGCCTTCTCAAAAGCACACGGCTGTGAGCCAGTTCATCGAATTCCTCAATCAGAGCGCATAATTGGCTATGGCTACTTTAAAGAACGAATGGAGGCTGCCAGGAATAAAACGCTACTTGAAACCACGCTGAAGCGATACGAGGAGCACGGCATGACATGGTCTTCTACGGCAATGGGTCGTGTTTTCGTCAACACCATCGATCCGGAGAACATCAAGGCGGTTCTTGCAACGAATTTTAATGATTTTGGACTAGGGCATCGACTGCACACGTTTGGACCACTATTAGGAAAAGGCATCTTTACGACTGATGGCGCACATTGGGAGCATTCCCGTGTATGTGCAAACACCTGCTGTATGTATTTGAAAGCAGTGCTGACTTTACTGCTGACAGGCACTGGTCCGGCCGAATTTCTCCAAAGCCCAAATCCAAGACTTGAATACCTTCGAAGTCCACATTAAAGAACTCATCAGCCTGATACCCCGCGACGGGTCCACAGTCGATCTTCAGCCCCTTTTCTTCCGGCTCACCCTAGACAGCGCGACCGAATTTCTCTTTGGCGAGTCTGTAAACTCAATGCTTGCACCCCAAGGATCCGAGCAGCAAATTTTCGCCAGCGCATTCGACTACGCGCAAGGCCAAATCCTCTATCGACGAAGCCCCCTACGGTTCTTGGCGTTTACTGCGAACAGAAAATTCGACAAGGCATGCAAGACTGTGCACGATTTCGCAGATAAATTCGTATATAATGCCTTAGCTCATCGCGAGAGCGAAGATGCACAAGAGAAGCCGCCAGGCCGCTACGTCTTCCTGAACGAGCTCGCGAAAGTAACCAACGACCCACGACAACTACGAGACGAGCTCCTAAACATCCTCCTCGCGGGTCGAGACACCACCGCCAGCCTCCTGAGCAACACATTCCACGTCCTCGCCCGCCGGCCCGACATCTGGTCCAAACTCAAAGCCGAAGTCGACGAGCTCAAGGGCGAGAAACCAGACTACGAGACCCTCCGAAACATGAAATACGTCAAAAACCTCCTCAACGAATGCAAGTCCCCTCCCCTCCCCCATGACCACAACCCCCTCTAACCCACCCCACCCAGCCCTCCGCCTCTACCCCGTCGTCCCCACCAACTCCCGCTTCGCCAACAAACCGACCCTCCTCCCCCGCGGCGGCGGCCCCGCCGGCACCGCCCCCATCCACATCGCCGCCGGCCAGAGCGTCACCTACTCCGTCCACGCCATGCACCGCCTCTCCCCCGCCTACGGCCCCACCGCCCACCTCTTCCGGCCCGACCGCTGGGACACGCTGCGCGTCGGCTGGAACTACCTGCCCTTCAACGGCGGCCCGCGCATCTGCGTCGGGCAGCAGTTCGCGCTGACGGAGGCCGCGTACGCCGTCGTGCGGCTGTGCCAGGAGTTTGGCGCCGTCGAGGACCGCGACGGCGGGGCGTGGAGGGAGCAGTTTGGGCTGACGACGGCGAGTTTGGAGGGGGTGAGGGTGGGGTTGGTGGGGAGGTGGATGGATGGATAGATCGTGTAGGGGATTTTTCCTGCGTCGCGGTGGGTGGGGGCGAACGAGCGCTATTGCAATCAAATCTGCATCCATACAATCATCTAACCCTTTTCACATACCCCCCCCCCCTCCCCCCTCCCTCCCTCCCTCACCATCCCTCACCATCCCACACCCATCCCACTCCCATCCCACTCCCTCCCTCCCTCACCATCCACACACCCACCCCCATCCACACAACCAACCCCATCCACAACCCCAACCCCAACCCCAACCACGAACCCCCCTAACAGCCCCTCTTGAAAAAGCCCCCACCCGCCCTCCCTTCACGCATCCCAAACCCTACAGCCTCAGCCCCGCCCGGACCAGTCTGCAGGTACGCGCCCACCACGCTCAATCCCGAACCCAGGGCCTTCCGTGCCGTGGCGGAGCGCCGATTCGGGGGGCCAGAGGGGAGACGCAGTATAGTACACGGAGGCTGAGGGCTGAGGCGGGACGAGGGTTGGTTGGATGGATGGATGGATGGATGGATGGATGGATGGATGGATGGATTGCGAACATCTATTTGCGAGACTGGAATGCAGGACCTGGGGATTTCTCAATGATTTTTTTAATTTTGGGGGACGTGAGTGAGGAGGAGGATAAGGGGCGTTGTTCGGGTGCGATGGGGGAATGCGCAAAAGATTTTTTTATTAAACCATTGGGAACATGGTTCGCGTATTTTTGAATATCTGAGTACTCGTACAACCAGAGCGCTTTACAAAAGCCGTTGCTCCATGGTATCGAAAAAGCCATCCCGATTCCCGGAGAGCCATACAATATTCTTACAAACCAAGCGACCGTGCGTCGTTATAAAGCCATCAGTAATCGTACAGACCCCTCCTACCATCAAGAATATCCTTCTTCCACTCGGTCTGATGCACCAAATCGAGGATAAGCTCTCTCAAATCTCTCTCCCCACAGGGGCGCATATTGTCATTATTACTATTATTGTTATTATTCAGCAGCAACGCAACCGCCAGCGCGGCCCGCTCGCATTGCAACCCCTGTGTTCCCGCGAGCTCCGTCAGTAATGCCCAGAGATTTGGGAGCTAGATTATTTTGCCAGATTAGTAAACGTTGTTTGATATCTTGAGCGGAAAAGGATGGGGTGAGTGGTGCGGACCTTGTTTTGATAGACGCGCTGTAATTCCCCGAGCGAAGTTCGGGGATTTTCTGATCCGTGCCCGGATTTGGTGCTTGTGGTGGAAGGAGTGCTAGACTCGAATTCGCTGGAACTACCTTCAAATTCGGAGGAACTGCGAGAGTCGCGACCGGGAGCTATACTGTGACCTCTTTTCCTCTTCCGCCTATTGGCGAGCCGGGTGACTTCCGACGAATAGATACTCTCGGCGGCTTCGACTACTTGATGTCGGTAACCTCTTGCTTCCCAGAGCGTCCAGGTAGCGGAGCTCTCGTGCAGTGATGTCATTACTCCGGCGAGACGGCGGGCACGGCTTGTCTTTTGCGCCAGGTCGGCGGCGGAATTTTTTTCGAAGGCATGGGTATAGTAACCTGAGACGGCAGCATCGAAACTTTCAAAGCCCGCCGCTTGGACTGCGTCGATGATGGTCTGAAAGCGCGTGGTGTTGGTATCTTTATTGCCTTCGAACTGGGTTGCTGCGCTGCTGTTGCGGCTGGATGTGGTGGTTGTGTTTGGTGTATGGCCTCGGTGCCTCTTGGCCTTTTGCGAGGGTTCACTTTCCGGAGGTGAGTGAAAATTATTCGTTGACGATTTGCGGGATGGTATTCTCTCTAGGGGTGAATAAGACGTCTGCGTGGACGAGGTGGGGACTTGTAGTGCAGGCTTCGGTCTCATGACCGGAATTGAGGGGTCCATTTGGATTTGAGTGGCCTGGTGAAGACTTGGATTGGCTTTCGGCGTTGCAATGGCAGATGAGCATTTTGATTTCATCTGCTCTTGATGAAAATCACATGGTCCAGACATACCACTGCAATTGCACCAACTGGCATTCTCTGTACAACTCAAAACCATTAACGGATATTCTGTTGTTTACGATTGAGCGTGACATACTCGTGAAATCTTGGTCGAACATTAATTCATTCGCGTCATTTCCAAATCTTGGAGCTTCTTGTGGCCAACCATACCAAGGGGCTGCAGTAGTTGTCCCCAAGACATCCATACTCTTGGCTATGTCGTGCGATGATTGGGGTGGAGGATGTGTCGAAGTTTTAGTATTGTCTCGGTCACTGTCGCTTGCTGCCGAGTTTTCTTTCGATCTTTCCTTGACTCTTCGTCCTGCTCATCCACGTCAGTGACACAACTCATCCCATTGGGAGACTGGACTCACGATGGTTTTGCTGTGCAATCCGGTTGAGAACTCTCCGCCTTTGCACGGCTGCAGGTGTTGAGGATCGATCTCGTCGAGTGTGATGGGGTACGTATGGAGAGGTGTAGTTTGCTCCGATGCCATCATTCTGCATTGTGCATTGGGAGTGATTGACTCATGGAGCGGGTGTCTGATGGGCCCCATCAGCACATAGATGGGCGGGCAGACATATTATGTGAGCCAATCCAACTCTGTTTCCGCCTCACACGATGGACAATCTCATCCCAGCGGGCAATGTAACCACGAAAGGTACACCGCCCGGAGGAAGAAGAGGCAAAGGCGTATGAAACTTGTATTGGGAGATCATGTAAGAAAGAGGTTCGCATAACGTTCGTGTAAAGGCTCAGCTTGGCGCCACCTTCCATGTTGGTTTCGGGGAACCTTGTAATGTCTCAGGCGTGCTATTCTGCCAACAAACTTTGTAAGCAGCTTCTCTTCCTTCGTTTATTAGTTGGTTTTAGCGTAAGAACTATGCATAGACTTGTTGGTCTATGCACCTCTGAGCGTTGAGTGTTTTGGAGGAAGGACCGATGAGATTCTTTCATGATTTACTATCTTTTTGCCCAGTCAGCAAAGATCATGAACCATTACTCAACACTCGACATAACGACCGTGTATCACCCCACGCAGTGCGAAGAGACAGTCAGTGAATCCTTTCAATTGGTCTCAAAAAAGACAGGATAAAACACGAAAGAGTCGCGTGTGAGGCTACAAGGCACAGTGTAAAAGTAAGGTACCTTAGGCCAGGGCTGTGACCGTTGACTAGCCCGGCACTAAATTTTAGTGCCGTCTGTGGATTACTGTGGCCTTAAAATCTTCAAGCCTCAGGTATTCCTATCCTCTCTCACCTCCTTGAACACCGTGATTACACCTGCTGTGCAGCGAGTCTCATATCACCAATTCGTCTTTCTTCGGATTCATTCGCGGAAGGAATTCGATCGCACAGGATTCCTCTTTTCACCTTTAAGATTAGCGGACGAGGTGATTGGTACGGATGTAGACGCGCTAAATGGCTGTGCCTGGCCGATCTCTCTCCTACAGACCTAGCTAGCTATCGCGCGATCTGAGTCAGCATGAGTCAAGATATCTGACAGGGCGGAAACAAACTTAGAATACAGGGTCTATGCCTGCGGTTTGATCCTACGTGAGAACCATCATGTGTAATTGTGATGCTCCATCGGGCGGTTTCAGTACCTGATCCTTGTGGGGGCTCGCCATGCGTATAACGGGCACAACAAATTGCAACCTTCAACCGTTATTTCAAATTCCATGAGCTGAAGTACGAGGCTGTACATATGGCGGTGAAGAAATCGATACTGGTTTCGCTCCCTCATAGCTTTCAGATCGTGGAACCAATTTTTCCCCAGCAACAACGATCTCATTATGTGGAGAAAAAAGACAGTGAACATGACAGCACCAACGGCATACAGCGTTACCGGATTTGCATTGATCACTGGGGCAAGTTCACACATTTTCGTCTATAGTCCTTCTACAAGCTTCTCAGCCCTGGAGTTGCCGGCTAACTTGATGTGTTCTCACTTACCATAGGCGGCCTCGGGAATTGGCAGAGAGACCGGCTTTTCCATGGCCGAGGCTGGCGTTGCTGGCATAGTATTTGCAGACCGCAATGAGCAAGGAGCTCGAGCAGCAGCCGAGGAGAGCAAGTGCTATGCCCAAACCCCCAATTATCGCGCTATTGCCGTCGCAGTAGATGTGACGGATCCATCAAGCGTTCAAGAGATGGTTGACCAAACAATGAAGGAGTTTGGCAGGATAGATTATAATGTCAACAGCGCCGGCGTAAGTAAGCAATTGAACCCACTGTTGAATAGTATTGAGGATCCTGCTAAATGCTAGTGGGTCCTAAGTCTAACAACTTGCATGCTAGGTTGCGATGGACGTGCGAGACCGTATCTACGATGCTTCTATAGACGAGTTTGACAAGATTGCTGCGATCAACACGAAGGGCACTATGCTCTGCATGCGCGCTGTGTCGAAAGCTATGCTTACGCAGGAGAGCGTCAAGTACCAAAGTCGCAATGGAGAGCGAGACCTAGGTCGCGGCTGCATTGTCAACCTTGGATCCGTCAATTCGTACATCGCGGGGCCTAAAAGCCTGCCATACATCAGTTCTAAATTCGCAGTGCTGGGAATGACAAAGGCAGCTGGTAAGCTATCGCTCCTTGTCGAAGTCATCTGTTCCTCTCTGGTGTAACGGTGGGTCTAACCACTACCGGTATGATATAGCTTTTGATTGCAGAGCGGAAGGCATCCGCGTCAATGCTGTCTGCCCGTCGTTCGTCTCGACACCCATGATGCAGCACGCGTTGAACAAGAGTTCAAACCCAGAAGGAGTCAAGCAGATCCTAGGACCTGTTGGTCGGATGGCGATGCCGGAGGAGGTTGCAGGCATGATCATTTTCTTATGTAGTCCTGCCTCAAGTTACATCAACGGTACTGGATTGCTGATCGATGCGGGTATGTCGCTCACGAGTCATTTGAGTTAAACAAACAATGGCATAGCACGGTGTTGGGTGGGATACTAGCCGTAAACAAAAAGTCTGTGTCCTGAGTTTGTACGTATCACCGGGCATCGCGGGGCGCTACTATAGATTTCTTTGAAATCGCTACTGCGAAGTTAGCGATGGAGTAATTGCGTTACATGAATACTCTCATTTGAAGATAAGTTGAACAGGAGTCTAGCGAACAGGCAAGTATTTCTCGGAAGTGACAACATTCGCAACAGTGGGACTGTGGGTTAGTGGGTCCATTATAAGGCCATAGCGTTGATGGCTGTTTGATCAATCGTTTCATTATTATGCGACTATGCGATATGCGATAGTAGAAAGATAGGTGGGTATAGCGAGTACTATTTGTATAGCCACTGCATTAGAAGTAAGCTCTTTATTCGAATTATTCTCTTTAAAGCTATATTATTATTCTTCTTCTTTTTATAATTAAATCTATATATATTAATCTTTATTTAATTATTATAAATATACTTTATACTCTTATATACTTTATAATAACTTTTATTACTACTATTAAATCTAAAAAAGCGATTATATAAGTTATATTTATCTTTAAGATTATTAAAAAGATCTTTAATATTACTAATAAGGTCTTTAAAGTCCTTAAAATTAAAAAGACTATTAAGATTAAAATATCTTCTCTTTATAATAAGATTCTTATATTTAAAACGCTATTAAGAATTATTATCTTAGACGAGATTAATAAAATATTTTTATCTATTAAGAAATTTAAAATAGATCTTATAAAATTAATAATCTAGCTATTTAAGATTTAAAAGAAATGAAATTATCGCTATTATTATAAAGATCGAGTTTCTTATAAAGATCGAGTTTATAAGTTATATCGCTATTATTATCGTTATAATTATAGTAATTATTATTATTATTTAAATATATCGAATTTAAGTTTATTTAATTTTAAATTAAATTAAAAGAAAAGAAGAGAGATTTTCTTTTATTATTTAAAAGATAAAAAGCCCTTTTTTAATATTATTAAAAGATTTTAAAGTGTAAACGTTAAGTACTTTAAGTAAATCTTCTTCGAGATTTTTAAGATTAAAAACTTCGTTAAATTAGTTTATATATATATTACTCTTATTAAAGAGAATAAAAATATTAATAATTATAATTATATAATATACTATTTTCTTATATACTCGATAGCTATTAATTATTTTATTTATATAAATATAAAGAAAGACTTAAATAAGATTCTTTATATATATACTATTCGCTTATTATAACTATTTATTATTTATAAATTTAACTTTATTCTTACTTATTATCTTATCTTTATTATTATATATATTTAGAATAATTAAGATAACTCTAAAATCTAAAAAGCGAATAATTAGAGTTATAGAGATCTTTTTATATTTAGAGAAATTTATATAAGTAATAATAAGTTAAATATCGATATATCTAATCTTAATAAGTCTATTATAATTAAAAAACTTAAAATTTATAGAAGTTTTAATAGAGATAGCTATTTTCGCGAGCGCTATCTCTATTTATATATCTATTTAATTTATTAATAAAATTATTTATTAGATAAATATCTTAAGATCTATAATTTAGTAATAAGTATTTTTAATTAATTATTATTAGATAATCGTATTATTAGATTAGAATAATTTTTAAAATATTTATAAATATTTTAATTACTATAGTATATATCTAAAAGATTTTTATACGCGCTATACGATTTACTAAACTCGAATTTACTCTATTAAAAATCGTTAATAATTAATAATTAATTTAAATAATTAAACGATTATTCGAATTTAATATTTATTAAGATTATTTTAGCTATTCTTCGAAAGAGCGCTAAAATAGATTTTTAAAACTCTATCTTAGTTTATTATAATTAAAATTATTTATTAATATATTAAGCACTCTAAATATTATTAATAAATCTTTAAAAATAGCTTTAATAGTATTATTTAATCGAGGTTAACTCTTAAAACGAGTCTTATTACGTCTATTCGCTATTCGAATTAATATCGAAATATAATAAAGATTAAAGATAAATTTATAATCTCTTATTTTTATATAATTATTTAATTAATAATAATATTTAAATAAAGTAAGGCGTATTAAAATATATTATATACGATAATATAGTAATAGTATTACTATAAAAAGGCTTAAAGGCTTAATTTATTAAAAGAGATCTTAAAGATATCTTTAGATATATATTTATCGCTATATTAAATTAATAACTATTTAATTTTAATTATAATAAATACTATTAGAAAGAACGATATCTATTATTCGAATTATATATATTATTATTTCTATTTAATCTCTTTATAAAGATCTTTATTTAGATTTTAATTATTATTTTTTTATAGAAAGTAATACTTTATTACTTAAATAATTTCTTTATAATTCTTTTATTAAGTAATAATATAGTTATATATATCTAATAATTCAACTAATTATATAATAAATTAAGTCTTTAAATTAATTATATAAAGAATATTATAGACTATATAATTAAGTTTTTAGAAATTAAATTTAATAGTATTTATATATAGATAAGACTTTCTTTAAATAAGCTAATTAAAATAAGAATTATAATTAAAAATCTTTTAAAAAGAGTAATTATCTTATATTAGAAGCTCGAGTTAATAATTAATTTTCTCTCTTTCGCTATTAAAGTTATAATTTTAAAAAAAGTATTCTTAAAATAACTTTTTAATATCTTTTAAAGATTTATAATAATTATATAAATTATAGATAATATAAGAATAGATTTATTATAATAAAATATCTTTTTAAAATATTAAAATAGTATCGCCTTAATACGCTATATTAATAGTCGAGTTACGTAATATATATAAATCGATATATCTAGAAAATTTAATATAAGAGATTATATTTTAGATTATCTCGATTATATTTAATTAATTTAATTTAAAAATATTTTTAATATTAAAATAATTATATATTATTATTTTAAAGATATATAATTTAAAAAAATAAAGGTTATTTATTATATAATAGAGTTATAATTATATTAATTATAAGAATCTTACTTAATTCTCTATTATAATAACGATATATATATTAATAAATTATATAAATTCTCTATATATAAGCTAGCTATAGTTTTATTACGCGATATAATTATATTAATAACTATTTATAATATTATAATAATAATTATTTAAATATCTACGAAGGCTAATTAGCTAGTTAATAATCTATTATATTTTTAATATTAAAAAATCGTTAATATATATTTATAGCTAAAAGATCTTATATCTTCGCTAAAATAGAGTAAGATTTATTAGAATATTAATATAATTAGATTATATTACTTTAAAAAACTATACGACTTCTCTAATAGAGACTTACTATTAAAATTAGAAAGATATATATAATTTTAATAAGATTCTATATAATCTATTACGTATTTATAGAGATTTAATTTTTCTTTTTAATAATTATAAATATTCTTATAGACTAAATTATTAATCTAAGTATTTATTATATTAAGTCGAAGTTTATAAAGATATATCTTATTAATTTTAGATTAATTTATATAAATATAAAGTTCGATAATCTCTTAATATTTTATTATTCTTAATTATAATATATTATTATAAATAATTAATATTTTTATAACGAAGCTAATATAAAAGAAAGACGTTTAATTATTAAAAATCTATTACTTTAAATTCTTTTTTATTTTAATAAATTAATCTATATCGAGACGACTTTATATATCTTCTTTTATCTCGCCTTCGCGATATTTTTATATATAAATAAATTTATTTATAATAAGCGAGATCTTTAATAAAAGAACTTCGGCGAATAATTTCTTATATATCACTCGATAAAATTATTCGATAATTATTTAAAACTTATACTTCTAGCGTCTAAAATAAATTTATTTTATTATAAAATTATATTTATAATAATTATATTAAATAATAATATATACGTAGTTAAAGTCTTATATTATCTCTTTAAATAAAAGATTTTATTTAATATATCGCTATTTTAATTAAAAGATTTCTTCTTTATTAAAAAAGTTATTATTAATAATCTCTCGCGAGATATTAATATTATTTAATATTAAGAATTATTATTTAGATTATTTCTTTTATAAAGAGATTATAATATTAATATATAACGTTAATCTTAATAATAATAAGATTTAATTATTAAGTCGTTAGAAGTTAGATTTCTATCGTCTATATATCGTTATTTATTTAATTTATATATTTAGAGTATTATTATAATATTAATATCTTTTAACTTATTCGCGTTAATATTATTAATTTCTATTATTTATTATAATAGATATTATTAGAAATTCTCTTTAAGATCTTCGCTCTCTTTAAATAATATTTTAGATTTAAGAGTTTTTCTAGCGCTAAAAAATCTTTTTTAGATTATCTACTTAGTTTAGATATCTAAAAAACTTTTAATTATTTTAATATTAAATATATCTAATTATATATCTATATATTTATTTATATATATATTATTTCTATATAATCTTATTATTTATAAGTATTAATTATAATAATAAGATTATAAATTAGTAAATCTATTATAAGATTATAGCGTTAATAGCTATTTAATTAATCGTTTTATTATTATATAACTATACGATATATAATAGTAGAAAGATAGATAAATATAGCGAGTACTATTTATATAATTACTATACTAGAAATAAGCTCTTTATTCGAATTATTCTCTTTTAGAGTTATATTATTATTCTCTCTCTTATTTACACCTATATATAATTTTATTCCAAGTTATATCGCTTAGATATAAGAGTTTTTCTAGCGTTAAAAGGCCTTTTTCGAGTTATTTACTTAATTTAAATATTTAAAAAGCTCTTAGCTACCTTAGTATTAAATATACCTAATTATATATCTATATATCTACTTATGTCTACGTTATTTCTATATGGCCTCACTGTTTGCGAGCACTAACTCAGCTTTTCTACCAAAATCAATCCTCGTCGGATTCTGTCACTTGGGTTATACTTGTTACTCATAAATGGTAATTCATCCTGCAGCAGCTTCTACCGAGCACTGGTCACGCTTGGTAGCAAGTTTTTGATCTGAGAAAAAGGAAGTAAATGTCTTAAGAGCTATCTGAATCTCGAAAAAGTGATTAGAAAAAAGAACGCCAGATCCTAGCCATCAGAGCATTCCCTTTCCCCCAAACCCCTTGCTCAAAGACCCTCACCCCAAACCCACCAACGCCCGCACCCAATCCCTCAAACCTCAACCGGACCCCTCAAACCACACCAAAAGCCGACGTCACCCCCCCTCCCCCGCCTCCCCCCACCCACCTCCACGACCAACCCCGCCAAACGATCCACATCCCCCTCCCCCGACGGACAATGATGGCCGCCCTCAAACTCCATCACCGTCAGACACTCCGCGCGGAAACACTCCGTCAGCAAGCGACTGGCGTGCAGATACGGATCCGCCAAGCCGTGCAGATGCACCGTCGGGACCGCCAACCGGTCGCCCATCATGCCCACAACGTCGGCCCTGCACCCGCCGCACAGCATGACCCCGAACCGCAACCCGGCCCACCCGCCCTCGCCGCCGCGCCCCAACCACAACAGCAGCGCCGCCGCGACCGTCCCCTGCGAAAACCCCAACACGCCCGCCATCTCCCCCGCCCGGCGCCCCTGCCTCGCGAGCCCGCGCTCGATGGCGTCGGTGACGGCGGCGATCTCCGAGTTGGTCCGCTGCCGCGCTTCGACGGCGGTGGTGGTGGTGGTGGTGGTGGTGGTGGTGGGGGAGAACCATTTGTAGTAGGGGCCGGAGTCGCTGAAGAAGGGGAGGACGCCGGGGCCCGGGGGGGAGGGGATGGGGGCGTCGACGAAGACGAGGTCGAAGTGCGGGCGGAGGGCGGAGCGGAGGCGGCGCGTTTGGGCGGAGAAGATGGCGGCGGAGGTGCCGGAGCCGTGGAGGCAGAGGATGGAGGGGCGGGTGGGGGACATGGTGGTGCGGAGGGTGGGGATGAGGGGGGGTGGAGGTGGCGAAAGAGTGAGTGAGTGAGTGAGTGAGTGCGGATGGTGGGTAGGTTTGTTGTGAGCTCTGGTGTGAAGGACTTGGTGATGGTTTGGAGAGATGTGTAGAGGGGTTGAGAGTTTGGATTGATTTCAAAGTCGAGGTAGAAGGGAAATTTTGAACGTTGGGGGAATTAGTTGTGTGTGCGGGACAGCCATTTCTTTCTTCTCGCCACGCCTTGTCTATCTCTGCTCACAGCCTTCATGTTCAGACATACCTACGAGGTTGCAACTCAGCAACCTACTGTTTCACATCGGCGAGACACCGTTGACAGTCAGACTCATCTCCTATTTGCACAGGATTCTCGCCCCTGTCATCACGTTGGTATGTTACATAAAGACAACAGAGCGCCCACAACGAATGGCAGTGCTCACCGTCTTACCGTCTCACCCTGTTTTGGACGTTGATACAACACAAGTAAGCATAACGGGGGCCAATCTCATCCTGCTTTACTGAGGTACCCATCTCAATCAATCACACCGCCCGACCCATGAGAGATATTGGCCCGTGCCATACAACGTTGGGTAAGGGTGATGATGTACAACAAATCCAGCTTCTATTCTAGGAAGAGGGTCCAACTCGCGGTGTTTCAGCTCGCCAAGGCCGCCGACCCGGTCATGCAGTCCCACGTGTGCCGGAACTGGTCACCACGTTGGTATGGCACGTGGGAGGAGCACAGAAAGTCTCCGAAGGGAGATCGTGGGATGGGGGGTTCGGTGGGGGATCTTGGGGATGGTGTTGGTAGGACATTGATGTCGGTCATACACTATTGGAAGATGCGTAAATTGGGAAGAGCATTCTCTCGTATTAGTAAGACATGCATTACCGATCGAAAGGGTCAACTCTCCCTCAGATGATGCATCTCGACATCGCACATGCAATGAACCAAACACTCCGCAGATCCCAGATGCAGGCACCAGACGGCTCGATCCAGTCATGCACCTCAATCTGCGCCATTTCAGCCACCAGTAAAAACAACCTCCAATGGTTCCCCCCCAACAACCCAGACACCCACCCCCAACATCCCTACCGCAACACAAATTCCAGTACACTCCACCCGCCAACATCGACACCAAGGCGACTCACGAGGCCAAAACCCGCGCGAGTTCCCAAGACCACCGCAAGGCAGTCAAGTCAGCCAAGCCCCGCGTACCTGCATAAGAGTCCCGGCCCGCCGATCTCACGTCCGTCATGCAACATACATAGATTCGATCACCTGATGCGACTCAGCAATCTCTGCAGCCGGAGCCCAATAAAACGGTCACGTCACGCACGCACGCAGTCACGAGCTGCGCCCCCGGACGATGCCGCTTATCCCTTCTTCCGAAGCGAGGTCGGATTAAAGTGGTAGGGAAGCATGTCAGCGTGCGATACTAGCGCATGACGGATCCGGATGGATGTGCGGGGGCAGGAAACCGTCATCGATCGTTCGTTCGGCCGTCATGCACCATCTCCCGCGACCGGCCCCTTGGGTCAGGCTTCCTGCACAACTGCGGTAAGACAAGGAGGCGAGGTGCGGCCGTTTTCCACGCCACGGATCGTGGTCTGGTTTAGGCTTCCGGTGGGATCTGCGACGCCGCTTGTGGTGGGGGAGTAGGGCTGGAAGGTGTTGGGGGTGGAGGTTTGGTTTGGTTTGGTTTGGTACAGCAACGGCTGGTTAGAGGGGATTGGCTTGGATGGTTTGGGTGGTTGGGAAGGGGTAGAGGGGGTGTTGGAGGCGCAGAGTTTGGAGTTGGGGATGAGGTTGAGGTATTCGCGTATTTTGTGATAGATTCGGCTCAGCGAGTTCAGATGAGGTTTCGGGTTCAGGGATTGTTTTCAGTGGGACAGTCTTAGATGGCAACTCTGAGCGGGGAAACCGAGAGTTGCAGAGTTCGATTTTCATAGTGGGAAGAGAGTGGCGTTCTCATCCTGAGCAGATACAGCAAGAGAATTTGCTGCTTCGACCAATTGGCGTAATTTCCTGTTAGAAACGCCAACAAGAGTTCTTAAATGAAAATTGATCAGTCTTCTGCTCCGATCCTCATTATTGCCACGCCATTTGAGCACACCTACGCATAGCCTATCATACATTGAGTGCACCCTTTCATCTCGCTCAAGAAACTCCACAAATGACAAGAATATCACAATCGCCATACATGCTCAAGAAAGACGATAAACAAGCTTTTCACCACTAATCTCCCCACGCCTGATGATCCCCACTCCCTCAATAAGCGCCTCAAACCCACCCTGACTCGGCCTCGCAGGATGCGGCCGGATCTTCCCCTCATCAAGCAGCTTCTGCATAACCCCGAAGAACGGGTGCGCAAACTCGCGTAGCTCTGGATCCGGCGCACTGCCATATGGCTCGGGCCAAGTGCAGCCCTTGCCCGTAATTCTTGTGGCCAAGATCCAGTCTGGCTTCACGATCTTGCGGGTAGCTTGGTTCTCAGGGTATGGGTCCAGAGCGGTGTAGCGTCCGCCTACGCGGCCGATGGCGGCGTAGCAGATTTTCATGGTTTGTTGCTGCGTGATGCAGTCCAGGGCGTAGGCGAGCTGGTTTTTGCAGTAGGCTTTGATGTCCTGGGCGCAAGTGGGGGAGTTGTAGTCGAATGCTTCTTCGGCACCGAAAGATTTGACGAAGGCGAAGTTCTTAGGGGAGCAAGTTGTGATAGGTTTGAGCCCACATCTGTATTCACGTTAGCGTGTCTGTCCAGCGATATCCCGTGGGAGATTGGGGATCATACGCTTTGAGAAGTTGGATAGCCATGGTTCCGGTAGAAGTACTACCTCCATAAACCAGAACGGGAAAAGGGATCTTCGCAGGCTCTTCCAGCAATTTTGCAGGAATTTTCAAAGAATAAAACAGCGCCATGCCCGCAGACGCAAGTGCAGTGCCGTAAGCAGCAGCAGCATCAGAGGTAACGTTGTCCGGAATCTTCAAAGCCATATCACCAGGCAATGAAGCGTATTGCGCAAAACCTCCACCCAGCGGTCGCAGACGGCTCATACCATCTGCACTTCCGCAGACGCGATCACCAATTACTAAGTCTTTCTTGACGGCAGAACCGACAGCAACAATCGTTCCTGCGCAGTCAAAGCCAAAGATGGCACCGGGAACGACAAAGTCACCGACCATCTTGGTGTCCGCGGGATTGAGAGCCACCGCCGCTGTTTTGATAATGACGGCGTCGGGCTCGAGGTCGATGACGGGGACATCGTGGGAGATAACGAATTCGCCAGCGGGACCAGCGACGATTGCTGTCTGGGTGGAAGGGAGGTTGTCCTGTCTGGCCATAATGATTAAGATGAAGAGGTAAGTGTTGAAGCCTCTGGCTTTTAGATAAGTTTGTAGTGGTGAAAATGCAGTATCTGAGATGGAGCGCTTGTAATAATATGAATGGAGAGTTCGAGCTTGATCTACCGTGCCTTCATGGCGTGACATAACAATAGACCAGAAATGCTGAAACAATGCTGCAAGACGTTATTTAGTCGAGACGCTTGCCATTGGCTCGAAGCTGCATTCAGCTGGGCTCGAGACCGCCTCTTCACTTGTCTTGTTGGTGCATGCTGACCTGCGGTGCATGACTGCGGCAAGCCCGGTTCCTGCGAGGCTGAGATCTCTGAAACTAGATTCTCACGACATCTTGCACGATGATACAACTGACCTGCGTGACCCTGTGTCATTGGACCAACGATTACTGCAGAGTTGGCGGTGAAGCTATTGAGTCTTGGAATGGTAGCATCTGCGTGGAGAGCAAGATGCGCCTTCGTCAAAAAGAAAGAAATGCGACCCGTAGAGTAACTGCTCGGACCCTAGCCTCAGCCTCAGCCTCAGCCTCACGCCGCAGCCGGACCAATCAGATCTTTTCTATTCTGTAGGCGGCAGCATACCAATATCGAAGTGAAACTCATCACAGACATCAAGAGCTTCGCAACAGCAAAATGACAACATTCAAAGAAAGCCTCAACGGTCGTTTTTATATGAGAAAGCCGTCGTCATTGATTGTAGGGCTGGAAACATGGTGATACCTAAAGTACTTTTACTCATTTAAATTACATGACAGCTAGGGTCCACCGCGGGTAATCGCGCCGCTCCGCACCTTGGCGCGGCCATTTTATCCCTCTTCCCCACCATTCCTTACGCCGGCCATCATGAAGTTCATCCTTTCCAATTCCAACAGAACAAATGAAACGCGGTCCAGAATGCTATGCAACTCTTATCATACATGACAAATCCTCAACCACATGACTGTTAGCCGCTTCAGCCTCTCCTCGACTGATAAGCGTCTTTCCCCAAGTAGTAGAGCATCGAGATCGGCCCTCCTCCCTTTCTCTTTGGAGGCGGTGAATCAGGCTGCAGCCGAGTTGAGCCAGCGGTTGGCTGCTTGTATTGATTTTGAGTCTCCATAGGAGCCCCCGGCCAGATCCCTGTGGTACTGGTGGGGCTATAGTGGCCTGGCATGTCGTCGAGAGGCACATGCTTGCCCGTGTCGTTCTTGGGCAATTTTCGGAGAGTGACACCGGTGATGATGTAGATTGCACATGCGATAATCTCTGGTACAACAGCCATGAAGAGGTAAATCGTGACGCTTCCGTAAAAATAGCTGAAATGCTTGTTCTGGGCAAAATCCACAATAAGGCCGTAGGTGAGGCGGACAGCGATGAGTGGCGATGCCATGGCGACCGCGTAGAGAAGTCTTCGTTCTCCCGGTTCCACATATACGATCTGTGCCATGAGCACGACAAAGACGATGAGCACAACGACAAAGACGGTCGTGAAGAGGGCAACTGCGGTTTTGCTCTCTGGGTTCAGAACGAATGGGGTTTTCGATTCGCTGGCTTTGATTCCGCCATAGACACCAAGACTCATCCCAGCAAGACTGAAGATGCTTATGCCTTGGAAAACAGGCCGTGGTATTGGGCGGGGAATGAAGTTGTTTCTGTTCTGCATGTTAGATCTGATTCGGCTTTGTGCAGGGGAGAAACGCATACACTCTAGTAAGCAGTCCCAAACAGATCAGAGTCAATGGCGAGAGACCGATGGAAATGCAGACGATAGCGGCCGTATAGACGCCCGTTGACGGATGCGATATCGCTATAAGCTGGCAGATGGCGCCTACGAGGCGGCAGATGGAAAAAGAAATCAGGAGGACCCAGCCAGAGCTTTTGGCAAATCCGTGACGCATCGCCAGTATGATGCCAAAGGCGAGAGTTGGTACAAAGGCAACGACTTGAAGAATGGCGACGCCATCGCGGTATGTGATGGTCATCTTTGATGCTGTTGCTGGAATGGACTCAAATACGATCGTACTGTAGGGATTCAAGATGGCAGAAGTGTGGTCAATAGAGAAAAGATTGAGACAATACTGCAATAGAGCGATATGAGAGACGGAGAAGGAAAGCCAAGACTCAAATGTATATTTCCAGGGTCCTTGAGAAGCACGCTCAATTCTGACAGCATAGATCTTCGCACCCCACAGCCCGCGGCCAGAGTCTTTTCGGGCACGCCACCATTTCGTATTTTGAGATCAAATCCTGTGCGAGGTGCATGCATAAGGAGGAGGCGAGCCCAAATGACCCGACTCGATCCTTGTCGGCAGGATCTGCGAGACCAAAGCTTGATCTTGACAAGGTTCGATCCTTGGGGCCAAACATCAGCCCCAGACAGGCCATCTTTGTGAATCCTACGTTTCGGCTGATGTTATGCATGACCAAGTTGGTGTTCCATGAAGTAAGCCCTCACATAAGATAAGCGAAGGCTGCGTCTACGCCTTAAGCGTGACAAGCGAGGGTTGCGCTGCGCTAGTAAAATGTCATTCGTGACAGACTTGTTGAACTGTGTCTAATAATGTGTTTGGGACACATGTAACATCGAACCACTGCTTCGAGGTGGTTTCAGGCAAAAGTCCTGCTGTCGTTGCTATGTTGGCACAGCAGGTGTCAGCAAAGATCCTCACGCCGAGGTACGGACGCTGTCAATTGCGTTGAGTCAGTGTTCTTGCACTTGTCTCGCTGCTTGCCCAAATCTATCGAGAAGAAGAAATCAAGATTCTTTTTGGCTCGAAATCTTGGAGATACAATATTTTGTCTTTCTAAGTGGCAGTCTCCTTTCTCATTGGAACAGTATCTTCGCGAGCCTTTGGATCTTGACAGACCTTCGCGACAATGTCGGATGTACCCGTGAGACCTGTGACTGGCTTCTCAGCTATTGTGGCATACGCACTTGTCACTTACAAACCAGACGTTCTGCTTTTCTCTCGGCCAAGCTTCTTTGGGACGTTCTTTCAGATTTGGACACTGTGCTTTTCAATATGGGCTTTCTGGAAAGTCATTCTGTATCCCAAATACTTCTCGCCGTTGAGGCATTTGCCAGGTCCTGAGGTAATTGGTCTTCTGCAAGATCAAGGAGAACGACGTACTAATGATTTTAGAATGCAAGTTGGTGGAACGGTAACGCAGCACGAATCTTTTCAGAGGCCAACGGCGCTCCGGCCGCTGAATGGTATGGCATAGATACCCCAAGGATTCATAGGAAAGACAGCTAACCGTCTATCCAGGCTACGCACAATCCCCCATGACGGTGTATTCCGCTACTTGGGTATCTTCAACAGCGAACGACTTGTGACCACTTCCCCGAAAGCGCTTGCCGAGATCTGCACGAGAAATTACGAATTTATCAAGCCTCGACAGCTAACGTACATCGGAGGGCAAATCCTCGGTCCTGGTCTTGTCCTGGCAGATGGAGACGAACACAAGCGACAAAGGAAGCTTCTCATGCCGGCGTTTGCTGTCAAGCACATCAAGGATCTGTATCCGGTCTTCTGGGAAAAAGCCAAGGAAGTGACAGACAAAATGACGGAGTTGATGAAGAATGATACATCGAAGGAGAGGGAACTTTCCACCTTCGACATAGGAGAATGGGCATCGCGAGCCGCTTTAGACGTCATCACACTCGCAGCGCTGGGAAAGGACTTCGGAGCAATTAAAGACCCAGAAACGCCCCTTAACCGCACCTACCGTATCGTCTTCGAACCTACACGTCTACTCCAAATATTTGCGATCCTGAAAGGCGTCATTCCCGGATGGATTGTAAACATCATCCCCATCAAACGCAACCTCGCCATGGAACACGCCGCGCAAACGATCAAAGCGACCTGCCGCGATGTGATCCGTGTCAAGCAGGAGAAGCTGGCTAGGAAAGAACTGACCGACATCGACATCCTCAGCATCATGGTCAAGAGCCAAGAGATCGCTGAAGATGGTATGGTAGACCAGATGATGACGTTCCTCGCAGCCGGCCACGAGACAGTCTCCGTCGGTATCACCTGGGCGATCTACATGATGTGCGTGCACCCCGACTGGCAAGCCCGTCTCCGCGCCGAAGTCCGCGAAAGCCTCCCAAGCCCTCTCAGCAGCGACACCAACATCGCCAGTACGGACATCGACCAGCTGCCTCTCCTGAACGCCTTCTGCAACGAGATCCTCCGCTACTGGCCGCCCATTCCCATGACCACGCGCACCGCGGCCTGCGACACCACGATCCTCGGCCATTTCGTGCCCAAGGAAACCCGCATCATCGTCGCCATCACAGGCACGAACAGGGACAAGAACCAGTGGGGCCCTGACGCCGATCAATTCAGACCAGAGCGCTGGATGACGGCCGAAGGCAAGCCTGATGCCACTGGAGGTGCTAGCAGCAAGTATGGACTTCTGTCGTTTATGCATGGGCCGAGGAACTGTATTGGCTCTGGGTTCGCGAGGTCAGAGATGGCGTGCGTCGTGGCTGCGTGGGTGGGGAGGTTTGAATTTGTGTTGAGGGATGAGAAGGAGTTGGATGAAAAGAATGTGGTTGTTTCCGGGGGAGCGTTTTCGGCGAAGCCGTTGAAGGGGATTTGGGTCAAAGCGAAGATTGTAGAGGGGTGGTAGAGATTGCTGGCGAGATGTTTAGTGGATGGTTATGACACTGGTTATGTTCAGATGGCTATGGCGCTTGGGGAAAAGCCATGATGGATTGTAGCATCAGGATTACGGCTTGATATCACAGGGAGACATAGGCTATTGGGCGAATTCTGCGCACTGGTATTTCGATTCAAATGTAGAACCAGCATCTGACTTGTGTCCGTCTCTCTATCTGTTTCTCTATAAATCGCTTTCACAGTCATACGCAATCAGACATCCTAACAGGAGAATACCTGCGGAACTTGAATCTTGACAAACAAAGTATCGTCAATTACTGGACATTTCATTCTCCACCATGCTCTTTCTGAAAGCAGTGGTAGAGCAGGCGCCCAGTAGGTCTGGACTGCGGAAGCCGTTCATAATCGTTGCCTTTATGAACATAGCGCGATAATGACAGTGTCGCAATGGCCTCGCCCGTCCCACTTGTCTAATACTAGCCCTAACCCTAGGCGTAGAAGGCTCTTAAATCGGTGGGCCTTCGTAGGCCTATAGGCGCGCTTAGAGCTACGGCGTGCGAGTTTACTTTCGGGGCCAAAGGGGCACTTCTGAGACGCGACGTTATTTTGGTGCTCAGCTCACATACTAGCGCGATCTCATAACAGTCAGCAAAGTAGTTGATTGGTCCAGATATCTACTCATGCTATTTCTGCTAGCGTACTCCGCCACTGAAAATCTGGGGGCGATATGAGCATGACATGACAATGACATGAAACAAGCATAAAAATGAATACAAAAACACCCTTCGCGATGGGTAAGCTCTTTCAGGTCAACCGTCAGCACTATATCTCTCGAAACGGATGATGTCGCAATAAGGGAACTTCAGGATCATTAAACGCTCCAGCCTCTTGTTGTGCTGAGTCTCTGGGCCCGACAGGCATGCCTGCTGTGCATCTCTTTCGCCTCAGGCCTGCACATATTCAGCTGCATTCTTCACGTGGCATGATCTCCCCGCGCTGCAGGTTATTGCGATCTGAGACCGTTTCAATGTCGTATCTGATCTTACCGTCTCATGTCACCGGTGGAGGCTCATCTGCATCCTTCGGTTGGAGGACGCGGTTTCAGCTCTCGTCTGACTGATGAGATGAACCGTTGGTTGGCACATTGTTCCCACGTACGGCATTGTAGCAATCAGAACTCGACCGCAGCAATGAGCCTACGCCGCTGTGGTCAAGGTAGGTGCTATGTCTTTTATATGGACAGTTCTGCTGCGAATAAAGCGAAATCATCTTGTATACACTTCAAGAGTAGGTATTCATTTGCCACAGAGATTCAACTCTCAAATTTTTCAGACGAAGTCAATCCCCCCACATCCTTCTACCGTACTGAACAAGTCACTCAACTCTTTAGGTAAGCCCCTCGCACATAATTAAATAACTTACACAGGTGAAGAGGAAACTTTTCCACCCACGCACGACGAACTCTTGGGCCTCGAAATAGGACACTGTTTCTGCAGAGATTATTGTCTCCCGCCAAACAGATCACTCTACTACCCAGATACGGTCCCCAGTCAGAACAGGATAACTCGTGCAGGTACCGAGGAAACTCCTTCAGACACGCAGAATAAACCTTTCCGGCTCCAAAGACAACTCCACAGAAACAACATATTCTATCTTTCCGTCATATAGAAAGACATATTCCACTCTCTAGGTAAAACCCCTATTGAATAGCTGACTAGTTCGCGCTGTGTCACACAGTTTTAGGATACCCACAGTCTAGAATCCAATAGTATTCTAGTCTTCCTCTAGAATAGAACCGAAAAACCCAGTCCTTACTCCTACGCTTACGACATGACTCAACTCAACGAGCCTATCGCGGTCATTGGAAGTGGCTGTCGATTCCCCGGAGAAGCGACGTCGCCCTCCAAACTTTGGGAGCTCTTGCATCAACCGCGTGATGTCCTGTCAAAAATTGACAGGTTCAAGGCGGAGAATTTCTACAACGTCGATGGCCATCACCATGGCGCAAGCAATGTTCGCGAGTCCTATTTTCTCTCAGAGGACCCCCGCGCCTTTGACGCCCACTTCTTTAGTATCCAGGGAGGAGAGGCAGACTGTATTGATCCGCAACAGCGCTTACTGCTTGAGACTATCTACGAGTCTCTCGAGTCCGCTGGCCAAACAATCGAAGCCTTGCAAGGATCGCCAACCGCAGTGTATGTCGGTGTGATGTGCGATGACTACGCCGAGATCGTGTATCACGATACGGAGTCAATTCCGACCTATGCTGCAACTGGTAGTGCCCGCAGCATTATGTCGAACCGAATCTCCTACTTTTTTGACTGGAAGGGTCCGTCAATGACTATTGACACTGCCTGTTCCTCCAGTCTGGTCGCCGTCCACCAGGCTGCTCAAGTCCTCAGGAGTGGCGAGTCTCGCGTTGCAGTCGCTGCTGGGGCAAATCTCATCTTCGGACCCAGTAAGTCTTCTTGATTTTGTAAGTGCCGGCTCCAGCTACTGTTTACTAATCGCTTCGACCATTGACAGAGATGTACATTGCCGAAAGCAACCTCAATATGTTGTCCCCAACGGGCCGCTCTCGAATGTGGGACGCCAATGCGGATGGCTATGCACGAGGAGAGGGTATTGCAGCTGTTGTACTCAAGACCCTCAGTGCTGCTATCGCAGATGGTGATACCATCGAATGTTTGATCCGAGAAACCGGTGTCAACCAAGACGGTCGCACCACTGGTATTACTATGCCAAGCTCCACAGCCCAGGCCAGTTTGATCCGTCAGACTTACGCCAGAGCTGGCTTGGACCTGGCGAAGCAGGCTGATCGACCTCAATTTTTCGAAGCTCACGGTACCGGTACTAAGGCCGGTGACCCCCAGGAGGCGAGAGCCATTCACGAGGCCTTCTTCTCTCAGGAGGACACCACGGATGCCAACGAGACTCTCTTTGTCGGCTCTATCAAGACTGTCATTGGACATACAGAGGGTACTGCTGGTATCGCCGGCCTTCTGAAAGCGTCTATGGCCATCCGAAACAAGACTATCCCTCCTAATATGCACTTCAACACTCTCAACCCCGACCTGGAGCCATTCTATGGCCATTTGCAAGTGCCTACAGCGGCACAGGCATGGCCTACGCTACCTGAGGGGGGTACCCGCAGGGCTAGTGTAAACAGCTTTGGTAGGTTCATCATCCTTATCAACGGGTTCAGTACTGACATGTGCGACCATTTATAGGATTTGGTGGCACCAATGCACACGCGATCATTGAGAACTATGAGCCCAACGACACTTTTTCTAACGAGGTTAACAAGCAGGACTCTACCGTCGCCACTCCGTTTACCTTCTCAGCGATTTCGGAGAAATCTCTCATATCCCAGCTCCAGACTTACGTTGCTTTCTTGCGCGGAAACGTCGGCTTCAACCTTAGAGATATGTCTTTGACGCTGTCTCGACGATCGGCGTTTCCTTTCCGAGCATCATTCTCCGCCCTTACCGCAGAAAATCTTGCTTCCAAAATCGAAGCTAAACTCGAGGAGAAATCTTCCGGATCTGCTTCCATTGCGACTCGACCAATCACGAAGCATCGCGGAATCTTGGGTGTCTTTACTGGCCAAGGTGCCCAATGGGCTACTATGGGTAAAGAGCTTATCTTGGCGTCAAGGTTCGCTGAGAGCATCGTCGATGAGCTTGAAAGGTCCCTGGCAGAGCTCCCAGAGGTAGACCGTCCCTCCTGGTCTCTCAAGACTGAAATGCTTGCTCCAGCAACATCGTCTCGCCTTAACAAGGGGGAGTTCTCGCAGCCTCTGTGCACAGCAGTACAGGTCGTCCTAGTGGACCTTCTCCGCCAGGCTGGTATCGAATTCGATAATGTTGTCGGTCACTCCAGTGGAGAGATTGCCGCCGCTTACGCAGCCGGTTTCATATGTGCGCGTGACGCAATCCGCATTGCCTACTACAGAGGCGTGTACAGCAAACTTGCTCGCGGCCCTGACAACGAATCTGGCGCTATGCTTGCAGTAGGAACATCCATGGAGGACGCCGGCGAACTCTGCGCCCTTCCCGAATTCGAAGGAAAGCTACAAGTCGCCGCCAGTAACTCGTCAGCAAGCGTTACTTTGTCCGGTAACGCAGAAGCTGTGGAGCAGGCCAAGGAAATTCTGGAAGACGAAGGCAAGTTCGCCAGGCTCTTGAAGGTTGACACGGCATACCATTCTCATCACATGCATCCTTGTTCTGGTCCTTACCAACGTTCTTTGGAACATTGCAAGATCGATATTAAGACTCCGTCTGGGTCTTGTTCTTGGTTCTCCTCTGTGCTTGGTGGCCAGAAAATGGACATGCAGAACGTCGATGATCTTAAAGCCGTCTACTGGATGAACAATATGCTCAAGCCGGTCTTATTCTCCCAGGCTGTCGAGGCTGCCGTCGCCGACGGTAGAGCTCCTGCAATCGCTTTAGAAGTTGGGCCGCATCCTGCACTGAAAGGCCCTGCAATGATGACCGTCGAAGACGTCGTTGGTAATCCCGTTCCATACTCCGGAGTCTTGAGTCGAGGGAACAATGACGTTGAAGCTTTCTCGGATGGCCTAGGGTTTGTTTGGAGCACTCTCGGGCCCGCCGTCGTCGACTTCACGAGCTACGACAAGTTGTTCAGCGAAGGGGCTCGAGACACGTTGTCGAAGAACTTGCCGTCTTATACTTGGGACCATGAGCGGACTTATTGGAATGAGGCCCGAGAATCGAAAGCCATTCGCCTGCGAGAAGATGCGACGCACGAGCTATTAGGTGTTAGGACTGCTGACAATACGGAAGGCGAGTACCGCTGGAGGAACTTCCTCAAACCGACAGAAATGCCTTGGCTCCGAGGTCATCAGATACAAGGCCAGACACTCTTCCCAGCTGCAGGATTCGCTGCAATGGCGATTGAATCGTCAAGAGTACTTGCGCCCAGCGAAGAAGTTCGCTTGATTGAACTTCGTGAGTTCAGCATCCATAGGGCTTTGGCATTTTACGACGAGGCAGCTGGCGTTGAGACCATATTCAGTCTCACCAATGTTACGACGGACAACAGCAACAATGAGAGATCTGTCTTCGCCGACTTTTCCTGTTTTGCTTGCCAGAACAAAGATTCAGGCAATCTCACGTCCATGGCCAGTGGACAGCTCAAATTGTGTCTTGGGGAGCCTTCTGTTGTCGCATTGCCTGAACGACCTCCACCAGGCGTCAACTTCGCGGATGTCGACACAGATCTGTTCTACACCCATTTGACCAACCTTGGCTACAACTACAGCGAGATCTTCCGCGCCATAACTTCGCTGAAAAGGACAACAGACGCAGCGAACGGTATCATACACAGTGCTGCGAATCCTGATGCACCAAGCCCGTTCACTCTCCACCCTGCAACGCTAGATGTAGCGTTCCAATCAGTATTCGCCGCCATCGGATCTCCAGGTGACGGCAGGCTCTGGACAATTCATGTTCCCACCATGATCAACAAGATCTCGATCAACCCATTCGCCTGCCCACCAGGAGCAGGACTTGGAGTTAGCCTGCCTTTCGATGCGTCTTTGTCAGCCTCAGTCGCTGATGGGATCTCTGGCGACGTGGACATCTACGATGAAAGCGGCATTAATGCCATTGTTCAAGTCGAAGGCCTCCATGTGACACCTCTTACAACGCCTACCGCAGTTGACGACAAACAAATCTTTGCTGAGACCATCTGGAATGTCGCTGAACCGGATGGCGAGGTAGGCTTCAAAGAGTGGACTCTGAATGATGTTGAGGAGACCGGATCTCTCTTGGTTGAACGTACCTGTCTCTTCTACATGAAGAAGTTGCATGATACGATCACCGCAAAGGAGCGCGAAAAGTGTGACTGGCACCAAACGAGGGTCTTGAACTGGGCTGCTCACACAGTCCAGCTCACCTCTGAAGGCAGACACCCGACTTGCAAGAAGGAGTGGCTCAATGATACACATGATGAGCTCCACGCACAAATCACTGAGTAAGCCGTCTGAACTACTTTTGCTGAAGCGACACTAACATGAGCGCCTAGGATGGCAAAGCTCTATGACGATTTCAACAGCTTGGTTTTTGTTGGCGAGAGATTGATTCCATTTGCTCGAGGTGAACTCTCGTTCATCGAGCAATTCAGAGAGAACAACATGTTGGAGCATTTCTACAGAGACACTTACGGATTCCCAGAGTATAATGTCTACCTTGGCCGCATGGTGAAACAAATTGCTCACCGTTATCAACACATGGATATCTTAGAGATAGGTAAGCCTGCTCCTAACGCTGCTTTTGTTTGCAGGTGCTGAACATAAGCAGGCGCTGGTACTGGAAGTTCGACTCGCGCTGCACTAAACCACATCGGTGACAACTACTCGTCGTATACATATACCGATATCTCAGCTGGCTTCTTTGAGGAAGCAAAGGAGCTCTTTAGCGATCACTCCAGCAAGATGATCTACAAGCCTCTCAACGCTGAGCATGATCCTACTACGCAAGGCTTCTCAGAGCACTCTTATGACTTGGTGATCGCATCCAACGTCCTCCACGCGACCCGATCTCTCGAGGAGACTTTAAAAAATGCACGCAAATTATTAAGGCCTGGAGGCTTTCTGATTCTGTTCGAAATCACCAACAATGAGCCTCTACGAATCGGTTTCATGTTCAGCGGTATCCCTGGCTGGTGGGTTGGTGGAGACGACAACCGAGTCCATAGCCCATTGGTATCCCAGAAAGTGTGGGACTCGACGTTTCGCAAGACCGGTTTTTCGGGTATCGACACAGCTACTCCCGATTCCAAGGTTTTCTTGGTTCCTTTTTCCATTATGGCTACTCAAGCCGTCGACACGCAGATGAACTACATCAGGAAGCCCCTGTCGCTCGCTGGCTCGAAACCTGTGATCGACAACTTGCTGGTCCTCGGTGGAGCCAAATTGCCAACTCTTCGTCTGATCGATGATGTCGCCTCTCTTCTCAAGCCACTCTGCAAGAACATCGCGACAGTGGACAGATTGGAAGACCTGGACATGTCTATTATCGCTTCCAAGCCTACGGTCCTAAGCCTTACAGAGCTGGATGCTCCAGTCTTCAATCCTTTCACGGAAGCGAAGTTCAAAGCCGTGCAAACCCTTCTCGATCAGTCGAAGAATGTCCTTTGGATAATCCAAGGTAGCAGGGGAGACCGACCATACGCCAACATGATGCAGGGAGTCGCCCGTTGCCTGGTTGCTGAGATGCCAGATCTTCGCCTGCAATTCCTCGATGTAGACGTTGCTGAGAAACCCGACGCGAAGCTCCTTGCCGAGACTCTACTGCGACTGCAAATCTCAGACTCATGGAAGTCTACGAATGACTCTTACAAGCCTTTATGGACGGTCGAGCGAGAGCTCGCAATCTCCAAGGGCTGCGTTGAGATTCCACGCTACATACCAAACGATGGACCGAATGACCGCTTCAACTCTGCAAAGAGATTGATCAGGAAAGATGCCTCCATCAAAACCTCGGTCGTGACCATCACTTCTTCCGACTCATCATACGATCTTCAGGAGTACCATGCACCGAAGATCTCAGAACTCACCCATGATGATGATAGCTTGATGATTGAAGTCAGCCGGTCCGTTTTGACTGCGCTGAAGCTTAAGTCAGTAGGATACTTGTACATCGTCATAGGTGTGGTTGCCGGGACACAGAAAAAGGTCATTGCTATATCTGAGGGCAATCGATCCGTCGTCTCCTGCCCCAAGAGCTGGACCCATCCCTGCCCGGTTGCTGAGGATCAGGAGAGCCGCCTACTTCTTGCAATCGCAAATGACCTTTTAGCCGATGCTATCATTGGTAAAGCCACAAAAGGAAGCTCACTGCTTGTGCACGAGCCTACACCATTGCTCAAATCAGCAGTCAGCAGGCTAGCCAAGGAAAAAGCTCTACTTGTGGCGTACACTACTACAAAGTCCGACCAATCTGGGATTCACCGTCTTCATCCATCCACCCCAGACCGAGCCATCGAACACTGCATACCAAAGCAGGTCTCAATATTCGTCGACTTTTCCGGAAGCGCAGATCCAAACGAGATTGGAGCTCGCATTGAAAAGCACCTCCCACTGCGATGCAAACGGAGCAAAGCCGCCGCACTCTTCAACCCGCGGTCCTTTATCCGACCAGGGCACTCTGGAGTCACAGTCTCGAAAACTCTTCAGAAGTCCTATGCCCGGTCACTGGTGGAGCTCTCGGGTGGCAATTCATTTGGCCAAGTCCAAGAGATTGCTCTGAAAGACATTCCGGAGCATCCGGTAGAGAGTGGAACTCTTTGCACTGTAAATTGGACTGCTGCCGCCACAGCACCAGTCAGAATCCTACCTGCTGAGTGTGACACTCAATTTCGAAATGACAGGACCTACTTCTTGATCGGACTGACTGGTGAACTTGGGCTATCGCTCTGCCACTGGATGGTGAAGAGGGGTGCCAAGTATCTCGCTCTGACAAGCAGGAAGCCAAACATAGACCAGGGTTGGCTCAATATGATTCAAGAGATGGGTGCTGTTGTGAGGCCCTTCGCAATGTGGGTACTGAAAAAACAATGCGTAGCAGACACCGGCTAACAGCTTCACAGGGATGTCATCGACAAGGAGTCTGTCATTGCAGTGCACAAAGTCATCTGCAGCACGATGCCTCCGATCGCCGGTGTTGCTAATGCCGCTATGGTCCTTATAGACGGTCTTTTCACCAACAAGACACACGAAGAGTTCAACAAGACCCTTCGAGCCAAAGTGGACGGCAGTATCATACTTGACGAACTTTTCCCTGGGAACGACCTCGATTTCTTCATCCTCTTTTCCTCCCTTGCTTCGGTCACAGGTAACATCGGTCAGACAAGCTACGCAGCAGCCAATGCCTTCATGGCCGCCTTGATCGCTGGGCGAAGAAAGCGAGGTGTCGTCGGAAGTGTAATGAACTTGGCTGGTATCTTTGGACTTGGCTACATCACTCGCACAGACAAAGGCATCTTGGACCGTCTAGGCAACATGGGCTACGCCAACATCTCGGAGTGGGATTTCCACCAGTTCTTCGCGGAAGCAGTCCACGCTGGACGTCCTGAGTCTGGAAGGAGCCCAGAGTTATCAGCTGGTCTCCAGTCTTTCGACCCTGAGAATGACGCCAACCCACCGGCGTGGTTGAGCATCCCCAAATTCTCCCATTACCGACGAATCAAGACTATCGGACAAAACGCTGGGGGCGCTGCCAAAGGTAGTGTTTCCGTCAAGACGCAGCTGAAAGAGCAGACAAGCGAGGAGGCTGTCTACCAAACACTGCTAGGTTAGTTCGCGATCGCTCCGAGGTAGTTTAAAGTCTAACATGAGTCACAGATGGATTGCTCTCTATGTTGTCTGATCGTCTGCATTTGTCTCCCGAAGACAGCATCTCTCCAGAAACCACGATAGTCGAGCTAGGCGTGGACTCACTGGTGGCAGTTGATCTACGATCCTGGTTCACTAACGAGCTCGGTCTCGATATGCCAGTTCTCAAGATCCTTGGAGGTGCAAGTGTGGCGGATCTTATTGAGGACGCAGTCAAGAGACTTCCAGCAGAGCTGGTCCCAAATCTTGTTTCGGGCTCCGAAGCCGAGGCTGATCCGACCAAGCCGATCGAAGAGCAGCCCAAGGAAGACACTATCGATGCGGCCATCGAAATCAATGAAGAAACAACCGAGTCGACTCTCGAATCCAGGGCGGAGACGACCGAGTCCGAGGGAGATAAAGATGGCTCTCTGTCATATGAAGATTCGGAATCATCTCAATCATCGACGACACCACCATCAGTCGAAGCAGAAGAGTCATCTACAGAGATCAGCATTTCGAACATTGACGACATCTTGGAGCACAAGGATGATGCTTTCCCTGTGGTCCAGAAGCAGTCGTTCCAAAAGACAACAAGAATGTCTTACGGCTCGTCACGGTTTTGGTTCTTGAAGCAATACCTGGAGGACCCGACCACCTTCAACCTCCTCTGCCGCACCAAGTTGAGCGGTCACCTCAAGGTGGCTGAACTTGAACGCGCAGTCTCAGCGGTGGGGCAAAGGCACGAAGCTTTCCGGACTGCCTTCTTCGCCAACACTGAGCGCATGAACGAGCCAACGCAAGGAGTGCTTGCCTCATCGAGGCTTCACTTAGAGAAGAAATCGATTGCGGCTGAGGCAGATGCCATCAAGGAATGCGACATCATGATGAAACACATATTCGACCTGGAACAAGGAGAGTCCATCAGGATCCTTCTATTATCGCTCAACCCAACCACGCATTTCCTCGTCTTCGGATTCCACCACATCGCCATTGATGGATTCAGCTTCAATATTCTTCTATCGGACTTGAACAAGCTCTACGCAGGGCAATCGCTTCCTTCCGTCAGCTGCCAGTTCACCGACTTTGCTGCGAACCAGCGAAAGGAAGTCGAAAGCGGTGCAATGAAAGGAGAGCTCGAGTACTGGAAGAAAATGTTTTCCACCTTCCCAGACCCCTTGCCGCTATTCCCCATGGCCAAGGTTAACTCTCGTCTTCCATTGAAGAGGTATGACTACCAACAGACCGAGTTGATCCTGGACTCCAAGACTGCCAGTCAGATTAGAGACACATGCCGTCGATACAAATCGACTACATTCCACTTCTTCCTTGCCGTCCTCAAGATCTTCTTGTTCCGCTTTCTAGACATCGAGGATGTGTGTGTCGGCATGGCAGATGCAAACAGAACGGACAGCAATTCCACTGGTACCATTGGTTTCCTCTTGAACCTGCTACCACTTCGATTCAAGGCGAACTCAAAGCAGAACTTTGCCGAAGCCATCAAAGAGGCTCGAGACAAGGCATACAGTGCGCTAGCTCACTCCAAGCTGCCCTTCGACGTCCTCTTGGAGGAGCTCGACATCCCACGCTCTTCAACGCACAGCCCGCTTTTCCAAGTGTTTATGGACTATCGCCAGCTCGCGGTAAAGTCCCCAAAGATGTTGGGCGCTCAGGCAGATGGTGTAGCATCGACGGGACGCACAGCCTATGACCTAACACTGGACGTCAACGAGGTCTCGGGTGATGAGATAAAGATTGCATTCAGGACACAGAAGTATCTGTACTCGCAGACCAGCACGGACATTCTCTTCAAGAGTTACGTCCGTTTGGTAAAGGAGTTTGCCTCGAGCTTCGATGTCGCACCAAGCAAAGTGCAGCTGTTTGATTCTGCCGATACGAAAGCTGCGATCAATCTTGGTCGAGGTATGTCAAGCTCAGAAGTCTTGTTGAGTCGCACTGATTCGAAAACAGGTCGTCTTATGGAATCTGATTGGCCTGCAACCATCGCGCACCGTGTTGATGACATGGTGATCGAGCATGGCGAAAGTATCGCCGTCAAAGATGGTATGGGCACTGCACTGACATACAGTGAATTGGCCGGGCGTGCCGATGCCATCAGCACCTCCCTTTCTAAGGTTGGTGTGAGTGCTGGTTCAACAATTGCGGTATTCCAGGAGCCATCAGCAGATTGGATCTGCTGCCTCCTAGCCATCTGGAAGTTTGGCGGTGTCTACGTTCCTCTTGAGCTACGCAACGGAATCCCTCGACTTGCCATAATTGTCAAAGATTGCCAACCTGGCGCGATACTTTGCCACGATAAGACCGCCAACGATGTGCCTGCTTTGGGCTCCAAGTCGGCAAAAGTCATCAACGTTTCCAATGTGAACTCCAATGAGATCATAGCTTTTGCAAATAAAGCACAACCTCAAGCTCCAGCTGTCATCTTGTATACCAGCGGATCTACTGGTGTACCAAAGGGTATCATCCTGCGTCACTCCAGCATCCGAAACGAAATGGAAGGCTACAGCAAAGAATGGAATATTGGCCGGGAGACAGTTCTCCAGCAGAGCGCTTACTCGTTCGATTTCTCTCTGGACCAAATGCTCTCCGGCCTTGCCAACGGAGGCACAGTCTACGTGGTGCCAGAGTCTAAGCGAAGAGACCCGGCCGAACTGGCGAACTTGATCAACAATGAGAAGATCACCTACACCAAAGCGACTCCCTCTGAGTATTCCTCTTGGCTTCGTTATGGCTGGACATCTCTTGCTAGAGCCTCTCAATGGAAATACGCGTTCGGTGGTGGAGAGGCATTGACCAGCACTCTCGTTCAGGGTTTCCGCGATCTGAACAACACAGGTTTACGGCTCTTCAATTCATACGGACCCGGCGAGGTGACGATCTCTTGCACAAAATCGGAGATCAAATACTGGGAGGCTTCGCAGAACTCTGAAGAAGCAATCCCAGCCGGATTCCCCCTACCCAACTACGCACTATATATCGTCGACAGAAACATGGACCCCGTTCCTGTTGGCGTCACTGGTGAAATTCTCATCGGCGGCGCAGGATCCGCCCTCGGGTATTTGAACAACGACAGATTGACGAAGACTAAATTCATCCCGGACATTAACCCATCCCCAGAGTACGCTTCCAGAGGCTGGACAACCGTGTACAAGAGCGGCGACTTGGGTCACCTACGCAGCGATGGTGCGCTCATCTTCGAGGGAAGAATCGAAGGCGATACTCAGATCAAGTTGCGAGGCATCCGGATCGAATTGGAAGATATTGAGAACACGATCATCGAAGCTGCAGGTGGTGTCATCTGCAAAGCTGTCTGCTCCGTTCGTGGAGATCCGCAATTCCTTGTCGCCCACGTGGAATTCTCAACGACCTACCCCAATGGCGAGCGAGAGCAGTTCATAAAGACTTTGGGTGTTCGACTGCCACTTCCGCAATACATGCGTCCTGCTAGGATGATTGCCCTGGACATGATCCCACTCAACAGTCACTCCAAAACAAACAGGCTGGCCATCAACGCACTACCATTGCCATCGGCATCCCGCACCAGTGGGGGTAACGTCGTTCTCAGCGAGACGGAACAGGCTCTGGAGAAAGTGTGGCAGGGAATCGTATCCAAGGACATCGCAGCTACCGTTACAATCGACCGGGACACCGACTTCTTCCACGTTGGTGGTAACTCCTTGCTCCTTGTCAAACTTCAAGCACTCATTCGCGAGAACTTCAACGCTGTTCTACCAATGGTTGAACTGTTCGAGGCCAGCACTCTCGGGAGCATGGCATCAAAGATTGAAAACGCAAGCGCGGTCGTCGCGATCGATTGGGAAGCTGAGACCGCTGTTCAAGCCGACTTGATTGCCAGCAAAGCAATCGACGGCAGACAAAGTGTCATCTCTCCCCGCACCGGTTCAGGACTGGTCGTTCTTCTCACAGGAGCAACCGGCTTCCTCGGCCGCCACCTCCTCCAACAGTTGAATTCCGACCCGCGAGTATCCCAAGTCCACTGCGTCGCCGTCCGGCAAAACTCCGACTTTGAACCTCGCCAGTTAGCCGTCGAGTCCGATAAAATAAACATCCACACAGGCGATCTGACCGAGTCCAAGCTCGGCCTCTCCGACACCTCTTTCTCCGCCCTCTCCCGTGATGTGGACGTCATAATCCACAGCGGCGCCAACCGATCCTTCTGGGACTACTACCAACAATTGCGCCTCCCCAACCTCGCTTCTACCAAAGAACTCGCACGCCTCGCATGCCCACGCCAAATCCCCATCCACTTCATCTCCAGCGGCGGCGTGCTCCAACTGGCCGGAAACGCTAGCCCCGCATCGTCAATGGCATCCTTCCAACCTCCCGTCGACGGCTCCATGGGCTACGTCGCATCCAAATGGTCCAGCGAAGCCTATCTCGAAAACGCCTCCCGCGCCCTCGGGCTCCCCGTGCACATCCACCGCGTCACGCCCGCCGCATCCGACAGCCCCGCGACGCCCGAGCTGCTGGCCGAATTCTCCGACCTAGCCGGCCGCATGCAGACGCTTCCGTCGCAAGCGGGCTGGAACGGCAGTTTCGACCTCATCCGCGTGCGCTCGCTGGCACAAGCTGTCTGCGACGCCGCGCTCGCGACTCCACTTGAAAGCAGCGAGAAGGCAACCACGTTCCAACATCACCAGAGCGAGATCAGGTTGCAGATGGCGGATGTCGCGGAGCATCTTGAATCGCATGAGGGGCGGGATACGTTTGAGAGGCTGGCGCCGCATAAGTGGGTGGGCAAGGCGAAGGTGTTGGGCATTGGGTATCATTTCGCGAGTCAGGATTTCAGTATAGGAGGGGAAGGGGGAAGTGGGACGTTGACGCTAAAGAGGTAGATTGCCGGACGTGAATGACTGATGATATCACGGGCATGGGTGGAGTTGCGCTGAATTTTTGGTTTCATGTGCGGTTTAGCCAGCGATGATAAAAGTTCGTGCTGTTTTTGTTTGCGTTTGCGTTTCTAGATGGAAAGCAGGCTTTCTTAGACCAGCGTTTGTGTTTTGTGTGGTTGATAATGTATAATGAATTTCTTCACCTTAAATCAGCAAAATTGCACGATTAGAAAATGCATCCGGAATGATAAAGCAAACCCCCAAAGCACTCTGCGTGGAGATCTCAAAAGCAACCCTGACCAAAACCTTCCACAACGCTCAAAACATCCCCTCCTCTCTACCGCAAACCCTAGCAATCTAAATCCCCCCAACCCCAACCCCAACCCAACCTCCTTCACCCGCAAAAATCTCATCTACCCCAAAACGAACAAAACCCCCTCATCTCCCACCCCCCTTCCCCACTCCCCACCATCACCACTCCCCCAATCCAACCAATGAAAAGAAACGAAATCTCCCCCTCATCAGCAACTCCCCCTCCCCCCAAAACCCCTCCAAACCAACCTCCAACCCTTCACAACCCATCCCCACAGAATCCCCACCCCTTCCTCTCCTCCCCCTCCTCATCCCCCTTCACAACCACCCCCCCCTCCACCTGCCCCATCGACCCTCCCACGCAAACGACCACTACACACGACCGCGCCGCCATCATCCCTCACACCCTCCACCACCCCTTTGCGAAAGCTTGAAAAGAACACAAAAAATGCCGATCGCGTCGTTGCCAGACGAAAGGAGACGTCTGTGCGAGGATCGAAAGAAATTAGGCTGTGTGCGACGTCGGCGGTATGTATCGTACAGCGCAGGGGCGCCCCACGACGTGCGATCGGAGTCGGAGACCTTTGCGGCGTTATCCGCGATGGGGTGGACAGGTTTGTTTGGCGTGAGGAAGGGAGTTGGCTCGGACGGGCGGGTTCGCTTGGTCGGGTCCGGCGGTGTTGAAGAAAGTGAGCGTGCGCTCGATGTTTATTGGGTCGTCGTGGTCGAGGGGGAGGGGTGAGGTGGTCGATGGGTTCTTGGAAGCCGGGGTCGGATATGGCGGCGAGGATGTTGGAGTGCGTGTGTTTGATCGCTCGCTTTGTGGGGTTTGGAGGAGCGGTGGTGGGTGGTGGTGGTGAGGTCGGGGTGATTTGTGGGATTGGGGAGGCTTGTGATGCTTTTGGTTGGATTGAGGGATATGCTGCGTCGTGATGCGTTGGGGCAGGGTTGCTTGATGGGAATGGTTTCTGGGGTTTGGGGAAACTGCTTCTGAGTAGTATATTTGATAGGTGAGGACGATGAGTGGCTGGAACGATTGATGTTGAATTACTCGACTTTGAAAGGCCGCTTCTGACTGTACCTGACGGCTGGATCTGAGATCAACGCGATGTCTTTGTATGCATGTAAAGCAATTTATCGAACAATGAGGTATATACAGCCTGCCGCCTGTTTTCTTCCCACTGATGAGGTGTCATTGTCCAAATGGTCCTTGTTCGAAGTCCCAGGGGTTTCAATGACGTTCTGACTTCGCAAAGATATAACACTGTTGTCATAACAACACTATTTGAGCAGGTCATGAGAACATTGGGATTATGTAAGAGCTCTGGGCTTGCATCACATCTTCCGCAAGCCTTTCGATCTCACCTCGGAGACGCTATCTCCAAGGCGTTCAATCTTCTACAACGAACACCCAGGAGGGCTTACCAACATCAAAAGCTCTCTCAAGTCCTCAGAACAAAAAAGCATCTTCCACCATGGCGACAGCATTCTGTCAGAATATCAGGTATGGTAGAATGAATGGTGTGTAGATTGCATGAATTCTTCTATCTCAGGACTCCCTGGGCCAGTATTTTTTACCCCTCACAAATTAGGTGGTTGTTCCAACAGGTGGCTGGGAGGAGGCTGGGAACCTTATTTTTGACACTCCCCTGTGACCTGCCTCCCCTAGCCCAATCAAAAACATGATGCTATACCCAAATCTGATACCGACAAGCCTTCCTGGCCGTCATCAATAAGCCTTTCCTGGTGCTACCGACAAGCCCTCCTGGCCGTCACCGACAAGCCCTCCTGGCCGTCACCGACAAGCCCTCCTGGCCGTCACCGACAAGCCCTCCTGGCCGTCACCGATAAGCCCTCCTGGCCGTCACCGACAAGCCCTCCTGGCCGTCACCGACAAGCCTTCCTGGCCGTCACAAGTTAATGAATGCTTCCTTTTCACCTGATGCCTCTTGATCCTGCTGTAACTCGTCCCATTTCCGCTTTCGAGATCTCTTTTCGATGGTCCACCTTTCTTGTAGCCATTCCGGGGCTAATTCGGGATGTAACTTCCAACAAACCTCGTCCTCATGAGGCTTTCCACAACGAGAACATTTTACCTCATGCTCGTAGTTCAGAATGGCCTTTCCACTTGGCATCCTCTTACCCGGATGTCTTGTTGTTGCAACCAATCCTACCCCCCCAGTGTCCAAAGTCTTTTCACGTCTCTCTTCTTCCAGAAGCATACTTCTCGCTTTATCAGCAGTCATCCCCAGCGTCACAGCCCAAATCTTGGTGAAGTATTGAAACCGTTCTGGGAGAGTCATGCCAAGACATAGAAGAGTCTGCTTATCGTCGTCGAGAATCACGTTGGTGCCGCGAATACGCTCCTCGAGAGTCTTAATTTGAGTGAGATAGTGAGTCATAGAGTCGAAATCTTCGTACCGGAGCGAGTAGTACTCCCGGGTCAATCGCATGAATTCGGCGTCACCTTTCGGGGCATAGATATTGACTAAGGAGGTCATCATAAGGTAGCCATCGTCAAAAGCGTTAGCCTGAAGTTTCTGCTTGACGGGGCCACTTATGGTAGGGGTAATAAGGTCTGCAGCCTCCATTGCTGAATCACGCCATTTGGCTTGGGCCGTGACTGATTTATCAGGATCCGGGGCCTCTTGAGTGTAGTTCCAGAGCTTTTTACCCCTAAGAAGGGCCTTGACATCGATAAGCCATTCAGAATAGTTGTTGTCCGTAAGCTGACGGATAGGTGACTTGAATGAGGAGGTTTCGGGGTCCATGATTGGCTAGGATAGATGTGGAATAGCGTATGTCTTAAAAGTGGTGGTACCCTAAGCGTCAAGCCCGGGCTCATAACCTGTCAGAATATCAGGTATGGTAGAATGAATGGTGTGTAGATTGCATGAATTCTTCTATCTCAGGACTCCCTGGGCCAGTATTTGTACCCCTCACAAATTAGGTGGTTGTTCCAACAGGTGGCTGGGAGGAGGCTGGGAACCTTATTTTGACAGCATTCCTCCGCCAGCTGCCCAAAATCCCGATCTACGAACTCCCGGCGAATGCAAAATGCCCGATTTGCGTTCAGCCGTACGAAAACGAAACCACCGACAGCGGGAGTTTCGAAAAAGCAGTCCGCCTACCCTGCAACGATACTCATATTTTCGGATCAGAATGCCTGTCAGAATGGCTGAGACACGGGAAAACCTGCCCTTTTTGCCGGCACGAATTCGTCTTCCCGAACGGAGACGACCGAGGAATGGAAGGAGGAGAAGGAGAAGAAGGAGAAGGAGAAAGACTCTTCTTGACATTCAACATCCAACGTAACCAAGACTGGGACGAATACTGGTACATCACCTTCTGGATCTTGCATTTACAAGGAGACGAACTCATCGAACGGAAATGGCGGCAGTGGCAGCAGGATTGGATCGCAGCCGCAGAGCAATGGGACGCCGGCAGTCGAGCCCACGCCAGAGCAGCGCTCTCGAACTCGCAGCTGACGCCTCGAAAAATCCTCGAGGATGAGCGCCAAGTCAAAGTGACAGCGGGGGCGATCCAAACCCTACGGTTCAGAGAGTATCGTCTTTACCAGTATTTCCGGCCTGATGGAGCGGAGCGTCCGGAGTTGAAAGCTCCGCCGGGGTTCCAGCTTACTCCGGCCCAGGAGGATGCGCTCTTTCGGGAGCTCGAGCGGAGAGACGCCTTCCAGGTCACGGCGCGCTACAATGGGGTCAGCAGACGCGAACAGTGGGGCAAGCTTCGCGACGTTGGCTTTGTTTGGGATCCGGACTGGGCGATGTTCTGGCGTTCGAGGCTTGGTCGTTGGAGTAGATATCCGTATTAAGCGTGCATACAAATTGTCTGCACCCGTACTTTAAATGAGTAAAGAGGGAGGATTCGAAGGTGACGCATACTTGGAGAAGTCTGTGTGATTGCGGGAGTTTGGAGCTCCAGTACCAACGTAAAGCCACATTCCCTTCAGAGCCTTGCTAAGATGATTATAAAAGCTGTATCTCTTGCTGTGCAAATCCATCCATTCCAAGCGCTTCTCCATACATGAGTCCATAAACATAGGCGTCCCTAATCAGTACGTGTGCGTCTTCTACTTCTCTTAGGATGAACGGAGTGTGTTGGAGTTCAGCATCTCAGCCCTATTGTGCTTGGCAACAACTATAAGTAGCACACAAACTCCATAGAAAAATAATAAGCCGTCATCAATTTCATTAGGTTATAAGCCCGGTTTGACGAAATCGTTATCACGACGGCTTCCTTTGTAAGATTACTAAAGATATTCTTACGTCGTATAATTCAGCCATAGAGATCCCAATCGACGTCCGCTGCGTTAACACAAGTTGCTACTCACACCTCTACGGCTTCTCAGCGCAATTCCACACCTCACATATTCTACGATACGATATCGATTACAGCACTATTAAAGGCAGACGATTGGGGGGGCTTAAAGGGCTAGGATTTAGGGGAGGAAAGGTGGAAGCGCATCAGATAAGGCTCTAGGGGAGGACTCGATAGTTAGAAAGATGTTAGATACTAGTGTCAGATGCCAGTGCCAGAGTCAACGTCGCCTATGCCCGATGCTAGTGCCAGAAGCCTATACATTTCGAAGTCGAATTAGTCACTCGATACCCTACAACACGCCACAAAGTCCTCTCTCTACGAAGGCATTCGACAAGGCTTTAGGGGAGGACAGTTTAGGGAGAGGCATGAAGGAACAGACACCCACTTAAAGCCTATAAACCAGTCACTCGATATACCCTACAGCAAGTCATCTCGGAAAGCCCTACTACGATAGGCACACTCACATCCAAAGCACTCTTCCCGGTTTCCCTACACGAGCGAGGTTTACGGGTTTAAGGAGGCTTCAAAGCAAAACACAGGCAATGGAATTCATGGAAAGCTACAGCTACAGTCCCAAAGGGGAAGCAAATAAACCTTCGCTACAGGGGGAGTATTGGAGTTTAGCATCTTAGCTCTATTGTGCTTGACAACAACTATAAGTAGCACACAAACTCCATAGAAAAACAATAAGCCGTCATCAATTTCATCAGAGTGTCTCCGCCCAAAACGATTGCGATCTGGTCTTCCTCAACCACAGACGCAGGTACCATGCCGATAACCCCTTTAACGTCACGTAAACTCTTCGTCGATAAGTGAATTGATGCACGTACTTATGATACTGGACGGCTGCAAGGTCGGCGTCCTCTTCTGTCGCAAACTGTGTAAGTGCGCAGAAATGAGGAACCGAACGCTCTTCTCGAGTTGCGATAGTATTCCCCTTGTGCAATCTTTCAGTCATTCTTCTATGATCCTCTACCGGCTTCGTGATTCTTGTTCTGTCGGTCGGAATGCATCGTATGATCAATGTAGGCGGTGCAGTACCATGGCCATCAAAGACATTCCCATCAAGCTTTCATGACCCTTGGACAAGAACTGTAACGCTTGTAATGTCAACCTTTGATGTGGAGCGTCGAATCTGCCCAATATACTTGGAACAGCTTGAGGAAAGGATCAGGATCGAGGTTGAAAGAGGTAGTACAAGCAGGAGTCCGCGCAACACAGCAATCTTGCGACTCCTTCAGATTGCGACTTGGTTGGTTCCTCATTATGTTCATGGGAATCAGCAACGATCGCAGCATCCACAACATGGCGATCTACATCATCCCTGCTCTGAAAAGGTCCAACATGCGTCCCAGGACTGCTACGACTGTCAGTATCTTTGAGGTTCTGCTGGGCATTCCTATTATTAAAGTGGTCGTCAAGATTCGCCGAAGGTATTTGTATTTCGTGCTCTTCCATTCTTCCCGAAGGAGCCGCGTAAGCAAGTAGCTGTATCTCCTAGCATCATTCTCTGTCAGTGCGCGAGAATAGGCATCATGAAGCGAATCAATTGCTTACACCGTCTAGATTTCACTCTGGACATCATGATCGAGTATGTAGTTAATATCAAGGCAGGAAGTGGAAAAGAGTACGGTATTGATTGAAACATTTTGTAGCAGGATATGGGTTGGTCAGTGAGAGGCAAGAGCCCCGGTATCAATGGTGGGCAGGGCTCGGCCGTGCAAAATGCAGACAGTGCCGTGCCTATGCAGATCACCGCACGCCTCTGCGTCTCGGTCGAGCCCACACCACCCTTCAACTTCGATCAAGGCCCAATAACCACGATGTACCGCGGGGTACGAATCGCAGCCTTGCATCGTCTTCTTCTTCTTCTGATTCAGCCTCGTGTTCTTCTTCTTCTGAACCAGCCTCGTAGCCTTCCCTTTATCAGAAGTCATGTGGATTGAGGGAGGCTCAATCGAGTTCTGAAAACCACCTACCTGATTGAAAAATCCGCCGGCGACATACGCGCCAGGCATGGGATCCCATACCACCGCCGGAATCATGCGGACATCGATGGGTCTCTAAACTTTGCATTTCTGCTGCGTGGCAACATGGCTACTCCGCTTGGTGTAGTCACACGCTGGGCTCCCGAGACGTCGTTTTTCCTCGGCTCAAGGTGGACGGCTGCCGGTACTTCTCTCCTCTTCCTCTTCCTCTCTTCATCTTGGCCAGGGTGAGTTGAAGAGGAAAACCTCGCCATCTAAGCAGGAAAGTTCAGAATGCTAAAGGTTCTGGAATCTACTCCCACCTGTGTCTCATTTCTTGTCCGTTTCTGGGAGAGTTGTATGGCAGCGTTGATGATGTATCTAAAACCACATTGTTGTTACAACGTATATCGCCTGTTTTCATTCCGCTTTAACCTCACTCAAAGGTACTTTCTCCGTGTCTAAATGGAGTTTTCGTCTTGCCATCAAGTTGGATACTATGTTGTAAAAGCCCATGAACATTAAACACAAAACCGTCAAGGGAACGCTGATCGCTATGTACAACCACCACCTACTGCTAATTGTGAAAATTGCCTGGCCATCGGTCCCTTGGGAAGTGCTGAAAAAGCCCATGCCAAAGATACTGCTGACGAGGGAGGCAGGCAAGAAAAGCATCGAAAAGATCTGGATGATGCGGAGTGCTCGGCTGTCTTGATGGGAAGCGCGTGCGATTTGTGTGGATTCGGTTGCCATTCTGAGATTCACCTTGGAGAGAGTATTAGCGGAAACCTGCCAAGCTGGACTCGTGCTCACAAACTTCCGCGTCTCGTTGGTTGACCATCGCAAAGCCTTCACTGACACCAATCTTGGTTTTCTCATTGTAGAGGTTGCTATAGGTGCGAATAAGCTTTGCTTCTCTCAGGAAAGAGTTGAATGTCTCTCGGAGCGGTGCACGCAGCTCCGTTTCATCCCGCATAGAGGTCGCTGAAGCGATTCTTGGAATGGCCGTTGAAAAAAGGTTATCCTCAAACCACTGATTCTGTCTTCTTAAATGCTCGAGGGTTCCATCAAGAACGTCATAGTCAGTGGAGATTTGTTGGATCTGCCGCGAAAACGCTAGGAAGATCTGTACCCTCTTTGTGTAATCATTAGCCGTTTTCAATTGCTGAGCTTTGAACTCCTGAACTCCCACATTGATGGATTAGTCAACGTCTTCAATACCGAAAGGTCAAGCCAGGGTCAAAAGGGTAATACTTGCCCACTCGTACAGAGGATCCGAAAACTCGTGCAAGAAATCGTATGATTGGTGCAGGAGAGCTCTAGCAAAGTATGCGTGGAGGATCATTGGATGTCGCTGTAATTGTAGACCGGTTTTTCCCTGAAATATGGATTGGAAGTTTTCTCTCATTGCCGGTGGCCATCCTAGCACAAGAACATGCAGCCTCTTGGTGAACAGGTCGTACTTGGACCATAGAGAGAAGCGTCTCCAATCGGCCACCTTGCGAGAAAGATCGCGGGCTGTTTCATCTCCGTGAAGCCAGTTCGATCGAATTACGGCAGAGTACCACAGCTCTGTCGTGATGATCAGGGCTCATGGTCTGCTTGATAGGAAAGGTTCACACCAGCTGTGGCACCTACCGTGCTGGTGCGGCTTATACGTGGATTGATCAAAACGCGTGGCACTTCCCGGCATATGCTGACGGGATATGAAGCCCGCAAAGCGTGGAGAGATGTCGAACGTATCAAAGATGGAGCGGAGATGGGCTGAGGTGACAGAAAGCCTCTCCTGATCCTTCTGAACGCAATCGACAAAACTATGTAGACACAGGAAAATCCGTTAGATCTCTTGGATCATTGTGCTTGGAATCATCTTGCTAGCCTCTGGCAACAGGGGGAACCAGGTTACTTGCATGACTCTTGTATCATAGCTCCCGGGTCGGTCGTTCTGTCGCAGCGTTAACCAAAAGTATGCGCCAGGGGTTATCGGCTTTATCCTTGCTCTAAGGACCCGGGCGGCGGGGTCCCTAGAAAAGAAAAAATACCCGCGCAAGTCTAAGGCAGGCTAAGGGACGGTAGACTAGGTAGCTAACCTTAACAATCTCAACCAATTCATCACCGCCAACATCAGACCTCATGATCCCATTGCCGCTAATCACATCGAAGACGTGCCCTATGGAGTTGTCCACCGTGAAGTGATCTTGGGCATGGAAACAATTCTCATGGTCTCCATTAAGGATCAGGTCAAGTTCCTGTCGAGAATCTTCCGATGGGTGCCTGCCAGCTAACTTGCTCGCCATCAAGGAATAGGAATCTTCAATGATGCTATCTTGTAATTCACTTTGTACGAACTTCTACCAGAAGCACCTATTCTCCAGGAGGCTCAGCGATGATGAGAAAGTTACATGCTGTAGGAGCCCGCGCACCTTATGTAGCGGCTAGGATCGACAATTACTACCCACCATCACACCAATTCGATCCTGCAATCCTGAGCTGATCAGCACACATAGCCCTGTGGACCTTGCTTTTTGATCCTCCAGCCTTATAGGGGCAGGCAATGTCACCCGTCATTTCGAGTCCAACCCCCATTGACAGCTGGTCTTTTTTTTTGTGGCTCGATTCAAATCCCAAAAGCTCTTCTAACATGTCTTTGTTTGGCAAGTGAATCCAGATGTCTTCCGGTGCATTAACATCAATTCTTTAGCTCGTGCGACTTGATTTTCTGTGCTGAAATATACGGGAAGGAGGCTTTCCGGGTAGCTTAACCGCCCTTATCCAAGACCATTGCAACCCGGCTTAGGTGCCGTCCTGTGCAGGCATCACTACCTCTCTCTGTCATCGACAAATCATATGATATCGAAGTTACTCCTGAGATTCCAAGTGGTCTTACCGAGCAACCTTGCCGCTTGCCGGAGATGGCGGAAATTATTTCTGGATTACAGAGCATGATTGATCGCCACCGCAGGTAAGATCTGTCAGCGTGTCTAGTTCCTTCTATGCATGCGTCCTTCCTACATCCTTCCATCCTTCCATGCATATTCCATCATTGTTCCTTTCATGTAGTTAGCCATAGATAGCCGTGGCTTTGTTCTCCATCAGCTACATAATAGCTGATGGCCCCACCACTGAATCTACACGCTTTCTATCATCACCACTGCTGTGCTACGCTGAGAAGATCTGTCCCAATGCAGCATCGTTTTTTGGGCCTAGGCGCTCTTCCATGCAGCTAAAATTACCACTCGCTTCCGACCGAGGCGACGAACAGCTCGGACTTTGAGGGGTTGATCTCGCATTGCAGTCTGACTTCGCCCTACTTTGAGGTGGGAAACACCATCATGTCTACTATTGTGCAAGCAATCCAAGAGACACACGACTCGAAGGTTTATCAACAACGTACTACCACTGTTATAACTTTCGGTGGAATTGATTATTATCTTGATCAAGCCCCAGCCCACGTAATTTCTTTTCAGCCTTCCAAGCCCACGGACAGGCTTTCCAATGGCCTCCAAGAAAACCTGCTTCCGTGCACAGTAATCAATTGGTCGAAAGACCAGCTTTACAAGGAAGACCTGGATGCTATTAGTGCCAAATTTGTTCTCCGTGATGATGTTTGGACGCCGGCGTTTCTCGAGGGTGAGGCTAGCCGTCGTACCAAAACTGCAACCAAGGATTGCTAACAATGTAACATTTGTCAACAGTCGTCATACTCCAAAAATCCCAGACTTCGAAAATATGTGTTGCGCAAGATGGGGCCTCTGTTCTCTTAGAATTAGAGGCTACTCAACTGCTGACCGGTCCTTATGCAATCCGGCCATCAACTGGAGAGATTTTTCATGTATCGCGTTTATACGAAGATGATTGCAGCGCGTTCATTGGAGGATCTCTCACATCCAGCGCTCAGCTTCATTCTTCCCAGTGGCTCATCACAGGGGTGCGAAAATCTGACTTGACGAGGGCGGATTCGCTGACTTTAATTAGGGTCGTATAGCTGTCCCTTCAAGACTTGACACAGAGTGTACACCTACAAAACCCTTAGCAGGGGTATGGTTTTCAGCGGAAAGTAAGATACTGGATGGTATTAGCTGATTGATATCAAGTTACGTTTCGCTGTCAAAGACATCATTGATGTGGCCGGTCTCGAAACAGGTCTTGGAAACCGCAGCTATCGGAGGCTCTACCCGGGCCGGCCTTCTTCAGCTCGGTGCGTCGACCGCCTCATCGATGCAGGTGCGGTTCTAGTGGGCAAGACGAAGACAACCCAATTTGCTGAGGGGGAAGCACCCATACAATGGTACAGTTTCCTTCTTCAATTTCCACCATACTCTTCTCTTTCGTACATATATGCCCTACAAGGATACGGCAACCATATTGACGGCCGAGGAGGCTCTCAAATCTTGGATTTGGCCACAGTGATTACGCCCGCTAAGAGGCCTTTTGAATTCTAATTGACATTCTCGACTGACTGAATGATAAGCTCCTCAGCACGTATCCTGGGTGGCTGGTTTTTAGCGTCATTGATGTATTACAATTACTCATTCGCTTTGTTAGGACTGACTACCTTGCCCCCTTCAACCCCCGCGGCGACTCGTACCAATCACCCTCTTCTTCAAGCGCCGGCTCCGCTGTCGCTTCTGCTGCCTACCCTTGGCTCGACTTCACCATCGGAACTGACACCGGGGGCTCCATTCGACACCCGGCAGGTGTTTGTGGCACGTATGGCATGCGAGCTTCCACCAACGTCGTCTCGACTGCAGGCATATATTCGGTGTCGCCGCTCCTTGACAGCGTTGGAGTGTTCGCTCGATCTGCTCCCGTCGTGGAAGCCGTCGTGAAAAGCTTGATGGAGTTGTCCTCGGTCCCATTGAAACCCCGAGTGAAATATAAGCTTCTATACCCCGTCCGAGCCAAGGACACCAAGCCTCAAGACTCGCGTCGTTGGTTCCCGTATCCCGGCGAACCAGGCTCTGCGGCAGACGTTGAGGAACTCTTCGAGGAGACCATCCAAAAGCTTGAATCACACCTCAAATGCACCCGGAGCCCATTCAATCTCGATGACTTGTGGCGGCAAACTCGTCCCGCCGGACAGGATCAAAGCTTGGACAAGGCCACTGGCGGGATATACACAGTGCTTACTACCCACTCCTGCGTCCGGAACACCATCGATCCATTCATAGCTGATTTCAAGGCCACAAACAATGGCCGCTCACCATTCATCGACGCCGTAGTCAAAGCTCGACAAGACCACGGCCGATCGACCACCACCCTGCAATACGAAACCGCAGTACAATCCGCCAAAACGTTCTCGCAGTGGTTCAGAGAGATCGTCCTCGCCAGATCGGCCGAAGACGAGTTTCCCTTGCTCATCTTCCCCCAGAGCTGGGGCTCCCCAACCTACCGCGATGACCCGGACAAAGGACCCTTATTCTTCTCCTCTTTCTCGATCTACAGCCTAAGCTACCTGTCAGGGTGTCCGGATTGCACCGTCCCTGTCGGAGAAGTGCCATGCCAGTCGCGCGTCACAGAGGCTGAGATGTTCCTACCGGTCTCTCTGTCTATGTTGAGCCCGCCCGAGACGGATCTCCGATTACTGGCCTTATTGTCGGAGCTGGAAGGGAAGGGGATTCTAAGGCCTGTACAAGCTGGGATGCGCATGTACGGGGAGGCGAAGTAGCGGGGTGGGATTGATAGAGTTCGAAAGACGTGAATGGGATATCGGAATACTTGGATACCAGAACTTTAGCAATGTGCAACGAGGCTTAACGATACATTTTACCTGACTCTTCTCGCACCCTTGCGTTGCCGATTCGTTGGATACTGTGGTAGGTATTGCGTGACGGAACCGAGCCCCTTCAGTCATAGCGAGAACTCCTCTTGGTACAGCGATTTAATCCTATCGACAATCATACACATCTGCCCAACTTGTCGAAATAAGGTTCCCAGCCTCCCCCCAGCCACCTGTTGGAACAACCACCTAATTTGTGAGGGGTACAAATACTGGCCCAGGGGAGCTCTGAGATAGAATAATTCATGCAAGCTACACACCACTCACTGTACTTAACCTGATTCCAAATCTGTATCATCTACAATGGCTGCGATGAGCTCCGCAGTAACTGGGCTCAGGCCGCACTGGTTGGTCCAAAATCTGACTCCAATGCACATTCCATGGCGGGCCCTCCGGCTCCCTGTTGAAGCAGGTAGACGAGCTACAAGAAAAGATCAGCGAGCTATGTATGGATACTGAAACACACAATTCAATGGCCTAGGGTCTGTGCATCACCGATTCAAACTAAGCTAAAGCCAGCAATGCGTGACCTTTATTCCGAAATATCTGCGAATTTTTAGAATTAAGCCTACACGCACATGATGATATTCAGACCAAGACTACGACCTAAGCTTCATTCCCTATTCATACACACAAACTCGCTAAAGTAAAGTATCAAGCCGTCGCTTCCGTCCGCTCACCTCCTGGGAGTGCGCCTTCCGATGCTCTCGCACCTGGTAGAACCGAGAGCATGCCGCCCTGTTTCTATCCACGGAGCTCGATCAATCTCTCGCGTGTCTATGAGGAAATTTGGGAACTTAAGCAAAGTTTGCTCGATGAAGAAGCTTTCCACCTGCTCCTTACAGAAGCATTCTCGTCTGGAAAGACGTTCACGCCGGCATTGATTTCATTTTCAAGTTCCTTGATCGTTGTGCCCTACAGCTCCTCCGCCTTGTCTAGCTCCTCACATAACCTCTGGAGTCGAGAGAGAAAATTCGCCGGACAACACGAACCATTCTTTGTCTCGGAACGCTTTGACCTTTTTGCACTCTCGTGACATTTTCTGGATGTAGGTGGTCGATGAAGATTTTTCCTCGTTTTCGTCGTCCGGACCTTTTCTTTCTCAAGCTGCTTGTCTTCTGTATTGATGACGAGGGGTTTTTCAAACTCGAGGTGGCGAAAGCAGACGGCAAGGACATTCAAGTCAGTCGGTGTACCGGACATGAAGACCGGAGCGCACCTACTCGAAGGATTGTGGGTGTTGTAAGCTTGACCTGTTCGTTCTTATGATGTGGTCCTTCCTTGCCTGCGTTGTTGATTGAGACTTCGCCGGCAGAGAAGATGTGGTTTCCCTTGATGGGACCAGGGAAAGAACAAGATAACCAGCTTTGCTACGCATGATGAAGAGACGGGTCGTTCAAGGATCACAAGTGACGCCAGGAATATATGATTACTCGTGCGAAGTCCTATCATTTCTACGCAACCAGCCATTTGCTTGATGAAACAGATCGACCTCAAGGCGACACTTGCTGACGTCGTCAACAGCAAGGCCGGTTCAGCCAGCCACACGAACCTCCGCGGTATGCGGCACGAATGATTGCGAAGAAGGTGTCAAGAACATGAAGCCTTTCAGACGGCCACGGATAACTAGATTCGAGACCTTCCTCTTTCAGCCAGCCACTTTCGATTACACGACTTTGGCGATTGGATATCGTGAAGATCAGCATTTTCAGCCAGCCGCTTTCAAAGAAAAACTGGTTTCAGTGACGCACGGACGTCTGGCCCACGAGACAACATTGTCGCTGATCTTCTTCAAGATACCTTCTAGTCCATTGTTCTATCTGAGCGGAGCTCCCACGTATCACAATCTTTAAACATCTCCCTCATCGACCTTCGGTAGAAATACTACCTCCTGAGTGGGTAACAGGAAATACTTCTGAGCATGACAAGCCCTTGCATTCATGATATATACACCAATAGTCCAATCACAGCCGGCCGGCATAACAATCGAAGCCTCCGCCAATGACAAAGCCAGCGCCTTGGCTGTCAGTCTTGAAGATCGCCGAGACCGACCCCACACAGCTCAGTACTTGCTCATCTTTGGTCACCTGTCGGCAACAATAACATCAAAATCCGCCCGAGATCTGGGACTTATCCACCGCTCCTCGATCCCGACGTGTGTTCAGCCGTCTTCCAATCCAGCGTTTAGAATCGGTCAACCTCGTCCGGACAGATGCAGACTCGATACACTTACGGAAGAAAGTACGCTTGTGCGGTCACCGATGATGAGTAGGGCGAAAGAAATTAAGAAAGCTTTTAGACTCATCATTCGCCATCGAGGATGCTGTACTTCGAGGGTTTTGGAATGCGAGCTCGCGACCAGCGTTGAGCGCGCCGACACCGGGTCCGAGTAGCGCATCACCTATGATGGCTCCGGCGCCGGCGCCGAGGAAACTGGCCCTGGTGGACTTGCTCTTTCTTCTTTCCGCGTATGTCTGGTCCATGGTGGTGGTGGTGGTGATGGTGATGGTGGAAAAACACGGAGGAAAGTCTGGCCGTGGTTAATGTAGAGGAAATTCCGTTAAATGGCGTAGGGATGAGCCAACGGTATTGAGTTATGGGACAAAGCGACGCGTTCTCACCTTCACCCATTAGATAAAAGACCGCAGACTTGAAAGGATGTTATAATTCGCGAGGCAAGTTGACGGCTAGGATCCCGTGGCTTTGTCAAAGCCTACATTTTCACTGCTCATGTGCACTGGCCCAGGATAATTTGTGCCTTTTGGCTTGCTGCCAACAAGCTCTTATACTCGCTATTCAAAGTTCTTATCCTCCTAGACCTCTATCCGCTCATCCAACCCAACCTCCCCCTCCCCACCCTCACCCTCACCCGTACCTCCATCCACGCGTTCCACCCGGCCAACCCCAAGCTCCACAAACAAGGGCACGTGATCACTCGGTCCCCTCTCCTCCTCACTATCCAACACATCCGCCCCCCTGACCCCGCGTCGAGCTTCCAACCCTCTCGTCACCAGTATCAAATCCACCCTGTCCCCACCCGAGCCCCACGGCTTATCCCTAGGCCTATAAGTGAATTTCCTCCGCGGCCCATGCACCAAGCGGAACGTATCGACCATGCCCAGATCCCTCATGAACTTCTCTTCGAAATCAGCCCGGTTCCGCACGTGCTCTTCGCCCATCCGTAACCGCGGGAAGGAATCGATGACCGAGCGCGAGACGTTGATGTCACCGGCGACAACGACATCCCACCCTTTGTCCTCGTACCGACGAACCTCATCCCTCAGCAGGGAGTGGAAGATACGTTTCCGATCATGTCTGTCGCCGACCACCTTTCCCGTAGCAGGGTCGCGGTAGTCGTTCGTGGTGCCATTGACCGCGTAGACATTCGCAACCATCACGCTCCATCCCGGTATCTCGACCAACAACACCCGCCCTTCGAGATCCCATCCTACCGTCCTCGTCGTAGGCTCGGGTACATCGCGCCGTACGAGCGTGCAGACGCCATACACCTTGCCCCCGAAGCCGGTAGCGTTGTGTTTGTCCCGCGGAAGGCCGAAATGGGCATCGTAGAGGTGGCGGTCGCCGTCGTTGTCATCGGCGGAGTCTAGGGGCGCGTTGACGGCGCGGCGGACCGAGGCTTGGGTCTTCGTGTCGGTCGGGGCGATCTTGACTTCCTGGAGGCAGAGGATGTGGGGCCATTTCCACCTCTTGAGGTTTGCGCGGAGTGAGGGTTTTGGCGGTGCGGGGTTCGAGAGGGTGTTCGGGGCAGAGGTTGGCTTGAGGAAGTTGGTGATTGGTGGGGTAGAGGGGGGAAGGAAGGGGTTGATGCCGTTGATGTTCCAGGAGTAGATGTGGAGACTGTCATCTGTGGATGTGGAGGGCAAGTCATGGGCGGAAATGGATGGGAGGGATGGTGGAGAGGGATGGTGAATTTTTGGATCGGAGATACGGCGGCGTTTGAGGGGTGGAGGACTGACTTCTGGAGATGGCATCTCCTGTCTACAAGAGGCGAACTGTCAGATTTGATTGGCAGTTGCAGCGGCAGGAGTCTTCTGTATCTTGCCAATACCAATATTACGAATGATGAGGTTGACGTCCAGAAATCCTCATTCGGACCACTTCTACGTATGACGGCAGGACCTCTTCGCATAATCGCCAACACCCGAGAACACCCTGCTTTTTGGTGTCTTGCCTGCCTCTTGGCGCTTTTGGATCTTGCTCCGTTTGAAGGTTATAATATCGGGTAGGAAAAATACAAGAGAGGTGGGTGCGGCTTTCAAGGCAGTGCTGAGATTTCTAGTCTGGTGTGTAGATTGCTTGAACCTGCGTATCTGAGGACTCCCCTGGGCTATTCGACAGTCCCGTTCCCTTCTTTGGGCAAGCCTTGCAATGCCTCCTGCCTCGACTTACTCCCAACGTCCAAAAACGGTTTCTCCCCAATACTAACCGCCCTATGACCCAACCTCTCGCCCAACCCCTCATAATCTGGCGTCGCGGCATGATAAACACTTCTGTTATCCCAAATTGCCACGTCATTCGGGTTCTGCCAGCGATGTCGAACCTGCAAATCATGGTTATCCACAATTAATTTCACGAACCACTCCAGCAGCGCTTTCGATTCCAAGGGTGTCACGTCGTTGACGTGCTGCACGTGGGTGCCGACTGCGAAGACGGATTTCCAGCCTGTGACAGGGTTCGTGCGGATGACCGGATGGATAGCGGAGAGTTCTTCGCCGATGTTGTAGGGGGAGCCGCGGGGGGCGGAGTAGAGTTTGAAGTCGCCGTTTTTGGCGGTCTCGTTGAATTTGGGCTGCGCGTAGGTGGCGGTTAGGGTCTCCAGGAACTTTTGGTAGGGGCTGGAAAGGCGGTCGTAGAGCTCGTAGCCGGAAGCCCAGAGGGTGTCTGGTGGTGATTCATTGTCAGCATTGCAAAATCAGAGGCCACTAGAAGGGGGGAAGATATACCTCCTCCGGTACCTGGGAGCTCGACAAGCCGCAGAATGGCATAGTCACTTGGCACCTGTGGGTATTCGAATGCTATTAGTCGACGTAGACGAGTTGGAATCGAGACTTGGGCTGAATGTTCTCACGGGCTCGAATGTGATGTCCGAGTGCCATCCCTCTTTTCCACTCTGCCTTTTCTCACCCGCAAACATGAATTGACCTTTGTAAAGCTTCTTGAGCTGGCGAGAACTAATGATGCTGACCTCGTCATCTCCTCCGCCGTCGTCGCGGCCCGAGTTGATGACCGGATGAATATGCAGCTTGGACGATGCTGGTTTTCCGGAGAGTTCGCCAAGGCGCTGCGCGAGTTCTTTTTGGAGGCTGTCATCTAGACCGTCTTGGGCTCGAAAAAAGACGACACCGCGTTGGGAGACTGTTTAGACAGCTGTCAGTTGACGACCCTGTACTATGATCGGAGACGAACAGACTCGTAATAGCCAAATCTCTGATCAGCTCATCAGAATTGGGGGCCCTAAGCCAATCGGCGAGCTTGGCTTCTGGGAATTCTTTGCCAATGACTGGAGTCACGTCGAAAGACTTAAACTCGTTGAGAACGCCCTTGAGCTCCAGTGGAGGACTGGGAGACTCATGATGCGTTGGCCCAGGAATCTCTTTCGCTTCGCCGTTTGAGGCTGCTGCGGCGTTCTCTTTGGCATTCCCGTTAGAAGCCGGTTGAGCTTGAGTATCACCGTTCGTAGGAAGTGCTTTTGTGGGTACCGGAATCTCAGAATCAAAAGTTGTATCATCCGCATGAGGTGCCATGATCTCAGAGTCTGAAAAGGTTTTGAGGTCTTGGACCAATTCTTTCGGGCAGTTGATGGGTTACGAAGCCAATGGACGTGGCTTAATGATGGCAAACCCGGGAAATTTGTCTACATATAGGTCTGGTTATGGGTTTAAGAACAGCCACTCGCAATCGAACTGCCGGTTTCGCCATGACATGAACCCCGCTCATGCAAGAGCTTGGTCACGCGTGCGTTCTAGACAAAATGCCGAAGCTGCCTAGGGAAGGTCGAGGACAATTCTAGACTGCCACTCAACGTGATGTGATAGACGCAAGGACTTACTCCAAGGGTCATCCTAAGTTGAGCGCATCATGAAGCCAACAATGCCAACCATATCGGCCACTTTGCCCTTGTGGGTCATTGGTTATGTTGGTATTTCTTTGCATATGTGACAAGTCCGGGGTTCTTTTTGTGTAGCTATTAGCAAGCTGCCAGAACTACCTGAGAGATCGCCAGTATTGCGTTTGAAGTGCAGAAAACGCTAATGCAAGCACGGCATCTCGTTCTATCAGAGCTCGCGCCCGTCTCACGCCAGATGCTGATCAAATTGCGTCTTCTGGACGGACGTAGATAGAGCTTCTTTCGAGTTGCTGCAACCCGGTGCAAAAAGCGAAGAAAGTCTGTTATCACGAAGCCCGAGGTAGTATGACCTTTCCCGGGTTGGATTCCGCCTCATGATACTGCGAATGCAACTGCGGAAGATAGGATTTTCAGCAAAGCGTCGGATGGCGACTTGTATTCAGAAGTTCAGAAGATGGATGGAGAGAGTAATTCAGAATCAAGGTGACATTGCAAGCCGACAATTGGAGATTTAATACGCGGTACGAGTAAGCGTTACCTCAGTTGGCTCCCTGTAAAACTACTAGTCTTGATCTAGTAAGAACCGAAAGGCTATTCAACGCAGCTTCACTTTGCTCACCCTTGCTACTCGAATATACTTCTAGGTGAAGATGTTTGTAGATGATACAAAGGGAACTGCATAGTCAACGTGTAATAACTCGCCTTTGATTGTTTCCTATACCCCCCGAAATCCCTCAAGTCCTTCTCGCGTATTCGAGCACGCAATTCAAACGCTAAATTCGCATTCTATAGGATGCAAAACCACAATGGCTTCCAATACAAGGGCAGATTTACTCAAAACGGCAGCTGGCTAGAGTGATCCATGCGGATGGGTTCGCAACGGATAATGATTTGCTGACCCATGGCCTTGAATCACATGTCCTTCACCAACGATGAGACCGGGGGAAATACGGATGACACCATGTGTTGTGGCTGAATTAGCCTTCAATGTGATGGTGGTATGGCCGTGTACCTTCCCCTTTACATACAATTGTGCCGTTCGTTGTGGTTGTCGTCATGCCTTGTCAGTCTCATACCAGATAATTCGCCACAGTGGGACTGGGGGTTAGTGGGTCACATGACATCATGGCCCTGTTGGTACCTGTTGGTACCCCTGTTGGTACCCCGGCAAGGGGTTGGGGACAGGTGTCCAGTACGAGCTATATACCCACCTGTTTTGCGCCTGTCAATGGCTCTTCATTCGATTTCGTCTCTTTCAGAGCCATTGCATACTTTTTGTCAGCCTTCACGTGAATTCAGATCCCATGTTCTCTAGCCCATTGCTCATTCTCATACCACCTCCTACCAGTTTTGGAAGTATGCAGATCAGTCTAGACATCGTCTTCCAGCCTAGGCAATGTCGTGATTGATCCTGCGATTTGATTTCCATTTACGGGCAATAATCTAATATAAAACACCGAGGCAGCATTGACAGACGTACATGAAGTCGTAGTTCACTTGCATCTAGCAAGCAGCATCCATTTACAGAATGTCTTCATCTAGTGACAAAGATCTGGCAGTTGTATCTGGGGAGGAACGATCACAAGGCTCTTTCACTCCTCCGGAGCAAGAGACACCACGGAAAGCCAACTCCTGGTGGAGGTTTAGTGGTCGCGACCGCATCTTCGTCCCAAGTCGGCTCCAGGGGTCGAAGTCCACCTTCAAGGATTTCCAAGGCGACAGAACGATCGATGACGACCACAATGCCGACGGGAATGTCTTCTCTGACCCTAGGGCTGTCGATATCTACAAGCCAATTGAGAAGTACGGAGGCCGCCACAGGTTGGACCTCCATGCAACTTGGTCAGACGAAGAAGAAAAGAAATTGGTCCGCAGGGTAAGCTCCGTCATGTTCTTGGCTTAATAGGAGGGAAATGCGCCTTTACTGATTATTATCTGTCTTAGCTTGATTGGAAAATCTGTCTACGGGCGTGTATAATGTTCTTCGCCTTGCAGCTTGACAGGGGCAACATCAATCAAGCCCTGTCGGACAATATGCTTGGTATGTCTGCCACCTCTATAGTCTTGAGACAGCGCTGACAAGTACATTGAAGGGGACCTTGGTCTGACTACCGACGATTACAACAACGGAATGACAATATTCTACTGCTCCTTTCTTTTCGCAGAGCTTCCCTCGCAGCTTGTCAGTAACAAGATTGGGCCGGATAACTGGATACCGTGGGTGATAATGGGACTCTAACATCAAACGTTTGCTAAGCACTGTCCTTCGAAAGTGCTCAGATGCTCGTATCGAGGTACGTTACCCATATTGGTACGGTTGAGGGTCTCATCCACTGACGCTATATCTCAGTGGCGTCGCAAGCTCGCAAAGCCATCTTTCAGGTCGCACCACCTTCTTCGTCACTCGGGCGCTTCTGGGGCTCCTCGAAGGCTATGTTTCATTTCGTACGCTAGTCGCCGTCAGACAATGGAAAGCTTACAAGACTCTTTGCTCAGAGGCTTCATTCCGGATGTGAGTCCATCTCCGCCGCAACTTCCATTCAGCGCACGCCTTGCTAAATTACGTCATACGTGTAGGTTCTACTCTACCTGAGCTATTTCTACAAGAATAGTGAACTTCCTGTTCGGCTTGCATACTTCTGGACGTCCTTGATCACTACCAACATCATCGCCTCCTTTCTTGCATACGGAATTCTACATCTACGAGAGCAGAATGGTCTGGCAGGATGGCGTTGGCTGTTTGCTATCGAAGGCGGTGTGACCGCTTTGATAGGTATGTTATCACGGTTAGTAAATGTTTGAAAACACACCGTATCATACTGACTTCCTAGGCTCTACCTCCCACCTTCCCCGACTCAGACGAAGAGGACTGGTCTCAAAAGTTTGCTGCGCGGTAAAGACGGATGATTCACAGAGAGGGAAAAGTTTATCATGGTCAATCGCATTCTGAGAGATGATCCTGGCAAAGCCACCATGCATAATGTAATGTAAGCACGTCCGCCTAATCAAGTCACGCAAGCGAATCATCCAAGAGCTGACTCGGCCCTAATGTGACAGCGACAAGCTATCAGCTTTTCCTTACCATGGGAAAGTCTCTCGGACTATGATATGTAAGCATTGCGGCATCCGCATCGACAGGATGTCCTCTGACATCACCAAGGGGGTGGGGAGGGATCCGAATATTGGCGCTGTCATCGCTTGTCGATTGGCTACCGGAGATGTGGAGGTGACGGGCGGCTTTTGGGACGGCGATGCGATGATTCGTTGATCGTCTGGGGTGGGAGGTGCGAGATTTAGCTAGTTGGCCATGAGAGCGAGGGTCTACCTCTCAGATTCCTGGATGGAGTCCAAAACTCAGAAGAAGAGTGGATCCTCCGGCGTTACTTCCGCCCCTTTAGGATTCGCACAATGCGACAACGACGTTCAAAAGCGTGCAAGTTGGACAGCCTTCCGAAGCCAAGCCCATTAAATTTCCCGAGCAAACATTTGCGCAAAGACCGCACGTCATCGAGCTGGGATCCCCCACAAACCAAGCCGGGATTCTTCGGTTTTGGCAAAAGTTCCGGCTACATTCGCAATGTTTATGCAGTGCAATGCTCTGCTCCCATACTGTCCAAAAAGCCCTGAGATGTTGCGAGAGAAAATGGTAAGAGCACATCGAAAGCACCGAGTGGCGGGTGACAAGCCCCAGGTGTATGAGATGATGAGGCTTTAGGCGTATGAGTAAGGTGTTTGCGTCAAGGAAGAAGTGAACAAGATGACCATTCGGAGGGTAAAGGATCTCGGAACGACCACCGTATCTCGCGGCGCCGCATTGAAGAACAGGACTTGATTCCGGAGATATGTGGCCATTCGATAACAGTGGGAATAGCTTCAGACATTACCAGGTAGTTATCCAATAATGGATGAAATCTATCTAAAGGCAGGTCTCGTGAATGCCTTGGGGACCCAGCTCATTATACTCCGTCCTTGACATGAACCCTTTGCTAATGCCCTGATCCACCACGAATACAACCTTAGCAGCTACCTGCGCACCTAGAAAGCCAGCTTCCTCCATCCCAACATCTTTCCATTCTGGAAAATAGTCGGGCATCTTTAGCAACTTGATACTCGTCGGCGTCTGCGCGTGACTCGAGTGCTGGTGAGCTTGTTGCATTTGCTGCTGATGATACTGTTGAAGCTGGAGCTGTTGATGCAATTGCTGTTGTGACTGTCCAGGTGGAGCAAGATTGGGATTCGAGGCTGTGGTTGCGGCGAGCAGGAGAGGGTTGACGCCAGGCCCATGGTGTGACGGAGGGTGATGTTGAGGCTGGGGAGTATTTGCTCCAGTAGCGACAGGTGTCGTGAAGTTCGATGGGAGCTCTGAGGTGAAGATTGTAGCACTGGAAGGGGATATGAGATATCTTGAGTTCAGGGTCCCAACTAAAGCCTCCTTGAAACCTACGCGATTGTTAGTCTCAGCTAAAACCAGAAATCTGGGTCACCTTTCCTTTCACTTTGCTACCGTTGCCCAAGATGATGAGAGAGTCCCAAAGGTCGCTGCGCTTGCTGATATCAGGATACGAAAGAATGCATCGATGTATCGCGTCCGCAATCTGATCGAGGATTCCACCACTGGCAGCCTGAAACCTCTCCAGGCCGACGTCCGCACTTTTCCGGATAAAAGCAGTGCCTTCTCTGTTTCGCCGTCTCTCCTCCTTTCGCTCTTCTTTACGCGCCGCAGCTGTGTTTTCTGTTACCTGAACGGCACTGTCAACACTGGGCTCAGGAGTCTTTTGTCTCTTTGGCTCGCCGCCATCTTGACCACTGTCGCCATCCATAGCTCGCTTGCCGTTCATATTGAGCTCTTCTAAAGGTCTCCGCTCGTGGTAATGAAACGTGGCTTTGACGCGCTTCGAGTTTGGTAGGCTTCTTTCCTTAGCCACTGCTGCTGCATCGGCAGCGTCCTTCTTGGCTGCTGCTTTAGCAGCTTTTTCCCTTTCCTTTTTGGCGAGGAATTCGCTGGTCTTTCCGCTAGCAACGATCGCAGCCACATCCAGGACACCTTCATCATCCTCGCCGTCTTTGAATTCTCGATCTTCATCCGCGTCTCCAACCTCGGTGTTGATCCCAGGACCTCGAGGTGCCCCACCCTGGGCGGCTATACTTCCTCGTTGCCCTGTGCCGGAGCCAGAAGCCCCAGTAGAAGCTGCGGCCGCTGGATTTGATGCGTGGGCATAGGCTTCAGCCTCAGCTGGCATCTCCGTTCCAGGAGGTAATATTTCGCAGATTGGACTTTTCTTCAGCTGCTCGCATACATCGCTTGTGAATCCTTTTCCCCCGAGTAGGTCGTGAAGCCTTTGTGTCATCGCCTCTCCACCACAGCCTGGCAACGCAGACCCTCTTCCGAAATCACTAACGAGAAACTCATTCACCGCTGTAACGTCACACTTTCCATGCCCGACATCCACGACCGTAGCTGTAGGTGTAGCATATGCATAGCAGACTGCCAATGCCGAGTCCATCAAGCAAAACGCTGGTGTCTTGAACTTTTCGAAGATGAACTGTGCCAAGCTCTCGTGATCTTGGGCCGTCCATGCTGGTTGTGAGATGACCAGTATCGGCGTGTGGAATGGAGGGCCCATGGTATTGTAGATGTGAGTAAGGAGAGCGAAAAAACACGCCCAGTCTACTATTCGCCCATCCCGCAATGGATATACCGCGCCCTCCTCGCTCGTAGGATCTTCTTCATATTTTGGGTCATCCTCTTGATCTTCCGCCGCTGCTTGACCATCCATAGTAATATTCGCCTCGCCCATAGTGATATCCCCACGGGGGTGTCCATTGGCTTCAGTCTTATTTAGAGTATTCGTTACTTTCCGCTCTCGAATTCTGGTGGCTTCCCACTCTCCCCTTTTCTCGGCGGGGAACATGCGTGTTGGAATGCGGAGGCGAGCGGGCGTGAAGGACTCAGGGAGGCCCAGTTGGGCGAGAGAGATCTGCGATCCCGGAGCAATGATCTAGAAGTCATCGAAGGTCAGCTGGATCCCAAAGTCGTACTGACTGAAGCTGGCGTGTTTGGCCAGGCACGACTGGTGTATGAACAGGCTTACCAAGACATGTTCGTCTTTGAAGGGTGGCATGGTCACAACAGACAGGAAGACACAATGTCAATGCGCTCGGGAGATTTCCAGATCTGTCAAGGCAGGAGACAAAGTGGTTATATTCAAGTGTTGATCAAGTTGAGCGTGCAAGGCCGTCTTGCTCTCAGCCCTACGACGATCATGCCAAGACCTTCAACTTCATTCAATTTTGAGGCTCAATCGTTTCTCCGCTAGGAGGCTGTCAACTTCCAGGTTGTTTTACGATAATCTTAATCCTTTCGCTGAACGGCTACCAGACCCTTTGCCGTCTCGGATATGAGAAAGCCCTTGCCTAGACCCTGTGTCTATTTTATGCGAAAGCCGCAAATGCGCCGTCTGATATGTTACCTGCACCTGTCCACCTGTCCGCCCTATACCACGTGCGGTACTTGGGCGAATGTTTACAAGAAGCATTGCGGCTGTGGGCCTGAGATGAACAAATCTGGGGCTTGGAGACGACCCTCGGGAGATGACAATGGCGCTTACACCTAAGCGCTTGGCCGGCGTGGTATCGCATGGATATTGGATTTTGGGGAACACTGGGGAAGAGATCCAACACGTTTCACGGCAGACATGGCGAGTCGGGTATAGCTTCAACATGGCTTTGCTACGAATCATCAAAGAAGTTCTTCGAACTATACTACTTCAAGTGCAGATCCCCCAAATCATCGGCAATGGAGATGGACTATAACCATACCTTTATCAGGTCAGACACTGCCGACCCTCTATCTTCATTTGCAAACTTTGAGGGTCTTCTGTATGTTTTACGAAGATGCGGTATCTTTATATTGTAGTAGGAGTTACAGCTACGGTCCTCCGTCCAATTTTCTGCCTCCCGCAGTATGTTCCCCTCCAATTCCCAGGTACGAATCCTGTCGTCTATTTTCTCTTATGCAAGATATGCTAAGGACTCTCAGCGTTAGACAATACCACTATTGCAGCAACAAATCTTACTGGGGTTCCAGCTAGCTTTCCTTTCGTCATTGAAGGATGTGGTGCATACACAGGAAATCTGGTGGATGTACTAATTAAAGCCATCGCAGCACTCACGCCGGCGCTGAACGATGTGGGGCTTGGACTTGATAGTCATCATGGCTTCAGAGCACTGTTCAAAGATGGCGCAACCTCGACTTACGTCCGAGGCATTTTGCGGTCCATCGCTTCAGCTCAGCCATTGAAGGGTCTCAAACCAGATCCATCTGTGCCGTCTGCACCTCGCTTCGCTTGTGTCACACGCAGCACAGTAAGCCAATACAAGTTTCTCGAGCTCGATCCATGGGAGATATGCAGCCGGCCAGACGCTGGGCAGGCCTTTTACCTTGGAGGTTCCAGCTATATCTTCCTTTGCTCAAGCTTCTGGTGGGGCAGAATTGCGCCGCATAAGAACACTTGTCCTTCTGTCAGAGAAAACCAATTCTTAGGTGGCGGGGAAGCTCTCAGCATGTACTTGACCTACCTGGTCATTCATGAGATGGTGCATTTTTATCTGGGAAAGGCTTCCTTGGGGGCTTTCACTGATCCACCAGAGGTCTATCCCATTAACGATTGCGTGGCCTTAGACCCGTTGGACTCGGTCCACAACCCCCAGAACTACCAATTTTACGTTGCCAGTGAGTACCCTAGACCCTCTGTACTTGGGAGCAGCACTGACCAGACACAGTGGCTGAGCAAGGTTGCACCAAAGTTCCAGATCCTGACCGGCCTCCTTTCTTGTCAAACCAAAGCAAGAGTAGTCTGCCAGCATTTCTCCTCACAGACGCTGTAAACACCCAGCCATCTCTTGCTGCCGCCGTTGAAAAGCTTCCTACCGTGACGACTATCCCTGTGCTTGAAAGCCTGCATAACGATCCTGATGACAATTTAGGCCTCCAGTCCTATGAAAGCTGAAGATTTAGTAAAGCCTGATACTGCTGATGAGGGTTCGATGCCATAGTAATAGCATAATTAGCAGGCATTCTGTTGCTCAGTTGAGATCTCTCTGAGAAGCTTTCTGTACATGCATGCAATGATGATTGAACTGCTTCTCGCAATGCAATGGAGTTCCTCAATTGATTGATTGATGGGATTCGACTCGAGTGATTACGCTGAACCTTATCAATTACCTTCGTGCCATCGCACCTATTGCTGCAGAAGGCCACAGTGAGTGGACTAATGCTGGCTCTTAGCGTCAAAAATAGCCGCGTCTAAAGTATTTGTATCAATACAACACTCACGGACAACATTTTCACTGCTCAATCCAAACGCAACATAGTGAGACGCAACAATCTCTAAACTGAACGACGAGATACCTCAGCTGTCCCGACAAGGTAAGGGTGATTCTCCATCTGCAAAAGCAGCCTACTCAGCTGAGCTTGAATGGCCAGAGCCGGGACTTCACCCACTCCACGAGTCTCAATTTGCATTCCTTTTCACCTCGACAAGCACTGTGCCAGCCAGGCACATCCTTCACTCAGCACAATAGCCTAGATTTACTCGGCAGAATGGCAGACATCCATAAAGATCGCCTCCTAGCGAGCAACGAGTACCTATGGACCTCTCAAAAGTACTCGGACATGACTATACGTTGTGGTTCAAAGGAATACAAAGTTCACCGTTCAGTCATCTGTCCTCGCTCAACTTTCTTTGCCGCAGCATGCAATGGAGAATTCATGGTGAGTATCAGCTGGGAGGAAGATGGTCGCAAAGCTGACATTGACTAGGAAGCAAAGTCTGCTACGATCACGATGAATGACGATGATCTACAGGCGGTTGAGAATATGCTGCTCTATCTCTATACGCTCGACTACCCAGATGAAGAAGTTCCCAACGTTCCAGCAGACCATGGAGCTATGGATAGCTCGCTCCCACCTCATTTGCTGCGCACCATCTCAACGACCACCGAAGAAGACACAAATCTGGGCACGACTTTGGGGCTGATCGAGGGCACTACTCTACACGATCCCAGGATGATGAACCATGCTCTCGTTTACGCTGTCGCCGATAAATACGACATCCCTGAGTTAAAGGAACTAGCAAAGTGCAAGTTCCAGACTTTGGCCAGATCCAAGTGGCCACACGACGATCTTCACGCGGTTACCGAAATCGTCTTCTCTACGACACCTGACCAAGATATGGGACTTCGTCAAATCATCTTGGACATCTGCGGCGAACATTTTCAAGACATCTTGAAAGATGAAGAGTCCAGGGACGCTGTTCTGAACACCAAGGCTATCACAGTTGCCGTGTTAGATGCTGCAGTACGGAATAACGACCAAGACAGGGTGCTGTTGGATGGTGCTCTAGCTAAACAAATCGAGCTGGAATATAAACTTTTGGAAGCCAAAGACGACGCACAAGTGGCTCTTGACCAAAAGGATGCCTGGGCGTCGCGGCTCGATTCTCTTCTCCAACGTGCCAATAATATCCAGAAATGCAGGCATTGTCAAGAACAGTTCCAGTGGACTCTCGAACGGTCTGGTTCTTTCGGTGGGCTCGGCATGCTGCTCAGATGCGCAAGTTGTCGGACGAAGGAGGTGTTGTGATAGCAAGATGTGGCAAAAATGTAAGGGGAGCCAGCGCTGGCGGCCAGATCTCTTGTGAGACATAGTGCTTTCCTAGTTCGCTGCCCTCGTTTGTGGCATCTTCTGCCGCCCAAACACTAAAGAAGCAGATAGGAATGGCTTGATCCCATGACGAAAAACATCCGCAATATGTATTGCAGCGAAAGCCATTCCACATACTTTCTCCTCACTCTCTACGGCCGGTGGACCTAAGGCCCTTCGTCTCAAAATCTCAATGTATCGAAGATCAGAACTGATGCAGAACCGTTGTGTCCAATACCATCTTCTCTTATCTTTCTCGCGTCCAAGAAAGCGAGCACTTACGCTGTCCATGTTTTTTTGCTTGGTCGTGCTTGCCAACAAAGAACAGACTTCATTAGCTAGTGGTCAGCATACTACACAGCTCACAACATCTTTCTGCTTCACAATACCACATCTTCTTCTCTCTTCCACCACGAGCCACCATCAATTCCTTCCTTCCCTCATCATCCATCCAGTCTCGAACTGCCCTCCCTCCGTCAGAGCCCGAAACATCTAGATATCCCACGGATATCACCAGATACCAAACAGGACCGATGCCCAAATTGCCGCCCTTGTGGCATCGGACCTCAAGTTGCCGGAATCCGGCGACTACTGCGATCACACGCTCGTGTGTGGTTCAAAGAAGTGTCGCCTTCATCGCGCTATCATGTGCCCAAATTAGACTCTTCTTGCTAGAGGCCATGACGGATACCTCCGGGTAGGTTTCCCCTTCTCCCCCGACGCGAGTATTTTGTAAACAAGCTCCAGGAGGCCGTCACTGTCGGATACCCAATGTTCGAGGACGACCCGGTCATAGTGGAGCGCATGGTGCGTTACTTCCGCAACCACGAGCACTCTGAGTCTACCCCAACTACCGCTCAAACTCCAGGAACCCAAGCCATGGGCAACGCACGCTTCTATGTTCTTGCCGACAGATACATCGCTGTGGGCATGAAAGACTCCGCACAAGCCAATCTCGAGGACTGCGTCTCAGAACGATCGCCCCTCCTCCAAATTCCTCGAGCAGTCCTCCAGGTATCTTCAAGGACACTCCGCCATGACAAGGGTCCCCCGATTACTACGACAAGTTCTTCGGAGACTGAAACAGCGCCAATACCCAATTTAAGAACGGTGAACTAGCCGTAGCCATCAATTCATCAACCAAAGCACGCTTGAATACTGTTGCAGATAGAAGACTTGACAAAAGGTTGTGCCAAACAGATACAGGGCCCAACTTACCGCGAACATACAGCTGAAAGCGTCATCCCCCCCCAAGCCTTAGCTACGCACGACTGATTTTATCGAGGGGATAACGGATCTGGCGGAGGAATGCCGGAGAATGTCAACACTGGATTGGGACCCTCCTGCTTTTGGCACGAAAGAGAAGTGTAAAGTTATGAAGAACACGCGGCCACGCTCTGGGATGGCTTCGAGCAGTATGCTAGAGCGGACTATATCCCTTCAAGTGTTGCGAGTCAGGGATAAGGGGAGCTCAAACGGTGTGGGTCAAGGGTCAAAATGCGTTATTGACAGATGATTTAGGTGGAGACCGTGGCATTGCGATGGTTGTTGGGAGAACCCCCGTGATCTACAACATGACGGACTGCTTCAGTATAAGACGATAACAACTTCCGGGCATTCGTGGGTGAGCGAAACGTCTTCCATTTGTCTATTTACCGAGTTTCGCAGCATCTAATCAGATCCACTACAGCCTATCGCGATCCTCCAAATCCTACACCACCATGCTGCAATGATGCCAATCCCTGACACCTCGTACACGACCAATTCCCTTCCATCTCCCTATCAACAACCCCCTAACCCTCCTCCCAGCTACCGACTTCTCCTTCCACCATCTCCGTATCCGCCTCCGAATCACACCTTCGCCTCGCCATCGCCTTCTCCCTCATCCTCTCCTCCCTACCGGACATATCCTTCGCCTCCTCCAACGTCGTCCACACATAGTCCTTCTTCACGCTATCATACCAAACCTTCTTCCTGCCAGCCACAGGATCGTGCGCCTGGCCTAAAAACTTGAGATCCAACACATTCATCCGTCCACTGAACCAGTACCTAGGCCACGGCCCCGCGAGTATCGACCCCCCATCCCCGTCCCCACCATCGTCGTGGAACTTCGTCCCCGCGGGTCTCATCGGCATGTCCCGCCGGCCCTCTTGTCCGTACTCGTACACCAAAGCCGTCGGTGCGAAGCCGAGTTTCTGGCGCCGGCGTTCGAGGAGGTGGTCCGGGTGCCGCAAGCGTACGGCCCTGCTGCCGTTCTCGGGTTCGATCTCTTGGGCTAGGTTGTGCGTGCTGTGGTAGTAGTTGGGGTGGCGCTTGAGGGATTGGTCGAAGGGGGCGATGGGCGGGTATGCGAAGAAGGTTTGAGGGATTGGGTAGGAGGAGGGGGCGGGGAGTGGGGAGTGCGTGTGGGGGAAGGGCGGGTTGGTGTGAGGTGGTCCGTTCGCGGGTGCGGTGGTGGGTGAGGGTGGGGAAGTGGTCGTGTCGGCGATGTCGCGCTCGGCATAGAGAGATGCCTGGGCTGTTGTTGTTGATGATACTGCTGGATATGGCGTCTTTGGGAAGCTATTGGTACGATGGGGTCTGTCTGAGTGAGACATGCTGTCTGTTATATTTCGCTCGTCACATCGAATGTCTTCGGACATTGGTGGGGAAGGATATTGTGTCCGTGGAAAATTGGTCCTTTGTATTTGACCTGAACGGCCACACCATCCCTCCGGATTCTTCATCGTTGCCGAGACGGAGACATCCTGCGACTTCTGTAGTGGCGGAGCGTGCCACGATACGTGTCTCCTAGCTTCAAGACCGGTACGTGGTTCCATGGTGGTGAAGCTTCGATGTATCATTTCTGCGCTTCGGCTTGGAATATTTCCTGGAGATTGTAATGGAGTGTTGGTGAAGGGGTGAAGGAGTTATGACAGAAGCAGTGCATTGATATATATATATCCAAGCGCTCAGGATATTGGAATATATCGAGGGGAAAAAATTCGACGATCAGGAAATTTTCAAACTCTGGTTGGAGTCATCGGAAAAGTGCATTAAACCTACCTGGCAGATCGAGCATCAAAGAGGAGTCTTGGCCTCTTGGCCTCTTGGCTTTGCTTCGAGAAACGTCGAAATTGATGAAAAATCTTGGTCGCTTGGCCATGCTTCGAGAAACGTCGAAATTGATCAAAAATTCGTGGTCGCTTGGCCATGCTTCGAGAAACGTCGCGGTTGGTGAAAAGTCTAGGCCTGTCCGGGGAGTGAGTGAGAAAGACCCTTGGCTTGAAGCTAGAACGTTTGAGAAGAGCTGGATTCCGAAAATGCGTCCCACCGGTACCGGCACACGGTAGCCGGCGGGGATGTGGATGAAGAGAAAACCGTTTGATCTATCCAGTCTACGGAATACACGTGCGTACAGGAGCCCGTTCAAAGCGCCGTCTCTTTTCCGAAATGCCCCGACTCGTCAACGTCCCATCGCACCGTTACCAAGAAACCTTCCCGACAACCCCGCCGGACCCCAAATGTTACCTTCACTCCTGCTGCTGGGTGTGCCCTGACTGCGCTCATTTTTGCTCCTTTCTTCCATCAAAGCCCAGCTGTTCATCCTCTGACGATCAATATGTTCGCGAATGAGGGAGTTCAGGAACGGGTTGTTCCTCGTGGAGGGCTTCAATTTCTCCCATCGACTGGTCGACTTTACCGTGCCATGGGCATTCCACTCGAGCTCTAGGAGAGCGCTGCTGTTGTCTACTTCTTCCTTCTGGTCATCAGTGGTTAGCTTCTTCGCCGGCATTTCATGTGTGCTGAGGGGAACTTACTGGTGATTTCGGCGGTGATGAGGGGACTGATGAGGGCGGTGTAGATCCCTCGCTCCTGGTCTGTCGCGAGGATGGGCTGGTTGAGCGATGCTCGATTGATCCTGTGATTGGGTGTTCTTGCGAAGTGTCAGACGGTTGGCCGATGCTGAGTGTTGGACTCTGCTCTGCCACGGATGGACACCCTAGATGCAGTTCGGGAAGACCGGGTCTCTTTGATACGAGTACGCTCCCCTTGGGTAAATGCGTAACTTGAATTATGCCCATTGGTGGTTGGTATCCTGGAAGTTCTGCTTTCACAGAGTCTTGTCTTGCCGTGGGCATCGCTACATCGAGCTCCTTGGCACGAGTTCCTCGTGCGGAAGTAGCAGTCTCGAGTGATACTGATCGTACACTTGATGTCGTCGTTAGTCGTGTCGTTGTAGTTGCTAGCTGAAATCGAAATTCGTCCTGGAATTGACGGCGAACTTCTTCTGCGCTGAGCTGTGTCTTCTGCTCTTGCTGCCTTGACGAGCCTGCTTCAGTAGAAGGGACGGCTTGGCTGGTATTGCCACATTTCTCTGGCTTTGGCGGTGTGAGCCCAGATTGCTGGCTTGCTTGCTGTGGTCCTGCAGCATTAGTGGCGATCTTTGTATTGGCCGCTGGATAGCTACTTGCCTGAATACGAGCTTTGAAACTGCTTCTAATCCTTTCCTGGTCCCTTGCTCTCTCTTCTGCCTCTGCTCTGAGTCTTTCCTGTCCATGTTTCAGTGCCGTTGCCCAAGGGTTAAGATCTTCAGCCTTCTGTCTTTTCCTCTGGCATTGGTATTCCGTGTCCATCTGATCACGAGTGCTCATCTGCCTGGTGTATTCTACTACGTTGCCGAGTTCGTGGTACAACAACACAGCTTCCTCTTCGATATCTTTCAGCCTTCTCCATTCTCTTAGTTCGCTAATTTCGTCGTGTCTCGCTTGCATATCGTTGATGAAGTGCTCGAAGCGCTGCTCCTTAGGGGTCATCAAGCGCCCATTGAAGACCCCCCATCTGTAGTATAGGGACCCGGTCGGCGGGAACGGTCTGGTGACGGGCGCTTGTGTAAAGGTCCTAAATCCTAGGTTACTTGACATCCAGCGCTAACAATGAGGGAACAGACTTACCTTTTGTACGGTTCACGTGGGTCAAGAGGATTCCGTTTCCGGTTCCGTGGTCGTTCCACAGACGAGTCTGCGTAGGGATCTTTAGGCCAGTTCGCGTAGGGATTCATCTTGTAGATTGGGGAATAGGCTGATACCTAGAGGATGCGGGATTTTTTTGATGTCTATATAGATGATGATTCTCGCCGATGATGATTCGGAAAGCTCTTGCTTTTTTGAAGAAGAATTGAATGTGTGGAAGATCAATGATGGCAGGGAAGAGAAAGAAGTTGGTCAATAAGTAGTTCCATGATCCCACGAGCCAAGAAGAGAAAAAGAGTCATATCAAATTTTTCAGGGCCAAGTGCCCCAGTCATGGAAGCAAATCTGCTCAAACGAGGCCAGTATAATGGAAAATACAGCATTCGGGTGCGCTAAAGAAAAAAATCCATGATTTACGCTGAGGGATATACTATATATATATCTTGGCGAAGTAAATGTTCTCGAACAGGACTAGTTTGGTGCTTGGCGATAGAGATCCATCACTTCTGCCTTCGAAAGCATACAGGAGAAAATTCATTTGGAGGAGTGTTTTGAGGTTCTCCAGCGGGTTGAGTTGTGTAATGGTAATCATTTGTCAGTGGTCAAGTTGACCGTTTGTCTCGCCGTCTACTGTTGAAGGAACGTTTATAAGGCCAGGAACGGGTCGTTCCGGCGACACGTGATTCGTATCTAATGGCAGCGAATCATTCACACTCGTAGCAGTAGTATCACAAGAAATGAGTACTTCGTCAAACCCTTATTATCGTAGGATTGGAACCCTTGGGTCGGAGCAAGAAGACCTGTCCGGCTCTGAAGATCTTGACAAGCGCGAAAGCGGCTGCGGTTAATGGAGATCAACAGATGGAATTCTCAGCCGGATGAGTCTCCGAACGCGACGTTCCAGCGAAGATGGGTAAACTCCAATAATTCATGATTCTGGAAGGCCATTGCAGCAAAATGCAACAGTAAGCGGGCCTTGAGCTCCACAATTGCCTTTACAGGTATGCAGCCTCCTGCTTTCAGTCAATTCCAGTCGCCACGATTCGTTTTGCGCGTAGAAGGGATGGGACGGCTCGAACAACGGGTAAATTGGCGCATATACTAGGCTTGCGATCCTGGTGGGACAGTGGGGGCACTGTTTCTGGAGCAATGTTGTTATAGCTCCAGCCTTTTTGCTTTTCAACCCTCACCAGCTTGGACGTTCCTCATAATCGTTCCTGGTAAAGTTGCTAGCAGTTTCGCATTTCAACCATGCTCAACTTATCACTACATGGGCCCGTCAGCCTCCCACTCCAGGTTGGTCCATCGCCCGTCATTCCTACAGCCCCAGACTATGGCATATGCGATCGACGGTATGGAGATCACTTGACACCTCTGCTCTGCGGTTGGGCAGCAGAAACACTGATTAAAGGCGATTCGCTTGTCCCGTATACTGTACGTGGTGGTGTCCCAGGCCCTCAAACTCTGCCATACACTGCCATATTTGGTGAGTAGCCGCTGTCTTCGAAACCTCTTCACCTTTCTTACAGCTGCTGGGCAGGGAACTGCAAGATATGGATCGAAATAGCAGGTCCGGCAACCCCACAAATCTATGAAGCTGTTCCGAATGAGATCCGAGAAATGGCAGGATGGGTCATAGAACAGTGTGTCGGCGGCAATGGAAGGGGCCATGGTGGCTTCGCGACAAAGGATATCAGCGAACTTACTGCCTATGTCACGGAGCCAGATGCAAATATCGGCGGAATGTATCGTAAGTAAGCTTTGCAAAGAGCTTTGCATTCAGAGTTCCAGGCTGAATTCGGCCGCAATACCACAGCAATCTCGAGTGCATTTCTAACCGTTACGGTGACGGGCGCTTGGGATCAGTCAATTATGCCGCCTTCCCCAGGCAACTATGACCCATCGATCGCACAGCATCTTGCAGATGTCGAAATCGACGCGTGGCATAAAGCAGCTCCTGGTAGTCCACTGCGTCAGGACTTTGCATCTCGCCAGCAATTCTTCACGAGGCAATCCATGCGTATGCAAACAGGTGGAAGCAGTATCACTTGGTGGGATTCGAATCCGCGGATAGCAACCTCGGAGAAGTAACGTAGTCGAGGATTTCAAAAAGAATCAAGCCCCAAGTTCTTCATGGTCTGTCATTTGGGCCCTTGTGCTTTTGTCTTCCGATACTTTGTCCTAAATACTTCCATAGACTTCATGTCACATTCTTCAGTATCGTATGGGTTGAGGATGTACCACTCCTTGCCCCTGCACTTTTTAGGATAAGCGTTGAGATTGCCCCCACTGAAGTCGTGAGTGGTCAAGTCTCGAAAAAGCATTATGTCATACTCCTTAGGGATGAAATTGACGGGGTCAACGAAGACACTGAGAGTGACTTTCTTGTCGGTGCTGGCATCAACGATACGAACATCACGCTTGAGGGGCGCTGTTGTGGGCTTTACTGTGGAATTGCTCACGTACTCAATCATAGCAAGGATGTTGACTTGTTTGTTGCGTGTGGCGTTGGTTCCTGTCACAGATGCTAAGGTTGACAGCTGCAAAGGCGACGGAACTTGTTCGGGTGAGGCCCGAATTTGGGCAGATTGAGGTCGTGTTATCGGGATGTTGGGCGTAGAAGCACTGCTGCAGTGGTCGTCAGTAGACCTTGGTTGGGCGTTATCGTGTTCTTTTTCTCTCGTCATCTTAGCTAATGGAGTCTCGCGAAGCCTCTGGGCTTTGCTAGCCAGTGAAATTAGGTCTGGATCGAGATCCGGCGGAGCCATTCCTCTCTTCCTCTTCGTTAGCTCCGCCATTGCTGACTTCGCAAAGAACAAGTCTTTACTGCTGGCGATATCCTCATGGGTCTCGGTAGGACTAGCCCTAGGTAGTGAACGCTCTGTCCTGATTATGTCGACTTCGTTGCTTTGATCTTCGTCTTTGGCAGATACTTGGTCCTGTGGACCTGAATCACCTTCCTCAGCACTTGCAGAAACACTCTTTGGGTCGGTACTACGATTGTAACGCTGCTCTTCGCCGATTGAGTAGAAGTCAGATATGGCGAGATAGCTAGCCCGAGTCAGAAGCAGCGATCCCGGATTTCCCGCAGACAGCTTACAAGACGTCTCCTTCCCCACCCAACCGTTTCCCCCTCGCTAGATTATACTCCTTGAGAACGACATACGAGCCTTCCCGCACATTGAACGTGGTGAGCCACTTGTGTAAGCGGCGCTTTACAACAGCTGATAGATTAGAAATATCAGAACAGTCCTCATTAGGGTAGAGATGGTGAGTATACAAACCTTGTATAGTCTTTTCCCTATCTGTCAGATGCATACGATACGCCTCCAGGCCGGATGACTCGGTAGCAGAAGGGACTTTTACGGTCGAGATCTTGTCCACTAGAAGCTTAATGTTGGGAAAACAAACTTGGGTGCGGACAAGCTCTTTGATGATGGGCTTTATGTAAGATGCTGAGTCCTCATCATGAGAAGCTCGAGCTGGGCCCCGGGCTACGTAAGGTGTTTCATTCCCAAGACCGTTTGCGTTGTGGTCTTTGATATCCATGACGCGTCCATGTACATAAAAAAGTAGATTCCAACTGATCTCGACCTTGGGCAATACATATCTGGCAACATTGCTCTTCCTCACCTGATATAACTGGTGGCGGAGATTACTGAAAAATCGTGAAATGCTTGTCCAACACAAATTGACATCTCGGCCTATCCCCGGCTAAAATTTGACGGAATCAATGCCTATGTCCATGCCTACAATGAAGAGGTCTTGACGGGCACCTCTCTATTTACCCCGCTGTTGCCCCTTTATATGCAGCAAAAGATTCCTTTAAGCTCAGGATTGAAACATTCCCATAAAAGTCTCGAGGATATCATTTATGATCTTGCACAATTTCACATCTACAGCATCTCCTTTGCACCGTTGAGGAGACGTGGGTCTTGTAGGGACGGTGTTTGCCTGACGTCTGATCCCGAACTTCGACTTGCTGTTCATGTATCTCTCGCTGTTTAGCTCGATTTCATCCTTCTTGCCCGCGTGTCCATTTCTCATCTTCATCTTCCTCGCCCTCGAACAATGTCTCCCCACCCACGCTACCCTCTCCCTCCCTACTATCCAAAAGTTCCAGCGTTGCTGCACTAACAGCTTTATCGGTGTCGGTCCTCGCCATCCTGCGCTCCAACCACTTCCACATCCTATCAACCCTCTCAATCTTCCTCAAGCGCCCAACCTTCTCCCTCAACCCCTCCACGACGTCCCTCCATTCCCCACCCCTCAGCCTATTAACGACATGCGGTCCGTATATGCGGATGCCCACAAATATGCTAATGATAACGAGAATGAAGCCAACCAGAGCAAGGATGATGGCGAGACCGAAGATGATTTCCTTAAGAATCAGCCATACTTTGGCGGGAAACTGGTGAAACATTTCGCCCAAGGAGGGATAATGGCGGGGAAGGAGGGCGTGTAGGGAGGTCGGCGCCATTCTGAAAGATCTTGTTATGTCAAGAATGGTGGATTTCTTGTCGAGGTAATCACTATCAGAGATGGTAGGCGGCTTGTCGTCGGACGGGTAGATGCTTGATGTACAAGTGGAAGGTTCTTATAGAAAGAGCGCTGGATCAGCGCGACTGCTATTTCTCTTCTCTGATGTAGAACTGAATCCTACTGACACAGCCGCGAGGGGCAGCAGCCTCACTGGGAGACTTGTTGAAGCCGCAAGACGAGGCGCGGAGGCGGAGGCTGAGGCTGAGGCTGAGGCTGAGGCTGAGGCTGAGGCTGAGGCTGAGGCTGAGGCTGAGGAATTTACGGGGAATTTACACTTTAGTGCTAGGTCAGATTGGTCTAGCAGCATCAAAGTCTTGGCGTAGTGAGAACTTGACTGAGTAATCGGTGTCTTGCATTTTCGGAGATAGACAGGATGCTTCCAGGTGCCACACGTAGTCGAAAATAGCCAGTCTTGATGTTTGATTTTCATGTTGTCCTTTCTCATGCACTCATCTTATCCCTCGTTTTCTCATAATCACATTTCTATCAAAAGAGTGCAGGCGTCATTGTGCAGCTGGGGCTGACCAATGATCTCCACCCGCCGGGCGCCTACTTCATGCGTCGGGGGCGGCCATTAAATGTCTCCAAGAGGTCGTACTCGTCGCAGAAGTGCAAAAGACCAGTCTTACCAGCGTTATCTTCTTACCAGCAGAGTCTCGAAGAGTCAACATTGGGATGACGAGTTCGACGAAGATATCAATCCCGACTCCGACGCAGCCTTTCTCCGCAGGCACCGGTCAATCGACCGAGACAATTCCGACACTGGACAGCAAGTAGCCAAGCCGGGGCTCCTCCAGCGGGTCTTTACTTTAATGTCTCAATTGCCTCTTCTGAGAGGTTTCTCGTCAACAAAGGATGCAGCATCCTACGGTGCCCTACCTAACCAAGGTTCGAGATCCCAGTCCGCAGACTGGGACTTGGCAGACGATCTACCACTTGCTGCTACCAGTGAAGACGAAGATGAAGGCGACCAAGTCGTTAGTATCGATGATGATGAGGATGTCTTGGATCCACCGGACAACTCACCCTATCCACAAGTGCGTGCCTCAGTAGCCGCGAGCGATGATATCTCTGCTTCGATCAACACCCCCCGAATGTGGATCTTGTCTTTTTTATGTGCTCTGCTGGGATCTGCAACGAATCTTTTCTTCTCTCTTCGTTATCCTAGCGTCGCAATCACCCCAGTGATTGCGCTGGTCGTTGTGCATCCGTTGGGACGAGCTTGGGATCGGCTGCTTAAATCACCGGACGATCCTGTGGAGACTTTTGAGTATGGTAATCGAGTCCGCGCAGTCAAAGTACGGGATCCCGTACTTTATCGCTCGAGAATGTTGCGCCTGAGACGTTGGCTGGCCCAGGGCCGTTGGAATGGCAAAGAGCACGCTTGTGTAAGTAGATCTTAGGGGTATGCCTCCCTACTGTTGCCAGAATTGGGGCCGGAAATTGTATTTGGAGAGCAGCATAGCTCTTTTGTTGGTCAGGTCTATTTCATGACTAGATTCTTGCCTTGAAGAAGCTACGCTGACTCGGAAAACTGTGTAGGTATATATCAGCAGTAATGTAGCATTCGGGTTTGCTTTCGCCACTGATGTATGTGCTGTCTGACTTGCTACTTTATAATCTGATAAGTTTCGAGGTCATCGTCGAGCAATCTAAATTCTATCACCAAGATCCAAGCATAGTGTACCAGCTTCTCCTCACCATTTCAACCCAAATTCTGGGCTACTCTTTCGCGGGGCTTACACGTCGCTATCTTGTTCGACCGCCTTCTATGATTTGGCCAGGTACTTTAATGTCTACTGCAATGTTCACTACCATGCATAGCTCGGAAAACAAAATTGCTAATGGCTGGATGATCTCGCGCTGGAAATTCTTCCTTCTTGTCTGGTCTGGAGCTTTCGCTTGGTACTTTCTGCCCGGTCTGTTGATGCCTGCCCTGAGCTACTTTAGCGTTGTTACGTGGTTTGCTCCTAAGAATGTTGTCGTTGCAAACCTGGTGAGCTGCTCTCGGAATTGAAAACAGACATTGTCGCTGTCACTGACAGCAGCCAGTTTGGCGTCTCCTCTGGATTGGGGCTCTTCCCAGTGACATTTGACTGGGCTCAGATAGCCTACATTGGATCTCCTCTGTTGACTCCTTGGTGGGCGGCGGCTAATGTAGTGGGAGGACTTGTGATTGTAATGTGGATCATGGCTCCTATTCTTTGTGAGAAGACTCTGTTAGATATTATGGGACACAATTACTAAGGAATGTTAGACTACAGAAACGCGCTTTTCTCTTCTTTCATGCCCATCATCTCATCTGCAGTGTTCGACGACACCGGCAAGCCGTATGATGTCAGCAGAATCCTCACGAAGGACTACCACTTCGATCACGAGGCCTACACTAAATACAGCAAGGTCTACCTGCCCATCACCTATGTCTTGTCTTATGGCGTTCAGTTTGCAGGTCTCTCGGCTTTAGTCACACATACCATCTGCTGGCATGGCCCAGACATATGGCAGCAGTCCAAGAAGTCGTTTTCCGGAGACGTCCGGGAAAGCAAAGATCATTACCAGCCGGTGGCGTCCGGCGTGAGAAGTGCAAAGTCAACAACAAGCACCCACAGTGGCCGCTCGACAACAGAGCCAGACTCCAGTGCTGCTAGTATAGGCAGCGAAGACGTCCATTGTCGTCTGATGCAACGCTACGAAGACGCTCCGATCAGTTGGTATCTTGCCACGTTTGTAGGAATGCTTGCTATTGGTATGTTTGTCGTCGAGTACTACCCTGTCTACCTCCCATGGTATGGTCTACTGCTCGCCGTTTCCATTACCGCCCTCCTCTTCATACCGGTCGGCATCGTCATGGCTATCACGAATCAGCACAGCAGTCTCTATCTAATCTGCCAGATCATCTGCGGATTCGTCTTTCCAGGGAGGCCTGTTGCTAATATGGTAAGTCCCAATCACCTATGCTCCCAAAGTAGTTGAGCACGTCACTGACCATAAATGACCGTCACTTTTTACAGGTCTTTGTCACCTACTGCTACATTTCCTCCGCCCAAGGCATCAAATTTTCCTCCGATCTCAAATTAGGCCATTACATGAAGATCCCGCCCAAGCTCCTCTTCAAAATCCAATTAGCCGCCACCCTTGTCTCCAGCGTTGTCCAAATCGGCGTTCTAAATTGGATGTTCACCTACATTCCAAACATCTGCACTCCTGAAGCAATCAACGGCTTTACATGCCCCATAGCCCGCGTGCACTTCAACGGTTCCATCCTCTGGGGCGTAGTAGGTCCGCAACGCTTTTTCGGCCAAGGCGCTCTCTACAGACCACTGATCTGGGCATTCCTAATCGGCTTTATCGCCCCAATCCTCATCTGGCTAATCGGCCGCCGCAGCATAGCCAGCAGCTCATGGCGCAAAATCAACCTCCCCGTCCTCTTCGGCAGTCTAAGCTGGATACCGCCCGCCACGGGTCTCAACTTCTCAGTCTGGGCCCTCGTCTGCTTCCTCTTCAACTCGCACCTGCGCCGGCGCGCTCCGGCTTGGTGGGGGAAATACACAATGACGCTTTCCGCGGCGCTGGATTCGGGGTTAGCGTTCGGGGTCTTGGTGGTGTTCTTTTGCTTTTTGTATCCGGGGTGGGGGTGGCTGGGGAAGTTGGAGTGGTGGGGGACGAGCGTTTACAAAGACGGGTGTGACTGGAAGGGATGTCCATATAAGACGTTGGCGCCTGGGGAGCATTTTGGATTAGGAATTTAGGCTCTGTCATCTGGCAGGAGACCAGCACAACGCCAGGTCTCCGTTGATCCTCCCACTCATCCTTTAATTGGGCCATCGTAGCCATGAGAAGCAACACTGTTGTTGTTATATTGCGGACTTGGGGAATCAGGGTCTGGGATTCGACCTCAACGTAAGATACCTTCGAGCTCCCGGTCGAGCTGCTAAGCCCACTGCTTTGGTTTCTGTACGTGTTGGCTGCGATGCGAATGCAGCGCAGATCCAACCACCTGGCGATAATCTTACCGTTCGCCTTTTCCGCCAGAGCAGTAAGCCTTTCATTACTGAACGTCACCCTTTCCAAGCCTTTCTCTTACTTTGAACCGAAATCTACTCACAGCACCCAGACAACTTCACACGATATTGTAATCCAGTCAACTAGAGTGCAAAACGTCTAAACATCTATCAAGTGCATAGCCATCAGTGAGTGGCATTGACGCTGGCGGACTCGGTCACAAAATACTCGCCCTTCCCACCGTCTGTGGAGGCTCCTGGCTCGTTGACAGGGATCTCAATCATCGCCTCTTCAAATGCAGGACCATCATGAGCAGCGTCCATTGCGACCTTGTCCTTCAGCTCATCCATTGGCTCCTTACGTGCATTCGAATCCGCTTCGCTTCCGCCAACCGCCGCCTCTTTGGTTGCCTTTCCCCACGAACAGGGAAGGAGCCAAGGGGCCGAAGATCCACTCGTCGTTGCCTCTTTGGCTTCTTCCCCGGTCGTGGTTCCGTTGGCGGTGGAGTCTGGCACGGATCCGTCGACAAGATGGTCGTTCGTCGGCTCTCCGACATCGGTATCAGCTTCCGTTCTATCGGCTGGCATGGCGTTGGGGGCCTTTTCGGCTTCCGTTGCTTCACTTTGAGGGAGTAGGAAGTTTCCAAAGTAATGTTTCAACCGCGCCGTCTCGTCCGGGAAAGCACTTATTCCCACCCAGAGATCGGGCCGGACTACCACCACGGCACCCTTGGCGTGGTCGATACCCCAGGTGTAGTGAGCGTCCTCGTCTAGTAATCGATCGTCGTAGACGATGGTGGCTACGTCGCCGAGGGTACGAAGCTCTGTATCGGTCGTTCGCTCCGCGATCTCAAACGGGAGGCACATCGTGACGAAGACGATGTTGAAAAGTTCACTTCCGCCATATCCGTTGCAGAAGCCTTTCGACAAGCTCGCGGAGAAATGCTTGAGCCCCTCCCTGACCGGTCCTCGAACGTCGACAGATTTATGCTTGCCTTCATCAACATGTCCTACACCATGATGACAACTCTGTTGGTAACCGTTCCTACTTTGGAGGACGTCTGCATTGAGTGTCTCGGGGACATTGCACGTTACCGCTGGCCCATCTCCCACAGTGACGACCGGGAAAGAAGGCAGTGGTGCGGGATCGCTCGCTACTGATATCAGAAAAAATCAACGGGTAGTCCCCATACAGGACGATTATATCATCATCTCGCTCTGCTTGCAACGAGTGCACTCGAACAGCTTACACTACTCGCGAAGTCCTTGACATGCATATCTGCACACCAACAGTCTCAAAGCTCCGTCATAAGTATCTTCAAGGCTATGCTCGACAGGGCCAACTCGATACCGCAGCAGGCGCAGTCTTTCGATGACCTTTCCACTCGCCCTCCGTCTTCCTCTTGCAACTCGAGTTTCTGCTTTCCTCAAGAACGCTCCTTTGGTCCTGCTCGCCCCCGCTCGACTCCTCACCTTGCGACTTGTACTTGCTATTCCTAGTCCCTCGCTCTCATATCTCGATCTATGCTGCTGTAGTCTATGAAAATATACCTAACTAAAAGCCTCTCATCTTATCCTTCTGGCCATTTCGCCTGAGTCGCTCTGATTGATAGACTCCAGATACTCGATTACCCTAGCAAGCTCCAGATTCTCTTCGATGAACGACGTGGACATAACGCTGTGGGTACGTCGTCGGAATGCCAATGTCTCCCGAGCAGCGTGCAAAGGTGTTTTATCCTCACCGTCACGCACATCGACGTTCGCATCACATTCCTCTACCAATACCTTTACTAGCTGAATCTTCCCGTCCATTGCAGCAAGGTGAAGAACCGTTCTCTTACTATTTCCAGCCTGGACGTCGATATTGCAAGGCTTGTGTATGTCAAGAAGGCGGATAACCTCGTTCTCTTCAAGCCAATATAGAGCCTGCATCAAAGCTGTTTCGAAATCGCTCCAAGACTTGCACGACTGCGACCAGAGGCAAAGAGACGCAGCCTCATTGCTGCTTTGGTCGCAACCATTCGGCCTCGGATTATCATTTTCGAACCTTAGGAAGCCTCCCTTTACATCGAAATCATATGATGACTGAGGGTGGGCCCAATCTACTTCGAATTTAATCGCCCAGATGAATGGAGTTTGAGATTTGTATTCTTCTTCGAGGAGTTCGAATACACGAGCAACTCCACCAGGGCGTTGAAGTATAGCTTGAAGCATAAGGTTCAAGAGACTTCCATTGTTGGCCTCGCATGCTAGATGCAATGCGTTGGCGCCATTGAGATTTTTGCAAGCCGCATGCCGTACCAGAGACTCTGCCAGGTCTTCCTCAATACTTCGCCCTAGAGGAGCCTTTGCCGCCTTCTCGAGTTGCACATCCCAAACGCTGTCGGTCTTAAGCTTCAAAAAGACGAGAGCATGTGAGATCAGGATAACACGCTCCCCGGCGTAATCTCCGAGAATCTCCTCGAGGTATCTGTAGCCGGGTTCCCACGGGTGCAACGGGTCTTTGAACCAAATTTGCCACCATAGAGCAAATGCGGTTTTGGGGTGCAGCAACAGTTCTCTCAAGACTCTAGTCCACAACGGATCAGAGATCACGTGCTTGTCAGCAGCAAGTTCACAGTGGCGCCATCCATGCCTGCCCAAATAGCCCAGACTACTCTTTGCGTTCGAGATTTTCATCATCACCCGTGTTGAATCAATCTTTTTTTGGGAATCCGGTTTAAACTCTCGTTTTGGTAGCATCCACTCAGAAGGATCCAAATCCGCTTCTTTCCAGACCTGATGGTCGGAGTCTTTCATTACCGCGATGAAAGTGTTGGCGACTGCAAGATGACTGCTTTTCATCGAAGTCTCCTCAGCGCTGGTTCCCTCGAGACCGATCCCCGGGTCCAAAATCACTCTGACAACAAAGTTTCTTGCAGAATCGTGAGTCCAACTAAGATGGCCAGAAACGTCCTTTGAAAGGAAGTTTGAGCAGACCTTGTCGATATCCTCGATAGTAATCTCTCCTCGATATGACGGTTCGTTTTCTTCGATACCGATGCGCGATGCATGGGCAACAGTACTCAGTTTTAGAGGTTCGAAAGCGCAAAGAACGAAGCGGAACAGGCGTTTTCGGATTTCGTCAAACCTTGTCAAGCTTCCAGAGTCCCAAAGTTTCTGATAACCGGCCTGCAACTGTCCGTTCGCTTCACTCTTCTTAGTGGAAGTCTCCTGCAAATCTTTGAGGAGTTCCTGAGCATTGTCTTTGAGAACAACAGTCCTAGTACTATTCTGGAGAGGGAGCGTGATATCCAACCAGATTTGGACCCAGACATACCTGGAAGTTGTCAGTGCAATGCTTCAACTTGAATCGCATAACCTACATTCCCTTAGCACGATCGATTAACGACTGCTCAAGCGTGACTAGCAGATCTTTGTGGTCGGAATTTACTGCAGTTCAACCAACTTAGCCGCGCGCTGTTGACATATACTCATAGTGGCATTCACTTACGGAAAATGCTTCTGCTGTCCTTCAGCTTATCCTCCCGAAACTTGATTTCAGTCCGTACGAAGTCCTCTAGCGCATTCCCTGGTGCATTTGCAACCACTTCCATCTTTTCAAGATGCATTTCCTTGAACTGCTCACTTCCGGATAATTGCTCGTGCGAGGAGAAAAGAACCCAAACTTGAGGATTCTTGCTGACAATCTCACTTATGAAAGCACATAGACGCTCCGCGTCCTGAAATGGATCACATTCGTTAAGAGCGTCGATAAGCAGCACGATGTTGTACGACTTCGAGCGCTCGTTCAAAAGATCACGCACAAGGTCTTCATACTCCTTGATATAGATTGTAGCCGTGAGCCCTGACGTATGCTTGTTATAGAAATCCTGAGCTTTTCGCGCGATAGTGAAGTCCGGTAAGAGCGACAATTTTCGACCGATCGACCGAATGACCGTCTCATAGTTTGCGCGCTTTGAGGTGTCGCAGAAATAAGATATGACTTGCAGAACGTCATCACGTGGGAGATAGCCATCAGCCAATTTCTGCAGTTCAGAGACAACGCGATGACTATATGCTGTTTAGTAGACCCCTTGAAGTTAGAAGCCCAACTTACACTATTGTGGTCTTACCCACACCATAGGATCCACTAACCCACAACACACGTTTAGACACGACATCTGAGGTCGTGCTCACAGGAGGCTCAGGAGGGTACAAGTTTTGTGACCAAGCTTTAAAGATCTGATTGTCGAGAATCCACGATGCAGAGTCTTTTTGTCGCCCTTCTGACGTTGCTCGGTCGTTCAGCGCTCGTAGTGATTGTTCGGGGTCATCACCTTTCTTGATCCAGTCGAGAACTTTAGCAATATGCTCCTGACGAGACAGTGCCTCTTCCATTACTTTCCTCCTGGCAGTCCATTTTGCGCGGTGATCTTTCAGTTTCTCTACTTGCTCTTGCCATTCCACCATTTTGGCTGAGAGCTTATTGCCTGTCATCAGGCTGTAAGCATAAGGTCACGTATGCAGTTATGTCATGCTCACCAACTGTTTTTAACCATGACGCATCGCAAGCGATCAGTAGATTACACAGGAGCTGCAATGCGCATTCATAGAGGTCGGGCAGTAGTTTCTCTACTTCTTGAACATCTTTTTCGACTGCAGGAATATTTTTGACAAAGTTCGTTTCGAAGGAGATCCATTCATTGATAGCAGTGGCGCATTCGTACAGCATGTTTCGTATTTTTCGTTTATCTTCGATTGACAATCTGCCAAGCAGGACCTTATTCGAGTTAGTTAGCTCTTAGGCAGGTGGTAGACCACTGACATCGATAACGAAAAAGGTGGCCGCAACCACAATGGGAGCTGTCTGATGATGATCCACACCTGCGATGGTCATCGCGACCTGCCTGACCGTGCTGACACTTGGGCCGGCGGCTTTCGCTCTCAGCCACAGACTCCTATAATCTGGTTTGCTTTCGCTCAGCTCTAACAGTCTGCTAGCCTTGTCGTTCTTGGAAATGTAGGCATTCTTGTATACTTTGTCGAGGACCTGGTACTTTTCTGGGTCATCTTTCTGCAATGTCTCCAGAGCTTCCTGCCAAATCGCGGCGTGCGCATTATCACTGTTGATAATTTTTGTATCTATCCGGGGCTGTACAGGTGCTTCAGCCGTAGCGGCGGGGTTTGCTGTTATCGGTGTCTCCTGTGCAGCAGAGGCTGTAGGTTGTTGTGTCTCGACAGCACTCTTTACTCTCTGTACCCGCTTCTTGACGAAATCACGGGGTCGCTTCATTTCGAACAGAGAAAATTCCAAAACGAGGTAATTGGAAAGCGAGAGAAAAAGGGGTTTTCGTGGTGATGCTTCCTTGATGTCGACGAGAGGGGGCGGGGATTTAAAGCGCTGAGAGGTTTTGCTTAGATCAGGCTGAAGGAAGATTGCTGGTGGAGGGTACCAAATTTAGAGCACCCGATTTAGAGCGTGCTGCATGTCTGCAGGTCTGGCGCTTCCCTTGATCGAATTTTATCGTCTGATTCCGCCAAGACGTCTCGTTCCTCAGCCGAGGAACGAGGCTGAGTGTGGGGCACGATTGTGAGTATCATGCGGTTTCTACATCACTGTTCCAATAATCTTCTCGTCCTGGTAATCCGCTAGTAGATGACAGAACCTACCTATAGTCTAGACACTTACAGCTGGCGTTGATCCTGGGGCAGATGTACACCCTCTGGTCAACGGTTTCTCGAAACCAGACTTCTGCGAATGTAAGACGTGTAACGTCGGTCGCTGTACTCGTATGTGGGGTTCGTGGCTATTCAACGCTTAGGGCCCGTTTAGATCTATCTTACCATTCCAGCTGTCCGAACTTTCACTATCTCCACGGAGTTGATGCGACTCGAAAGGATTATCCGAGTTCATGGACTTGCACCCGAAAGTCCCGGCAAGCGCCGCAGAAGCCCTGCGAGTAACCCTACTCAAGCCGGTTTTTAATGTTTGGCCACCTTACTACTTTGAGAGGCGTTCCCAAAGTAGTAAGGTGGCCAAACATTAAAAACCGGCTTGAGTACATAATGGAAGAATTCTAGAGTGGTCCAGGCGGGGCGTCAAGACTTTCCGTGCACTTTATTTGAAAAGGTAATTATCCGAGGGTGGTTTGCAGAAGTCCTTGGACATGCCGAGATTATTCCGGTAGCTTACCTCCTTTTTCTACCCATTCTTTCCTTCCACATCCACACCACTCCACATAAAGACTGTCACATGCAGAAGCGTGTAGAACAGTGTAAGGAACGTGATGGATTAAGCACTGAATTCTAGTGGTAACGTCCATGATCGGATAACGAGAATGACTGGGCTTCGAGAATCTTAGTAAGCACATACAAAATCTAGTAGTCTAACCGCATGTAGCATAGATTTGTCAGCAAGGGTCTTTCTGCAAAACAACAAAGTTCGTATTCGGGCGACGTTCTCTGTATAAAGCGATTTGTTCTCCGAGGGGCTCAATTGACTCAATTGACTACCATATGGGCCTATTTGAAGGCCACTACATAGACAAATACATCATTGTTTCACTACATTACACATGGTTTATGGACTGAAATAGCGGAGAAAGGTGGCTAGCAGCAGCTTTATTATGGAGAACACTAGTGGTAGCCCTACCAAATTTGACCAATTATCTCTATGCGCTAATGTTAGTATGCCAAGATTCTCGAAGCCCAGTCATTCTCGTTATCCGATCATGGACGTTATATAGAAAAGAAGTAGACTTCTCTATCAAATAGTAGGAATCTTTAGTGGGGGAACCGGAATAATCTCGGCATGTCCAAGGACTGCTGCAAACCACCCTCGATCGCTACCGTATGCAAAGCAAGTATCAGCTCATGCAAACTAACCAGTGAGACGCCGATTATTTCTAGAATGAATGCTCAATGAATGCTCGACAGCCTATGGTGCTTATCTTTCACCCCCTTCACTCTCGGCTCACCTTGCTCACTCTTTCGATTTTACCCGCTCACCCTCAACTCACCCTTTCGGGGTGATTTTCCAGAGCGGCGAGAGGCACTTGATTCGATCAGGGCGTGTCGACAGCGAGGAAATGTGTTTCCCACCCACAAATCTCCCATGTAGCACATGCAGTAATAGTTCACAGTGCATTACTGGAGACGGCTAGCTTTAAACAATCTCCCGCCAATCTCTCGCATACAAATCTCACGCTTCTCCTTAGTTGGCGCCTGGAGTCACTAGGTAGGAGTACGAAACACAGATCGTTAGCATCATGGCATAGGTCCACCATCATTCATCTCATCTAGAATATAGGCACAATCTCATCATCCTCATCGTCCTCCTCACCATCCATCACCTGCGTCACCATCCTCCCCACTCCACCACCCATATCCTCAGACCTCGCATCGCCCACTCTTCCCACGTTCCCATCTCTCTTCCCATCCACAACCTCATGACTCCCCCCAGCGGCCTCATCACCCATCAGCACATCCACTAACCTCTCACATCCCCTCCTGACTCCTTCATCCTCGACTTCTAGATGTAGCTCCCTGATCACTGGATATGTGCCTGACTCTTTGACTAGCCGTGCACCCTCAACCCCACCCCTCGTACTGAGTAGAAACAGCGTCTCCAGATGGATTTTCAAAATCTTCACATCCTTCTCCCGCACATGCTCATCCCCCAAATACTGACACACCTCGGGCAGACTGTCCATCTCCACTTCACTTAAGGCCTCTTGATCCGATGAGCAGAGTGGTAGTAAGATCGGTGGCAGCACGGATGCTGCAGGTTGAAGGAGGTATGGTATATCGGTATGTAGGAGTGCAGTATTTTTGAGGAGAGAGGCGGTGCCGAGGCGACGGATGGGGGAGGGGGATGTGGTGTGGGGAAGGAACGTCGTCAGAGGGTCGAGGGTGGTGTGGGAGGGTGGGGTCGTGAGGTAAGCTACGAATGCTGGATCCTGTCTGCTTGTCAGTGTGTAATACTGTATCAATGGAAAGGGAGAAGCGAAGGGTTAGAGATACCTTGGCCAAATCCCCAAAAAACCACGCCAAATAATCAAATCTCGCCTCCGGGTTATACCCGCCTTCGGCACCCTTATTGAACAGCTCAAGCAGCTGCGTAACAGCCAGCTTTGATGGAGAGAGTGCGGGCACCGTTGTTCGAGTGAGTGTGACGAGGCGGGTTATAGAAGGGGACTTCGAGAGGTTCGCTAGCAGCATGGAGATTGGATCGGCGTTTGGTTCTTTGGAGTTCTGTGATGGACATTGGTCAGTTTGTGCTAAAACGTAGAAAGGATGAAAGGACGAGTGGTTGAAGGGTTGGATGGGGCCAACTGACATACTGTTACTCGTACAAGCAGCGTCTCGAGGAAGGCATCATCCTCAGCTAGAAGCCCAAGCACGTCTGGATCCTTGGAGATGTTGATGAGGATCGTGAGGGCATTCTTTGCTATAGCCTTTACGCTCTCAGTTAGTGCCTGCTCGTCTTCCAAAGATTCAGAGAATGAGCGTGGCTCACAGCGTAGTCCTTGACCAACAGCTTCAGATCTTTCACCGGTATGAGCTTGGCGGTTTTAAAAATCGCTGGCTGGATTTTGGAGTATGGGAGGAGATTCTCCGCCGCTGGAAAGTCGTGAGCGCCATTGTTCGAAGGTAGAGAGGTCGTGTGGAGGAGGCCGTACCGGTCTGCCGTATCTGGGTATTGCCATGATGAAGGAACTCAACGAGCTGTGAGCATCAATTAGATTACTAGCCCTTATTAATACGTAGAACTATAATACAGTACCTCCTCGAGTTCTGTGGGCATAGCAAGTCAAATTGCCCCGCGGCACCAATGCACAGTTGACAGCAAGATCATTCCCGATCTCCTTGAAATCATCAACTATTTGCTAAGCAAATTTAGGGTCATTGGCGCTTTCTTACTCGTAGTCTCGTAGAGTACGGCACAACGCGGGTGATAGCAGGACAAAAGTATACTCGTAGTATCCAGAAGTGAGTAACCTCGCTTAATAGCGCCGGGAGAGTTGACCAATCAAACTACTTAGCTCACCGCGAAAATCGTAATTTGATTGATCAACTTCCCCGGCGCTATTAAGCGAGGTTACTCACTTCTGATACTACGAGTATAGCCGCTCCCCGCTTATGAAACTCAGAAACCCCCTAAGTACATTAGAACACCTGCTATTACTCTACAAGGAACTGTAGGAAAGTCATGTAACTTTCGCTACAGGTTATATACCTAGAATTGAGACCCAGTCGCAACTACCAGCCATTATCTCGTGTACAAGTAGCAGCCCTCCGCTTTAATCACCGCTTTTACCCTCCTTTGCATGACATCTCCCCAACCCTCCAATATATCCACACCCTTCATGGCCTCACTACATTTCTACGTAACTAAGACAAGGAAGATCTCTGCCTCAAGCTCTAGTGCCAGTAAGTGATGGTCCAATTCGAGAAATAATTTAGTGAGTAGGGGGCAGCTTCTATGTCCGCCTACGTGGCTTGGTCGTTATTGGTGAACGCAGTTTGCTTTAGGGATACATGCCAACCACTGCGCTATCAACCCTAGACTAGGTGTACCAGTCATCTTTAGTTCGTTGGAACACTCTAGGCATTACTGCAAAATCGCCAAACTTTCAACCTTCTGGCAATATTTCAGAGCAGGAATTCTCAAGTCATGTATATCGGGGAGGGATCAAGCGACTTTTTGGGGGTCCAGTCGAGGTTCTAAGAGATCAGATAGATCATTACTCAGCTATCACCACAGATGCAGTCTGTGAGATGCCCTTGCTAGAAGCGGCACGAAGTGGACATGGAAAGATGGTGAAGCTGTTGATTGATCATGGAGCGAACATCGAAGCCAGAGATCACGAACCGGAGACGCCCCTCCGTTTAGTTGCAGTTTACGGCCACGGAGCTATTGTGAAACACTTTGTTGACAGAAGCACTGGTCTCGACTGCCTAGATAACAATGGGAGAACGCCCCTCTCCATCGCGGCGGCTTACGGTCGTCGAGCTATTGTGACCCAACATATTGACAGAAGCGCTGGACTCGACTGCTTAGATAAGGATGGGGGGACGCCTCTCTCCAACGCTGCTGATGCCGAGTCAAGTTGAAGGCTCGAATCGGATCATCCATTTCCGCATGCACACACAGTCAGCGTGTTACGTAATGCACGCGCCAATCCTAATATCCTGGACCTGCGAGTCTGATCGCCGCTGACATATGCCAACGAGCCCAACATCCGTTCTTCCTTGCTTGGAACTGCAGCGAGATTGGCAAAGTTCTGGATAGAGCGCGGTGTGATCGCAGTTCTGTTGCGGGAGAACGGGGCTGATGAAATGTTGAGCCCCCAAAGGGATGTTCTCCGAGATGAAGCGAGATGTCTGGCTGTACTAGTTGACGCAGAAGCACAAGGAAATTCCGAGGGCCAACTTTCGAGAGCCCGGGATGGACATCAGAGCAATCTGGTCACTCCGGCTGAGGGCGCTCAGACTCTTGTTGTCGAGACAGAGGTGGGCCAGCCAATTGATAGCGATACCGAAGATTCTATGGATGGGGAAGCACCAAGCCGCTCCGACCATCAAGATCCAGAAGACGAAGCAGCTATCTCAGTGCAACCGAGGCTTCCTCCTGCTGGAACTTCAGAGCTCGCCGTCATTCTGGCATTGAGTATGGTGAATGCAGACCATGGGGGCGTCCAGGGAGACACGAGCCATATTTTGAGAGACGGGGTTGAAAAAACAAAAGCATTCCCAAAGAAGTACCTCTCGGATGCCATATTCCAGCCTCGGAAGGCAAACCATGGTCATCATCAAACGCCCTCGGGACCGAAGTGACTCACCAGAGCGAAAGCTAACAGATCTCGAGAACGAAACATCCGATCCAGAATAAGAGCTCCTTTTTCACTCTGCCCGCAGCAAACCCTCTTCGTGCCTTCTCGGAGGTACCGATGGCACATTCTTGCGTGTACAATCGCAATGTTCCAACAACGACGATTCACCCCACACTTTCCCACGGCAGAACAAAGGGGGGTGGTTTGAGGGCATAAATTCCCACACCAGATGCACACACGCTTGAGCATGAATACTTCGATCACAGCCTTGACTCGATTTCTTCTACATCTGGAGTAAACACTGCCGGACAAAATGCGGGGTAGCCGAACTGGCCCTGGATTGGCCACGCTCTCGCTGATTCAGGGTGAGTGGGCGGCACATTTCTGTTGCCTTGTCTCGTCGAGGGGAAAAGCGACTATGGGAGAAGTAGATCGATCATGGTGACGGCATTTGCATATTCCGTGGGCAACAATCCATACGATTGGAATAGAGTAAAGTCATTAGCTGCGTAAATGCACTATCATTATAGATATAAAACATGATTCCTGTGCTACGCTGTAGTCAAACGATGAAAACCAGACTCTCCATCTCCACCATCCTTTTGCTCCGTATCCTTGGCCATGGTATTGACCGTGGTAGGACGCCCATCTTTGAGCTCAAAGACAGGCCCGGTACCCTTTTTGGCCCCATTCTGACCAGGTGGCACATTTTTCCTAGGCCGCGGACCGAAGGGTCGATATTGGAGATTGTCCTTTTCCTCTGCTTCGGCAAAGAGGTCTTTAGGGCCCTTACCAGGAAAGATGCCCGCGTTTTGTATCAATGTGTGGGCTCTCCGGAACTCGTCCCGTATGGCAACGATTCCATTGTGTACTACTGTCCGTGCAATGTTGTGGTCAATCTCGAATGGATCCTCAATAGCGAACAAATACCGCTGGCGAATTTCCTTTGTTTGGGGACCCGGCCCACTCAAGTCAACAGTTTCTGTTTTAGCGCCCGTCCATCCTTTCGCTTGTTTGGGTATGATGCCGCCAATTGTGCGCAAAGACAGGGTATCTTGAGTCCAAGCGAAGCCACCAGAAGGGGATCCATACCCTTGCTGAGCGAAGTAGTGGAAGAAACCCTGCAGTAGTAAACCAAGAGGTTCCTGATTGAACGTTAGTTGCCCTCGATGAGCGAGATCAAGAATCTTCTCTTCGTTTCTGAAGAATTGAATATTGTATCCCTCCAGCAAGACTTCTTTGGCAGACATCTCATCCTGCAGCATCAGCGGCGAAGTTTGGAGGTTAGGTGCAACGGGCGGGTTGGCGACATTGACAAGATAATGCAGTACCATGAGCACATAGCCGTAAGATGAAAGTGTCCCATGATATGGAGTATTGATCTTGCGCTTCTTGGACCACCCTTTGACGAAAAGGACCATTTGGCGGACCCTTGGATCGCAAGACGCATAGCACTTCAACAGATGAGAGTTGTGTAGGGCTAGATAGTTCGAGAAGTTGATATCGCATTGGATGCCTACCCCATCCTTTGGGAAATCGAGTGGGTGGGCTGCCGGAGGTGGGCGATATCTTCCAAGAACGTTCGGCAGGTCTTGAAGCGCAGCACGGGCCTTCTCGAGCTGCCCGTCGTCCTCGGATTTGGGATCACGCCCGTCAGAGGGTTGGATGTGGAGCTCATTGCGTTGGGCGTGCTTGGGTTTTGGGACACCGTGCCTCTCGAACGCCGAAAGGAAATGTTTGATGACCTGTCTCTCTGTTATTTCATACCATCCATCCTGCATCGCGAGTTTGTATAGGCGAGCTCGCTCCAAATCAGATTTGTGAGCCAGGCTGGGGTCGTCACGCTCCCGGTCATCCATGGGTTTCTTGGATTTCCCGCCGTCATCTACTTGAGGCGGGGTTCCACTCTTTGCTCGAGTGGTGTCCGATGGGGATGATCCCGAAAATTTGGGGCCTTCAGATGTATCGTGACCTTGATTATCTTCAAATTTAGCGACGTTCAGGCCTTCAACATCAACAACTGCTTGGTTGGCCGCCACGTTTGGTCGATCCTGAGGAAGATTTGTGCTGGGCTTCTCCAGACGCTTCTCTTTTCGTTTGGGCGTTTTTCCAACTTTGGCCTCTGGGGGTGGTACATCCCTCTCTTTCTCGTACTTTATGCGCTCCGCCTGAAGTAAAGTCGCTAGTTCAGGCGCTGGCTTCTCACAAAACCTGATAATTGGGACTCTTGTCCTCGTGAGGAGTCTCGCACCGTAGCCTACATCAAGCAATGTCTTCTCAATCAATCTCGGAAGATCTGAATCCGGCGAAGATGTCTCGGGTTTTGACATAGGGGAGACAAGTACCAGATCCATGTCAGACGATTTCGTAGCGAACGTTGTACTGAGGCTCCCAAAGCATCTCAACTCCACACTATCAGACACAAACGGTGCACTTCTGTCTCGGTGTGTCTCATACTCCGACACCGCTTTTCGGCACACCTGTTCCAAAGATTCCCGTAATACTTGCTTCTCTAGGTATTCCTCCTGACTGATTTCCACCTTAAGTATCTCAACGTGTGCCAGGGTTTCAAGATAACGGACCTGTGTATCTGGACTTGCTCGGGAGGGCTGACTCTGGGAACGGCTGGCTTGTTGTGGTTGCAAGCTATAGGGACCCGGGTTATACAGCTGTCTATTTGTTGGCGGTGGCCGATTGTAGGGTTGGTTTCCTACCGAGAAAGCCTGGTTTTGCGGGATAGTTCCTGTATGATAAGCAGAGACGGGGCGCTGTGCTGGGAAATTGTGGCTTCCTTGATTCTGGTTGTCGTTGCCCGTCTGGCCTGGTTGGCGGGCGGGGGCCCGCAAATGCGGAAGTTGGTAATGTACATTTGCACCTTGACTTGGTGGGAAATCTTGGGAAGGATCCGGCGCTCTAGACATTCGATTGGGAGGTTGTCCATTGGTTGGAGCATTAAAAGGGACGTTAACGTTCGACTGTACCGTTTGTTGGCGTCTTTGGGCTTGATTTGGCCTCCTGGAAGCGCGTTGTTGGGGGCCATAGCTTCCATTGTGGACGGTCTCTGAGGGCAAGGGCCCATTTGGAACGCCATTGCTAAGGATCATACCGCGAAGGTGTCCCTCGAGATCATTTTCAGTGGCCATCGGTTGTGGCGCAATAGAAGGATAGCGGGCATGGGCTTGTCTCGCTGGAAGGTTGACTTGAGGCGTCGCTGGTAGGCTGGGAAAATAGTTGTTCAGAGACATCGCATCTGGTTCGGCAGAGGCCGCATAATAGCCATTGGGAGGGGCGGCAGCCCACTGCGCAGGCATGGCCGGCAAGTTGATACAGGGCCTGCTTCCATATCGGCTGGGTGTAGACCCATCGTAGTTTGCTCTGTTTCGTTCGAAGCCTGCCATGATTGCTGCTTTCTTGGCAAGGCACCAGATATCTATGGTTGTTCGCCGACCTGTTTGCTTGGCGTGTTGTAACTAGGAAGGTGATTCACAATTGGTGACAATAGTGTTCAAGTGTTGGTGAGACCCGGCCGTGGATACATATATCATTGGTAGTGAAGGCTGGCCCGCTAGTCAAACAGAATGAATAGAAGAAGAATAGGAGTCACTTTTGCCGGTGCGTATCTTGGCAAGAGAGGTGTACTGATTCATACATTTTGCTATACGACGATTTGCAGACTCAAGTGGCGGCTTCCATGCTGATTTTATGCCATAGTGTTGTTTGTGATGCATACATCCGCTCTCGCTAGCTGGCGTGGGGGAGATGAGTGTTCATCATCATCAGGCATGTTCTTCATCTCTTATTCCTCTTTTGTAACCAATAGCAGTGAAATTGGCCGTTCCTGTCCGCACACTTCAAGACTCTATACATATTAAACGGTTTCAAGGAGTAATCGGAGTATGCATTTCCAAAACTAGGAAGAGCCGCGCGGATCGAAGCTAAGCGCTACCTGGTAGTAGGGCTGATCCACTCCATGTGGGTCGTGGGAGCAAGGGAAATCCGAAGGAATCAATGGACAAAGACAACCCAACATCATCTACATTCACAACCTGCAACTGCAAGTGCTCTCTTTGGCATTTTCTTTATTGTGAGACCCTTTGACGAAGCCATGCTCTAGGTGATCAGCTACTGCGCTCCAGTCGCACCAACCTCTCTCACTTTAAACACCCCCCCGTTTTATCTCACCATCATCGTCCTACAAGCTTTTAACACCTCTCAAACTTCTCACACCTCTTTTGACCACATTCACCATGAGTGCCTCACCAGCCGAGCGTACGCCTGGACGTACACCAGGGCAAACACCTAACGGTGTGCTGGGGCCGATAAAACGTAGGCCGCAGGCAGACCCCATGGTGCGACCTAAGGCCAGACAGAAGCCGCGTCCACAGCAGTCTGCCAACTCATACCCTCCTTCCAATTTGCAAGCAAACGGTATTAGAGCCCCCGGTCCTGGACAGACACAAGCGATGGCCCAGCATCCTGGACGGCCAATCCCGGCACTCTCCCGTCCGCCGCCTGCGCCTATGAACTACTCAGAAAATGCCAACAGCGGTTTCTCATCTGCCCCAAGCGGAGAATACCACGACTTTCCTTTAGTCATGACAAAGCGAGCTCTGATGGAAGGCTTTAGGAACCATGTCGCACGGTTGTCTAGCAAGAGGGATGTTGATCCTCGAAACACCAATGAGTTTGAACGTCCTGTCAGACTGCATCGGAGGGATCCCCGAGCACCCCCAGCGGGCGGAGGGGGTGTCAAGGGCGAGGATCAGGCAGTCGGCGGCACGGAAGGCGTGGATGACAAGGAAAAAGAGAGACAAGACATCTTGAGGGCTGAGAGAGAAGCCCAGCGAGCGGCAGATATGGCTCTAGTGGCGCCGGCTGTCAATACGGGGGGTGGAAAGAAGCTCAGCAATTTCCAGAAAAAGACAGAGCAGGTCTACCGAAATGACAAGACAGAGGCACAGAAGAAGCAGTCGCAGTTGCGTTACGAAGAAGCTCTACCATGGCATCTGGAGGATTTTGACAACAAGAGCACATGGGTGGGAAGTTACGAAGCCGCCTTGTCTGACACCTACGCCATGATGCACAAGGGGCCTGATGGTATTTTTCGAGTGGCGCCTCTGCAAAAATGGTACAAATTCACCCAGAAAAATCAATTCAAGACGTTGACAATAGATGAGGCGGAAACCCGCTTTAACAAGAAAGTCAAGGAGCCGCGGTGGTTTATGGACTCGGAGCAGGCAAGACTACAGAGGCAGACTGAGCTAGAAAACAAGAAAGCCGGCAGCAAACTGTTTTTGGGCAAACGGGAGAAGGGCGGTGGAGGCAGCGGATCAGCCGTCCCCAAAGTCAAGCAGGAGAACGCCGACGCCGACGACCTCGACTTCATAGAAGATCGGTTCGCAGACGACGAGGAGCACATGGTTTTTGAAGAGGACGACGACACGAAGGAAGCCGAAGAAAGGATCAAACGAGATCAACTGCAGGCGAATGTCTTTGACCTGAAGGAGGAGAAAGAGTACGAAAAGCAGGAGCTATTGGAGAAAAAGGAAAAGGAAGCTCAGAAGAAGCTTGGGAAAAGTGTCAAGAAGGCTCTCAAGAGGCGTGAAAAGAACTATGTCTACGATTCTGATTCATCGGGCAACCCTTATACATCTCAGGTATACTTCATGCTGACAATTCTAGCTCCTTTGCTGACAACTTTTCCAGAGTGAGTCCGACGACACAGAAACTGAGCGCCGGAAGGAAGAGGAGCTTAAGAAAGAAGAAGAGCGCAAGAAAGCCGAAAACAGAAACACTCCAGATAGGGACAAGAAAAAATCCAAGTCTTCTGGCGCCTCTGGTACCAACACTCCATCCGGCCGCCCCTCGAAGCACGCCGACCCTCTCAAACACTCAACCTCGGCCAACAATCTCAAGAAGCGAGCCGGATCGCCCCTCAATTCAGAAGCAAGCGGCAACGAGTCCACCCGCAAGAAGCAAAAGAAGAAGCACCCTCTTACCACCGCCCAACTCTCGGCATCCTCAACCCTTCAAGCACCCTCCCGCCCAGGATCCCCACCCATACTCACCGGCAAGGACCCCAAAATCCCCGCCAAACGCCGTCACGGATCAGGTAGCGACACGGAAGGTAACGCTGGGTCTGGCGGCGACATGAGCGATGGCACCCGCAAGAAAAAACTCAAGTTGACTATGTCGAGCAAGAACGTGTCACCGCAGGGAAGCAGAGCTGGAAGTCCAGATCTAATCAATGGTGCAAAGCCCGCTCAAGGCACAAGTCGTGCTGGAAGTCCTGGTATATCCCTCCCTCCCTTTTCTTTAAGCGCGATATCCCATGCGCTACCCTGGTGGCCCCATGGAGTGACCACTATCTCCCTCTCCATTCCTCTTCGAGAGCCCAAAGATTAAAATCCCGTTACTTACAACTCCCCTCACAGGTCCCTCACCTCCACCACCTGCCGAAACGCAAATGGCCCCCTTCCCAACCGGCGAAGAAGTCCGTTCCAAGATCCCGCCCACGGGCATCACAGTCGGCGAACTGCTCGCCTGTTTCAAAGGAGCTGTCGCGACGGCGGAGCAGAAAACACGGTTCACGGCGTTGATGAGACAGTATTCGAGATTCGATAAAACGACTAGGAAATTGATGCCTGTGGATCCGTGAGGCGAGGTTCTCAAGTGCCGTAAGTGCGTCCATGTAAGCGGAGCGGAGGAGATCGGAGGAGAATGCATGGTGCGCATTCATGTGCTTGGTCTTACTGGAGGAATTGAATGATGCTAGCGAGGAGACTAGGAGCGGTATCCCTTACGCGTTGGCCACAGATTGAGGGCCTTAGCCTTTTGGCAGTATCTCATACAGCGAGATATGATGGACTCGACATGAGCTGCTTATGCATGTATTTAAAAGTATTATGCATATATCTCAAATGGAATGCATTACGCCAAGGTACCACTCAGTGTTATGTGTAGGTGGAGATGAATTAAAAGCATTATAATAAAGTATCTCGGTGCGTAATTTATCTATGTGCCAACAAAAGAGTCCCGTTTGCCAACATAGTAGCGGCAGCTATCTACAAAGAGGTGAAGCCATGCATAAGTTGATGTACACCGAGCACGCCAGCACGCCTTTTGGTTTCAAGCCAAGCCTCCTGGCATAGGCACCACCTGCCACTGTCTCTTGCCATAAATAACTCGATCAAAACTTCGAGACGGCAATAGCGATAGCCTGGGCATCACTATGGCTTATGCTTACTTCCACGCCCTTCATGCCAACTTTGTTGGCGGCAGCTTTGGCGTCACCGTACAACTGTACACTCGTTAGCTTCTTGTAACCCACACGCATCACTGGAGCATGGACTCACAGTAACAACCGGAGCACCGTTCTCGTCATTTCCAATCTCAATATCCTTCAACGCGGCTCCTGCCCCTCTGCTCGGTACGCCCAAGCTCTTGAAGACAGCCTCTTTCGCACTCCACTTCCCTGCAAAGCTGGCTTGTGCACTTCCTGCTTTGCGGCAATATGCCTGCTCAGACGCTGTAAAGTTCCGCTCGACGAAGGTTTCGTTTTCAATATTAATGGCATCCACGTTCTCGATATCGACGCCGATCTTCGAGTTCGCGGATGCATTGGCTTTTATCAGGGACTCAGCCATCTCTCGGGCCTGTTCGGTCTTGGGATCGTTGGCTTTGTGAGGAACGATGGGGTACGTCAGCTCATGAGTCTTTTTGTCAACGGTCACGCGTGCGTTGGGATTGAGGAAGACTTGGCTTTGTTGTGCATCGGCGTAAGGTGAGTGAGTCTTGGCGACGAACATGGTATTGGTGATGAGACCGTTGTGGAAGTATCGGTAGGCGCGCTTCTGTCGTGCTTGAACCTTCTGCTTGTATGTTTGGAATTGTGCTTGGTCCAGGGTAGCAAATAGGTATTTTGGATGGATGCCAATGGCCTGAGCGCCTTTTTGGCCGAAACCGAAGGAGGTGACCGAGAAAGCTTTGACGCCATCGGTTTGAATGGAGCGGCTCGGATATACGATATAATCGAATTTCTCCATGATTTTATCAACATTGTCTGCGTTGCGGTTGCCGGGTACGAGACCACTGTTGAGAACTTGCAAGCAGCCGTTGAACATCCAGGCGCCAGCAGCACCCTTTGGATGACCGGTAAGATATTTTTGGAAGATACCCAGCAGAGCATTGCCCTTCTTCCGGCCCAGATGCTTCATCTGCTGGCAGATGACATCGGACTCGTTCTTGTCATTCGCGACTGTCGATGTTCCGTGAAACGAGGCGACACCAAGATCATCGATTGTTAGACCCCATGTAGCGAGTGCTCCTCGGAGGGGTGCGATCCGCGAATCTTCTTTCCAGAAGTTGTTGCCCAAGCTGAATGTTGCCTCCTTCTCTTGGCGAATGGCCTCCCGTTCAATGTGCGCAGCCCGGTCTTGCATGTATTCCGACTCGTTGAAATCACCACCTTGTGACTTCATTGCGGTGACTTCGTCTTGTAAGTACATGAGCTCAGACTCATGCCATTGTTTGATATGTGCTTTCCTCAAATCGAGCTGTCGCCGTCGGTACTTGATATCTAAAAGAGGTGATGGGAACTTCGACGGGGTCTCGCGAGCTGTGGTTAATACACCTTGGCCAGGAGCTGGTACGGATCGACCAATTTTGTCTGTGGCAGTGGCAGTAAGTCCAAGAATACCGTAAATTGGTACACCCATATCCAAGGCAAGCTGAGCACTCATGATCACCTGCATACCACATCCTTGTGACTCCATGAAGCCATTTCGAGTTGTGGTGGTGGGACGAGACATCTCTTTTGGTGTTCTACCATGAGCAAACTCATCTTCGGCATTGCTTGTGGCTTTCATGTTGGCGAATTCGTAGGAGCCTTCCTCTTGGAAATCATCGAAGCCACCAACGAAGCAGACCCTGGCCTTCCCTTCCAGGATAGTCTCGTAGCCGATATCAACCGATTCGACCGCTGTAGCACATGCACCAACAGGGGTCTTGATTGGGCCGGTAGACGAGAGCAGCAGCATGTTGACCCAGGCGCTCATTGTGTTGATGAATGACTCTTGCAGGATATCCTTTTGCAGCGGCTTGTCCAAGAAACGGTCTTTGTACATCCCACGCAAGGCGGTAGTTCCACCGATACCTGAACCTATACAATTTCCGACCTCTGAGATATGAACATACTGATAGAACTCATACGGATCGGTGATACCAGATGCAAGGAGGGATTCGACAGTGCAGACGAGGACATAGAGGGTGACAGGGTCGACTTGGGAGATGATATCGTCGGGAATACCGTAGGTCTTTGCACTCCAGCCTGTAGGTATTTGACCAGCGACGAGACGATCGAACTTGAGTGCTTTCGGGATGAGTAAAGTTGCTCCTTTCTTCAAGCGAACTGTAAACTCTCCAGACTCAGCGACTTCGAAAACCTCGACCTTGTCGCCATGCTCCCGCTTGAATTCCTCGGCGGTTTCCTTGGACGATTCAAACGGATCAAGGTCCTCTTCAATCACGACTTCTTGCATGAGCTGCTTCTTATTCGGATCGTAGCCATTGAAGAGCTCAGGCTCAATCAGACGAATACCAGAATGTTCCAAGACGTATTTCTCATATTTGCCCTTGATGTCCTTATCGTCTACTGGGTCGCCAGTCTTGGCATCCACCCAGCCTGAATATGATTTACCTTTGAGTGGGCCGTTATGATTTCGGATGAGGCCCATGATCCAAGCCATCTCAACGCATCCTTCAAGCGAGAATTGGCCATAAGCCTCCATCTCCCATCTTGTTCGGGAGTTCCCCCATGGTCCGACTTCGGAGAAGCCTGTGACGACGACGACTTTGTCAAGATTGACCATCCCTTTGAGATTGCCGTTGAGAGGCTCGATATCATTCTTCCAGTCTGGCAATTCTGGAAATTGGTATTTGATGTTGGCACGTGGCTCGACGGTGACCTTCCTGTATAGTGCTTCGCTGTCTTCTCCGTTGACAATCTTGTTCTCGATGGCAGTTTCTTTGGTTACGGCTTTTCGGACTTCGCTGGTCTCCATGATTTCCTTGCGAAGGTTGGTCATGAGATCCTTGAGGTCCGGGATAAATTGAAGACCCCCATTGAGATCAGCGAAGACAGGCTCCAATTGGCAAAGGTTGACAATGTTTGGCGCCATGAGTCCGAGAAGGTTGAAAGCCATCTCTTGCTGGGAAAAGGTACGGACACCGTACTTTTCGACACCTTCGGCAACAACATTGTTGCCAGACATGAGTCCAGTGCCTCGAGTCCAGCCAATGACTGCACCGCAGATGGTGAGGAAATTGCCCCAGCTTTCTGAATGCCACCTATTGAAGAGCGTCTCGAGCGCCAATTTGGATTCTGAGTATAGACCATCGTTGCCAAAAGTGCCGTGGTTGGGGGATAGAGGAAGGATGACTTGGGCTGGTCGAGTTTCGAAGCCGCGGGCCTGTTTCTGGGTCTTGATGCTACCGAGGAGCCTCAAAAGGTTGGTTAACATGATACGATGAGCAAGTTCTGACTTTGAATCAATGCTGTCGATTTCTCGACCATTCTCAGGAATTGCGGCGAATGGTACGACATAGTCGAGGTCCCAGCCGAGGCAGCCTTTCTTGGTGTCGTAGATATACTCGATCAGTGCCTCAACGTCCTGTTTGCTCCCTTGATTGAATGGCACGACAACTAGTTGCGAACCACTGGAACCATATCGCGCATACATTGATTGGTAGTACTCGGTGACTTCGCGAGAGAACCTGCTGGTGGTCACAATGACCTTCGCGCCACCACTGATCAGACCTTGCAATACATCGGCGCCGATAGATCCAGCACCGGCTCCTGTCATCAGTGCGTTCTTGCCCTGAAATGTGACACCCTCGTTGGCAGCGTGCTGGAGGCCCTCAAGATAGATGCCGGTGAGCCTCTTACTATATTCCCACCCATGCTCATCCTTCCTCTTGAGATGTAAGAACGGGATTGTCTCTACCTTGCCTTGCTTCACGTGTCCATTCATCGCCAACCGTGAGCCATTCTTGCCTCCCTTTTTAGCATGGCCGTTCGTCAATTTCCCGTTTGGCTTAGCATTCTCAAGCGGCATAATCTGGCCCTCGTTCATCGCGAGAGAGCGGATAACATTCTCATATAGAGACTTGATCTGGAGCTGTGATGATTTTGAGAGCTTGTGTTGCTGCTTGATGAGCTTGTAGATCCGACTGAGGTCGTTCTGCACCTTAGTCCGGTTGCCGTACTCCGAGAGCTTGCCACCATCCGCCATCTCTCGCACGTAGTGCTCAAGCTTGCGCGCGCTGGCTCTGGGGATCTCTGCATAATCAAGGTTACCGCGTCCATCGACAATAGTCTGTGGTCCAGTAGGTATCGCGACATCTTTGTATACTGGAGCTTGGCCGAGGACCTCTTTGCAATTGCTGATCAATTCTTTTCCGAGTTCCTTGGCCAGCTTGTAGGTTTCTCCTCGTTCGGTTGGGCATGTGTCCATATGGTATTGCATGAAGTCGAGGAGTAGAGGATTGGATCGGTTCATGATGCGAATACACCGACTGACAATCTCACGATCGACGGCCTTTAATCGCCCAAAGATGATATCGTAGTACATGGAGAGTGCGTCTTGACGAGCCCAGTTCCACGCTGAATCGTAGACTCTGGCCTTCAACTGGCTGAATGAAGGCTCAATGCCATTAGCATAGAACTCGCCATGCTCAGTATTCCAGAGGTCCAGTTGTGCCTGAAGAACTTTCTGTGACTCTTGGGAACCAACGTAAGCCTTGTCTCCAGCTCGGAGATCCATCTTGAGGTATCGTGCGAAAAGCTCCAATTGTTGTTTGAAAAGAGCTCTCTGATCTTTCGTGAGAGCGTCAATTGCAGCCGGGTCCATCATCATGCCTCCCCCACCGGCACCTGCATCACCACCCGCTGTAGGCGCTGAAAGGTTGATGCCAGCGTTCGAAGCGTACTTGTTTGCTGTATCGTCAAGATATACCTTGGCATCGCCCTCCGACCCTAGGCGAGACGCAGGCTCCATGGTCAATGCAAGCAGCAACACGCCGTCTTGCCGTCCAGCGCCCAATCCCCATCTTGTCTCAAGGTACTTGCGAACAGCTGTGATGTTGAACCCGCCAGGCATCTTGGAGGAAACAAGTCTTGCAACCAATGACGAGGACTGCTTGCCCAGCTGACCATTGAATGTGGCTTGCATTGAGGCGCCTAGTTCGTCGAGGGGGGTATCTTCTGGTTTCTCAGGCGTCGAACCAAATTCTTTGCCAAGGTCTCCGAGAATTTCATTTTGTAGAGTAGATTTGCCTGTAATTCAATGTCTATCAGCTGATATCTCTCTGAAGCCTATTAATGAACTTCTACATACCGCCAACCAAGTCTTTGATAGCTTTGCTTAGTGGTATATCTGCAAATGGCTTCTTCAGCTTCTGGGCGATCAAAGACCTAACAATGTCAACCGCTTGAACAGGAGCATCTTCTACAGCTGCTGCCGGCCCAGAGCTCGGTGGCGGGGGCGCGGCTGCAGCTGCTGGCGCAGAAGATTGTGCAGGGGCTGAGGATGAGCTTGAAGCTGGCGCATCACCACCCGCTGGGGCCGCCTCTTCTTCGACGACTGGGTCAACGTCGTAGTAGATCTCTTTGGCATCTTTGTTGTAGCACAGAATTTGCCGTTGTACTGACTTGGCCGCGTCGTAGGCTTCATATTTGGAAGCAAGTGTTCTCTTGGCCATGCCACCGAGTGTGTCCGCAGGGCCAATTTCGACGATTCGCTCCGTGACCTTCTCGCCGAGAATGACATCTTGAGTCTCGATCCATCGAACCGGGCTTGCAAATTGATATGCAAGTAATTCGACGAGGAGCGTATGTGCTAATTCTTGCTCGACCTCGGGCGTCATGATAGAGGGGCTTTACGTCCAGAGGACGGAGGGAGGTCGTTTGTAGTAGAAGGAGGACCAGAGACTAGCCGTCGTATTGAATGTGACGCCCAATCAGTGTTTGTAGCTGTCAATAACTGCCTGAGTGTAAAAGTTGGTTCCGAAAAGGTATACAAGGGATGTTCTCGGTGGGCATATAAAACGTGCCGGGGGAAGAACTCCAAAATAATGAAGGAGAGGAAGGAGAATGAGTGTATTCCGGCTCCAACAATTAGAGGATTAGGTATACAAAAGACCAATTGGTAAATGCGTGTTTGGTCAGCAAAGCTCTCACACTCTCACGCCTCCTGTTCAGTGTTGGGAAGCTTGCGGAGAAATGACACGCAGAAGCGCATCCACGCAAAAAGGGCGTTGAAAAAACTAACTCTCTTTGCGGTTTAGCGCCGATCCATTATCTCTCCTCGGTAGGATGTCGCACCCCAGCTTTTCTGCAACTAAAGAAATTCCAAGGAATTTTTACTCTTGGTGGATCAGCCTGGTTCAGCGTCGGGATGATCAGGCCTGGCGACTCTCAACGCTTCGTAGCAACCCAATAAATAATTCCTGAGTAACTTCAATTTTACGGACGAAGCTGTAGGCTGTTTTGAAATCTCTCGTCACTCTTCTCATATATCAATTGCGATAACGCCGCAGTCTACAGTACCCAAAACCAGGTGTTTGTACAGCTACCTAGGTACCCATTGTGCCATTCACCAGTTCTACAAACCTTGCCTCGACATCCTCCAACATGTACGGCACAAACCCACAAACGGGCATATCAACGCCTCGATCCTCACAGTCTCTCCGACCGCTCTCCCTCACACACGGCTCCCTTGAACACACACTGCTGATTCCCACAGCATTACATTTCTACGCCTCGCAACTAAAAGACAGATTTACAGCAACCCTTCCAGAGCCCACAGACGAGCTTGCCCAGGACGACGAGCCTTCGTCGACGGCGGAGCTCGTGGCACGCTACCTCGGTCACATAGCTTCAGAGATAGACGATGGCGAAGATTTTCTCGAAGTGCTCAAGCTCGTCTTAAATGAGTTTGAGCGCGTATTCCTGCAAGGGAACGACGTGCACGCTTTGGCAGTATCGCTCCCTGGGATAGCACAGAAGAAACTGGTGGTGGTCCAGTCATATTATGCAGCAAGAGCTTCCGCGAACCGACCGCTCAAGTCTCACCCATCCGCACTTTTCAGAGCAGCGGAAGATGAAGAGGCAGGCCTATACGCTGTATTCGGAGGTCAGGGGAATATTGAGGAGTACTTTGACGAGCTCCGAGAGGTCTACACCACATATCCTTCATTCGTGGAGGAGCTGGTCGAAGATTCCGCCGAGCTCCTACACACTCTGTCTAGAGACCCACGAGCCGAGAAGCTCTACTCCAAGGGACTCGACGTTATGCGATGGCTTCATGACAAAGATACGCAACCAGATACAGACTACCTCGTATCTGCGCCAGTCAGCTTGCCTCTTATCGGGCTCGTTCAGTTTGCCCATTATGCGGTGACCTGTAAGGCAATGGGTCAGACACCTGGGGACATCAGACAGAAATTCCTCGGTACTACTGGTCATTCACAAGGCATCGTCACAGCTGCCGCAATTGCAGCAGCGGATTCATGGGAATCCTATGAAAAGGTAGTTAGGAAGGCCCTTACGATGCTCTTTTGGATTGGTTCGCGAAGTCAACAGGCTTATCCACGGACATCACTCGCCCCTTCGATCCTGCAGGACTCGATAGATAACGGGGAGGGCAATCCTACACCAATGTTGTCTGTTCGAGATCTTTCGAGATCTGCGTTGCAGGAGCATATCGACACGACCAATCATCATCTACCGCAAGACCGCCATATCGCCATCTCACTCATTAATAGCGCTCGCAACTGTGTCGTCACTGGTCCTCCCATCTCGCTCTATGGATTGAACCTTCGCCTCCGAAAAGTCAAAGCCCCTACCGGTCTTGACCAAACACGCATCCCGTTCACCGAGCGAAAAAGCCGCTTCGTGAATCGCTTCTTACCAATTACCTCCCCATTCCATAGCATATACCTCATCGAAGCCTACAAGCATATTGTGGAAGACCTCAGCCATATCCAAATTAGCGTCAAGGATCTCACTATCCCAGTCTTCAACACAGCTACTGGGGTGGATGTCCGGCAAGAAGGAGAGGACAATATCGTGCCAGCATTGGTTCGAATGATAACGCAGGATCCTGTCGACTGGGCCAAGGCAACCGTCTTCTCCAAAGCAACGCACATTATTGATTTTGGTCCTGGTGGTATCTCTGGCCTTGGTGTATTGACAAGCCGAATCAAGGAAGGCACTGGCGTGCGAGTGATCCTTGCGGGTGCAATTGATGGCACAAATTCTGGGGTGGGATACAAGGCTGAGCTTTTCGATCGCGATTCGGAACATGCGATCAAGTACGCCGTCGATTGGGTCAAAGAGCATGGTCCAAAACTGGTCAAGACATCCGTCGGACAGACCTTTGTGGACACTAAGATGAGCAGGCTCCTCGGTGTTCCTCCGGTGATGGTGGCTGGTATGACTCCATGTACCGTGCCTTGGGATTTCGTGGCTGCTACCATGAGGGCTGGGTACCAGATCGAGCTTGCGGGAGGTGGATACTACAACGCAAAGACCATGACAGAAGCTTTGAAGAAGATTGAAGACCATATTCCGGCAGGTCGCGGTATCACGATCAATCTCATCTACGTCAATCCCCGAGCCATGGCGTGGCAGATCCCTCTGATCGGCCAGCTCCGCGCTGATGGCGTACCCATCGAGGGGCTAACCATCGGGGCTGGTGTACCGTCAATTGAGATTGCTAACGAGTACATCGAGACACTCGGTATCAAGCATATTGCATTCAAACCTGGATCCGTCGAAGCGATTCAAGCAGTCATTAACGTCGCTCAATCGAATCCCCACTTCCCTGTCATACTCCAGTGGACTGGTGGACGCGGTGGTGGCCATCATTCATTTGAAGATTTTCACCAGCCTGTTTTGCAAATGTACGGCAGGATTCGAAGCTGTGGTAATCTCATCTTAATCGCCGGCAGTGGTTTCGGTGGTTCTGAAGATACCTATCCCTATATGACCGGCACTTGGTCATCAAGATTTGGATATCCACCGATGCCGTTTGATGGATGCCTCTTCGGTAGTCGCATGATGACTGCCAAAGAAGCAAAGACATCTAAAAATGCGAAGAGAGCTATCGCGGAAGCTGAAGGTATTGATGACAGTCAATGGGAGAAAACTTACAAAGGGCCAGCTGGTGGAGTCATCACAGTACGATCTGAGATGGGCGAGCCAATCCACAAGCTTGCAACCAGAGGCGTCAAGTTCTGGGCTGAGATGGACCAAAAGATCTTTAGCCTTGACAAGGCCAAGCGCGTGCCCGAACTCAGGAAACAGCGTGAATACATCATCAAGAAGCTCAACGATGACTTCCAGAAAGTATGGTTCGGTCGCAACTCTTCCGGCCAGGTCGTGGACCTCGAAGACATGACCTATGGTGAGGTCTTGAAGCGCATGGTGGATCTCATGTACGTCAAGCATGAGTCCCGTTGGATTGATCAGTCTCTTGAGCGCTTGACTGGAGATTTTATTCGACGACTGGAAGAGAGGTTCACCGCCGCTCCTGGCAAGTCCTCTCTAGTTCAGAGCTACTCGGAGTTGGACGAGCCTTACAAGGTTGTTGATAGCGTCTTCGAGGCCTATCCTGAGGCCAACGATCAACTGATCAACGCTCAAGATGTCCAACACTTCCTGCTCTTGTGTCAACGGCGGGGACAGAAGCCAGTACCGTTTGTCCCTTGCCTTGACGAGAACTTCGAGTTCTTCTTCAAGAAAGACTCGCTCTGGCAGTCCGAAGATCTTGAGGCTGTGGTAGACCAAGATGTCGGGCGAACATGTATTCTCCAGGGCCCAACTGCTGCAAAATACTCTAATGCGATTGATGAGCCAATCAAGGATATCCTTGACGGTATTCACGAGGATCACATCAAAGGTCTCACAAGAGATGTATACGGCAATAAAGAGTCCACAATCCCGGTCGTCGAATACTTCGGAGGACAGCTACTCCTCGATGATGGGATTGACGAAGATGCGAATGGTCTCACGACCTCGCAAGATGACGACCGAGTCAGCTATCGCCTTTCCTCTGCACCCAATGCATCGCTTCCTGATCTAGAGGCGTGGATGCATCTCCTCGCGGGGAAAGCGTACTCTTGGAGATATGCTATGTTTACTACAGAGGTTTTTGTCCAGGGTCAAAGATTCCAGACCAACCCTTTCCAGAGGATATTTGCACCTACTAAAGGAATGCTCGTTGAAATACTGCATCCGAAAGACCCAGCGAAGACAGCCATCCACGTGAAGGAGGTGTCCCGTTCTGGCAAAATGGTCATGACTGTGGAGGTCGTCATGACAAACCAGAAAGAGATTGTTGTCAATCTTTTCGAGGAAAGGACGGCAGAAGGCAGGGCTGTGCCATTGCCCTTGATATTTACCTACCATCCTGAAGCTGGCTATGCTCCCATTCGTGAGGTGATGCAAGGTCGAAATGACCGCATCAAGGAATTTTACTATCGCATCTGGTTTGGGGACGAGAAAGTTCCGTTCGAGACTCCTGCCACAAGTACGTTTGAAGGAGGTCGAGCTACTGTGACTAGCCAAAAGATCGCGGACTTTGTTCACGCCGTCGGAAACACTGGAGAAGCATTCGTTGACAGACCTGGAAAAGAGGTCTTTGCCCCCATGGACTTTGCTATCGTCGTTGGCTGGAAAGCTATCACGAAGCCCATCTTTCCTCGATCAATCGATGGTGACCTTCTCAAATTGGTGCATCTCTCTAACGGTTTCCGCATGGTTCCTGGCGCGGAGCCCTTGAAGAAGGGCGACGTTGTGGACACCACTGCTCAGATCAATGCTGTCATCAACCAAGATTCCGGGAAGAAGGTCGAAGTTTGCGGGACCATCAAGCGTAATGGCAAGCCTGTGATGTTAGTAACGACCCAATTCTTGTACCGTGGCGCGTATTCAGACTTTGGCAACACCTTTGAGCGTAAGGACGAGACACCCATGCAGATCCACCTTGGCTCGTCGAAAGACGTGGCTGTCCTGCGCTCCAAAGAATGGTTCAACGTGGATGAGCCAAATATTGAGCTGCTAAATCAGACATTGACGTTCCGTCTGCAGACATTAGTCCACTTCAAGAACAAGACAATTTTCAGTTCAGTCGAGACGATTGGAGAAGCGCTACTAGAGTTGCCGACCAAGGAGGTTATCCAAGTAGCTTCAGTTGACTACCAGGCTGGGGTCTCACACGGAAATCCTGTCATTGACTATCTCCAGCGATATGGTTCATCAATCGAGCAGCCCGTCAACTTTGAGAACCCGATCCCTCTTAGCGGCAAGACTCCTCTTGTCCTTCGAGCTCCTTCTTCGAATGAAACATATGCGCGTGTCTCGGGAGATTACAACCCGATCCACGTTTCTCGCGTTTTTTCAAGCTACGCAAACCTCCCTGGCACAATTACGCATGGCATGTACTCTAGCGCTGCTGTTCGTAGCTTAGTCGAGACCTGGGCTGCCGAAAACAATGTCGGTCGTGTTCGAAGCTTTCATTGCGACATGGTTGGCATGGTTCTGCCCAACGATGATATCGAGGTCAAACTTCAGCACGTGGGGATGGTGTCAGGCCGTAAGATCATCAAGGTCGAAGCAAGCAATAAGGACACAGAGGCCAAGGTTCTAGTGGGAGAGGCTGAAGTCGAGCAGCCAGTCTCTGCCTACGTTTTTACGGGACAAGGTTCACAGGAACAAGGGATGGGTATGGAGCTTTACGGAAGCAGCCCAGTAGCCAAAGAAGTGTGGGACCGTGCCGACGCCCATTTCATGGAGAATTACGGCTTCTCAATCACCGACATTGTCAAGAATAATCCGAAAGAGCTCACCATCCATTTCGGCGGTCCTCGCGGTAAAGCAATCCGTGAAAATTACATGTCAATGACTTTCGAGTCTGTCAATGCGGACGGCTCCATCAAGTCAGAGAAGATTTTCAAGGAGGTCAACGAGAACACCGCCTCATACACCTACCGCTCACCCACCGGTCTCCTCTCTGCTACTCAATTCACACAACCTGCATTGACTTTGATGGAGAAAGCCAGTTTCGAAGACATGCGCTCCAAGGGTCTTGTACAGAGGGACAGCACCTTCGCAGGGCACTCGCTTGGAGAATACTCTGCATTGGCGGCTCTGGCAGAAGTCATGCCAATTGAAAGCTTGGTGTCGGTAGTCTTTTACCGCGGTCTCACTATGCAAGTCGCCGTGGAACGGGACGAAACCGGCCGCTCCAACTACTCTATGTGTGCTGTCAACCCCAGCCGAATCTCTAAGACCTTCAACGAGCAAGCACTACAGTATGTGGTTGAGAATATCGCGGAAGAGACTAAGTGGCTTTTGGAGATCGTCAACTACAATGTCGCGAACATGCAATATGTTTGCGCTGGTGATGTAAGTCGACTCCATCTTTCCGGCCCTGCCATCGTCTCATACTAATCCCCTTTCTAGCTCCGTGCCCTCGACTGCCTAACCAATGTTACCAACTTCCTCAAAGCCCAAAAAGTCGACATTAACTCCCTCATTGAAACCCTCTCCCTCGACGACGTCAAAGCCAGGCTTGTCGAGATCATCCGCGAGTGCGCCGCGCAAACATCTTCGAAACCCCAACCCATCGATCTCCAACGCGGCTTCGCTACCATTCCGCTCAAAGGCATCGACGTGCCTTTCCACAGTACCTTCTTACGCTCCGGTGTGAAACCTTTCAGATCTTTCTTGTTGAAGAAGATCAACAGGACGACGATCGATCCTAGCAAATTGGTAGGGAAATACATTCCCAATGTGACGGCTAAGCCGTTCGAGATCTCAAAGGAATACTTTGAGGAGGTTTACAAGTTGACGAATAGTCCGAGGATCGGCAATGTGTTGGCGAATTGGGAGAAATATGAGAACAGTAGTAATGAGGCTACGCCAGCGAGGGCGAGGAGCCAGAGTCAGGTTCTTGTCAACGGTGATTAAAGAGGAGCAGTCGCTGTGTACGTTACAATGCATAGGCGGAGGCAGGCGTTCTCAGGGGTTTGGAAGATATCAGCTGGCGATAAAAGGGTCATGGCTCTTTAGTGCTCGTAGACCTCCTTGAATTAGAGCCTGCTATGTAAACGAGATTAATCATACTGGTACATATTACAATCGCCTCATCTGAAGAAGCTAAGCTGATCTCGCACAAGTGGTATATGAAAAACACCTCCCCCTTCCTTCCCGCACGTGCCGTATGGCTTTCGAAAATGGTCACAAACATCCTCCCATACCTCCTTCCGAACAAGCACCGCCGCCCCCCCTCAATCAAACAAGCGGCCCCACATGCCGCCTCCACTCCGCGACCCTCCCCTCCGCCGTCCTCCCCTCCACGATCCCCGCCAGCAAACTCTCCCTCCTCGTCTCCCCCGTCGCCCCCGCACCGACCCCGCCCGGCGGCAGCGGCCGATGTCTCGCCGCCTCGGTCGCATAATCGCTCACCACCCGCCTCGGCACGACTCTCTCGCTGGCGCGGGTGGTCGGGCGGTTATTGTACTGTCTCGAAGCTGCCGAGTGCTGCTGCCGCAGTGCCGGTTCCGGGGGTCGGGGCGGTGCGTGCGGTCTCAAGGGCGGTTCTACTGGCGGTGGTGCTGGTGCCGGTGCTGGACGACGGTGTTGCGGTCGGGCTTCGGCCGTTAAACGCTCCGCGGCGCGCTCGTGGGCTGGGTTGTGCAGTGCGGAGAGAACCTCGGCGGCGCGGCGGATCCAGTCTTCGTTCGTACGATGGGGTGCAGCATTGACGTAGGGCGCGTTGTCGAGGTCGATCAGGTCGGCTTCCCCGTCCAGGCCGAGGATCTGGATCCTCCTCGCAAACGCCTCGTCTCTCAATTCTTGGTCCCTTCGCCTGTCCAGCTCCTCCTGGTATCCGCGTGCGGGATTCCCTATCGGGGCTCTGCGGATTTGAGGGACATTCATGTGAATGAGGCGGTCGGCTTCGACGGCTTCGTAGTTGAACCAGGGGCAATCGCACGTTTTCCACTTGAGGCCACAGATCATGCAGAATTCGGCGCGGCAGCGACAGGTCATGTGGTTGCAACCTTCCTTCAGCTCGACGGTCGCAGAGCAGTTGAAACAGCGTTGCCACCCTTCTTCTTTCGCGACCTTGATGAACTCCTGCGTGGCGGCGTCTTTGGGGCATTCACGGCTGGAATGCCACTTGTTGTTGCACGTGCAGCAGACTTTCGTCTTGCACCTTTGACATTTGCCATACTTCCTGCCTCCGTTGGCGCCACCGCTGGTATCGACGTGGATATGTGCGGGTTTGATCCATGAACCGCAACCCCTTGCGGGGCAGTAGATGCGGTTTTTGGTAGTGTATTCCTGATATTTGCGATTCCACTTTCTTTTAAAATTGTTGTCGAAGAGCTTGTCGACGTGTTTCAGGTCGATGCAGTCTTTGGTACAGCAAGTGGGAGGCATATGTTGTGGGTCGGTTGTAGAAAGGGTGAAGAGGCGGCGGAGGCAGGCGTTGCACATGCGGTGTTTGCAGGGCAGTAAGGCGGTTTTGGAGATTGGAACGTCGTCGGAGAGGCAGGTTATGCATTCTACTCTGTCAGGTTCTGGGTCAGCAGGAGCACGAAAGTGATTTCAAAGTATATAAAGCTTACTGTTGCTCTGGCTTAGGTGGCCTAGCTGGTGGGACCGGTTTGGCTGGTGTAGGGAGCCCAAATATCGAACCGAGAATACTCGAGGGCCGAGCAGCTGGTCTGGTTCCTCTAGTAGTAGAAGGCGCTCGCTCCAACTTCTCGCGTACGGGTGGTGAGGTGGGCTGGTCAGACGATAGGGGTCGCGCTTGACGGGCAGACGTCTGACTTCGCTTCAAGGGCGGCCTGAAGAACGATGTAGTTATGGTCTCGCGGACAGACGCGCTTCTGCAGTACAAGCATTTAGCACTCGGAATACATGCCTCGGAGGGTGTATGTATCTACCTAGTGACCGGAGCCTTATCCCGGGTGCTCTTTGGAACATAATCGGCGATAGAGCGCTTCTCGCGCCGTAACGGAGTATGAGTTTTTTCCTCGTGGTGAGGCGGCCTTCGCTCAGAGTGTCTCGTTTGCAATTCTCTGTCCCCTGTTCGCTGCCGCTCATGCCTTGTCCTACTTGCTTCGCCGGCGTTCGTTGTCGATCTCCGTAGGCTGCTAGGCCTAGACCGATCCGCTTCCCCCTCGCTTTTCTTTTGCGCCTTATAGACGTAGACTCTTTCGCCTTCCCTTGCATCCTCCTTCTCGGATCTGCGGTGATGGTGCCGATGTTCTGAATCAGACTTCCTCCGCACTTCTCGAACTGCCACCCTTGGTTCCTTCCCATACGTCTCCTTCGCGTTTGTTTTAGAGTCTGAATACGTTCTTCGAGGTGTATGAGAGGTCATCGCCCCCTTGGCTCTTAGGCGACGCTCCTCGGAAGGACTTTTGCAGGCCCCAGCAAGGACCCGTCTCAGTCCACCCACGACCACACTTTGGCTTGAATCTGAGACCGTGGATTTTGGACCGCCTTCATACGCCTGGTATCGTAGAGAGTGTGAAGGGTAAACTTGAGTGCGGTGATGGTGGTGGGAAGGAGTAGATATTGTGGTGGCGACGGGCATGCTAAGGTGCCCAAAGCTAGGGCAACTTGACTGATTGGACGCTTTCAGGCACCTTTTCCTCCGAACCTGAGATATATTGCCACGCCTTGGTCAGGGGCTTGCTCTTCTTCCGCCTCAGGATTGATTGGGTGAGAAGCGCGGAGGCTTGCATCTGCGATTCCGTATTGAATCTGATACATATATACTGCATGCAGGCGATTTGCCGCGGGGCAGCCAACAGGATCCAGCCAGCTGGCAAAGTGGTCGCGCTGGCTGAGGGAGTCTGTCAAAGGTAAGCAAAGTCTCTCAGGTGCCTTGGATGGTTCAGCGCATAGGATTTACTCTACTGTAGACGAGCTGTGACAAGCTTCGAATCTCTGGCCAATCAGGAGCATCGGGACGTTGTGGGCCTACACCGGCTAGCTCGTTTCTGCTTGCCCGATCATCTCCTGTTTCAACAGTCAACATCAACGCATCAATGGGAGAGCGTCGGCATCTATTAGAGGAATTCATAAGCTGTCTTACCCTCGCATCATACCTGCTGGGCAGATGAGGGTGATTGAGATAGTAAGAACTTAAGAAGCTCGTAATTACAGGAACACTCCATTTTCCCGCCAGTCAAAATGACACGAAGAATCTGCAGGAGGAGAAACTGATTTGATACATTTTGCACCTTACATGCAGCGAGTGTTAGACCACTACGGTCCAGCAAATGCATGATTCGAGATCTTTCTCTTAGCAAGCCCTTCAATAGGTCAGCTTTCTACCTCGTCTTCCACATATTCGTCATTTGTATCTCCTTCCGCGTCAGCCTTTTCTCCTTCTTCTCCTCCTTCTCCTTCTTCTCCTTCTTCTCCTTCTTCTGCCGCGTCCTTCCAGCCTTGCTTTTCCAATTCCTCGATGATCAGCTCGTGGAATATCTCCCAACGTTCTTCAAACCAATAGCTATGGCAATCCAGTGCAGTCTGGTTCTCATGAACTGAAAATATCTTGTCATATAAACGCCTTTTCTTCCTATGGAGCCGAGGGCCAGGAGACGATCATCTTCCTTTGAATTCCAGGAAACTTGGGATTCTGGCAAAAGTTTGAGGTCCCGGTCCTATCTCGTTCTACACTACTATAGCACGGTGCGGTCGGTAAAATATGGATGCATGATCTCAAAATCCATGCCTTCGTGTCGAAGAGCGACGAGTAGTCGATCCTCATCATGAGTCCACGGCCAATGACTCTCGGCGGAGAGATTTGGAGAATAGTCCTCAAGGTGTATTATGCAGGCGCCGATGCTCCGCCCAACTCTGCCGCTGATCGTCTTCCAACCTTGACCTTCGGTGAAGAGGGCAACCAGAGATCGATCCTCCGCTTCTGACCAAGCACTCCCGGCGCCTGATTTCTTCCGATCATCATTGCGATGTGACCACTTACTTCTGCAATTGTCAGCATGGTGCCCCGGGATCTGTTTGCTGATAGCGTCCCAGCTCTCGCTCTCCATCTTGAGGTCGACGAGTGTCTCCAAATCTCCAACCGACCACTTTGCGTCCTTTTGGTCGCAGGGCCGATAGAAGATAGCGGTGATACAGCCTTTACTTTCTGGTTCTGAGGCTGGACTTCGCTTGCAGTGGACGGTCTTTTGACCATTTTGGCTAGCGATCGCCAACGCTGGAGCTTTTTATCACTCGGGCACGCTCCTTTATATATGCCACAAGCGATCTTCTTTGTCGTCAGCTTGCACGGTCACTCAGCAGGGAGGAGAACATGCTCAATAGCTACGAGACCGAATCAGGCACCCACAATAAGGCGTTCCGGAGATTAAGATATTTCAATTCGTACAAGCCAGAGTATGCAATTGAGTACGCACGTCTAGGGTCTCGAAATACGATCACCCTATCGAACGCCATTGTTTGAAAAGATAATCCACCTATTCTTACAGTCTATAGCACGTGCACCTGTGCGCAATTTTCTCGGATTCGGAAGTTTGTTGCGCGTCGAAGAATCAAGATATGTAAGCTCGGATGATACACGACACTATACCTACCGGTGTCAACGAGGGGAACTCCCTCTCACTGCAATTTGATAAAGCTAGAGCGTTACCACGGGCCAACCAGGCGCTCGGCCTTCCATCGTCCATCTCATCGCTTTCTTCATCCGCTTCTCCATTGTCCACCGTACAATCGGCCACATCGGTCATCTCGCTAGCTCCACCTCTTTTCACTATCCCCTCTTTCACTCTCTCCAGATCAATCTCGCCATTGCCAATAAAATTGCTGAAGTCATCCCAACAGTCTTCAAACCAACAAGTACAACAGTCCCCATCGGTATGAGTACTCTTCAAACCCTCCCAAATCTCGACCCATGACTCATCGGTCTTGCGTAGCTCAAAGAGACGCTCGGATTTCCTGATTTGTCCGTGGCGTTTGGGCGATACTGCGTGATTGGAGATTTTTGGACGCTGAAGATTAAATTTCGCAGGCTGCAGGGGATTGGACTGGGGTGCAGGCATTTGAAAAGAGGCGTCCCGGAAGTCAAGGTTTGTGGATGCCTTGCATAAATCTATGCCATATCGATCCTCAATTTTCTACACGTAAGATGCAGTCGTTATTCTAGGTTTACTTTTGTGCCTTGTGCGATCTTTCAGTGGTAATGACCTGGACCTCGCCCTCGTCTATAACACCTTCAGCTTCAGCATCAGCCTCATTGTCCTTCACTCCTACGTCTGTCATCCCTTCGCGCTCAGTCTCTTCGTCACCCATAGTCTCTTCTTCGCTAAACCCATCAGCTACATCCCCCTCTTCCTCTTCCTCTTCTTCTTCTTCTTCTTCTCCGTCATCCAGGCCTTGCCTTTTCAGCTCCTGCACAAGATCGGGATGCATCCTATAAAAGTAACTGCAGCAGGCTCTCCAGGGACGCCTTAGTCTTGCGCTGATTTCCTTCCGGTTTTCGCCTCCCATTCGAAGGGAAACTAGTAGTTCAACTTCCTGTCTTGACCACAGGCTTTTGGGGAATGGAACAGCCTGAGCTGCCGGCATCGCCGGTGGGAGCTGCTGTGCATACCAGCCTGATGAGTTACGTTTACTCCATTTTGTACGACAATCAACCTCTGTACGCCCGATATGGTCGCTAATATATTCAAAGCTTTTGCTCTTGTCTATGAATTTGGTGAGTAGGTTGTATTCTTCTTTCGTCCACCGCTCCTTTTTCTTGGTCGGAGCGGAATATGGAGATGCATTGGCTAGAGCGTCTGCATTCTGGATTCGAGACTCTACTTTGCTTGAGTTGGATGATGCCTCCATCATACCGACCAAAGGTTTCTTCTGCGCAGTGTTATGAAAAGGAGGACGAGGAGTAGTCTCTTTCAGAGAAGAAGAAGAAGAAGAAGAAGAGTGCCTCGATGGTAAAGCTTTGAATAATATCGAGAAGATGTAGACGGAGACTGCCTTCCAGTTGTTGTACCTGCCAACTCTACATGGGGTGTTTAGTATCAAAGAGCAAGGGAGTAGACGGACTGTTTTAGTGGGAATATGGCCACCTTATGTACATGCAACGAAGACTTCCCTTCATAATTGGGCTGCGCAGCCCCGACAACGAGGCCGAATTTCCGATTCCGTTGCAGGCGTTGAGATCTTTCAGGTCCGATTGCAGGTATCTTACAAGAAGGCATTGCGGAAAGAAGGCATTGCGGAAAGAAATCGCAACGGTCGATCTACAGTGCAGTGCTAAAATGATGTACTAAATGAAGTTTTGGCTCTCACGGCAGGATAGCGCAGCACAGGGTTTGTGATTGCCTTGACGAAAGTAGCATCGCTGAAGAGACGTAGCATCAGCGCATGCACGATATTGCATCCATCCAAGCTACTGAGGCTGCACCAGGCTCTTCACAGTCAAAATAAGGACTAAGAACCCATCATAGAATTAGCAAAAAAGGCGTTGATCTTATTTTTTTTGACAAGGAGAACGCTTCTCTAGCTAAGACAAGCCACCCGCCGATATGTGCAAGATCAAGAGATCTCGCTAGGATGAAGATTCGAACGTTGTCTACCCACACGGGCACCACGGGTATTATCTTTCGATAAAGGTCCGGTGCCATCAACATCAATCTAGCACCACAGCACTCATTGGTGGCATCGGCGTCAGGCGCCTCCGTAGGCGTAGAAGGAGGGATGGCAAGAGTCTCGCAGAAGGAAGTTTCGTACACTCTCGAACTATACTTTAGAGTAGCGCGACGACTTCTCTGATGATCTCGGACTTTGGGGACGTGGTGACTTCAGTTCCACAATCACGTGTGCCGGTCACGCATTTCCCACTGGCTCCCGCACTAGGTATGGCATTGAGATGAGGATTTGAAATCATTGAAGCGCATCTCTTTGGCCGAGAGTACTTTATGTAAGGTACGCCCCAAACCCAGGTAACGAATTAAGCTTTCAACGTGCATTACTGTATCACAGAAAATCCGTGCACTTGCAGCCTGTAATTTACGTATTTCACTCTAATCCGTCCATCCGAGGTAAGACAATGCCCAGCGACGATACAGGCAAAATCACCACTGGCTTATAACGAGTATGCAGATTTATCCCCTGAGTTCCTCGTCGAGATACAGATCGCAGAGACTAGGAGTACGCGAGCACGTGACCAACGAAGAAAACTCGGAGGCGCTATGGAAGCTAAGCGAAATACTTGAATGAGATAAAGACTTCAATGAAACAAAGACTTCAATAGAATAGAGACTGATATATCAAAGACTTTATTCAATTAGAGAACTTCGACCCATGTCCGAGAACGATACATATCAACCAACTTTTAGCGGACAAGACATTCTGCTCGAGTGCTATGGAAGACTCTTCCAACAAGAGGCATGATCAAGAGAGTATGTCCGATGATTTCCGAGTACGAACTGTACTTTACATCCTGTAAGTCTACCTTAGACCCTGTCGCTTCCGGGTACAACACACGCCACCCAATGCACAGGCATATTAGCCGATGTTCATTGGTCATAATGTGCACCAGTGAGTCAAGCCCGCACGTACTAAATGTTAGTGGATTTTGTCTGCAAATATACAAAGAGAGGTCCTTTTCTCATCAAATTAAACCCTTTTTATTCTTTTGCATACCAGACTTTTTCCCTTGCAAAAGTGTTCTTCTTTTCCTGTCTCTCAACACAGAGAGACACACACTCTTTGTCGCTCGAGCCGGTCGTAACACGAGCCAGACGTTCCTAGGGGCACAGGCCCGAAGGCGCTTCGCCTTGCCGAGGAAAGCATCGCTTGCAGAAGGGGTCTAGTCGCAGACTTGTCAGGTTCAAGGTCGAGGCTCTTAGCAGTAACACGGAAGGACTTCGCTGGAAGGAAGACACCCTATTGAAAGCTGTCTCTACCCCAAGACCTAGCTTGCTACCGCTAGTGTGCTTGGTCGCATTGGACAGTAGCCGCTCGTTAACGATTGATGGTCATCGTCAACTACTGGCCATCCGCCTATTCTCACGTCGTCGCTGCTCGCGCTGCTCGATCACGAGCAAGTTTCCCTGTTTGTAGCGTTCGTCTATCGCAGCGCTGGTTCCCATCAAACATAATAGCCTAGGCTATAAGCCGATCGAGCGAGCATCTTGAAACACACTGTCCCACAAACGAAGTTAGTTTGTGGCTCTCATCCTCGCATTTATCAACATAATTTCAAGATACTGCAATCGTATCTCCAAAGTAAAAAACAAACTCTCGCATCCGGTCCCTGTGCTGCGGCTACAACCTCTTCGAGAAGGCTCTGAAAGGGCTAGCAAACATAATTATCTCGCTGGGACTGCGGCTGCAGTCCTTTGAAAACAAGCATTGCACAGTCTCGCGTCCTTAAATTGCTGCCACTGCTACGCCTTATTGCCTTGGTCATTCGTCTTATCGGAGACGTATTAGCCCTTTGGGGTGCTGCGTTTTTGAGGGACCAACCCTAAAGGTGCAACAGCTTCAGGGGAAAAGCCTACCAGAGGTAGAGGCTTTAAAGGGACTCATCCCTACATCGTGTGACGAATTTCAAGGGCGGTACCTAAACACAGCGATATGGTTAGAGGCTAACACCGAAACAAGATGACACATCGAAGTGTGAATACCGAAACGCAGTGACGCTTTTGGAGTGAATTTTTATCTGCAGTGACGCTTTAGAAGTGACTCTGTTTTTGTAGTGACGCATCGGTTTCTGTTATTCACGGTGACATCTGCGAGTATTTAAGTACCCGGTCTCGCCCACCAACCTACACATCTCGGCACCTGTCTGCACAGATCTGGACGGGGTCGCCCCCCTTTGCATTTGGGCTCCTTGCTGAATATTTCTATATATATACGGCAATCTTCGACGACTAGGAGCCTGGCCGTTTATATTATATATCTTGATGGAATCCATCGAAGAGCCCGTCTGAATTTGGCTAGTGTGCAGGGCTGCACAAAATCCGACTGGTACTTTGTTTAGATGCTAGCTCGCTTTTCAGGGACTAAACCCTCTTTCTCTTTCGTTTCAACAACATCGTCGAGTCTACAAGGACGAGTCTTTTGGGTCAGCAACCTGGACTGGTAGTACACTTCTGCTACTCGCAACCACATCCTGTCGATCCTTCAAGGGTCTTACTCGGTGCTGCCGGCTATCGCAAAGTGAGGTTTGCTGCCAATCTCAGTCTTCAATGTGAGAGTTTGCGGATACTAACCCCACCAACAGCAAAGATGTCCCAGACGAACAAGCCTCCTGTTGCAGCAATGACTGTAGGCGACACCGACCAGGCGGAGACGATGGGCCTCCTGCCAACCGAAGCTGCCGCCTCGTGAGTCAAGCTACCATTTTCGGAGTGTGAGTTCTTGGATGCTAACTTCGTTGACATCAGCGAGTCCAAGGAAATCGAACCTACCTTTGCACCACCTACCCTTGCACTAGACACTGTCGACGGTATTATGACGAAAGCGGAGAGCAATGGTCTTAAGCCTGCGACTGTGCCAAGCAGCCCCAATGCAATCGTCACCTTCCCCTTCTACCCCGAGATTGGCCGCTACGAACCCCAAGCAATCATTGGGCGCTTCATCGTCCAGCTCATGAAGCCGCGGCAGTTGACCACGAACGAGCGCCAAGTCGTCTTCAACATCGTGAAAGCGCTGTCTCAGATCGAAACTTTCACCCGCGCTGCCGAGGAGAGATTGCAGATCAAATTCATGCTGACCGGCATCTTGGGGGTATGGCCCAAGGCCACGCGTCCGTACGAGTTCCCAGAAGTCTTCCAGGAAGCCGCTGCTGCCATTCTCGCCAAAGTGGAAGGAGATCTAGACATCGAAGAAGTCGTCGACGAGACGCGGCCAGCCTCAACCTCCCCTGCTCCTGCGAGCAAAGGTAAAAAGCGCGGGAGGAAGGCCGCAGATCCACGCAGCCCAGAGTCTCGCGAACTACCAGCACTCGACGATCTGCCTGTCCAATCCATCATGCACAACACCGTTCTCACTGACGGACGCCGCCGTGTATATCGCATCGACGACAAGTCTGCTACGAGGCCTTGCAATAGGTTTGGGCACAATGGAATTGCTGTTGGTCAATGGTGGCCATACCGCATCTGCGCACTGAGGGACGGAGCACACGGGGCTATGCAGAGTGGGATTGCAGGGTCAGAGAAGAGTGGAGCCTACTCGATAGTGGTGTCTGGTAAGTCCCAGAGCTGGCCAGCTTCAACTGTTTCGACGCTGACCTATCTATCAGGCGATTACGATGAGCTCGACAAGGACGAAAAAGACATACTTTACTACTCCGGCAGCGACAGCAACGCCAACACCGACCCAGCCAATCCCATCGTCACCCATTATACCAAAGCATTGCAACAATCCCGGCGCGACGACCGTCCCATCCGGGTGCTGCGGACCTCGGCAGGGAGGGCTGACCATTGTCCGTCGAAGGGGATCCGCTATGATGGACTGTACCGCATCATCTCGGACGGCATCGCGAAGAACATGAGGGGTGGTGCATACGTCCGCTTCAAGCTCGTGAGGGAAGCTAACCAGCCAGAGATCGACATGAGCAGGCCCACTCAGGCGGAAAAGGACGTGTATGACCGGCTCAAGAACAGCATTTAGGCGTCGGATGTGGGGATGATAGCGGCGATACGCGGCGGTTTCATGTGATTGTGAGCAATAGATTGACAATGTTTGTCTTTTTCCTCGGGCTGCGGCGCCGTGGTAATAGGAAAAGATAGGGATAGAATCCCACAGATAGCTACATGGAATACACAAAAGTTGATACGAATGATCATATTGGTTTCCAAGTGACGCTTTACTACCCATGATAGGATAGCTGTCATATATCTATCGTTCCATTGATGCTGCGAGTACTTGGCTGGCAGATACGGGGATCCTACCACAGAAACACCACGACTCTTGGAGGGTGTTGACTAGATGTCTGGCGTCAGAGGGGTTCGAAAGTCAAATGTAACTACAGAAATACAACATATATAGCGATATAGATTCTCGCTTCACATACAAACGTCGGAAATCTCCCTGAATAGTCTGGCATTCTCAAGGCTAAACGAAGGTTGGAGGCGATGTTTCCTACGATGTTACCCCTTGAGAACAGCATAAGATCCGAGGCAGGACCTCACAAACTACTGCCCGAGAAACGGAGATCCGGCATGCCGACACCCAGATTCCCTGTTGCTGGTGGTGTAGTCTCCGAATTGTCTGCCATTTGATTGGTCCGGAATGCCTGAAAGTGTTTCATATCCAGGCCTATCTACCACAATGTTGTGACAAACAAACGTGGGTTCTCCACACTCTCCCATCCTTTGGAAAGTCGGGAGGGTAGAGCTTCGTGCCAAATATATTGTAAATGGTGTCTTCCCCTCCGAACATAGCCGTAGCCCTGAGATAGCCCTGACCCTAAGCGTTCTCTTTGTAGGCTAGTGCAGATCCAAAACCGGATCCCTGCAATGACGATATTCCCAGCTTCTCGCGCGACCAAGGAATATACATCCGCTGCCAACACGCCCTTTACCACTCACTTGCCTCATAGCTACCAAAGTCTCTCACTTGTATTGCCTCCACCATCTTCACCACCTCGATCTCCATCTCATCTCCATCTCCAAACACAAAATGCCCGACTCCAAAGACAAAAAGTCCAGATTTGGCCTCTTCGGCCATAAAGACCGCCCCACTCCTACAACCGACTCCACCTACGGCAGCGAAGCCTCCTCAGACGCCCACAATTCTTATCAGTCAGCGCCCAGCATGACCGGCAGCGACAACACCGGGACGACCGTCAATGACCAAGGACAGACCGTCACCACCACCACTACAACCACGACTACCACCACAACAGGCGGCGGTGGCGCCTCTACAACCTCTGGGCCGCACACGAGCAATCTGGCTAACAAGCTGGATCCCAGGGTCAATAGTGGCGGCGATCAGACCGAGGTTTCGGAAACGGTACAACGACGCGAGAATGACAGACCAAACATACCCTCGAAATCTACGAGGAGGGAGCCGAGTCCGAATCCACCACCGCAACAGCGATCGAGTGGAGGAGGAGGAGGGCTGTCGTCAATCCTAAGCGGTGGAAAGAACCACGAGCAGAGACAACCGGACAACTATGGAAATCAAAATCCGCCACCACAGCAGCAGCAATCAACTGGAGGAGGGGGGTTATCCTCGATCCTATCTGGCGGCAGAAACCACGATCAGAGGCAGCCGGACAACTACGGAAGTTCGAATGCACCACCTCAGCAGCAATCAAGCGGAGGGGGTGGCTTGTCGTCCATCCTGACGGGCGGGAGGAACCACCACGATCAGAGACAGTCGGACAATTATGGGAGTCCGAGTAGTCCACAAGGCCAAGGCAGGCACAACTTCTCGTATCCGAGCCGGACGCCGCCGAACGAGCGGGCCCAGTTGCCAGCGCAAACGCAAGGTCAAGCACCATCACAGCAGCAGCAGCAACCGCCAAGCACGCTGCAGAGTTTAAAGACGGCGGCGGTGGGGATCCACGTGAGCAACACCCATTCTTTCCCCTCCTGTTTCCTTCCTCTCCTCTCTCTCTCATCCGATTCCTGCCCTTCACATCTTCACCTGCTCGCAGCTTCCCACCCGAGCGTTTGCTAATCCGATTTCCACCAACAGGGCGTAGGCGAAACCCTCCGCGGCACGCTCAACTCCTCCGTCGACCGGCGCTTCCACGCCGGCCCCGAGCAACAGGCGCACAACGAACGGGTCCTGAACGCCGGCCGGCAGGAGATTGAGAGCGGGCATTTGAGCGAGAATAGCAGGCAGCAAGGCGGGCCGGGGACGAAGGGGATACTAAGGAAGAGCGGGGGGCAGGGCCAGTTGAGGGTCGTGAATGAATGAGTGAATGAATGATTTCTGATGGAATAAGGGCATGGCATGGCATGGCATGGTGGAGAATAGGTGCAAGGATCGCCGGTGTTCCATATGAGGTGCATTTGAGCTTGATGGGTCACGGTATCTACTTCCATCACATGGAAACCAGATCTCGTGAGTGGAGGAAGCATATCCGTGACAGATTTGCTCAGATCAAATCACGCAGATTGTCAGGCTTTGACCCCGACCATCTATTGAAATAGCGTGAGATCGAAGAACGCAGCTCATGAAAACCCAATCCAATCGATTCGATTCTCTTCTCACTCACTCACGATACCGCTCCCAACCACCTACGCTAATCGGAATAGGATGGCTAGATGAATAGATCGACGGATATCTGCATCACGACCACCCACCCACTCACTGGGGAAGATGCAAGGCTATCGCTAAGCCATTCACGAAACAGGTTCCCTTCAGCATCAGCATCAACAACACCATCCTGCACATGGCCTCGAACCTGTCCATCCTGAATTCCATCGACTACGGATACCAGAGCGAGTGTCCAGGAACGGGGAGAAGGCTACGATTCGACCGTCGACGTTATTCAAGGATGTGAAAACCAGACATGCACGCACGTAGTCGCCGTTTCATTTCCAATCTTCGGATACCCTTACCGAGCCAAGCGTGCCGCTTGCCCTTGAGGGATATCTTCTTCGTCTCCTCCTCGGCCTGCCGGTCCACGACGTTCTTCAAGATGCCACTCGCTTGCTTTGGATTGACCGAGGGCGTTGTGTTTCCTCCGCGATTCGGCGCCTCCGATAGGTACAGGATTGACGTCGAGTCTACCGGCAGCGTCATGTCAGATGTGTGGAATCCTTCGTCTTTTCTATGAAGCTTGGGTTGCCGGATTGTGGCTAATCATCGTCGGGCATTGACTTTTCGTTCTCGAGTAATCCTTTAGCGAGGGCACTTGGTTCCTCGCGACCCGCAATTCTTCCAACCCAAACCCCCTATCAACCTGCTCACGAAGCGTTCTATATATTTCGAGGTATATTTGGTGGGCGAATACGACCCACAGCGGTATCGCATCCCCCAACAGGACTTGCCGTATACCTTGGCTGAATGCATCCTTGGCTGGCATGACGAGCTTAGTGAAAAGCAAGACTTCTGGTAAAACGTCAGCTAGGACATACGAATCTTTCTTGTCTTTTCTATCGAGGCTCATCTGAGATCGATGTGCCCGAGGGTCGTAACCACCGCCACGAGCTGCCTTGCTTGATAGCCAATAGCGGGAGGGCGACTGTCAGGTATACTCGTATCCTCATTTTTGGACTTACGCGTCTTATCGATAACAGTTCACGCGAGATTACTTTGTACTTTGTAGTGGCAAAGGTTGATCTAATCAAAAAGGAGCCATCATTTTAAGGTCATCGGCACGCCTCTCGCCCAAAAGACTTTGGTCTTCCCACCAAACGCGGGTAAATATTCTCTAGCGATGAAGTCGGGGGCTGCGAAAAAGCCAATGACCGAGCGGCACAGATCATGCCCCTCGGAAAAAAGAAAAAAGTGTCGTTTCGAAAAGTCTGAAGGAGATCCCCCCGGGCCCCTGCTAATAAATGCTACTGGTGGTACCACACCCCCTGCTAGAACAGCCGTCAAAAAAAGGATGACGCCAAGACGTTGCATATCTTGACCTCTTCTCTCCTGAACAACCACCTCTCGACAATCTGCTCATCCGCTTTGCTTCTTGCTTCTTCATCTTTCCTTTGTACCTATAGTGTAGTTGCAACCAATCTTGACTCTTCTCTACCCACTCCTGTCAACATGAATGAGGGTATGGAACAGCCGCACGTGACCAGAGGCTTCGTCCTCGCTGGGAAGACCAAAGCAACGTTGGCCAAAGGAGCCAGCCTTCCCTTTCTTGGCAAACCTGGCAATCCAACCCGTAATCATTTCATAGCAATGTGTGGCGAGTTTGCAGGCACATTCCTTTTCCTCTTCTTTGCCTTTACCGGCACCCAAGTGGCAAACTCCCAGACCCAAGGAAGTGTCTCAACCACCATAGCCCAAGGATCGAACCCAGCTCAATTACTCTATATCAGTCTGTGTTTTGGTTTTAGTTTGGGAGTCAACGCATGGGTCTTCTTCAGGATTAGTGGTGGACTCTTCAACCCTGCGGTGACTTTTGGCATGTGTCTGGTTGGAGCAATGCCGTGGGTACGGGGTGGTCTAATCTTCATCTCCCAAATCATTGGTGGAATTACGGCGGCGGGAATTGTCGAGGTCATGTACCCTGGCCAGCTCAATGTGCGAACATCATTAGGGGCGGGGACATCGAAAGCACAGGGCGTCTTCATTGAGATGTTCTTGACCACTATGTTGGTATTCACTATCTTCATGCTTGCTGCCGAGAAGAGCAAGGCCACCTTTGTGGCCCCGGTCGGCATCGGACTCTCCCTATTCATTGCTGAGCTTGCAGGTAAGTGTACCGATATGCCGGTATGACCTTTCTGATCAAGACAGGCGTCTACTACACCGGTGGCTCGCTCAATCCGGCTCGCTCTTTTGGGCCTGACGTCATTCTGGGTACATTTGAGGACTATCATTGGGTAGATTGACCTCCACTTCCGCGACAACGAATCGAAGTACTAAATTTCGCACAGATTTACTGGATCGGTCCTCTCCTGGGCGCTCTTCTAGCCTCTGGGTTCTACAAGCTCATGAAAGGGCTTGAATATGAGACTGCCAACCCCGGACAGGACTTTGACGAGAACGAGACCAAGCTTTTTGACCCAGAGAGGGACATCGAGCGTCCTATTGTGAATGTCGTAACTGGTGGCTCTAGTTCGGAGCCATCGAGACCCATCAGTGGCGACACGCTCTCCGGATACAAGCGAGAAGATACCTCTCCGCAACAGGACCAACCCCGCGATGTAGCCCAAGGGAATTCAAGGCACCAAGCACAGTCATCCGCGGGCGCCACAAGGAGCCCCCGGAGACTTTCGTCGCCATTGCCACCCATTGACGCAGAGGACGAAAAGTCAATCGCTCCCCCAGATAATCGGGACCACAGCAACACCAACGGCGTCAGTGGCGAGGACATAATCCACGGTGGACCGCACTACAGCCAGACCGCAAACGATCTCGATCCGCGTGTGCGAAGAGAGATTGACGCCGTGGGAACTTACCAAGCAGGACCAGACGTGGAGGCAGGTCAGTCACGCCTGTGATCCTTTGCATTGGGCTTGTAGGGCCGATGAACGGGCGACTCCATCAGATTGGGCAAAAGCGAGCATTTGCACGGCGTTGAGCATAGCGAGGATCATTTAATAGAGGGAGCGAGCACATGATTGCAAGGTGTTTTGGTTTATATAAGGCTCTGCTGTTCACTAATTTGGTCGCATTGGCGACATTTCCGGAAGGTTCTTGGACACCATACGGAGTATAGCCGCAAGCTTCTTCTTGCTCAGGCATGCATTCATTCTACTACAGTACGGCCTTTGTAGAGGCCATATGACGACTAGCGTCCGAATTGTGTGTATTACAGGCTAAGTGCCAGAAAAAGTGGCAGTCGACAGGGTACAGATCCTCAAAGGGGTTTCTTACACTGTTCACCCTTTTCTTTTGCTTGGTTTTTCACAAAGCAAGATAGTCACGGATGACACATTATCAGGACTCGTACCCAAAGTTGACGTAAAATGTGAGTAGAATCTGACTCCTTGGATCGCCACTTTCCTTGACAACTTACCCTGATTACAACACTCGAGCCATAGCACTTACAACCCCAGCAAACAAAACAAATCATCACATCCTTGCAACACTGACTTACACCGTTTCCCACTCTGTTGTGCTGGGAGATCTGGCCGTTTTACAACACACAGCTCGACGAGCTCCTCATCAAGTTTCTTCTTCGCTCCACCAAAAGTCGCACTGCTCCCAGGATGATGTAGAAGTAATCCGAGTCCACAACAAAACTCCCGACCCTTCTCACATCCCTGGCCGTTCTCAAGCCACGCTTCGATCCTTGTGACCATGAACGTCGGTACCGATAACGAGACCGGGACCGTCTCCTCGGCTGGAGTGATCTTCGACACCGGACCAAACCCTCACAGCCTGAGCGAGCAACCGCCGCGACCGTCGTGCCGTGTGTTGGCGGAAGCCGGTCAGAAACCTTCACAGCCCACCTTTGAAGGAATCCCCGTGGACATCCGTGCAATGATCTACAACCACATCCTCAACACCGAAGCCGACAGTTCCCTTCGCTCGGCCTCCGAGACGAGAGCCCAGCTCAGTCCCAGGCGCGGCGGGCCCGGTCTTCCGACCCACACGTGGCATGAAATGGGTATACCGATGTACCACCACACGTGCAGAACCATCAGCGGACGGAGCGACCTCCCAGCGACCCGCGCGCCCCGAATCGCGTTGCGCCAGAACACGGCCATCGAGAGTCCGTGTCGCGCGGGATCAACCGGGGAAGCCACAGACATCTTCTGCGCCAACAACCACCACTTCCACCACTCCCGCGTGCGAAGCGTTCCCGGAGCCGCGATCGAACCTCCTGACGAATCTGCCCCGGCCGGTGCCCTTTTCCGACACGCAACTGCACGTCATGCGGAGTCTCGGTCCGGACTACCGCAACAGCCACCACCATCACCGGACGGATGCCGCCGCGAACGACATGGACAACTGCATAGCGCGTAACAACATCCACATCCGCGAAGCGTGTCCCTCACTCACGACGTTCTCGCTGTCCATCTTCTCCCGGCCACCGCTGACACCGCAATCCCAGGCACGGGCCCGGACGGCTCTGGCACTCGGCGAACTTGGGAAGCGACCCGATCGGCTCAGCGTCGTCTCCACGTTGCCCGACAGCGCCGTCGCGGTCTGCGCGCGTGCCATCGCGCCGGGGGCTGACGGGGAGGGGTGTGGCGTTTGCACCGTTGCGATCTGAACGGGGTCACCGTCTCACAATGGCAATTTAGCGGTGTGGAGTCTCGGCCGGGGGACCAGGTTCGGGTTTTGGAGTTGGACTGGAAGACGGCTTTGAAGGATGAGTGAGGGGGTTGAGGATCGGGATGCTGACCGGGAAGATGCTGCGGAGGGAGGATGAGGGCTGTTGTGGAGCAGAGTGGGCGGTGATGAGACTGTTTCGGGTAGTGATGAGACAGATGGTGCTTCCATCTTCGGAGTGGCAGGGCAAGGTGCGATGAGGAGTCGCAGTCGGAGCGGTACTCTACAGATCCATGACATATCGACAAGGATAGCCTCAACGAGCAGACCTTTTCCAACCTTGAACGCTCTTCTTCCTCCAACTCTGATCACGAATGACAAACCGACGCCTAAGATCGCCATGAAAGCAGTGGCAGGTCCAGCGGCCTCAGATCGCCACCATTTCCGACCGCTTGCCTAGAGCTTAGACATTGATGGCGCATCACACTAGAGCGTAGACATTGATGGCGCATCACACTAGAGCGTAGACATTGATGGCGCATCACACTAGAGCGTAGACATTGATGGCGCATCACACCATGCCGAATTAGCGATCGTTCTGGTTCGTTTGCCCAGTTTCTATGGGCTGTTATCCCAACGGGTCTTCTCCAGCGAGATACTTACTTGATGACGGGTCCCAAAAGCATATCTTTGGCGGTGATTCTGTTCAATCTGTCAAAACCTCTGGGTTATTGCCCCCAAAAATGTCTGCCGCAACAACATCCTCACCGTGTGCCAACTCCCACAGACTTGGGGAATCTGGATTGCTTCGACCGAGTTACCGTTGTGTCCCTTCCCTGCTGACAGTCTATCCGTCTCGTGTGAAAGCCAGGACCCACGATCTATGCAATATTTTGTGTCATGCCATCGTAATCTAGGGGAAACCATGCCATCACTCTAGTGTTCATATTCCAGCTTCCCCTTCACCGCCCCCCAAAACTCCCGGATCATCTCCTCCTGCCCCTTCCTCCCCTCACTCGCTCTGACCACCAAATAGCGTCTCGAATCAACAGCCGGTTCCAACTCCCCATCATTCCCGCCCACCACTCTCCCACCCGCCTCCTCCACAATCACCCACCCGGCAGCCACATCCCACGCCCAGCATCCTCCTTCCCAGTAAGCGTCCAGGTCTCCTCGTGCCACCGCGCAACAATTCAGCGCCGCGCTTCCCAAACTCCTCAACGAGTGCACCATGGCCCCACCCGTCGACTCGTCCCCGGCCAGACTCGCAAAAGTCTCCGTCTTCGTCTCCCAATTATTCCCGCTCCGCTCATTCCCCCACTCCATCGCCACCAACGCCTGCTTCAGCCCCGTCAACGGCGGCGCCGGCATCTTCAACGGCAGCTTCGTCATCGTGTACGCGCTGACCACCGCCTCCGTGTTCTCGGTCCCGCTTCCGGGCCTGGGCGGATGCGAGGTGGGAACGCTGGGGGCGGTGAGGTAGGCGCCTTCGCCGTGGATGGCGTGGTAGAGGTGCTGGGTGAAGGGGTTGTAGACGATGCCGACGAGGGGTCTGAGCTTGTGGGCGAAGGCTAGGGAGATGGAGATGTAGGGGTGGGCGTGCACGAAGTTGGTGGTTCCGTCTATCGGGTCGACTATGAAGGTTGGGGCCGGGGTGAGGCGGCCGGACGTGGAGGTTTCTTCGCCTAGGAAGCTGTAGAGAGGGATATCAGCCTTCCAATAGGATGTTCGATGATACAACAATGGCAGGACAGTTGTGTTTGGCGCGGGAGGACGGATGTTACCTACGAATAGTCTGGGAATTTGGACTTGAGGGAGCTGGAGACCATGTCTTCCACGGCTTTGTCCGTCTCGGTAACAAGGTCCGAGGCTGCATCATCCAGTGTCAGTGAGATATTCTCAAGTGGAATTGATCCCACGTACAATTCTTCTTCGTGTCTACTGTGCTGGGGTTTGCGGAAGTGATCATATCCCCAGCTTTCAAGGCGATGTCGAAGAGGAAATCATGGATCTCCTGGAGATTGGGCTCGGCCATGGTTTTGAAAGAGGCTCGTTGAGACTGAGTTCCAGAAGGGTTTTGGCTTGCTAGATGAATGAGAGTATGTGTTGTTCGAAACAACTTTTTCGGAGATTCGCGTTCTGCTCAGCCCTAATCTTATCAGCGGAGCGTCCAAGCTTTCAAGCTAGTCCGGCCATACTGTAGCTTACCGTATCTTTCTGGTATATTATTACCGAGTATCAATGCCAAGACTGGCGGATTTTCATGATGCCTTAAGAGTTCATCTGATGTCTACATCTCAGCCCCTGAAGTTGCTTCGCAACGGCAACTTAATTTGAGTAGGAGAACATTTGTTGTTTGATAAAGTCATACTGCACCGGCTGCTGACGTACACTTGGCCATGGTTGTTGCATTGTCCACTTCAGAAAGCAGATAGGATCATCATCGAGACAGTCCCCCTCCCCCGTCCACACTAATACAGCCTCCCGCGCACGATCTACACATTAAGCTTTCAACCTCCATTACCCTCGAGCCACCTAAATAAGATAAGAAGCTACGTCAATTCTATATATTAAATTATAGAAGATAAATTAAATTAAGTAATTCTTTTTTATTAATTATAAAATAATTATATATAATAATAACGTAATATTTAAATTAGTATATATAAAAGAATAAGATAAAGCTAATTTAAAAAATCTTAAATTTATATATATAGTTAATTATAAATTCGAGTTCGCTACGCTTTTTAATTAGATCGACTAAGTTAGCTCGCTAGCTCTTTCGCGCCTTCTAATTAGAAAATTAGATATATATTATTTATATATAGAGTAATTTTTTTATTTTCTATTAAAATTTTAATTTTTATTTAAAATTATAGAATATAACTTACGCTTTTAAATAAAAAAAGAATTTTTAAATTTAGTCTTATAATTATTAAAGCGTAAGAAATTCAAATATCGCTTATTAAAGTTCGCTTATTAAAGTTCGCTCAATAGCCTTAATTAAAAAATAGATATATATTATTTAATTTTAGAATAACTTTTTTATTTTCTATTAAAATTTTATAAATTTTCTTTTAAAATATAAAATGTAATATAGGCATTTAAATAAAAAAAGAATTATTAAATTTAGTTTAATTAATGTTTAAAGGTAAGGAGTTTAAATATCGCTTATTAAAGATCGCTTACTAAATTTACTCGATAGTTCTAATCTAAAAAAATGATTATGAATTTAATTTATAGATCTTTACTCGTTTTATTATAAAATAATAATAATATATTAAGAATTAATATTATAAATATTATAATTATATATTAAAAAGTATTAAAATAAAAGTATATTATTAAAGTTAAATATAAATAAATTAATAATATTTAATTATTTAAAACTTTATCTATTAAATATATAAATTAATAAATATATAAATTAATAAATTAATAATTTAATAAAATTTAATATTAGTAAATATTAAGAAATAAATAATTAGAATATATAATAGAATAAGTGTTACGAGCGTACCCTTGACACACCACTCAGCCCTATGGCCTAGTGCCTTGGCAGGAGGTATCCCCTACATGCCTTCTTCCTACATACATAGTTCGATAGCTGTCACGGTACGCCAAGGCCTCCTTCAGAGCCACCACCCATTTGGGCCTAGCGTGGCTTGGCACCGCACATATCTGCCCTGCAGGCACATAGAATAATGAACATCTTTTTACCACACCATGAATTCATGACCCAGTCATCCTTTTCCTTGACAATAGCCTTATTATCCTTGATCTACCTCACTCATACTGGTATCGCACCTATGCTGGTCTTGACATTATAATAAGGCTCCTTCGTATACCCGGCGAAGAGAAATGCAATAAGGTCAACCCACTCACTCCATTCGAATTAGCGGACGAATTCAAAGAAATACGCTGGCAGGGGCTTTAGCAAGAAATCAAGTTGAGCCATCGTATCCCTGGGTAAGCCTACCAGACAGGTAAATCGATTTCAAAGCGAATCGGACTCGGCAAACAGTGGTCGAGAGATAAATAAGGCATTGGACCATTCGTACGGCTAGCGAATCGAAAGAAATCGCCAACACCATTTCACATTCACACAATCACGAACACCCCCACACTCACAGTGAGCCTGCTACAATGGCAGCAAACGTACGACCTCTTCACTGAGCATGTCGGCAACATCATAGTGAGCCTGCTACAATGGCGACGGGAACAAACGACTACGATTCGACCTCTTCACTGAGCATGTCGACAACACACATAGTGAGCCTGCTACCAAATGGCATTCAACACATTCGATTCTTTCCCTACCTCCCTACCATGGAGTAGACTTGATAGCAAGAGCATGGGAGACACAGGGCAAATCTACAGTGAAGCTCCCAGGCCAGGCTGTCAATAGGTGTTGGAGTTGGATTTATAACATATGTATGCGTTGGATTTTCTTCAATTCTATTAATGGACTTGATGACAATTACTTAGTCTAGTATTCTACAAGAGGAGGAACAATGTAGTACGGAGAGAATTGCGGAGATAGTCAGCAGCAGCAGTAACACAACAGGCCTGCTCTCCCTCACAGCCAGCCACTCAGTCAGCCACTCAGCCAGAGCACTCAGTTAAGTAAGAGGAGGAACCACTACAGGCAATTGCGGAGAACACTGCGGAGAACACTGCGGACAATACTGCGGAGAAATCAAGCGGTAGCAAGGCCCCCGGCATCAAGAACACAGGCCTGCTCTCCAAGATCCCACGTTATATGCTCTCCACAATCCCATATCAAATCGCCACTCAGCAAGCGGAGAACGACACTACAATTTGGCCTGCTGTCTCCACATGCCTAAGCGATATCATATTCATATACATCACTGCAATGACGATATAAGAGAAGGATCTACTGCGACGGTCACAGCTAAGTTACTATAACCCACTATTAATAAGAAAGATCAGACGATACATATTTGAACGAATTGAAATCGTTCGATATCTTACTTCGATATTATTCGAAAGGTTTTACTGCGATAGGAGATTTTATAAGATTTATATCACTAATTAACCCGGTATCTTTAATTCTTTTTAGTATTTTAATACTTCTTGCCATGAGAATATAGCCAATGTTGTTTTTTATGGGCATTTGTTACGGATTAATCCTTCACACTCGATATACCTTTCTGATTAGACCTTAGCGCGCCTTTCTTCGCACATATGTGCCTGCAGACCAAGAAAATAAAAAACCACTACACCATTGTACCAGCGCCAATAGGAATCGAACCTATTACGAATTACGTACCCTCTAACCTCGACCGCAACTATAGATGCGTGCCCCCGCACGACAAGGACAACACTTCTGCTGCTGCACTCAAGCCAGACCAGATACAACTGGGATTCGAACCCACGACCTTCGGGGAAGATGCAACGGCAACACTGCAGTAATGGCGCTGCCAGAAATAAAAAGCACCGCAACACCATTAGGAATCGAACCTAATACGAACTAAATACCTCCAACCACACGACCACAACCAACAGGCGTCCGCCCCGGACAATAAGCCAACCAACGAACATTTCGCTTTGCAAATCAATACATCGCACGGAATTCGAACCAACGACTGTTCCCGGTTAAGAACTTTAAAAACCTGTGGCTAATGGCGCTGCCAGAAAATAAAAAACCACTACACCATTGTACCAGCGCCAATAGGAATCAACTTTACACCACACCAATATTAAGAACTATTCCTTAACAGTCTAGTATATGCCTTATCTCTTCTCTAAAATATCGATATTATTTTAAACTCGGCTCGAGTTTATCCGAGGTGAAACGGATACATTCAGTTACCCGGGTGACAGAAAAGCCTGGACACTAACCAAATGGAGATTACGGCCTTCCCCCACCAAATTTCTATGCGCAAATACCATGTTTCTCCATTAATAGCCTGTCATTCGTCCATCACCGTCTAGAACAGCCTGGATCCTTTCAGGCATACTCATTACACACTTATTTATTAACTGGGAGGGGGAAATTTGGGTGTGAAATTGTATGTGGGACGGCCCTTGATCTCCTAGCTTAATTCAGGTTAGTGTCCAGGCTTTTCTGTCACCCGGGTGTCAGTACATGCTATAAGTTTATCCGGGGTGAAGCGAGTATATACCGAAAGCTTCACCTCTGCCGAGCTATAACCCGCCTTACACAGTCACACAAGTAGCGTGGTACAAGTCCGATATACTAACTCCATAGGTCCTGGTTTTCCTTGGCACCTCTTAGCCTCAGCTCCTTTGATTTACATCCTTTCATCTCATCTCGAAAGCGCATATGGACTCACCTCTAGAAAGTGAATATCCTTTTGTTTCTTTCTGCAGTCTGACTTATTCTTGAAGAATGAAAGCTCGAGCTGAAGTCAAAGCTCCAATGGCCCCTTTGCAAGGAGTCTCTTCTGAATATGCCTCGCGACGAACGTGGTTCTCCGCACCTGCGCCCTGAGCCAGAGTAGACGCAATCTCGGCCAGTCACCGGAATTCTGTCTTTTACCAGCTGAATGGCGAAGGACATGATAGGTAAAATGAACAAGGGACGAAAATAGAGGTCATCCCAGCCTATCGGAGCAGCGATGTTGATGCAGAATGCGGCTACCAGCATCTCCTGAGGCAACCAGGCAGTGCCAGGCTGTTCGTATTCATGGTGTTTCTGAGTCAGCTCGAGACCTCGACCTGGCAATAGAGAGCCAGCTTCAGAAACATCCTCAGGCACCTTGTATATTAGAGGCTGCCCTGTTGTTGCAAGAGCGATCGTGAATTTCATTACTGTTTCCTCAAGAATGACCATGGCCGGAGCAACTTCCTCTACTGCGTCGTCATATCGCATGTCACCGATAGCATCGACTCGGGGAAGGCGCGTTGCTGGTCTTGGAAGTGCCGAAATTGGATATGATGAGGAACGAGCAGAGACAAATCCAAGAGCTTGCGTTGGAGGAACAAGTAATTGGATACCATCAAACTGAATCCTACAAACCTAGGAGGTAACAGATGCTGTGTAGATTCTGCTTCTCAGACCTTACTTCGCAGAGTGACCACTTATCTGCGTGCGAAATTCACGTCGCGTTCATCGACTGTCCATCTGCCACCGCAAGAGCGATCCGATAAGATTCAAAGGCTGGTCAAACGAAGTACAGCTTGAATTCCGTCTCTCATATCAGCAGACGCAATGGCTAAATGTTAGGCAGTCGACGATCACCCGGAAGGTTACCCACAACTTGCAGCCTTCTTTGACTGTGACTCAAGGAAATTTCTCATGTGTAGGAGTTTTATGCATTCACGCATTAGACATCGCTTGTATTGCCAAGACGAGCTTGCGAAGCTACAAAAGGGTTTGCTTGACCAGGATGACGAAGATGCGAGCATTGACGATGGCACATTCCTTATGTCGAGAAAAAGATATGAATATCATAACGAAAAAAATCCACGGAAGGCTTTCATAAACAAGATTGGCCCAAAGCTCAAAGAATATGGTAAGCGATGCTGGCTTCTCTCTGTCTGACAATGGCTCACACAGCGTTGAGACGACCTGGTGGAGAGGACAATAAGATTTGCATCGTTGAGGGCTCCTGACGCGCGAGACCTCCAAGGAATGAAGACATGGATAGAACAAGAGCAACCCCTCTCCGGGGAGGAAAGAGATCATCTTTTACATGGCACTGACTTCGTAGCTCTGGTCGAAAAGCAAGAGGAAGGTTGGCTCGATAAAATTGTTGAACGAGCTTTGTTGACGTGTTTCCCTAGAAGAGATGTTGGGTCTTTTTCGTCCTTGCTAGGTCCAAATTTACTAACTGTGCCAGAGCATCTTTACCTCGCCGGAGCAACGTCGTATCAGCGACAATCCAAACCTTCTTTTACGCAGCAAGCACCGCATTGATGTACTGATCAGAATAGTGCTCACCATCACCGCCGCCAGCATGCTACTAGGCCCGTCGGCGGTGCTATATATCGTCAGGGGTCCTAACGCTCTAAAACTCCTAATGATTGGGGCTTTCACGGTCTTGTTCTCGGCAGCTTTGCACGCATTCTCCAAGGCTCGGCGTCATGAGAACTTCGCAGCCACTTCAGCGTGGGTGTTTACTGTCACTGGCCTTTCTGCCTTTGTGAATGATTCGAGCATTCGAGTATAGATTTGAAGCAGCTGACGTCTCGCGATCTTTTAGGTATTGTGCAGTCCTTGTAACATTCCTGGCCAATTTTGCCGCGTAAGCAGCGACTGCATCATGTTGCCCCCATGAGCTCATCGAGCAAGGAGTGCCAACGGAAAAGACCATAGGAAGCCCGTGGGCGGCAATAGCGATACTGAGAACTTTTGGCGGAGATTTGAACCACAAAAGCTTTCTGATGAAGTATAGTCAAGTAAACCGAGGTCGAAGTGTAATGTCGACAACAAGTCGACAAACAGTTCTAGGCATTCTCGAAATCCAGAAAAGGGGCTCATGACTGGCAACCTAGATTCACCAATATCACTCCATCACTGCCTGTTATCCATGGCTGCTGAAATGCTCGATTCCGTATAACCTGTCATATAGGGATTCCAATACTGAACCATCGCTATGATTAACAAGAACCAGTGTCAGGTAAGTCGGGCGTGATGCGGGGAGTATCTTGCAACGGCTTCGTTGCGTTGAAATTTCTAGACTGGTATTGCGTACCGGCCTGAAATGTCCCTGATCAGGCTGGCTGTCAGAATAGGTGGCAGTCTTGGCGCTTCGAGTTATCGACGAGAACTCAACAAGAAGAGGTTTCAAGAAGATTATTTTCGTTACAAAGTTGCTACGATTAGTAGTACCTATATTCCTACAAGCAAAAGTAAGTTTCAAAATCCTTTCATTGTTGACTTAGGCTTTAATGTTCTCGTTGCCCTTCTTGGCGGAACTGCCACTTATTCTGATAGCCCGCCTGATGTACGAGCGTGTAAAAGTAGCTCGCCACCTGTGCTTCAAAAATGCTCATAACACAATCCTCTGCAACACGATCCAGCCCCTATTGCGCCATTCAACATGTCGGCAGTCACTCATATTTCAAGTTCTACTGCGAAGAGAAGGTAAGGGATTTGCCCGTGCAAACGTGAAGTTGCCTGTCGTGTCACAGCTAACAAGAGGCCAATCCATGCAGGTTAGGCACATCTATCACGCAGGCCAGGTCATCTTTACTCAGAAGGAGGGCAACGGAAAAGAGAAGCTGTTTATTGACGAGGTTTTATACAACGGTAGCTCCTGGACATACAGGCTACGAAGGGGTGATACGAAGGGGGAGGGTGTGTTGAAAAATTCTTTCGCCGAGACGGATCTGAGCGAAAAGGCGTCAGTCAGATGAGGGGTACGTACAGCTAATCCACCGTGAGATTTCGGATCTGACGTGTGCATTAGGGAATTTTCATAGGGAACAAGCCAGAGAACATGGACATACGGGGGGTCTGGACAGCTATGAAAGACGGATCAATATGGGGAAAATCTTGAACTAGTCCACGATTCCACTACCTCAATTCCATTCCAATTCCCTTCTTAAAGAGCTATAAATAGAGGGAAAAAATGGCCTCAACCCCATCCTAGACGTCCGTTTTATTCTTGAAGAGCTACGGATGGTAGGATAAGGAAGGGATCAATCCGTTCTTAGACGCCCGTTTCCTTCTTGAAGAGCTACGGATGGTAAGACAAGGCAGGGATCAATCCGTTCTTAGACGCCTGTTTTCTACTTGAAGAGCTACAAAGGGTAGAACCACAACGGGCCTCTATCCCTTCTTCAACGTCTATTATATTCCTGAAGAGCTTCAAATGGTAGAAAATAACCGACCTCTATCCCTTCTTCAACGTCTATTCTATTCCTGAAGAGCTACAAATAACAAACAATAACGGGCCCCCGTCCCTTCTCCAACGTCTATTCCATCCTCAACTAGCTACGAATGCTAGAACACTCAAGGCCCCATCCCCTTATCAGACGCCCAAACACACCGCTTAATCCCTGTTTTGCATGTCATCATATGCTCCAAAACCCCATCGGTGTTGGAACACAAGGGGAAGAAGTCCATCGGGTTCGACCATATCTGCTTTGAAGCGGTCAAAATGAGAGTGGCATTCAGGCTGTAGGCCCATGTGTCTCGCCTTTTTTATTCGCAGTTTTGCTTTCGGAGAAGGTGGTGGTACCGCCGGAGCGGGTCAGATGCTCGGAATAATGTCCGTTTGTGAGAGCGGGGAGCTGACATCGCGCAGGAATTGCGGATTCATCGCGACATTTTGTTACACAGGGGGGGTATACAAAATTAAAAGAGTAACACTTTTCAGGCAAGTAACCCCAATCGATCAGTAAAATCAATTCGAATATTCTTATCTTGGTGAACTATTCAGGCACTTGACTTGTATAATTCATTGTATCTTGTCATAATATCTATCTACCAAATGCAAGCGAGGTTTAAACAAAGGGCTAACCGCTCGCTAATGCACAATGCTTGAGACTCATTGGCCATCTCCAATGCGTATCCTCGTAACTTCATCCTCAAGATTCCCACTTCCACCGTCTCCTTGACCCTCCATGGTCCGCCTCCTAGACTTGCCAGGACTCAAGCGCTCTTCAACTGACTTGCCTAGCCCAACAGAGGATGTCCCTCCAGACGGAGCCTTCGTTGCCGATTTTGCCTTTGCATTTTCATCAACTGGAAGCGGTGACCTTGTCAAAAACTCCGCGATCTCAGCCTCTGAAGTACCCTTCGTCGACTCAGCGTTCGAAAAGGAAGAGCCGTGGCCCGTACTGCCCGGTTGGTCGAGATCATCATCATCGTCGGTAACGTCAAACATTGAGTCATCCCACTGCGCGGAGTCCTGTCTGGAAATGTTGGGGCGATTAATGCTGCTACTCATACTGTGGTCTTCCACATTTGTAAGCTCAGAGATGCTGTCTTTAGCTTCATACCGTTCGCTATCACTGCGCTTCATTTCCCTGGGCGCGTCAGCACGCACTTCCTCGCCATGCTCGCCTACAGCTTCTGTTGGTGGTTTGGCGCGTTCTTTGTTCGGCTCATCCACATCTGCCGTTGTAGCAGCATAGGTGTCAGCGAAGTGAGTGTCAACAAGATGCTTGATTACCGGCCAGCCATAGGCGTTTGCGAACATGCGTCGGACTACCATATTATTATGTGCATCGGGCTCGAGACGGACGAGTACTTTGCGCCATGATAGGCCATGATGGTAGGCTCGTGCGATCTTTTCTTCCACTTTCATGCTGCTCATGTCCGGAGTCTCTTTGAATTGGCCATCGTAGTCTGTGTTGACGCGAGAAGGGCCGTTCCGAGACTCGCTCGAAAAAGTCCTCTTTAAACCTTCTCGCTTTCTTTTGGTAGGCGGAGGTGGTATGTCTTCAGGATGGTAGACACGATCATGGAAAATAGTGCGCGGTCGACCTTGGGGATTGGTCAAGAACTCCCTTGTCGGCAAAGGGGGATTCAAGACGTCACCCGCAGCCTCGAAGATAGTAGTTTTTGGAGGAGCAAAATCATTGTTGGGATTTTCGATGATCGAATCGCCTCTGACAGTCCCTGGGCGACCCAGAGATACCCCGGCTGCGGACGAGCCCTCTGAGGACATGCTTGCCACATCATCCGCGGTACGATTGGTAGTCTGGCTTCTCTTGTAGATCTTGGTATTTTTGGGAGAGTGATGATGGCTCTTGGGCTGGCTCTTGGGCTGACTGGGGCGAAGAAAAGAAAGCAAACCAGCCAGAGGATGTGCTGGCTGATGGGACGTTGGCTCCTCAGCTTTTGTAGCATCATAGTCCTCGTCTTCGAATGGTTTACCTTGAGGGTCAGGATGTTTTTTGCTCGCTCGGCTTTCGTTTCCTTCTGCCGTCGTGTCATCCCGGACTGCATTTTCCTCCGGCTGAGGTACTGCAGCCTTTCTTCCTTGACTGGCGCCCTCGTCACCACTTATGTCTGACTGCGACCAAGCATCATTGCCGTTGTCGGCGCGGAGATGTTTGTTTGAGCTTTTATTGGCACCCGTAATCTCTGACCAACCCCAACCTGCCATAGTACCAATTAGACCATTATCCCTTCTGGCCTTCTCCACTCGATCTAGACCACTCCAATCAAGGAATAGAAGACACGAAGTCCGTAGAGGCACGATGCCATCGTTAACAACATTCGAGTAGACTGTCCTATTCCTGAACAGCTTCAAGACCTGGTGTGTGTGACCTGTCGGTAAGATACGTAGTAGGGGTTTCGATCCGGGATCTGGCTGTCTGTGTGCTCGTTGGCCCTCCGAGCCGATGCCGCCAATCATGGCACCCCATCCACTCCGCATCATGGTCGGGGCCCTCCATGTCAGGCCGAGATCTTGTCCGGTCCTCCCAACAAGTCCGAAGTCAAGGGCAAACCTGACATATAGCGGGTTTTCATTGCTCAGCCCAAGAAACGGCGCAGCCATGGCGACGAAGTTGATTGGCTTAATCTCATTGAAAAAGTTGGGAGAATGCTTATGAATGTAGGCAATAGCGTACGTCTGGGTCAGGCCACCCAGAGAATGTGAGATGAAGCTGATGCTCGTAATCTTGTACGCTAAGTCATTAGGCTTTTTCGCTGGACGATGAATGCTGCTGTGGTTATGTTGAGCTGGGCTTTGTTGAGTGTCTGATTTCTGGTCGCCAGTGAAGACTCTGGAAAGCTTCCTTGGAAGAGACTTCTTCACAGGTAGGTACGGTTGATCCGGAAATGTCATGTTGAGCACCCATTTTGCGAGCCGCTTGCCTAGATACTGTATACCTCGCTCCGTACGAGTGGCATTGCGATCGAAACCTCTGACAATGACTTCTTCTTCATCTTCCTCGTCAACATTGGCTCCCGCGTCAAGATCATCCTGACCGCCAGACAAAGGAGCAGTAGACGAGTCTGGCTGATCCTTCTTAGAACTGGCGCTCTCGTTCTTTGGTTGAGCTGCACCGTCGGACGAACTTGATGTGTGCTTGGACTTTTCGTGCGCCCTTCTCTCCCTAGCACTCTGGCGAGCCTCCTTTGCTGCTGCGTCAATGCTCTCCTTCAAATAAAGCATATCAGCTCCGAGGTTGCTGTGCAGGCCGTGAGTGAGAACGACCAAGTGAACTCGTCTCCGCTTCTTGGCTTTTGGCTCTTTCTTCTTGTTTTCATCACTGGTTCCCGCTTCACCCGCTACGTTCCTCGAGGAGAAGTCATTCCCCTCTCCAGGATCAGGGTAGCTGCGCCTTTTGCCCCTGTCCTTCCCTTCATCATCCCACTCCGGCAGAGCTGGTTTATTCCACAAGCTCTCCGTATCTTCGACTACCAGAGTCACTGCATGTGAAAACACTCCTTTGGGCTGCGCTGCACTGTGGCCGGTTTTGCTCCTCTTACTTTGCTGATGATCCTGTAATTGGCCGGGTGTGGCTACCGCTTGACCCGTTAAAGATGAAAACCCAAGCTCTACTGACTTCTCGTCCCTGCCCACGAGAAGCTCGAAATTGACCGAAGCTGATGTAGAAAATATGACCTGTGACGAGATCTCAATTATCCACGTAAAGCTCGGAGTAGAACCATCGGTCCCTCTTTTCACATTTGCTTTTCCAGCCGTCTCCCGTATGTTCTCCGGCACAGTCAAACGACTCGTCCAGCTGCCCCCAGCCTTAAGATTGGGCTCAAATTCTGGACAGCTTTCTTGAGATGGTTTCTCGTACTTGTAATTCGGATCGAATGTTGCAGGGTAGCAGGCGGTGTATAAGGTATATGGACCGTGGAGGTACGCGGCTCGGAGAGGTATTGCTGATGAATTCTTGATCTTGACATGCAAGTATGTAGGTGATGGCAGTATTCGGTCAAGCGAGGGCGTGTATGTGAGTGTATAGCTGGTGGACGTCAGAATTTGAGTCCGCCTTTAAGAGCAGACCAAACCAACCGTACTACCTCTCCAACCCGCACGGATCCGACTTGATGCACGAGCAGCATCTTCTGGCGCTGTGCGACTGTCTCCGGAGATACGCGCCAGCCGATTGCTGGCAGAGGTCCGAGGCTGCCAGGATTAGAACCCTCTTGTATGTTTTGAAGCTGCCCGTAAGTACGTGGAGTGATAAGCATTCAAGCGGGAACTGTTGCATTGTTGTGGACCCTTTTCCGATGTCAGCCCCGGCAGAGGATGGATAAAGCGGTTGTGCGGCGAGGTTGCCTTCTCCAAGAAAGTAATTTCGTGGGACGGTGTTGTTTCTCGCTCTTGAAAGTCCCACTGCCTTGAGCCTTTGTCGGCTCACATGAGGCTATAGCTGCATGAGCTGCGGCGCGTGACCGCGTTACCTGGTCTTTAGATGATTGCATAAGGCAGTTGCAACGCCACTCCTTGGCGGCTTTTTACATGTGATATCAATCTTGATTGTCTTTTCTAAGGTATTCTCGAATATATCTTCCGCTTCCTGATTCATACTCTCAAATCGACAATGATATCGATGACATCCACGCTAGTGTTCTTTCTCACCTCCACCCATCCGCCTTCACCCACTCGGACGATTCTCCCATCTACGCACACTCTTCGCCAGCGACCATCTGATTCATCGAAGTCGATCCTAAATCTCTCGATGCTCTCGTAGCCGACCGTTTCATTATCAATATGGGCTCCGCCTTGGAATGCTAGTCCCAAAATTTTCATCACTTCTTCGCTAGGAATAGCGCCAAAATGCACTAAGCGTAGCTGGCCATCCAGAGGCTTCGAATGAGGAGAGACGGTAAGTTTCTCTTCCAGGTTAGAGACCAGTGTGGCTAGTATGTACCCATGTTCCTGCGCATCCAGCATCTGCTGAATTTCATGGCCATTCTCGTCGAGCTTGACCAGTGTGATTTGACCCTTGTAAACATGCGGTGCAGAGCCATCAGACGGTGAAAGCAGTTCTTTTGCAGCCATCTGAAAACGTTGACTACCAAATTTGCGGTACTCCGCCGTATCACTGTCGGCCACTAGAGAAGCATGAAGAGCCCAGCTGCAGACCACAGCTCCGTACATTTCTCCGGCATCAGCAGCAGGTGGCGCTACAGGCTCGGTCTGTCTACCTTCATTGAACAGAATTTCCGAATTTGGGGAGAACGTTGCAGTCAACGTTGGTAACGGGTGGGCTTGTCCACGATAGAAGTGACGAAGACCTCGCGTCAGATCGCGATTCAGGCCTGTAGAGTTAGCCAAAGCATTGCCAGTGCCCATGGTAACAAGGCCGATTGCTGGCTTGACGTATTGTCCGCTTCTCGTCGAAGAGAGCAACACATTGATGGTGTCGACCACACCGCCGTCGCCTGATAAAAGCAGGACTGTTTGAGACACGCCTTCATTCGCTCGAGGCAGTATCACCGCGCTGATAAGCCTCTCGATGCTCTTGTTAGAGTTCGTAGTATGAACGTGATAGGAAAACGGTTGAACGCCACTAGCAGTAAATGCTGGCTTGACAACATTATCAAAGAATCCTTGTGCTTCACCTGTACCAGAACCGATGGATATTACGACATATAGACTTGGAACGGAGCCGCTGCCTTCGGATGCACTTCTGGAAGGCACTAGTTGCCCAAAACCAGGCGAGATTACGTTGGCGTCTATGAATGACTGCGGCAAATTCGTGACTTGGACATCCTCGAACCTGTAGTGCGCTCCTGGGAGTTGGTAGAGGAGCAGAATTTGCTGATTTTTGGTACCAGATTCTCCATCCTTTCTCCCATCGACGACAGCGATAACGCTGCGGTCGAGAATGGTCTCGTGCCCGGAGTCGCCTTCAATGATAAGGATGCCCTCCACGGCGTCGTAGGTTAAGCTGGCATCCTTCCCTCGAACGGTCCCTTCATTCTGGCAGTCTTCTTTGGGTGGCGCTGACATTGTCGTCTCCCACGTTGTAGCAACGACAGTGAGCAGAGCCACAAAAGCGGGGACCTAATGAAAGATCCATGGTTGCTGTGTTGCCTGAGTGTGGTGCGGAGCCGCATGATGGTGGGTGCGTCGAAGTTTTGATACCTGCTCGGCCTGCAGCCGACGTGCACTTAGAGTACGTACAACTTTAGCCGGGTGAACCCCTGTCTCCTCCGCATTGCCAGCCAAGCTTCCGCAACGTCTGTCAAACTCAGCTGCTTCTCAACCACAGACAATATTGTTGTCACTCGCTGCCTGTGGTCACATCAAAGCAGTCACCGATTATGTACTTTTGTATCTCATAATATTGACGTCCCGAACGCAAAGTTGCGAAAATGTCGGGCTGGGGCTGTACGTACATCTACTTTATTACTTTACGCGGATGCGAATCCACGTGATCCCAGTACCTAGCTCCAAGATTTGAATCGCAAACATGTTTTGATCATGCTCCTTAGCTCTTTTTCACAACTCAGTCTCTTTTCTTGAAGAAAGAATGATGGCTCTAACATCTACGCAGGGCTCATCCTCGTCCTCATCCTCCTCATCCCCATCACCGCGCTCGGATGGATCGGATATTCACGCCTGAAGGCCCAGCGTGCGGGACGCGATCCTCCTCCATTGTCCTCGTACATCCCTTGGAAGCGAAATCGACATGCGGGTGCCTATCCTGCGCCATCTGGCATATTTGCCTGGGTGAAGTCAAAGATCCAAGGCTCAGGGTCAAGAAGCGGAGCATATGAACAGCCGCTTGGACCTGGCGCGAGGAGGGGACTGGATCCAGATGAGGCTTGGGATGCCAGGGTAGGGGCTGAGGCGGATGGGTATGGGGCTGGTGGCTACTACGAAGAGCAGGAGCTGGGGTTGCGACCGCCGGCGAGTGGAGCGTATGCTGGTGGAGGATACGGAGGCGGGAGTCAGGCACTGCCAGATTATGGCGAAGAAAGAGGCCGCAGTATCAGTCGCGCTGGAGTTCCACATATTGGGGGAGGTCAGAAGGGTCTGGATGAGAGATATGATGAGGAGATGGGGCACGAGGATCCATTCGGAGATGAGGCGGAGAGAAGCGAGCTGAGGGGTGTGAGCCCGAGACCACATGAGGAGGGCAAAGGTCATGCGAAACAGGGGAGTGGAGGCGGGCCACAGGACGACAGTCCGACGGAGAGGAGGAGTATGTTCCATGAGAACGTGTAGGGTCCAGCAAGTCATCTGATCCTGCCTCAAAACTGTACAAATACTTGCGATGTTGGAAAAAGGGTGAACGCGAGCACCGCTACCTTGATCTGTCGTCTCGATTATATTCTGCTGGCGAGGTAACCATATTGCAAAACAATGAACATGACGTTTTATTGTGGTGAATGACTTGAACGCTGCCGTGTCTTGCCCTCACAACCTTTACACCCGCACCGAAAATCTTTATCTGCGCAACTTAGCTCTCGGAAATCATATTTCCTAATATAGTACAGGGCTACGATCAATGAACCTCGCTGTTTCGTAAGGCTACCAACCGATCACTTCGTCCGTCAACATGGGAATACCAGGTCTAATTAAGCACTTTCAACCTTACGCAATCTCGACGGTCGTAGGCTGCCAAACGCCAAACTGTGAAAGGCACCAAGCTCAAGACGCACGTCAAACCAACCAAATCATCGTCGATGGACCATCCTTTGCCTACTGCATATTCAACAGACTCTTTATACACAGGTCAGTCTCTCTCGACACCATGGAGATGATGCCGTCATACGATGAGGTTGGCAAAGGAGCATTGGCATTCCTCGAACAATTGGAAAGCTATGGATTGGTGATGTGCGTACTATCGATGCATGACTCAAGCTCTTGGCTGACTTGACTGCGCATTACTCAGTGAAAAGATCTATTTCGACGGCTACCTACCAACGCGCAAGAGGGACATCCGCATTCAACGACTAAGCGATTCTCTCAAGCTTTTGAAGAAGCACATTGTGAGGAACAGCAATGGATCCAAGAATGTACAAGGGTCTTGCGACCATGGCCCGGCGACACCAAGCCACGTCTTCGAAGCAGGACCTCCAACGCCAACTACTTTCCATGGCATGATAGCTCCTCCTTTTCTTGTCCCAGCTGTCATTGATGCCGTATCTTGCAGTAAATATGCAGCTGTATCTGTTGTTGTACCTGGCGAGGCAGATATTTACTGTGCCAAAGCGGCTCGGGATGGCGGCATTATTCTCACCAACGATTCGGATCTGTTCGTTCATGATCTGGGCTCGCACGGTGCATTTTCATTAATCCATCAGGTTGAGCTCCGTCCAGAAGGAGAAGAAGAGAATGGTGAGCAAATTGCCTGCAAAACCGTCAGACTTTCGATTTTCCGTCCCAAAGACATTGCCGAACATCTAGGCCTCGTCGACTTACAGCGACTTGCCTATGTATTGTCAAGAACGAAAGGAAAACTCACTCTGCCGGATGCGGTGATCCGCGCAAAAGAGCACCGAGATATTGGATATCTTTCATTCCAAGAGTTCCTCGAGGAATTTGCCACCAATACTTCAATCACTGAATCGCAGACATTCTCTCCGGACTCTTTGGCCAATTACATCACTCATGCACCACCTCTAGATCCTCGGGTGTCAGAGCTCGTACTACAGTTCACAGCGACAAGTCAGGATAATGTCTACATGTACTTGCCATGCCTCATTGACGACCCTTCGAGATCCTCAGCATGGCTAGTCTGCACAAAAGAGCGCTCCTTCGCGTACTCAATTCCCAATCACCTTCGCGACAGGCCGCAGGAACGGCCGCGACCAACCACAGCAGAGTATTACCGAAGAGGAGACAGAATCATCGCTCAGCAGATCTGCATTCCCTCGCCCGACGACTTCCGCGTCCAGTCCACCGAACTCCTGGCCAAAGTCCAAGCCTTCGCCGAGACATTCGCCGACTACCCCGAACATGTGATTTGGAGAGTATATGCACTAGCAGACGTCTACCGCTGGTATCTAGATAACAGCAAGCCCCCTCCATCAAGGGAGATGATGACACGGCTCATGACGGGCCTGTCGAAACCTAATTCGACACGGGAGGACATCCATCTGTCAGCCCAGGTACAAGCTGTGCTTTACACTCTACGTATGACCAAGCAGATACTGGTATACACCATATCTACAACAAAGACTGGTCCATCAGAACCCCTGAAGGAACTCGCATCGATCCTCAGTACGCTTCCGCCCATAGCTCAACTGATACCTTCAGGCTTCGAACTGGCTGTTCAAATGTCGACCCTAGAAAATAAAACATGTAGTGTCCACCACCTCCTCGATCTGCTGGCTGTGATGTTGCAGAAGGAGGCAGATGCTGAGGAGGTCGTCAATCATAGCGACGAGGACGCATGAGGTGTACTTGCCAGTTTAGATCCGATAGCTAGCACAGAAAGATTACATGGTTGGCTAGATGAGATCACGACTTATGCTGAACAAGATCGTTTGTATATAACAATTTTCCAATTGATACCCAAAGTAACTGCAAAATGTTACCTCACCATCCCATATTCACTTTATCCCTACGGGTCTGATAACATGATATAGAAAGCTTCGGGAAGCAGAATCTGTATGCGTCTGGTACGGAGAGCGATGAGCTACATATTTTGCATAGCAAATTGGTGGCTGATCTCAAGCTCGGACCTTTCCCAATAGTTCTGATCCATTCGCGCCTTGACAATTGTGGATATTGCCCCAATAGATATGCAAGGAAAATGCGATGATTCCCACAATCGTTTAGCGGAGTCTGAAAAGGAGCCCTGAGAAAGGATGGACGTCAAGGACAGAGAAGCGACATACTCTATTCACTCAAGCTATTTGTTGTAGCAAAAAGCCCAAATTCTATGTGGTATCTAGGGTATCCAGCCTTACATTTTTACTTGACCGATGGTTCAAACACTTCTCAACAAATGCAACTGAACAAATGATATCATCAAGTTCTCCCACTCCTTATAAAACCCACCACACCCCCACAGAATCCCACCAAATCCCCCAGCCTCTTCCCCTCCTGCGCCTGCCACTCTCTCCACTCCACCAGCGCTTGCCTCAGGCCTGCATTTCCAGGCACAGCATCTCCATGTATGCGTAGGAAGACGGCCATCCATGCCTGCACAAGTTCGTAGTCTCGCTTGCTACGTAGTTGGTACGTGAGAGCCGAGACGAAAGGCACGAGCTCCTCTGGGTTGAGAGAACGGATCTCGATGTCTGCGGTTGATGGCGAAAGGGTTTTGAGGTGCGCGATGAAGGGGGTGTAGTCGCTATTTTGCCTAGTAGCTTGGAGTGCAGTGGTAAATTGGCTTGCAGTAGCAGCGCGGTCCATCTTCGTGATGCGAGAGCGCTCGGCAAGAGTGTTCTGGTTTTGCTCTTCTGCTTTGGGTGGCTCAGCTAACTTCGCGCTGTCGAGGGAAGGAAGGAAGAAAGGGGCCTTTTCGGGGGCTTTCGGGGGTTCCTTAGGTTTGTTGCGTTGACGAATGGTGTCGAGATGGAGGAGATTTTGCCAGCGGCTTTTGGGAACAAGACTTAGTGTGAGCATGTCAAGGCTGAGCTGGTCGGTAGGCGCTAGATCGTTATCGTCCAATTCTTGCACTTCTTCGTCCGCCTCTTCATCAAAAGCAGCATCTATATATCCTTGACCGTTCTCCCCAGATTGGGTAGCTGTAATCGCTGGGCTGATTTCGTCTTCCTTGAGTAGTCTTGTGGGGACGTGGGTGAAGAGCGTACGGTTATTCCAGATGTTGATCCCGACGCTATCCGCGTGGGCAGTAGCTAAGAACTCCCCAGTGTCCGAAAACGCCAATGCTGTACACGTGCTTTCAACTCGGACCGCGTTGATGAGATGACCGGTAGGTAAATCCCATACCCGAATGACTGAATCCATCGAGGCCGCGATTATCCATCGACCATCGTTTGAGAAGCAGAAGTCGCTGATCTGCCCTAGACAGCCCCAAAGTTCTCTGACAAGCTTCTTAGTCTCTGTATCAACCACTCGGATGGATAAGTCGTCGCAGCTTAAGGCCACGAGATCGCTTGGCCTGTGGTATTGAGATGCTATGATAGACGTCATGGGGAACCAGTCAATCTCGTCCTGCAGCAAACCTGTCTGAAAGTCCCAAAACTTGATCTTTCCGTCCAAGCCACAGCTGATAAGTGTCTTGTTGAGGCCGTCGACCATGAGGCCAGTCACAGCTCTCTTATGTCTCCCCTCGCCCAATGCATACTTTCGCTTTTCATCCAAGCCAACGGCACCATGGCTCATCTTTAGCCTTCTCGCTTGTCCTGGAGTCAGGGATGATGGGAACTTCTGGCGTTGGATACCAGACTGCAAGTTGAACGAAGATACGCTTCCGCCAGCGGAGCCCACGAGCGCGAAGGTTCCACATGAAGTGATAGCAACGCTGGTTACCCCCGTCCCATCACCAGTCTCGAAGGCCCATCTTCCTGCTTTTTTCCTGCCCCAAAACCAAGTCCTTGCATACTTGTCCCCACGATGACCGGTTACAACGCTTTCCCAACCAGTAGCATTACTCTCTGACGCATCAGCAGGACCCTTCTTTGAGGTTGTATTCGTCCATACAGCACCGCCACCACTAGAAGCACCCATTCCTCCGTCGCGGTTCAATGAGCAAGCCATAGCTATGATCTCAGGTGCTTTCAAATCTTCCAGAGTTGTAGATTTCTCATTCTCTAGACTCTTGCCCAAAAGACCAAGTCTTTTTGCTTTCTTCCGAACGTTTCCCTGGCTGAGCTCAGTGCTTTGCCCATCTCTTCTAAGACTCCATCCCCAGAGACTTTGATCTCTTCCAGCGCTCATGAGCCATTTGCCTCCAGTATCTGCACCATCAGAGTTCGATGGCACAAAAGTGAGCCGTGTGACTGGCGCGGCATGACCACAGCGCGAATGTAAGATGCGAGGTGTTGGTGATAACGAGTTAGCGTCAAATATCCAGGATTTCAGTGCGTTGTCCAGTCCACTTGTGAGCATTACGTCTTGACCAAGCAAAAACTCAACTCGGTTGATCCCAATTAAATCGCGGCCATGAGCCGAAAAGGGTGGATTGTGGGCTCCTCGCAGAACCCCAGTGATACGTCCTCCATCATTGAGATCCCAGAAGGTCACATCTCCACTACCTGTGCCTGCCGTAGCCATGATACCGGATTTGCTACCATCTTGCCCCGCGCCGAGTCCATCAGTTCGAAATGATATTGAGCTAATCGTAGAAGGATGGGATGCTTTAGTATTGAGACTCAAGACTGCCTTATCAACACGGATGTCATGGAGAACAATAGATCCGTCCGCACGGGCGATTGCTAGGAGAGAGAGCGCTGGGGTAGGCTCCAGGGCAGTGACTGCTCCAGACGAAATACTCGGTGGAAGTGCCGTATAGATGAGCTTGCCAGTGCTCAGATTCCAAATGTCAAGGCTTCCATCTAGCTTGCCTACAAAGACCTTATTCAAATAAGTTGGCATGTTGCATATTCCTCCAGAAAGTATGCCTCCTTGACCGGCCTTTCTTGATATTGTAGGAGTGAGCGTTGTGTAGTGCTCATAGGTCGCAGACTTCCATACTTCGATTCGCGTCGAGCAGGATCCCACTATCCAAGAACCGAAGATTATAAGCCGATTGATGGACTCGGAAAGCCCCAGTGGTCTCTCCAATTCTCCAACCTTCTTCCCCCGTTTGAATACCCATACTCCAACATCGCTACTTGCTGCTTCTCCACCCCAGGCGGCGAATACACGATCTTTCCAGGCGACTGTAGCCGTGATATCACTTGGCGTTTGAGGTCTGGTCAGAAAGATTAAGTTCAAGCCCTTCAAAAGGTCGTAGGTGTGTAGGCATCGTCCAACGGAGGTAGTGACTTGGAAGGTGGTTTTGCCGAGTGGGAGAGAAGTAAAGGGAACCGCAGTCGGCGAGACAAGGCCTATCGTCTGTTAAGGTGCATTAGCTATTGCTGCATGATTTTCGTTGATTAGAAAGAAATCCTTGCCCTGAATGGAGCGAAGATCTTTGGGGCTCGATTGGCGCTGTGTGTGGTGCCATTTGAGAGTTTTCGACGCTTCGCAACATTATCCTCACCATGGCCATTCTCAAGACCTCGGGACATGCTGCGATTTCACTTTGTATTGGACATGATTGATACTCTAGCGACAAGGATGGTTTGTCAGCCCTGCTGGTGGAGAAGGAAGAAAAGAACGAAATATAGGGCTAATTACTAATTCATACCCCGAAACTATGAATCCTTACGGAATCATACCCTAATTACTGAATCATACCCCTAGGGGTATGATTCAGTAATCTGCCATCACTTGGGGTATGATTCGGTAATTTACCATTCATGGTAAAAATCGCAAAGGAGAGGATCCGCGACCTGGGCCATCCGACCATAGAAAAAAGGGAATATCTCCGACCGCATTCAAAGGGTGATCTACCAGCTCAAATACATCAGACGAAAGCCGAGTGGGCTAAATTTGGCCCCCCAGCCTGTCTACACCCAGTCTGTGTTAGCAGCAGCCCCCACGGGGGCCCTGCGACGGCCCTACGGGGGCCTTATTTAGGTCCAAATAGGGGTGTCTGGCTATCAAGCGCAGACACCCCCGGGACCAGGTTTTTTAGCTGAGTTGCTAATACTGTGACTCTCACACACACTCTCTACTCCCAATAACCTACACAGGCATAGACACCTAGCAGTATAGACATAAAGTAGGCACCTAGCTACATCTACAAGTAGGCCATTCAAGGAAGCCACTGTGGCAAGTTTGGTAAATTACCGAATCATACCCCATGCAATTTATCCTTACCGAATCATACCCCAAATTTTGGTGTAGGGGTATGATTCAGTAATTAGGGGTATGATTCGGTAAGGATTCATAGTTTCGGGGTATGATTCGGTAATTAGCCCACGAAATATATATTAAGCGATCTCATGCACGTTGACGTTTGGTGGGGAAACTTTATCTGTACGGCAACCCATACTACGGCGGACGAAGGTCAATCTTTTTATTAAAAAAAATCGATTCTACGATTATCATAATCTCTAAATAATAAAAGATTTTTATTAAATAAGTAGATTTCTATATCTAAATACTATATTATAAACTCGAAAAAAAGTAATTAATTTTCTAATAATAATTATTCGTCGAGATCGTTAAGCTTTATTATATAATAGAATCGTAAAATTTCTAATCTTTTAACTATCGACTCTTTTAATTATTATATTATTACTATAAACTATTATAAATAATAGATATAAATTTTTAATAGAATTTTCTTAACTACTTAAATATTATATTTAAAGTTAATTTATATTAAAGATAATTATAAAAGATAACTATTTCTTTTAAATTAAGATAATCTTATTTTTAATTTATAAAAAGAGATTTAATATCTTATATAGTACTTAATAATATATAATTAATTTTTATTAATTTTAAAATCTTTTAATATACTTAAATTAAATTAAGATATTATTATTATTTATTATTATTATTATTAGTTAAAAAGATATAGAATTTAATATAAGATTTAAGTAATTTTCGAGATATCATCTTAAAAATATAGAATATTTCTAATTCTATCTAATATTTTATATATAAACGAGTAAAGGTCTATGAATTAAATTCATACACATTTTTTTTATTTAGAGCTGTCGAGTAAATTTAGTAAGCGATCTTTAATAAGCGATCTTTAATAAGCGATATTTGAAATCCTTATCTTTAAAGAACTATAAGATTAAATTTTAAAAAAAAAATCGTATTTAAAAAGCGTAAATTACGCTCTATAATTTAAAAAAATAATTATTAAATTTTAATAGAAAATAGTAAAGTTATTAAAAGGTTAAAAGTAGAAAGAAAGATTTTAATAATTAAGAATATTAATTTATTTACTCGTAATATCTAATTAAAAAGCGTAGCGAACTCGAATTTATAATTAGCTATATATATAAATTTAAATTTTTTTAACTTAACTTTATCTTATTCTTTTATATATACTAATTATCGTATTTTAAAATCGTCTCGTATAAAATAGATTAGTCTCGTAATCTCGTTATAGAGATAAAAGAATTATAAGATTCTATAAATAGACTATAAAGATATAAATTTTTAAAGAAAAGAGGTAAAAGTTAAAAAATTCTAAGTCTAAAAAATTTCATATCTTTTCGACTAGTAATTATTATTATTATCTTATATTTAAATATCTATAAATAGTTTTAAATAATTAAAGATTATTTATTATTTATTATTCTATTATTTAAAGAGCTTAGCTATTAAAAGAATTTAACTACTTTTTTTAATAAAATTTACTTACTCTCTAAAAGAATTTAATTAAAAAATTACTTTTTTTATTTTATCTTTTAATTAATATCTATCTCTTATTATACTTATTTTTAGCGATTTTTTTTAAAAAATAGAAATCGTTATTTAAGCGTATATATTTTCTAATATTTTTCTATATATTAATAATTTAAATAGAAATTTCTTTCTATTATTTAATACTTTATTTTTAAACTTTAATTTAAATTTAAATAAAATAAATAAATTTTATATTTCTTTATAAAGAGAAGTAAATAAATTTCTATCTTTTTTAAATAGATATTAAAAATTAAAGTCTTCTAGTTAAAGTAATATTTAAGTTTTTTTACTTTTTATAGTTTTTATAAATAAAAAGATAGCGATTTATTAGATTCGCTATTAGATTAAATAAGAATTATCTAAAAATTAAAAAGATAATATCTTCTAGATTATAGATTAAGAAATACTTATATTATTAAATTTTAGAATTATCTTCTAAGAATTATATATAATTAATAATTTCTATTTAATAAAGAATAGAATATTTAAGATTTATAAAAAATAAAAAAAATCGCGGAATTAGTATAGTATAATGTTTCTATAACTATAGAGAGTATAAAATAAGCGCTTTTGACGGGATGCTTGTAAAAGATAGCCATAAATAACATTTTGAACTGGAATAGTGCCCGTGAACCTAGGCCTAAAAATGACAATTTCTGTTGCCATATCTGGCGCCTTTTTCACTCCATCAAAATCCAAACTCCTTGCCGCTCTGGGTTCGATGCCATGATTCCATTCTTCAGCACGGCCATGCTCTTCGGACCAAGGTGATTGGTTCTATTCGTATTCAAGCGGTCTTAGGGTCCTGCAGGAACGAAGCATCCAGAACAACTCGTCCTCATTCATAACACATCGGTCAAGCTCAAGATCAGCCGAGAGGCAAGGAGGCACTTGACCGTAGAGACCACTGCCTGTTCATCCTTCCATTCCTTCACTTTTCCTCTAACTACCAGCCGCTGGCTGTTTCTTAATACTCCCCGCCAGTTCATCTTTTGAGTCTTTATGTTCCATTCTGGGAATCCTTCGGGGCATCCGCTGTGTGACCTATCGAGCAAGACTGTAAACTCGGAGGCAACTAGGCGCTTAACAGCAGTGGACTCCATGTTGCTGCCTCGTGCGTGCAGGTCGTGTCACTACTAAAACAAGAACCAAGATTGAAGTCCGGCGTCCGAATATCTTGTGTGCATACCCTTGCTGTTGGCCACGGTGGTGCCGTACTAGGCATCTCCAGATAGTCGACTTGGCGTCGACTAGAATAGGAAAGTGCAGAACCATCTCAAAAGCGACGCAAACCTTAGTCTGTCTCGGAACATCACCGACCCGCGTTGGCGCGAAGCATAATACCTTTCATAAGTTTCATCACACAGATGTCTCTCCCCATGACACCAAGGACATCAACCTGTCTCAGACCATAACCCATTCGAATCCTCTGCTTGAGAAATCTGCTCAAGGATTCTGCATCCTCCGTTGGCCGATCTAGCGGATGATACACTTCGTCCATATTCAATATTTGCCGTCTAAGGAGACCTTGGTGAGGGGTTAGAGGATACTTCCTCACTTGGCGGGTCTACTCCTATCGATGAGGCTCTCATAGACGAGTTGTCGGTCGACATGAAAGGTCAAAGGCGAGTGGTTATCATGGTACTTGAATCTCCTCGCCGCATCTTTTTTTCAACTCAATATCTAACAGGCTGGGTCTTATCTATATAGTTATCCTGTTCACGGCTGACTGTCAAATCGATGTCAAAGCATCAGAAGAGGTTGATTCCCTACCTCGATCATGACTTCGGTTTTTCGCCTCAGTATTCTTATTTCAGTCACGACGTAGCGACTGAGCTTAAACGGTCGGATTCGGAGACGATGATAGTCTCTTCTAGATCCCCATACCATCTAAATCTTGGTCCGGGGGTTTCAGTTGAGCTGGCTCTTGATATCGGAGAGGTTGCAATGTGAGCTGCTGTTGATAGCGGCTGACAATGTATAGAGATGTGAGACCTTTATTTCCAAAGTACACTGAATCCTATAGGAATCGGATCCGAGGTCTGGATGAGTAAGCTTATGAATGGGTCCAGTTGTTTGAAAGTAGACTTAGGTTGGGCGTCGGTAAGCACTTCCTTTTCAAGATGGATTGACTGTGTTGGGCGTTGTCTTAGGTAGGCTATGGGTGTGAAAACGATATCTAAATGAGTAATAGGACCGGAAATTCCTTTAGAAATCCTGGGGAGATATATATGTACAACTAAACGCTGTTAACTCTCGTTATTAGCCTCTATATTTGATATCTCTTCTGGAGGCTATGTCCAGGGAGTTGCTGAACCAAAAGCACAAGCGAAAGACGGAGTGTGTCAACAGCTCTAGATTGGACCAGTCTGTGCCTCGAGACCACTATTTCCAAAACATTGCATTGGGCGCCTTGACCGAAGTTCTGAGTACTGGTTAGAACCGACGGTTACGAGACTCGCTTGCTTCGGTTCATTTACCCAGCATACTTCCGACAGCCTAATGAATGGTATGAAATCTAGAAACTGTCATACGTACCTAGAAAGGGAAGATCAAGTGGCGCAGAATTTACAAAACTCGTTCTCCTGAATTCAAACATTCTACTGCGAGTGAATCATTGGCGCATCTCCAGCACGGTTCGTTGACCAACTCTCTTTACCATAGAAGCGATCGAGACTGACGGGAATTGTCGCTCACAGAGACTACCCTCGCAGTCCAATAACAGAACACCGTACCTTATCCTCGGAGAATATCGCAGCATCTGCACATTAAATCCGGACCGATCGGCCGTGTCGCTCGGGTCGAACTGCCGTCCGAGCAACTCTACCCCAGAGCTGCTTATAAGTATCATTATATGAGACTCACTCATCTCAATCGACGGCGACAGCGGAAGGTTTATCAGGCCGGCGAGTGCACATTGTGCATATCCAATCTTGAGCTTGAATTTCATGTGCTTGTGTATTCTCGACATTCGCGGTGGGCTTGCGGGGGGGCAAAGTATGCTTGGCACGTGTACCCAAGGGGTATATTTGTATGTCATGGGCCGCGATTGCTCGGAGAAGGAGCTGGTCGATTTAGGAAGCTCAATGACGCTCTCTCAGCCCCAAGGTGACGGTTGTGGGGCCTCAGTGACAGTACTTTATGCTAGTACTTGCACAGATGGGCTCCAGTCTCCAGCCATTTCGACCATCTGCTGGCGAGGTAGCAGTACGTCGATAGCGCGAGGCGGCCGAAAGGGGTGCTCTGCGTTAGCGCGGAAATAATGTCTCATGGGATTGATTATTGATACTTTAAGGATGCGACCGCCTCCCCATTTCGCTCTCATTGTGCTCAGGGTCTTCCCTGCTCTGATATTGCTTATGTTTCTCAGAGCAGACAGCCAAACACCACGATGATTGTTTTAGCTGTTTTACCTTTGGTGTTCACTTTCTTAAAAGCATGTACTGGGGCAGTGCTTCCCCAATACCCTCCGCTGCCACCATTCATCGCTCTGGAGGAGCATTTCACAATAGCAGAAATCGCCGTGCAGAATACCGCCACACCGCCATGGATCGTTCAGAAGCTGCTAGACCTGGACGGCCTGCGGCTTGAGGAAATGGACCAGGGCCGAGTTACTAAGCAGTGAGCATCTTGGTTTTAGCACCAAATATGTTTTTCGGACTCTTTGACATTTCACCTTCCACTCCAAAAGATTCCATGCTAACCCCAACATGCGCACCAGGTTCCTCTCCATCGGTGCTGCTACCGTTAACCTTTCTCAAAGCCAAGATGCGAACAATGTCCTAGCTGCAGCAATCAACAAGCATCCTTCCCGCTTCGGTGGCTGGGCGACAATCCCCATCTCTGACCCAGCAGCCGCGGCCGACGAACTAACCCGTAGTGTCAAGAAGCTCGGTTTTGTCGGCGCCCTTATTAACAATCACGACCAAGGTAAATTCTATGACAATGCCACCTACTGGCCTTTTTTTGCGCGGGCCCAGGAACTCAACGTTCCAATCTACCTCCATCCCGCCAATCCAGCCAGAGAGTGGGCGTCGAGGTTCCAAGGCAATTACCCACAGTCAATCGCTTCTTCTCTTGGCCTCTCAGGCTGGGATTGGCGTAAGTGTCTTCTAGGTTTGAGGTATTCTCCATTTACGCTCATCGGGTGGCAAGATAACTTTCAGAAGCATCGACCCTCCCCCACTGGCGATCAATCAGCCTTACTTGCCTCAAATCCGATCTTCCTGCTTCGAAGTACAATGCTGACTCTCAAGCTTCTTAGATCAAGAGGTCGGCTTTCACATTCTGCGCCTGTTCAACAGTGGCTTCTTCGACGAATTCCCGCGCATCAAGATCATCATTGGGCACATGGGAGAAATGCTCACCTTCCAGCTCGACCGCGTCATCGACGTCGGTGAGACGAAACGCGGTTGGCCGGCGAGGCAGCGCGACCTCCGCTCTGTCTGGAACAGCAACATCTGGATCACCACGAGCGGCATGTTCTCCCTCGCGCCGTTCGCGTGCCTGTTGCGTCAAATGCCGGTCGATCGAATTCTGTACAGCGTGGATTGGCCCTACAGCAATAACACGCAGGGTTTGGAGTTTATGGAGAAGGTCAGACGCAGCGGGCTTGTCACGGAGGAGCAGTTCCAAGGCATTGCTTACAAGAACGCTCAATCGGTGCTTCAAGTACAGGTATAATTAGAAACCTTACTTTTTTACTATCAAGACTGGGAGCACGAAAGTATAAATACACTAACTTCTTGAAAAAAACCCCCAAAAAGACAGTTGTGTCGAGCCAGAACTCTTCTTTTCAATGGTTGAATGCCTCCTATCGAGTTTTCTTCATGTCAATTTCAAATCTTTTGTCTTCTGCTTTTTGTTTTTCCATTGCTGCATGATATCTCTGTCCATGACACTGTGTGTATAGCTACTCCTCAACCACATCAACCAACTTGATTTCAGAACGGTGTGGGAGCGTTTACTTACCATCCACCAACAACGCTGTATGAAGTTTTCGAGGCCGAAGTTCCTAGTCCCGTTCGCTTGGTTCTTCAGCTAGAATACGTCCCCAGTCTTCTTCTCCTGGGACATGCTGAAGTATTTCCATCGGCCAGGTCTTGGGCCCATGTATACTCCGACTAGTCCTCGGCCTCCAATTATGGCTCCATTCCTCCCAATCAACCCTTCTCCAGCTACCTTTCTTGTCCTTGTGCAAGCGTATCGTGACGGTGTTGCGGTTGCCGACTTCAGACTCCCAACAGTCAAGCTTCAGACTGTAATTCTTCCGCAACGCAGCTGTGAGTGCCATCCATTCAGCGGCATTCCCGTTCTCTGGTAACTTATTCGGGGCTTGGCATTCGATGCCTCCACCAGCTACCTTAAACCCTTTAAGCCCTTTTCGTGGCGCGTACTTCTATGGGTCAATTGTCAAATTTTCCGATCCGAGGTAACATGTTGGCCAGGGCGCCAAAAGACCACAGGATATAGTTCTCGGACTTTGGCATGCGAAAAGAGATGCATCCGGAGGTTTCTGCCTAATCAGCTCCTCCCCGAGCCGGAGAAAGGCTCCTTCTCCCACGCCGTAGCGGATGTAGGTGTTGATTCCAAAGATACCAAACATACAATACGCCATGTCTTCTATTTCTGAAGTTTGTCTTCGGGCTAGCCAGCTCATTCTGACGGCTATGCAAGCCTGGGAAACGTCTCCATTGAGATAATGGGGTTCGATATTGGTTACCCTTTGAATCTGAGCGGACAACGTTTCTTTGGTTCCCAAAAACAGCTTTTGACGGTCAAAGTATATCGTTGTTGGAGCGAGAAGTTCTTGCAAAGTTGAGCCCCGTGTGAACCAATCACTGCAGTTAAAGCATCCTACCCTCGTCTTTGTAACTGTCCCCGTCTCCTCGTCTTTTTCTAGCTCTTGGAACCCATCTTATACAGCTGACACATCAGTAAGGTAGGCATAGCACACCTTTGCAGAACTGTACCAACCGAACATTGACGTGATTGCCTTCTCCAGTTCCTTTGGGTCTTATTTGTTGATGCAACACGTGTTGGTAAATTACAAATTCATACCCCGAAACCTTGGATTCTTATACCCCAAGATTTGGTGGAGGGATATGAAAATGTAATTAGGGGTATGAATTTGTAATTTACCGCAACACGTGTTCATCCAGATATATCCTAAGTTCATTTGGGGTTGCGATGGTCCTTGACGTTGGGCCTTCAAGCGAGCTCGTGCCGTTTTGAGGAGCCCTTCAGATTCGGCTTCATTCCAGACGGGGGTATTTCCGGAATTATCAAATTGGTCCTCATAACTTGGATTCTTCATTCGTTCCTCGTACTGCTGGGAGCTGAGTTCGTGGTCGCCCCATCGATGTGATATGATTGCGCATTTTGCGAGAGCATTCCGAAGCTTCGAAGCCTCTTTTGTGTCTGGTCATGGCCCACGTAGAAATCCATCTCAGTGCAGTTCTGGTTCCTCCCCATCTACCATGAGAGGGCAAGAATAGAGATAACTCCCATCACTTGTCTCCGGCTCTGTATGGCCTTTTGATATAGACCTTTGAAAATCGCAAACCCATTTTTCATAGCCACCTCTCTTTTCATTTATGCAATCCACCAAAGCGTATACGATGGCTCTATAGAGTATCAAAAATTCGAAAGTGTGAGGTTTTAGCCTGTGCACAAAAGGTTGGAATTCTTGGTGCTGCAATATACTATAGCTGTCAACTATCTTTTAGCTCTTATAGAGCTATTGTTATACATTTTGAGAAGAAACTTCTATATTAAAAGTACGTAGTTTTATCTACTCTATAATTTATACTTAAGTTTAAGTTTTAAAGTTTTAGATCTCTTTTAATCTTTCTGAAGTTTAAAAAGTATTAATAATTAAGATTTAACGCTATCTAAGAGCTTCTATCTAAAATTATTTATAGTATAAATAAAATAAAGTTTCTTTAATATAAAGATTATATTATTTACATATATATATCTATATCTATAAAGGTTCAAAGATAGTTTAATAGACATTTGTGCGATTTTTTAGCGTCAAAAATTCCAACGTTTTGTGCACACGCTAATTGACCCCTCTGTTAGTATGGGTTGCCGTAATCGTTCCCGCGCGACACCCCACTTTTTGAACATGAGCGATCATTGAAGACGACCTTCAAGCGAAGTAATCCGAATATCGAAAAACGTGAAATCTGAGCTCTGAGCTCTGCTGAGCCTACTCGGTCCACGTGTATACTGAGGACCAAGCAGTTAATTGGATGTAATAATTGGTTGATCTCTTCACTTTGCTTCAATAAACTTTCTCGACATCCGCTCCATCCATGCAGGGCCCTGACCATTTCTCTGCACTGGCTGCGTCTGTCAGGGTTTTGAGCAATATTAATGGCTTCCTTATCGCGAACCACCAGCAGGGGAAGCGTTGATTCCAATCACATCTCCGTTACCGGATCTCCGGATGGTGATCCACATGAGAAAATTATAGACAAACTTGCTCCTGCTCCTCCTTCTCCAGCCAACTCCTCTAAACCACCACCTTCGCTGGCATCTACGGGACGTGTCCCTTCACATTCACTTCTCTCCGCTCCAAACAATGCCGCCGCACCAAATCGGAAGAGCCGATTTGCGGATGCCGGTACAATTGGGGGTAGTATAGGTAGAGCAAGCATCTCTATGCCCCCGCCCGCAACAAAGCCTTCTTCAATATACAGACCTGCAAGCTATCGTCGTCCTACAAATTTGTCCAGCGCCATGGATCCCAGGGAAGGTGAGACAGGATTGGATGGTACAATGGAAGAGAATCTTGGGGGTGATTCTGCGGTGCTACAAAATCTGGAGAAGACCACAAGTCTACCTGGCTCGCAGGGAGGCCTTGCCTCGGAATCACACAGTCAGTTGGTTCTTGTAGATTCCAGCTTGAAGCCTCCCAGCTCGGGCCTGAACAAGCCAGGCGACCGCTTGTCCTTCTCATCGTTGTACTCTTTGGGATCTGCCATCTATGGGGCAGCAGGTCTATCTAGTGCACCTCAGAGTGCTGCAAGCTCTACCGCTGGTTCAATCAAAAGTGCGGTCTCCGAACAGCCAACGCCTACGCCTATCTCCCCTTCTCTGGGGTCAGCCAAAGGAGAAGCTGTTGCTTCGGCTACGACGGCTACAGACCCTATATCAGTAAATGCCAACTCTCCGCCACAGCATCAAGGTTCGAAATCTTTGCATTCTGGCATCGATTAAGTCGAACCTCGACTGACAATTTTGCGTAGTGCCTGTCAATACTTTGAAGGAACCAGCGTCTAGTGCACCCAATGCTGCTAAGCAACATCTTGACTCTTGGAACTCAGGTCCGTTGCCAAGACCGCCCGCTCCCCGTCGATCCCGAAGTCGAACGCAACAGAGACAGCCGAGTGGTAGCACCGTCGCAAGTGGCGCCCCCAGCCCTAGTAACAGTGAGCGATGTAAGTCTGCCACGTCCCCCCCAAAGACATCACCAATGGAAAGACCTAACTCATGTCTATGACAGCCAAAGTTGAACCGATTGGACGAGTCGGCGTCTGTGCTCTCGATGTCAAGGCAAGAAGCAAGGCGAGCCGGAATATCTTAACCCGCCTACAAGGCAATGGAGAACTCGATGTCGTCATCTTCGGCGACAAAGTCATATTGGATGAAGGTAAGTGGATCAGAATAAGACACCACTGCATGTACTAATATCATGCGTTAGATGTGGAGAATTGGCCAGTCTGGTAAGCTTCGTAGTCTTCTCGCTCATGGTCCTCTCGACCAACTACACCATGCGCAAGGCATAATGTTTCAAGCTAGAGAACACGGCCAAGCTGATGACATCTTCCAGCGACTTTCTAATATCCTTCTTTTCGGACGGTTTTCCGCTAGACAAGGCTATTGCGTATCACAAGCTTCGCAAGCCATTCTCGATCAATGATCTTCCAATGCAGAAGATACTTTGGGATCGCAGAATATGTCTGCGTATTTTGGACAGCATGGGTGTACCGACTCCCAAGCGAATCGAGGTCAACAGAGATGGTGGACCAACATTAGAGTCCACTCAGCTTGCTGAGCATGTCCGTGGTTTTAGCGGTGTCAAGTTGGAAGGTCCTGATGATGGCACCGGTGGTGGCATGCCCACTACTCAAAAGGTGGAACTGATCGACGAGGGCGATACCTTACTTGTGGATGGCTTAACTTTGAAGAAGCCCTTTGTGGAGAAGCCAATCAGCGGCGAGGACCACAACATCCGCATTTACTTTGGCAAAAAACACGAAAGTGGTGGCGGTGGCAGAAAGCTATTTCGAAAGATTGGTAACAAAAGCTCGGAATGGGATAAGGACTTGATCGTTCCGCGTGCTGTTATGGAGAAGGACAGCAGCTATATCTACGAGCAGTTTTTACATGTCGACAACGCGGAAGATATTAAGGCCTATACGGTTGGACCAGAGTTCTGTCATGCTGAAACGCGAACCTCTCCCGTTGTTGATGGCCTTGTTCGTCGAAACACCCATGGAAAGGAGATTCGCTACATATGCAATCTGAGCCCAGAGGAACAACTAATGGCGAAGAAGATTGCGAACGGCTTCGGTCAACGAATCTGCGGGTTTGATATGCTCCGAGTTAGAAATCAAAGCTATGTCATTGATGTCAATGGGTGGAGCTTCGTTAAAGACAATAACGCTTATTACGATAAATGTGCGAGTATCTTGAAACAGATGTTTATAACTGAAAAACAAAAGCGTGAGGGCGTCGCGCCATTGGTGACGCCAATTCCTGAAGATAACTCTGAAAAAGGTCCGGCGGACAGGAATCAGTCGGAGACAAACTTACTCCACCGGAAAAATACTGTGGGGACACACCGTTCTGCCCTGAAAAATCTGATTAAGTCACCAAGCATGTCTAAGATGAGAGGTCTTCATCACCCTGGCCAGTCCACCCACGGTGCTACTTCTCCAGATCTCACCCCATCTACAGCGCCACTTTCGTCGCCACCTACCTTCGAACGTGGCCAGAAGCCTGTGCTACCGAACCCTCCAACGGGCAATGTTGATGCGCTTCCATCCCCAGCCGTATCGGTAGAACAGCCTCTAGTAGCACCTGTTTCGGTGTCAACTTTAGCAGAGAAAGAGCCAGCGGTAGCTGTTCCCGAGCCATCCTCGAAACATGCCTGGAAGCTAAAAGGGATGGTATCTGTGATCCGGCATGCCGATCGCACACCAAAGCAGAAATTCAAGTTCACCTTTCATACTCAGCCTTTCGTTGAGCTGCTCAGAGGCCATCAAGAGGAAGTCCTATTGAAGGGTGAAGCCGCCCTCAACAGTGTCCTAGATGCCGTTAAGGTTGCTCTGAAGCAGGGTGTAGAAGATCCTGAAAAATTGAATTTGCTGAGGACGTCGCTCGCGCGCAAAGGAGCATGGACTGGGACAAAGGTTCAGATCAAGCCCATGTTTCGTAAAAGGAAGCCTAAAGAAATCACAAGAATCCGCAGCCAGATCGAAGAGAGCGATAATCCTGCGGCTATCCTGGCTGCAGAAGGACTCACCGAGGAACCAGAAAGCGACTTAAAACCTGTGTCACGCCCACCAACGAGAAGCGACTCAATGACGGAAACGACACTTTCACGATTTTCTGCTGCGGAAAATGACTTGGTCATAGAGAAGTTGCAACTCATCGTCAAATGGGGTGGAGAGCCAACCCACTCTGCTCGCTATCAATCGCAGGACCTGGGCGAGAACATGAGGAACGACCTCCTGCTGATGAATAAGGAGTCTTTGGACGATGTACGGGTATTTACAAGCTCAGAGAGAAGAGTCAGCACCAGCGGTACGTGTGCATTAACGCCCCCCTACTCTCCCCCTGTGCTAACACTTGGATAGCGCAAATCTGGGCGGCGTCTTTCCTGAACAAAAAGGAAGTTTCTGAATCGTCAATCACTGTCCGCAAAGACCTGCTCGATGACTCGAATGCCGCCAAAGATGTCATGGACAAAGTCAAGAAGAAGCTGAAGCTCTTACTCCGAGAGGGTCACAAGGCGCCGCCACAATTTGCATGGCCTGGCAACATGCCGGAGCCGTCTGTTGTCGTACGCAAGGTTGCAGAACTCATGGTGTTCCATCGAAAAGTGATGCGATACAATTTCAAAAAGCTCAATGGCGGTGCGGCCGCGTCATTAAGTGCCTTGACCAAAGTTGGAGAAGCCAGCGCACCCATACCCATCCCAGGATCTGGTGGATCTCTCGCTCAGGCTCAAGCAGTGGCAGGCATACAATCCAGATGGTGCTGCGGAGAAGATCCGGAGCTCTTCAAAGAGCGATGGGAGAAGCTGTTCTCTGAATTCTGCGACTCTGAAAAGGTCGATCCCAGCAAGATTTCCGAGCTCTATGATACTATGAAATTTGACGCCTTGCACAACCGGCAGTTTTTAGAGTGGGTTTTCACGCCTGATGCAAGTATGCCTGATGAAGAAACCACAAAAGGACCGAGATTGCCCACGGAAGCTACTTCGGAACCTCCAACCTCCAAAAGCTCTCACAACATCCTTAAGCATAAGCGGAAAGGTAGCGGAGGCGAGAAGATGGTCGACGCACCCGCCGACAAGCCCCCCAATCCCAATCTAGCGCATCGCATGGGCCTACGCCGAAGGTCCGTTATGAATCCTCCGTCACCACAGCCTGAAATAGCGGATGAATCTGGAGAGTCTTACTTCAAGCTATACAAAGGTACCGGTCAAAGCAAAGCGAAATGGGATGCTCGACTCGAGAATCTGCGAGAGCTCTATAAACTAGCTAAGGTGCTCTTTGACTTTGTGTGTCCCCAAGAGTACGGTATCAGTGATGAGGAGAAGCTGGAGATCGGTCTCTTGACGTCTCTGCCCTTATTGAAAGAAATCGTCAACGACCTGGAAGAAGTGCAAGCTTCGGAAGAGGCCAAATCATTTGTCTACTTCACTAAAGAGTCACATATCTACACTCTTGTCAATTGCATCCTCGAAGGTGGAATCAAGACGAAGATCGAGAGAAATGCAATTCCAGAATTGGATTACCTTTCCCACATAACTTTCGAACTGTACGAGTCCGAGGACAAAGACGCAGATACTTTTACCTACAGCATCCGTATCACGATTACTCCTGGTTGTCATACCTTCGATCCACTAGACGTTCAGCTCGATTCGAAGCATTCGATTGGCTGCGCGCCAAGGCGAAGCCTGACCACGCATATGGATTGGAAGGAGGTCATTGAGACGTTGCGAGCGAGATTCCACACGTATGACGCTCAGGTCCCCCAAGACCCAGTTCCATGCTAATTGTTCTTTTGCAGGGTGAAACTACCGAAGAGCTTCCTTGCCGTCAATGTCAGCGACAGCCATTCTAGTGATGCGAGCAGAATCGATACCGATACCGACGAGCAAGCCAGTAATGCCTGAATATACTGTACGAATTATGGGCTTTAATCTTCATTGTACATACTATACCCTCGACAGTATTGCATAGAGATTAAGCCGAATTCGGCACGCGCAAGCGTACATCTATCCTAGCCAAGTGCTCTATTGTCACTCGAACCAAGTGAAGAACCTGACTCTATGGCCTGGATATGGGTATAGAACACCATTGTAGCAATTCCCAATATTTCTCGTGATGTAGTTTCACTGTCACTTGTCCCCACCTCCCGTCATAGCCAGTACAGCTACTCCAAGCAGCACCCACCAGTACCTGTCACACATCTGTGTCAGCATCCAACCCCCGCGGTAAAACCGACATCGCAGATAAAGAACAAATGAAAGCACTCACTTCTGCAACAACGTCTTCTCCACCACCTCCTCCTCCTCACCCTCTTTCCCCCCCACCCCCGCCCCTGCACCCGCAGCAGTAGCTCCCCCCTTCCCCTTCGCCGGTTTATCAAACACCACCCTCGGCGCCGGCTTCGTAGTCAGGACATCGAAATCCCCCCTCGCATTCCCCCCACTCTCGCCCTTCCCCTTCCCCTTCCCCGCCGCCGGCGCGCTCTTCGACAAACAAGAATGCCAACTCGCCCCCACGGCCTCCCCCTTCGAATCGAGCACCAGCCTAAAGCGCCCTCGATACGGCGCGTGGAAACCGTACGTCGCCGTGACGCTGCTTCTGTACCTCTCCCCTCCGACGTGGCCGTCGAGGTACAGGAGCACGCTGGTGAGGGCGTCGGGGTCCGAGGTGTTTGCGGGCGGCGTGAATGATTCGAGGGTCGAGAGGTGCGGGTGGTGAGGTGAGTAGGTGAGGATGGCTAGGGGGTGGGGTTTGGAGGGGGTCGGGGCGACGGGGAGGGCGTGGAGGGTTGCGGTGTGGAGAGGTGGGGAGAGGGATGTGGTGGTGGTGGTGGTGGCGGCGAGGGTGGTGGTGGGGAGTGCGAGGAGGGAGAGGAGGAAGGCGGGTAGGAAATGCATCGTTGGTGGGTTGGAAGGGAGGTGGAGGGATAGATATGGAGGAGAGGGTGTTCGAATATGTCGGTTTGTGCGTATGGTCAACCGTTTGTCTGCTTAGCGCGCTCTCGGCGTTTACGGGTAGACAAACCTCCTCCTCACCATCCTCAGAAGCTACTACATCCTGTCTCCATTCTGGCAACTGTGTATGCATCCGATCTTCCAGACCTGTCCAGGAGTACATGGCGCGAGATCAATTGGTTCGCTAGGGCCGAAGACGAGTAATGCAATGCGAATTGCAAGACAGACAAGCGATTGAGTGACGAGAGTCTTGTAATCTACCTTGTGGATTCAGGCGACAGCTCATGAGATAAGAACGTGGTGCTCTTGGAGACGTTCATTAGGGTAACTTTCAACGTGGCTGTCACAGGCGTCTATTTATCTCTCAATGATCACTCGGTCATTATCAGCTTTCCATACAGCTGGCACATGAGTCTTCGCTGTGCTTTCTCGAGCCATTCACCATCCTTCGTGAACAGCGATAAGGGTACATTCCTGTTATTGCCTTCGAGCAGAAATGTTCTCTTGCAGGTTCAGCTCTTGCAGGCTCAAAGAGAACTCGGGTTATCATGATGCGGTGAAGGATGCGGTGAAGCGCTATGCCAACTCGAATTTTCTACCCTCGTGGCTGTTGAACCCACTACCGAGAGTGCAAGGAGAATTGATAATTTTGAAGAAGCTAAGGGAGACGCTAATGGTCATGTTGATGTATTGTGATGGGATAGGATTGAGGATGCTTGACAGATCTTCGCTACCGGCTAATCGACACGTCCAAGTTGTGAGCGCTCATTTATCAGTGTCTGTGTGCTAGCCACCTGTCTCGTCTTCAAATAAGGCTACCTCCCTCTCACTTTGACGGACGAAGCCTTGCTTAGCATGTAAATAGTAAGAGGATAGGCCTCGAAGGGAGGACTGTTGAGTATAAGGGTCGACAAGATGGCCGGTTCTTGCATAGCTGACCACGATAGAGAAAGATTGGTCAACCTGAAGCGTACATTATAACACCACCACGCTCGATCGTGACAATGGCCTTGCCTACGGGTCGATCAGGCCAGCTGCACAAATTGAACAACATTTGGATTCCCCCTATCATCGAAAAGCTCTCCTAGCCCCACACTTACTCCAAACCAAGAGAGCCCCATGGTTTTGTGGGAGACGCAGTAAGAGATCTGTCACGGCCATTACGTCCACAGAACCGTCCTACATGACTGGTATCAAGTAAGCATCACACGCAGAATAGTGCCCTTCAGTCAAATAGAAGAGACTGCTGTTGAGGGGAAATATCTGACATTTCTAAAAGGCAGACAACTTTACCATGTCTGTCGTTATTTGATAAAAATTTCTAGGCATGACCGTCACGAAATGTCATGTTGTGAAATCGATTCTGGCGCACAACTTGGGCCCGAGCCCGACAATATGCAGAGATTTAAGCCGTCTACTATTTGGCTCTCATAGGTGTGACTGTAACAACGGCTGCACTAAATGAGGATTTTGTCGTCTCAGTATCCATCCAAAATACACTATCTATTCCAAATATCCATACATTATCCAGGACTATCATCATCTCCTTTTTCCCATTCCAGTGTTTTCATCCCTAAAAAGTTCGCTTTTCCAAACCTCTGTGTCCAAAACAATCGCTCACTCCCTCAACATCTTCCTCACATCAACACCCCTCCTCTTATCCAATCCACCTACCGGCAGCGTCTGGTTCTGACTCCCAATGATCGCCCACTCGGCCACAGTCGCGCCTGTTGCGTTAGTGGCATTGTTCGCTTGGCTGCCCTGAATCATCAGTGTCGCGTAGCTCCCACTATATACCGCCGGACTCAGCGTCACGTTCGTCGTATTGCTCAAGTATGGCGTGATGAGATTGATCTGCGTCGCATTGTATGGCATGCTGACTGGGACGCTAGATTGACTCGTCGCAGTCACGGCTGAGGCATTCACAGTGGAGTCGTTGTGGAAGACTACTGAGAAATTTGTGGGAGGATTCTGGGCCCAATCGAAGAAGAAACCGGTCACCGGTTGGAAGGCTTGGGTAGCTAGACTGACAGTGATCGATTGGCTAGTATTAGAAAGGTTAGGTTGCCATTTTGTGGAGGCAGCGCCATCGACTGCTGAGATGGGAAATTGGCCGGGCTGGTAGTCGTCCGGAGATGTGACGGGAAGACATTGAGCGATGTTTCCGGCAACGGCTGTGATGTTGGCAATGTTCCTGTTCTGGAGGGTGATGGTGCCGTTGGGTAGGAGTTGGTAGGTGGTTGAGTTGCTATTGCCAATTTGCACAGGTATTGAAGTATTGGCAAACGTCTGGTTCGCGGTCATGAAGGGCTCGCTCAGTCGGGTTACTGTCGTGTGTGTCTGGTTCGCGACGGCAGATATAGGCCAACCTTGCCAGTAGAATGTCCGATACTTGAGATTTGGAATCTGAGGCGGTAGCGATGGGTCGACGTGGAGAGTGAAGTCTGGAGTGAGACGCAGGCCTAGGTAGCCAAAGACAGTGACTTGATTCGCGCCTCCATGTCCGGTCAGGAATGGATAGGCTGGATGGGTGCCGCCATTCAAGGTGTAGTCATCAATGAGCTGTTCGGAGAGTTGGAACCAAGGAGCTCGAGCATACGGCTGCTCAGAGTACTGCTGGTATGTGTACGAGGAACATCCGGCCTGATCGACCGCACTAGCGACGATGCTGAAGATTGCATATGTCATGCCCGGTCCATCCAAGGACTGCTTGCCAGCGTAGAACTCAAGGTCGTTCAAAGAGTCTTGCGCAGTATAATTGTTCTGGTAGTTTAGAGGAAATGTGTCCAAAACCACATCTGCCTGCTTGACCGCAATACTTCCATTCATCCCTGTATACTCGTCGATGATGCCCGCTCCGGAGTCTCGTGAGATGAAGATGTTTGCTGCAATGTCCTCGAACGTTGCATTGGCGCTCATCCCAAACATCTGGCGGAACATATTTGCATTGGTCAGTGTGTCCGCGATCAAAGGCATGGTGAAGCCTCCATTGTCGACACCGTTTGCGTACTCATCGGGGTCGGTCATGTTCGTCAGAACATAAGACGAGCCGTTTTTAGTGACGACTTCGGAGTAGAAGGTGGCTATTGAGTTATAGATAGGAAACAGCGAAGAGTTGAAGAATTCGGTGTCGCCCGAAGCGACCCAGTAATTGGCGAACTCCTGGGCAATGTCACCGTTGATGTGGTACTCGTAGTCTATGATGTGATCAGCGCCCATCATGCCTTGAAAGTCTTGGAGAAGTCACTACCAAAGCAAGGCCCAGTCCCTGTACAATTCCCATACCGTCCACTTGTCCAAGAGAAGACTGCAGCATCACTTGAAAAGCTTGTGGTATTCTTTGATGACTGATACGCTGTCTGTGCATTGGCCATTGCCTGCCCGTATCTCTCAACACGATAATTAGCAATCTGCTTGACTGCTTGAGGATGCGAAACCGCGAGACCCGGTTGCATCCAGATTTCAGCATCCCAGAAGACGAGGCCTGCATATGAATCCGAAGTCAAGCCTCCAACGCTGATACTCCAAGTATCAATTGGCGCGTTACTAGCATTTGACAGGGCATTTGCGCTTATTGTGTTTTGTAACAGATAGTAGTTGTTGAGCACAGCAGTGATAGCGGACTCAATGATATATGTATCGTTTGGCAGGGTACCGTTCTCAGGGAAGGCGTAGTTGTCGACAGAGTCTGGTGTGAGCACAATAGCCCATTCTCCCATATGAGTGGCTAAAGACTTGTTGAAACCTGTCTCCATAGCTTGCATGCAGGCACCTTGAGCGGTCCTCTGGGGATCCAGAAACCCATCTGAGGTCGCTCCACCAACATACTTCGTTACGGTCGTTGTTTGACCTGCTTTCAGAGCAGCATTTGCTGCCTGCGCGATGCTCGACTGGTTGACTCCGATGTAAAGCTTGTCGGTCACTATTGCTAGTGAAGCAGCGTCAACTTCAGCTGAGCCTTCCATAGTAGCGTACATATATGCGGTCACGTTGGGAACATTGTATGGCGTCACCGCAGAGTATATCTGCGTTCCCTCCATGCCACTGCTGGTGAAGTTTGTGCGAACGGCGCTTGTCCCGTCGAGAACATTGACGATGGAAACGTTTGTATCTGCTGAGGGCTGAATTTCCAGTTGCACAAATCCCTGGTTGACGTACAGCTTATGAGCGAACATGGTGTAGGTTATGTTCAATGACAAGCCGCTCGAGTTGGCGGGATTCCAGGTATACGACCATGTCGAAACACCTTCCTTCGCATTGAGTGTGGAGCTGAAGTTGGAGACGGTGCTGTTGTCCACAGTCGCATCGAGGTATACGCCCGCACCAAGATCCACAACTATACCTGCCCAATGAGGCACTCCGCTGATGACGCTTTCTCCTCCATATTGATTGAGCCATTCGAAGTTGGTCCCATTCGTGGTAGGCTGCTCATCGAAGAAGCCGGCGATGGTAGCGAAAGTCTGTCTTTCGCTGAAGAGAGGCCATCCGTTGATGTTGTCCCCAGCTACTGGCACGTCGATTTCGAAGAAGGGGCCGGCTGCTGCGACATTGATGCCCAAGTAGCCATTAGCAATGCTCATTCGTGACTGGTAATGGCCTTGGTCTAGATTAGTAGTGCGGACTTGCCATTCGGCATTGTCCCAGGTCACGTTTGCGAAGCGCGTATTATATATGGAGCTCGTGGTTGAGTCTATATTCGTTGATTGTCGTGCAGTGATGCTTGCCGCATCGCTGTTAAAACCAAAAAGAGAGAAAGCAAGCGCAGAAATGAAGTAAGAGCGCAGGCAGTGCATGATGTCGATTGATGGTTCAGAAAGATTAGATGGATGTGAATAGTCACAACGATTCAATGGCAAAGCACTTGAGAAGGATGCGCTGACAGAGCATGTCTGTACATTGTGCGGAGTGCGAAAAATTATATAAAGCAGACGTTGTACGGCCTGACTCCAAGAAACGGTCGGCATGACGCCGGTCAAACGCAAGCTCCAGAGCTCTTTCCAAGCTTAGACCTGCAGCTTGACATCGTCGCCGCCCTGAAAGGGCAGGTGAGAGGACTTAGACGCGTGAAGCACGCGAAAATGCGGGAAAATTCCCCGCCATCTTGTGAGGGGAAGCTCGAGGCTGAAAATTGTCTTGGAGCTAATTAGGCTTAAAAAGGCCATTGTTAGCGAAACCAATAGAATTTGGCCTTCTGGCTCGTTAGCGATTCCTCAAGGCTTCATGACTGAGAGGGGTCGGACCAACGCCTGAATCGCTCTTGGTTGCTATTGCACCAACGGCACAGGCAAAGGAAGCCGGCAGGTTGGGAGGTTGGGAGGCTGGGAGACTGGGAGGCTGGGAGGGCATATCCGCGCAGTGTCCGTTGACTAGGTAGGCAGTCGTGTCTTTACCAAAAGTCTTCTTTCAGCGTTCCGCAGGCCTGAATTAGTCGTCTTCCTGTTCTTCGGCCTCATCCACTTCCTCATCCTCCTCCAGAGCCACAGGCGATGCCCTTCTGGCCACGGCTCCGCTACCGCTCCTCCTCTTCGCAGGCTTGTGCTGCGTCGACATAGCCGCTCTCTCACCAACGAAGTCACTACCCGTCCAGTCTGTTCGGCATAGAGGGCACTTCTTTGAGCTCTGAGTTCGGAAAAAGTTCTGTACACATATATCGTGCAAACGGCATGGACAGCTCTTCTTCGGACATCGTTGACCCTTGGTTGAAAGTCAATAGAAGAAACCACATGCGATTGGGGCTGTCCTGCTTACCGTCGTGATGATCTCCTTGCACGCGAAACACTGCTTGATCTTCTTCGACGCCCGTTCCTCGTCCCCCTCATCTTCATCAAGATCATTATATGTCTCCCAAAGCCACCCTCTCAATTCCATCAATGCTCTCGGACTGAGACTGTAGAAGCCTTTGATACTCTTCTCGAGCCATCCCTCCTCAACCAAGGTCTTCATCATCTTCTCCGCCTGGCCCATCGTAAGGCTCTGTCCTGCACTTCCTTGGGTTGCAGATCCATTCTGCGTCTGTGGTCCATCTTCTGTGAGAGTTTTATGCAACTTGATCGCTTGCATGGATGTGATAGCCATGACTTCATGACGTGGCGTGTTGTACGTCTCGAACATTGCGTCGAGGACCCGTTTTAGGAAGCTGATTTCGTCGGGTGTATGTATGGTCGCTAGTTGAGTGATGGGATCACTGGTTGAATTTACGAGAGCGTAGATGCGAGATCGGGTGGTTTGGTGATAGGTGCTGCGGATCTCAAGGTCGAAGGGGGAGATGGCATTGTTGGCGGCGGAGATGTAGGAATTGAAGTCGGCTTGGGTGACATCTTCGGGGAAAGTCTCTCGTTTCTCTTTCAACAGTCAGTAAGGAGTTCGTTTCGGTTCTCGCCTTGGAGAGTCCTAAAGACTCACCGTGGGCTGTGAAAATGGCCGCTAATAATGGTTTGGCTTCGTCAAAGGTAAGGGTCGAACGAGCTATGAAAGCTTGTAAGAAAGCACGATTGCTGTTGTTGTATTGACTATCCGCATTGTCTGCCATATTGAATCTGGCAAGGTCACTTCAACTTATGCTGGATGGAAAAGGCGAAAAGCAGTACTTGAGTGACACAAATTGATGACTTTGTCGGGTAGACGCGTCGCGTGGGTAGCGTCAAATGCTTGGCGCTCCATAGTTCCCATGTCTGACTTCTTTTCTTCATCAATTACACAATGTGCAATGTTGTTCATTCAAGATGTTACCTGCTAAGCTACAATTTGCAGACTCGTTTCAGAAATAGTATTATTTTGAGAACTACTGAATACAACAGGATTCAGATCATAACTCCTGATCTTCAAGCTCAAGAAACAACGCAACAGCCCATTCCTTTGCTTTGGCTTTGCCGCTGTCTGAGCCTCTAAACATACATGTCGAGGTCTGTATCTTACTCGGAATTGATCTCGACCTTGGTTTTGTCTAGGAAACCGTCAGCATACTCTCTTTCTCGAAGCCTCATTCTACCTACAAAAGGCAACGTGGTCCTTGATTGGAGCAGCTTTGTCGGTGATGGTCTCTGGATAGTACCAGGCGGCGTCTTTTGCTTCCTTTCCTATGGGTTCTCTGTGTCAGCTTTTGATCTTGCACTCGAATGGTTGTCTATGCATACCATCGACGGTGATGTTGTAATATGAAGCTATGCCTTTCCAAGGACACTTGGTAGTCAGCTTAGCCTTGCTGAGGACCGACTGGTCTACAGAGCTGGGTGGAAACTAATATCGTCAGCACTGAAGTCTACCAAGGAACGGTGTCATTTTACGTATATGTTCCCTTCGACATATTCCCAGTTATCGGTTTCCGCAATAACTTTGCCATTGAAGGTGGCGGTGGCGTGAGGCATTTTGAGTGTTTCTTGGTATCTTTGCCCTTGTGTTCTTGCTTTCGGTGTGATATTCCAACGTATCTGACAGGGACGTCGGTGGGACACGTTAGGTCTTTATGTTATTGGTCCCCCCTGCTTCTTTGTTGCTGCTCCCTGCGTACGTCAAAGGTTGCCTAATCTTTAGAGATGCGGATTTGTCATATGACATGTGACGTCAGGTCAGACCTACTCGATCATTGGACAGTCATATGTGGCCAAATAACCGCACTGCAAAGGGTCGGTAGCAAGGTAAAACGTGAGAAACGATAGAATTCCGAGGTGTTTAGGGCTGACAGCGAGTAGCACTAGTGATACCTTACTGAATTAAGTATAGATAACGCCGAGCCTCTACTTTATCTAGGTACTTTCCAACCTACGCCTGCCTCTATTAGCTTATGATGAGTGATCAAGATGGAGGGAGCCGGCGGCCAAATTGGGTTCCAGCTACAGTGACTGGGCACCGATTGTCATACGTTCCTAAATCAATGGAAGTCCAGGGGCCTCAGATGGATATCCGATCATGGCCGGGCGGCCAGGTTGTTTTTTGATACTTACACGTGATCGGGAGCACTTCGTACCTTAGGTATGGATCAGGTATCCCCCGCAAGTCATGTGCTTCTACCGCTGCACGGCTTTAACAGAAGCCTCCCTTTATCCCCGAAAGCGGGTGCGACGAACCACAGTGACGTCTCATGAGTATTTATCCAAAGCCTATTGTATCGCAGAAGTAAGGGCGCCTCTATTGGAAGTCCTATACATAGCTCTCGAACTTTTTCGAATTCGAATTCTCACTGGGCCGGCATGAATTCTGAAGAGTTCCGCAAAGCAGCGCACTCAGCAGTAGACGAGAGTAAGCTCCTGCTAACTTCCGACTTCCCAAGCACAAGTCCTATTAGCTCATCCCATCCCAGTCATTGACTATTTCGACACTATTCAAGACCGCCGTGTTGTCTCCAACGTTGAACCAGGCTATCTACGCAAGTTGTTGCCCCCGGCTCCGCCAGTCGAAGGAGAAAAATGGGAGGACATACAGAAGGACATCGAAGCGAAGATCATGCCCGGTCTGACCCATTGGTACATTATGCTCTCTACCATAGGCCACCGAACACGCGAATGCTCAAGCTGAGCGTGACCAAGGCAATCCCCTAACTTCATGGCCTTCTACCCTGCAAACACAACCTATCCTTCGATGCTCGGCGAACTCTACTCTGCAGCATTCACGGCGCCAGCTTTCAATTGGCTATGCTCACCTGCGGTCACCGAGCTTGAGACGATAGTCCTCGACTGGCTAGCGCACATACTGCACCTCCCAGACTGCTTCCTGAGCGAAGGAAAAGGTGGAGGGGTGATACAAGGAAGTGCAAGCGAAGCAATTGTCACGGTCATGGTTGCCGCGAGGGAAAGGTACCTGAATCAAGCTTGTGAAGGACTTGAGGGGATCGAGAGAGAAGAGAAAATGAACTGTACTCGAGGACGCCTGATCGCTCTTGGTAGCGAGCAAAGCCATAGCAGCACAGCAAAAGCAGCCTTGATCGCTGGCGTCCGCTACAAGTCTATTCCAACGCGGATGGAAGACGGCCTTGCTTTGACGGGGGATGGTTTACGCATGGCGTTAGATGAGTACGCATGCGACGGTCTCGAGCCCTTTTACCTGACGACCACTCTTGGCACCACAGGAACCTGCGCCACGGATCAGTTCTATGAGATCGCGGAGACTCTGAGAAAAGCCCACGTGTCCACAAGGATCTGGGTCCACGTAGACGCGGTTTATGCCGGCGCAGCTCTCGTTCTTGACGAATACCAGCATATAGCGGACCAGTTTGCCGCCTTCGACAGCTTCAACATAAACATGCACAAATGGCTCCTCACGAATTTTGATGCCAGCTGCCTCTACGTCCGTACCCGCGCCCATCTGACATCTGCCCTTAGCATCACTCCCTCTTATCTCCGCAATCCTTTCTCAGACTCCGGCCTCGTGACCGACTATCGTGATTGGCAGATCCCACTGGGCCGTCGTTTCCGTGCATTGAAGATCTGGTTTGTTCTCCGTTCATATGGAGTTAACGGGCTCAAGGCGCACATTCGGAAGCATATCGTCATGGGCGAGAAATTTGCCGCGTGGGTTAGAGAAAGGGATGATCTGTGGGAAATTGTGACGCCACCGGCTTTTGCGCTCACCGTGATTACAATTGCTCTGCCAGCTCGGTCAAAGGGCACACTGCCCGATGGCATGACAGAGCCGAGGGTGACGGATGGGGTGGCAAGTTCCAACACTCTCCCTTCCACAGGTGAAGAAAATCGAGATCAGACGAATGCGTTGACGAAGAAGATTTATGAAAGCATCAACGCCGCCGGCGAGATATTCTTGACCAGTAGTGTTGTTAAGGGCATTTACTCCATCAGGATTGTAAGTGCGAATGAGAAGGCTGACGAGGCGCATCTGAGACGCGCATTTGAGATCCTTGTAGACACTGCTGAGATGGTCATATCAGAGAGCAAAGCTGAGATATAGAGAGGTACTCTGTGGTATAAAGTTTAAATCCCGACTGGTGCGAGAAGTACAGGAGTAAAAGAAAGAATACTCATAAGTCCCGAAGTCTTGCTCAATGACCTATGTTTCCATGAACTGTGACTCATAAATTTTTAAGCTACGCTCCGTCGAATGGCCCTTGAGGCTGGAAAGTCCTTACGCATCGGCGCTGATCTCTAGGCATTCCCAATCATTCGCCAGCAGAAGCCATGTCCAGCTCGATTGACATCTACACGGTGCAATTCAGACACGGAGAACCGTTCACAGGGAACCTGCGCGCATTCGAGATTCTGGAGACCTTGAAGCTTGAGACAGCGATGACATTCGAAGAGGTCGACGGCGCCGACGACAGTACCCCTGATGAAGATGTTGGGTACTCACAGGTTGGACTCCCGAGAAAAAACTCACGGGGAGCGGGCCGGCGGACGTGTCGCTTTGGTGGAACCCGAGCGTCTCGCTGGTGTTCTGCCAGCTTTTGCGAAGACGTTGAGGCTTGTAGGAGGCTTGTCGGATGGAGAAGCTGTTGCAATGCTGGGAGATTTGGTGGGATGGAAGGATGAGCATGTTCGAAGATTCATAGGATATTCTTCGGGGGTGTTGATTCTTGTTCGACAAGACAATCATGGGGTATAGGCTAACACGTAGCGATAAGTTTCTAAAATAGCTAGGGTGGACCGACAGACCTGTTGTGGCAAGTAGAGATCGTTATTCGAGATGGACAGCTGAGGTATCATGAGATCGTATAAGCATCTTGCCACTGTCGAGACAATATCCTCTTCTGCCTCGGCCGCCGTTGAGGTGCCACGTGGGGCATGAATCTCCGATAGAGTTGTTCCTCACGACGAGAAATTGGAGATGAATACCACTAATACCACACGTTATCTTTGAAACCTTCATGTCAGCCAGAAGACGACGGTATACATAGTCGACCGAGCGAACGCATAACGAGGTAAGCATACCAATCTGTTCCAAGAAACTCGTTGCCTTATTGTATAGAGGCTTCTGATCTAGCATCCAAGTTGCAAAGACTTTGGATGTGCGTGGACGTGGTGCAGGCAAAGATACAAACCACCGCATTCTGACAATAAGATCATCTAGGAAGCAGCGTTAGAGCCTTTATGAGGTCCACGGATACACAAATCGTACGTTATTCTCTGCTTTTCACCTCTATTTTTTTCCGTCAATGACTTCCGCGAATACGGCAGGGTACGACATTCGTCTGTTCCTCTTGGCTTCAAAGCGAGTGGGCAGCTCTTCGCATCCTTGCGGTCCATATCCAGGATTTTGCGTTCCAATTCGGCCAGTTCATCTTGACGATACAGAAGTAGTCTAGCATGTACATTGCCAAATTTTCAATTGATAAGATTATCTCCGTCGCTGTTCAAGAACACCGCTACTTGGGGGAAGCCTGCTTCATGGTGTTCGATTAGAAGATGTTAGCCAATCCAATACACAATCGGATGGAAATGTCGCACTCCGCTGGAGTAGCTTGCCCCTCATTCGGGTTTCTGGTTGCTTGTAGATACCAATCTCCACACGAAATCGATAAAGCTTCGGGGAACTGCTACATAAGCAGGGTCTACGCCCAGTAAAATTAAGAACACAGAGATATCGAACAAGAGATGGGTATTTACTGACAGGCTTCAGTGACGGTTATGCTGGCACCTGTCATATCCCTGCTCGCTACAGGGTCAATGGGAATCACGCTGTCACCTCTTCTGGGCTCATCTTTTGGAAGGAAAAAAGAGCGATTCGGCGGTATCCAGGTTGGTTCATGAGGCAACTCTATGAAAAGCTTGTTTGATAGCGAAGAATAAACTCATCAAAAGGCAGATATTAGTGAAAGCAGCTGGAGTCCCGGCTGCCTCAGAATTGCCGATGGAAGACTCGACAAAGCAATACGGAGGGAGTATTGTACTGAGCAGACGCCCGATCCACCTGGTCGAAATGTATTGGCGCCACAACGGATACCTACAGGAAGTCAACCGATTACACGAACCTTGCAACACCTCCAGAGCAGGTTTTCGAGCTGCACAGCCCATACTTCTCCCAATGTCAATTACGAAATGGGACCGCCTGACGACCGTGTGTTTTCTTCTTCAGCTTTTTACTCTCTGCAAATGCCTCGCCGTGTAAATGACAATGACAACGTGGAGAACAACCCTGAAGATTGGAATCAGATTCTATTATCGTCCAGAAAATATTTCAGGTTGCACGTGGATATCGAGCCTCGCGTTGCGTTTGCAAGCGTTGTAGTTGACGGGACGTAGCTACATTAAGTCGGTCTCACGAAGCAGAGATTGTGGTCAGATGCTCGAGGTATGAGGCGAATCACCCGTTTCTGAACTACTCAAACGAGCATCACCAAGTTTTAGCAAATGGGACTGGTTGAAATTGGACCGGCGGAAACTAGTATAGCTATTGTTTCTGCCTCAAACTTGACTCATTGGCAGAGGCTGCTCTTATGTAGGGCAAGGGCCTTCTAACTATGGTGGCACAAGGATAAGAAAAGCTTTGGGAAAAGTGAATGTAGAAATCTGCAGCATCACTACAACGAACTGAATAAGTCGAGTTTCAGTCACGATGTATCTTTACTGATCTTGATTTACTAGACTTCAAACCTACAGTACGGAGGTCGGCATCAAAAGTCTTAGACAGCGCTAAAATACTTAGTACTCTTAATATTCTTAGCACTTCTATATAGTTACATTTATTTAACGATAATACTTTATATAATTACGTATATACTTATTAGCTCGCTCGACGAAGTTATATAATTATATATTATCTCTCTTATAATCTTCTCTATACTTATTATTATTTTTAAGATATATTATCTTCGTAATATATCTCGATATTCGCTTTATTTATTTCTAAATTCTCTTTTAAATAAGCTCGTAATTTTAATAATATAGTTATTATCTTTCGACTTTCTTATAAATTCTTAATATATCTTTTTAAATAGTATAATATTTTATTTATAGTTAATAAGACTTAATTATATTAAGATTCGAAGAGTTATTATATTAGATTATTCTAATAATATTAAATAATATAAATATCGCTTCTTAATACTTTAATATATATATTAAAACTTTATCTTCTATAATTATTATATTAAATCTTTCTTATTTATACTTCTAAGCGAACTTTAAAAGTTTTAAAATAAGAATCTATATCTAATAAGAAGAAGAAATATAAGAAATATAAGAATATATATCTTTTTCTAATAGCGATATTAATTAATTTCTCTCTTCTTTCTCTTAATAGTAACTTTTCTAATCTTAGTAATAAAGTTTTATATAGACTTCTTATTAGAAGGATTTCGAAAGTTTATACATCTTATATTAATCTTAAATTCTTAAATTTATTTAGCGTTAAGTTTTAGAATAATATTAATTTTAATAAAATTTTTAATATACTTCTTCTTTTTAATAGTAATCTCGACTTTTTAGATATAATAAAAACTCTTTTTATTATAAAAAAAATATTCTTAGAATATAAACTTTATAGTATCTACGAAACGACGTCGTATATTAGATTTAATAAAGATCTCATTAGATTAACGCTATATACGCACTCTTCTCCGCCGAGAATTTAAGATTATACTAATTTTATTACTTTAAATTACTCTTTTCTAGTCTTTTATAATTTAATTCTTATATTATAAAGCGAATTAATAATATACTTTTATTATAACTTTTATAAGAGATAATTTTTTAATAATTTTATAGACTCGAAAATTATTATGTCTAAGTACTTATAATATTATTATAAATAAGATTTCTTATTTAATAATAAGTATAAAAGAAGTCTTTTCATGGCCATAGCGGTTTTTTTATATAGTATCTAGAATTATACTCTTAAGTGTAGATATAATAATTAGAGAATATTTAGATCTAGACTTATTTATAATATATAATATTACGAGCTTTTTAGATATAGTGAAATTATATTCTCTATTATAAGCTTATTTCTAAAGTTAATTAATAGTTTAATAAGATATTTTAATAATTATAGTAATAATTTTAATAGTAATCTTAGTCTTAATTAAAGTAAATACTTAAATTCGAGTTTTATTATTATAATTAATACTCTAAATATTAGATATATTAATAAAAGATAATTAAGATAGAGAATAGTAAGAAGATTTCTATCTATTATACTATATAAATAAGACTTATATATTAAAAGTCTTTATACTCTTCTTCTATTTCTCTACGCTATAATTAATACTTTAATATTATCGCTATTATATACTCTATTAATATCGCTATTATATATATACTTCGTATATATATACTTCGTATATATATATAGCGTCGCTATTATATAGAGTATTAGTACTTATTAAAATAAAGAATAATAATACTATTTATAAAATTTGAAAGTATATTAAGCACTCAGCCCTACCTAGACCCTTATCTTGATATATCTAAGACTTTTAGTGCCGACCTCCATACAGAGGTCTGCACCGAAAGTCCTATACCCGCTAAGACTCTTACGCTCAGACTTCGGATAACACCTCACCTAAAGGATTATCTGGATAATACGTCTAAAGTTCTTCGGAATCGCATCTAGCCCTAGCCAGGTTTCGGGGCTTAATGCCTCTATCAAGTCAAGAGAAGTACCTAAAGTCCCATCCATGCGCTGTGAGAAGATATTTCTAGGCTTCCCCTCTACAGGGCCGCTTTCCGAAAGTAGGGTTAGGGCTGCACTAGTGCGGGTGCAGGACTTTCGGTGCAGACCTCTGTACCTTAGCCCTCATTGCTGTCCAATGTCCAGCCCTATTTTTCGGATGGCTCGGCAAGTCCCAACGAATTGAGATACCAAGATACCTCAATACCAAGTCTTGGCATGAAACTAGCTGTATTTAACTGATAAGCTTATCCCGCTCCGCGATATCGGCAAATCAATTGCTCATTAATCGAGAATTATGTTCTGCGGATATATGTATTCCAAATTGCGTAGAGTACCAAGTAAATTTCAACTCAACCGTCCACCAAGCGAAATATTGAATCTACCAATCGCTCGCCTTGATCGTCATGGTGTAACAACACGTCTAGAAACAGCGAGCTGGAGGCGCTGTCATCATCCTCAAAATGCGCCTCGTAGTTGGGAAGACGCTTCTGCACCATAAATTACTTACCACTACCTCCACCCTCTCATCCCGGACTGCTTGCTCAGGATGTCTGAAAGCTGCAATACTTGCCGGTCGGGCATCAACAAGACCTTTCTACACAAGCTCCGCCGTAGACAAAAGCAATGGCGTCAAGCGTCAATCCATACTTGATCCACTCGACTCGTTTGCACGGAGGCACATTGGACCTTCGTCCAGCGATGCTCAACGTATGCTTGAAGCCCTGGATCCGCCGGTTCAGAATCTAGACGCATTTGTCAAAGAGGTGCTTCCGGTGAACATACGGAGCACCAAAGATATCGACATCAATGGCCCAGCTTTTGATTCAAGGCCCGAGGGCTATTCAGAGACAGAGCTGATTGCACGATTGCGGAAGATTGCAAAAGAGAATAAGGTTATGAGGAGTTACATTGGGTGCGGTTTTGCTGGGACAAAAGTGCCAGAGGTCATCAAGAGAAATGTGCTGGAAGGTCCAGGGTGGTATACAAGCTATACACCCTATCAGCCCGAGATCAGTCAAGGACGGTTGGAGTCGCTGCTGAACTTCCAGACAGTAGTGACCGATCTAACAGCTCTTTCAATTTCCAACGCCTCGGTACTCGACGAGCCTACCGCTGCAGCAGAAGCTATGACCCTTTCGATGAACGCCTTGCCAGTCACCCGGCAGAAGCGGCCGAACAAGACTTTCCTGGTTTCCCACCTCTGCCATCCCCAAACAATCGCAGTATTAGAGTCCCGTGCGGACGGCTTCGGTATTAAGATTGTTGTTGCAGATATCTTAGAGAAAAATTGTGCGAATGTTAAAGAGACAGGAGAGGACTTGATCGGAGTGCTTGTACAGTATCCAGACACGGAGGGTGGCGTTGAGGACTTCCAAGGCCTTGCAGATGTTGTACATGGACAAGGAGCTACGTTAAGCGTGGCCACTGATTTACTGGCCCTTACCCTTTTGAAACCTCCAGGAGAGTTCGGCGCTGACATTGCATTTGGGAATGCACAGCGTCTTGGCGTTCCTTTTGGATACGGAGGTCCTCATGCTGCGTTCTTTGCATGCGGAGACAAATATAAGAGGAAAATTCCTGGCCGATTGATTGGTGTGTCGCAAGACAGGTTGGGAAACAAGGCCATGAGATTAGCCCTGCAGACTCGGGAGCAGCACATAAGGCGAGAGAAAGCAACGAGTAACATATGCACTGCTCAAGCTCTCCTTGCGAATATGAGCGCTTTCTATGCCGTCTATCATGGCCCAAGTGGTCTCCGAGAAATCGCCCAAAAAGCCGTCAATGGTGCTCGCATTCTCGAGGAGGGTGTCCGAAGGCTTGGGTTCAGCACTGGCGCTCAAGGAAAGGGTGAAGACAGTCGAGCATTGTTCGACACCATAGCCATAGAGGTAGGATCTGGACGTGCTCCGGAAATCGCCGCCAATGCAGCAGAGACAAGCGGCATCAATCTTAGAATTCTGGATAACGCCAGGCTTGGGGTCACGATAGACGAGACGGTCGAGCATCAAGACTTGGAAGATATCCTGGCAATCTTTGCGAAAGTGGCGTCGACATCTGAAAGCGACATTCCGTCAGTGGACGAGATCGCCTCAGATCTGTCGCTTTCGGCATCGGAGCTTGCAGGAGTTCCTTCCACTCTCAAACGAACGTCTACTTATCTTACACATCCTGTTTTCAACACTCATCACTCGGAGACTGAGCTCCTGCGCTACATCCACCATTTACAGTCGAAAGATTTGTCTTTGACTCACTCTATGATACCACTCGGCTCCTGTACGATGAAGCTCAACGCTACCACCGAGATGATACCGGTTTCGTGGCCCGAATTTTCTTCAATCCATCCATTCGTGCCAGTAGATCAGACCAAAGGATATACAATTTTGATAAACGAACTCGAACGAGACCTTGCTGAAATCACTGGCTTCGATGCGGTCTCACTGCAGCCTAATTCAGGCGCTCAAGGCGAGTTCGCAGGTCTTCGAGTGATCCGGAAATACCAGGAAACGCAGCCAGGCAAGAAGCGTGATATCTGTCTTATACCTGTCTCTGCCCATGGTACAAATCCTGCAAGTGCTGCTATGTGTGGGATGCGTGTAGTGACTATCAAATGCGAGACTGCCACTGGGAATTTAGACATAGCGGACCTCAAGGCCAAGTGCGAGAAATACAGCGAAGAGCTTGGTGCGATTATGGTCACATACCCTAGCACATTCGGAGTCTTCGAGCCGGAGGTAAAGCAGGTCTGCGAGATAGTCCACGCTCACGGTGGGCAGGTCTACATGGACGGAGCGAATATGAATGCGCAGATCGGTCTCTGCTCGCCTGGAGAGATTGGCGCCGACGTTTGCCATTTGAACCTCCATAAGACGTTCTGCATTCCGCATGGTGGTGGTGGACCTGGCGTCGGCCCTATTGGTGTCAAGTCTCATCTAGCGCCTTTCCTACCAGGCCACCCTTTAATCAAGACTGGGGGAGAGAAGAGCATTGCGCCAGTCAGTGGAGCACCATGGGGCAGCGCGGGCATTTTGCCAATCAGCTGGGCATACATCAAGATGATGGGCGGTCGTGGCCTTACACATGCAACCAAAATCACCCTCCTCAGTGCTAATTACATCCTCTCCCGCCTCAAGCCCCACTACCCGATCCTTTATACCAACGCTGCCGGTCGCTGTGCCCACGAGTTCATCCTCGACGTGCGTCCTTTCAAGGAATCTGCTGGTATCGAAGCCATCGACGTGGCCAAACGATTGCAAGATTACGGCTTCCATGCACCCACCATGTCATGGCCTGTGGCTAACACCCTTATGATCGAGCCTACTGAAAGCGAAAATTTAGCTGAGCTCGACCGGTTCTGTGATGCATTGATTGAAATTCGCAAAGAGATCAAAGCTGTAGAGCAGGGTGAGCAGCCGAGACAAGGCAATGTTTTGAAGATGGCGCCTCATCCTTTGCAAGACCTGCTAGTGGGAGAGAAGTGGGAGAGAAGCTACGGAAGGGAGAAGGCGGCTTATCCATTGCCATGGTTGAAAGAGAAAAAGTTTTGGCCCAGTGTTACGAGGGTCGATGATGGTGAGTGAGGTATTGTGAATGGTTGAATGTAGTAGACTAACAGGACTCCAGCTTACGGTGACATGAATTTGTTCTGTTCTTGTGGGCCTGTCGAGTCTATTGATGGAATGACTGGGGCCGCGGCGCCATCGCCGACATAAGTTCCTTCGAGGGTCGCCAGAGCACCTCTCATTCACGAGGTCACAATCCCTACGATGGCAGGGTTTTGGGTTGGACATCGCCTGTCAACGCACCATTTCTTTGAAGGTATGAACCGGTTTCTAATGAATGGCGCTAGCGACTACAACTACGACTATCTCTGGAAGCATACCTGGATGACACGACTTGATCACGAGTATTTGATTTGAATAGGTGTTTTGAGAAGGGTTGATACCATTGGGATCTGCTTATGACCATCTTCAACAAGTGGTCTGCATGGATGTTGTCTGCAATCTAGCGATGCATCGCATTCAACAGGTGCATAGCAATGGGGCTCGGGACCACGGATTTGGAGTCTTTCTTGGGTAAATCATACATAGAATGTGCCTCTTCCTGACCTGGGAGAATGAGGTTTGAGGTGTTTCGTTAAAGACATAGACTCATAAAGGTACATTTCTAGGGTATTATACCCAGAAAACACAGGCATTTTCATCCCAGACTGCTGCAGAATGCTACCAAAACAGATATCGGCCGTGGGTCGTAGGGTCGACTGGATTAGGGCAAGACCCGGGCGAATAAAACGCTAGTTTAGAACAGTATCTCAGCCTTACAGTGTCACAAGTGACGAGCAGGCAGTCTACCAAGCTCAACACAACAAGCGATTCTTTACCAAGCTGTACGAAAGATCTTCAACACACCTTACCTACGAATTTTGTCCAATCTGTCTACCTCGATTTACCGCCACCTACCTCACAGAACCGACCTTGTATTACCACCTCAGATCCAACCCACATCATGAGCAGCCTCGAGAAGAGCTTGTTCAATTTGAAGGTGTGGGGAGTCTATGCGCACGTTCTCTTGCGGAACAGTCAAGTAACTGCTAAATTCAATCCTAACTAAATCTAGTTCACAGCAAAACAACTGAACCGACAAGCCGCCAAAGCGGGCAAAGACGAGACAGCAGAGAAGAACAAGCTCAAAAAGGTCCCAATCCTTCCCTCTCCTCCTCCAAACCGTTGCCGGCTAACCGCCGCTTCTACCCGCAGGCGATACAACAAAACCACCCCGACATCGCCAAGATCTACGCCCAGAACGCGATCCGGAAGCAGAACGAGAAGCTCAACCTCCTCCGGTTAGGCTCGCGGATAGACGCCGTCGCCAGCCGGGTCCAGACGGCGGTGACGATGCGGCAAGTCACCGGCAGCATGGCGGGCGTGGTCCGAGGGATGGAGGGCGCCATGAAAGCCATGGATTTGGAAAAGGTGAGGCCGGAACGCTCAGATCGGCCCACCTCTCGAGAGTCGCGAATCTCACAATCTCCCAGATCTCCGCCGTGATGGACAAGTTCGAGACCCAGTTCGAAGACCTAGACGTCGCGACCGGCTACTACGAGAACGCGACGTCGTCCGCCACCGCCGTCGGGACGCCGCAGGACGACGTCGATAAGCTGATGCATATGGTCGCGGATGAGGCGGGGGTGGAGTTGGGGGCGGAGATGAAGGCGCCGGAGACGGGGGTGCCGGCCGCGAAGGTTGGGGCGGAGGATGAGAGGGAAGAGGGGTTGGGGGAGAGGTTGAGGGCGTTGAGGAATTAGGGCGGTTGGGGAATCGGATTGGATTGGATTGGGGAGGGGTGGTGTTGGGCGTTTCGGGGGCTGGGAAATGAAGGCATAACGAGGCGGGGTCTTCACGAAGAAAATTTACAGCCGGAGAGGTCTATGCTTCTATGATGCGAATAGTAGGTCCACAAGGGTTGGCGATGACGGACATTCACCGGGAAATAGAAGCGGGACCGACTTGGATTGATGTTTTCCATGCGTGGCCCATCCAAGTCTATATGGAGTTCATGGAACGTGACAGCAATCCGCCAACTTGATATTAGCCCGCCTCTTCGCCCAGATTGTATTCATGCCGCAGCTTCATGGGCCCAAGGCCGTAATGTCACTTCCAGAAATTCTCTGTCCTAAACGCAATTGAGAATCAGGTCCCCATAACCTTCAACTCTCCGTCCTTGACCTTCCCAGCCTCAACAAGCCTCTTCACCTCCTCGCTCCAGACCTGCCCTACCTCCTCCGCAACTTTCATTCCGCCAAGCTTGCCCGCCAAGCTAGCCATCTCCTCAGCATCAATCTTAGCCATGACAGCTTCGACATCGTTCAGTACTTGATCGACCCTCTTTGCGCCAGCTTCTTGTCCAGCAGGAAGCAGATAGTTGGCGTCTTTCACACTTGACTTCAGCACTCGCTTGTTCTTCTTCATAGCATTCTTGGCAGCTTCCTTGGCCTTCTTGCCCTCGGCTTTCTCGGCCTTTGAGGCCTCCTCTGTTTCTTTTCGTAGCCGTTCTTTCTCTTCGGCCGCTTTCTGCGCATCTTCCTTTTCTTTCTTTTCCGCCGCTTCCCTTTCCAGTCTCTTTTTGTCTTTACCGGCTCGCTCTTCCTTCTTGAACCGCTTGATCCGTTCGTCGCCGGCTAAACAGTCGTCCACCAGTTGCCTTAGCCGCGTCGTATCCTCAGTCTTCTTCTTCTTTCTTGCATTGTTGTTCTTTCGCTCAACGTGCCGCTTCTGGTCTCGGTTCTCATTGTCATCGGGTACATCCTCATCCTGATATTCGAAAGACCGCCAGCTGTCAAAGTTGTACCAAAAATTATAGAATTCCTCCACTTCCTCTTTCTTGCTCTTATCGTCTCCCAGTCTTGGAACGGGCTGTGTCTTGCTGAAGCGCCCCTCGGCTACAAAAACAGGGTTCCATAGCTTGAAAAAGTTACCTTTCTGGGCTTGCTTCTTAGACGGAGGTTCAACGTCGGCAGCCTCGTCTACTGAATCAAACTGACGGCGTTTGACAGGGTCGAGGAGGATTTCAGTGGCTTTTTGTATGCATTTAAAGAAGGAGTCATCCTCGGAGGAGCCAGCGGCTGCTTTCTTATCGGGGTGATGGCGAAGAACCTTCTTGCGGTGGGCGCGTTTGATCTGGGTTTCTGTAGCTTTGTAGCGATGCTTGGAAAGGCCGAGTACGGCGTAGTGGTCTTGTCCCTGCGGTGGTAGAAGTGAGTGGTGGAACACTCGTGAGACACATGAATGAATGGAGGGAATACCTTCCAGTCTTTTGCGTCACGCTGTAACATCAGCGGATCTTCGGGCTCGCTAATCTCTCCGACATCGTCGTCCTCGACCTTCTTAACGCTCTCTTGAGCTTGAATTCGATCGTCTTCAGAAAAGGTACGTTGGTGACGCTTCTGCTACAAGGTCAGAGTTCGGAGTAGCTATTATGTTTCAAGCGATCAATGGGAGCTGACTGACTCTTCGTGCGTGGGCGAGAAAATGAGGTCCCACAGGCTCAATGTTGCGCTGTGTAGCAGATGAAAGCTGGCCAATCGATTTGAAGTCTTTCTCACCTGCCCAACCCTGGGGCAGCACAGGTAGAGGTAGCGAAAAATGAACAGCAGCCATGCTTGATAGTATTGTTATTATTGTTGACGAACCTCAGCTTTTTTTTTGAATACCAGTTTCCGCCGCTAAGCAACTTCTTGGCGACGGGAGTTAATCCTTGCAAGGCGTCCCCTCGCTCCCGGTCCGGAGTCGCTCATAAAAATCATCGACTTACAGACCTAGGCCGCACACTGCCTCCATTGGCTATATCAACCATTTGGTCACAAGATTTGTATTGCGTCAAACATAAACCACTTCATCTGCAAGCTCTTCTTCATTGCCAATGGCCCTGGCAGCATATCGTCACGTCCTTCGATCCACCCAGGTTGCATTTCAGGGTACTTGCTTCAAACCCTACAATCCATGACTTTCGGGACTCCAATTACATTGTTAGACGTCTAACACGTGCAATATCTTTGCAGGCGATCTCCGGACACTCTCGGCCGCCCGTGTCGAAGCGCGCTCGAAGTTCGATCAGAATCGCTTCCTCTCCCCTTCCAGCACCGAGGCTGAGCAAAAGGTGCTCGAAGCGAAGGAGGTAGCGCGTATATTGAGGCAGAATGTTGTGCAGGGAGAACAGGTCACGGGGTCTAAACTTCAGGAGCAAAGATACCGTGCGTAAATCCTATGTGCCAGGCTTGAGCGCCTCTCTGTGGAGCCAGGGCATTTCCCGGTTCGACTGCTGAGGGCTCATCGTCGATGCTAATACAACGGGCTATGCAGAGCTACGAATTCATGAGGAGATTGAGCGGGGCAACAACGACTCGATCAAAAAGGGGTCAAGTCTAGCAGCGGCTGCAACAGGATTTTGTGGTGGAGCAAGATGACCCTGGGATTGGCGTTAGGCATCTAAGCGTACTCATCTTTCAGAGATATCTGAGACATCAAGATCTGCTTTGTGCCCAATCGGATGCTGGACCCACCCACCAAAGAGACGCGTGCGGTACGTTTCAGACCCTTCGTCTAAAGATTCGGTGAGGGAGCTCTGCTCGGCTGGAAAGAAATGCCTGAGCTCGACGTGCGCTTGACGTGACTCCTCCTGGACGCTTTCACCATCGGTAGCAGAACCACAATTCAAGACTGCTCGGCCCCTGATGTGCGAAGTTTATACATCGCGAACCAATCAGTCTCTTAAAATCTAAGACTCCGCTCCGAATATTTGCATATGTCTTCAGGGTCTGAAAGCGCAAGACAAGCTTATCAGATTGGGAACGTTGCGCATCTCGAATGGCGCCCTGTTTGCCTTCGACCTGGTCTCGCAACCGAGTGCCGAAGACAACAGGCAACAACGGAAGACAAGCTTGCTCGCGCTGATGGATTACCAAAGTCTCTGCAATGCAGCGATCGACTGAACCACATGGTCAATGCGTTCAGAAATCAATTTGTCGTTACATATGCGCATATATCGTTGTTATCTGAGACTGTCAAACACCTACCCCAGATTTTTTATCTCTGAGGATTTACGTCCAGGATTAAGGCAGCCGTCGGCAGCTAAACCTTCAATGCAGTATCGTCAGAATTCTGCAGGCTCTGCACTGCAGCGGTGCAGAGCGTGCAGAACATATCTGTGGTTCCTCCCCGCCCGAAATTTTTAGCTTGCGGTACCACTTTGGCGCATTCTGCGGCCTCATAAGCGTACGCGACAGAACTTCTCAACTTGCAGGATGCCCCATTGTTGAAACGTTTATTGGTTGATCTTACTGGAACGCACAACGCAAAAGACGCCAGGAGTGTTTGGGATCAATTCATGACCGGGTTTGCAATACTAGATCACGTGGCGATTACTGCACTCCATGGCAACCCTCTCATCTCCCAGTCCAACTTTCAGCCTCGTGCAGGTCACGATGGACGAACGTATTTGGGAGATCCTCTCTGCCAATGATAGAGGTGTCTCATCAGTTGTCTCCCTCGTGAAGAAATCTACCTTGGTTTTGAATTCCTCTTAAAAATGTCATCCTCTGCAGCGTCGAACCAATCTCAGATCATCATCAACATCGCTTTTGGTATTGCAGCCACAGTCATAAGCATCATCACCGTGTGGCAGGGTCATCGGGCTTGGCGGCTGTGGCACGAACATTGCTGCCGTCAGCAGACTACCTTTTCAGGTCCCCACCCGCGAGTTTCCATTGTGATAGACGATACTCATACGGCATTTAGACATCGAGCTTGGCTCAAGACCATCTGTTCCGGCGATCACGAGTCTTGAAGGGCCTGGACATGGATGTTCCCAAAGCCATCTGACTGACGGAATATCAACACCGACAACGTCGAACCCTGGAAGCGCCATTTCAGACTTCTCCAAAGACGTTGAGTCTGTTGAAGCTACCTCACCTCTGGATCTTCTTACCACTGTATCTTGGGAAGAGGTTACCACGTTTTCCGGAGCCTTCCCATCTCCATTCACACGGTCCTTGGCTAGCTCGCATTCAGAAATCGAGCTCAGTATGCCCCCGAAGCCTACCCTGCTACGAAACTCAAAAAGCCTCGAGGCCGTTCCGCATCTCAGTCTCTACTGATACGGCCATAGATTGTTTCGCTTGGACGGCTCTCATGATTTGGATGTGGATAAATGGTGATTTGGGATGTGCTGGGAGCATCTTACGAGCCTACTGGTCATGATGGGTTGTGGAGTACGCAACGGAGTTTTGGTCCATAAGACCTTGCGACAGGCTCGGGTTCATCCTTGTCTTCCTTCGCTTGATCATGTACGAGCTCCTCGGTTACGGCCGCTTACTCTTTGATGGTAGCCAATTCATGTCATTCGGGGCCCAGCATTCCTGTCTTTCTCTGCGCGAAGCACTATCAAAGTCAAAATGAGTATGCAGAACCGATCGTCAAACAGTCCTTGTGATTTAGACCCAACTAATGATGAGTCAAGATTGCAATACCCAATTTCGATTGCTTGTCACACCTCCGTCATTCTTCCTGTCCTCTTTGCTTTGTACTTGAATTAACCAGACTCAAACCTGTGTCTCTTCCCCTCCCGTCACTCCTCTAGCTACTCTGACACTCAAACCTACAAGTTAGCCGCAAGCAAGCTGTCAGCAGGGTTGGCAGTCTGAGGCGCTGAACCCTATTGTCCCCACGTCAGTTTGGGGCATAAACTCTGGAAATCTCTCGTTAAAGATTAAGATTGCTTAAAGGGGAACGCTCAATGATGGATATACCTTCTTGTTGGTACTGCCCTTGTCGATATCTCACAGTCCTACACCCGTCGATTGCCACGCTCCCGGGCTCCATGCCTGGCGGTCAATGTCGAGTAGCATCATTTCGCTACAGCCTCCAAGGTGGCAGCGTGCTGAACTCAGGGATGAGTCTAAGCCACCCAAAAATGTCTTTTTCCAGCTCACCACAACTCAACAGCGATTGAGATTACGACAGGACTTTCGAGCCCCAGTCATCATAAATGTAAAGTCTTAAAATTCTGTTACTGATTCTTATACCTATACTCTGAATCCTATTGATCAAAGGTTTTACTTGCAAAATCCTCGTCCTGAACCAGCTTGCCAACCCCTGGGATGCGCTTCACAACCCCCAACCTACCATTCTAATCATAAGCAGCGGTATTGCATTAGCCAATGGATGCGATTTCTTTTAGCTGCGATGTGGTGGCAGAACAAGCGCGACGGGAGCGTTTTTAAGGTCGTCTTAGGAAGTCCCATCAGTGACTTGCATCATCGTGGCGCAGCTGAACCACTCAACTTTGGATCGACCTTCTTCTCCGTTTCCATTGCACGCGCTCTCTCTACTATGCAGCTTACAGCGTGTTCGACAGATCTGCTGTTGCCAGCCTTATTGTGCGTGTGCTAGACATTCTATTGATGGAGAAGACGATTTTATCATCACGTTGGATGCAATTCAGGATGAGCAGGCCAAGCAAGCGATGACTTGCACGAGCGTCAGTGCCTGGGCTGGGAGTAATCAAATCCCATTCACCCCGTCTTGCTTCCACCTACCGACGTCACTTATTCTTCACTGTATTGTCAACGAGCTGTTACACGTGCCGCGCCAAAACTTGGACCCCCAGGTGTTTCAGGCCCATCGATGCTCCTGTGGTTGGTGCGTCTTCCAAGTTTGTACAATGGCCTCCTTGAGAAATTGTGTCCCACCTATGGACACGCAATTCGCTCGCACTGGTGGGAGACGCAAGATGTCTACTACAGGGCTGACTGTTTACTATGCTGCTGATGGGTCTTTTCAAGTAGAAGAACAGGGTCAAAAGGCTTCGTCAACAGCCTGATTCTTCGGCTTGAAGTCGTCTTAACTGTACTCGTAAGAGTTCAATTGGCGTGCGGATAACAGTGGGAAGGAGCCGCAGACAATGTACTTGTACACTACATAAGCGAAAGTTAGCGACTTGCTCATCTACTTAGCCAGGTCGACGGCGGCCTATCGGAGATGAACTATAATGTTTTTGTCGTACGGGGTCATCGAGAATTGCCGCAACCGTGATTAGGATTACTCGACTTGGTGCAGATCATATCCCCTACGAAAATATTTTGCGCGTAGGTTGTATCATGCCTGCAAATCTCGAATATGGGTAATTCTCGGTGACCCGTCCACCCGTCCTCGCGGTCCAGATTATTCGATGGGGTGGCATTTCATCAGTCACGACAGTAACGAAAAAACCTTTGCGGTACACAGAGTGAAAATAAGAATTCCAAACAGTTTTTGTACTCAAACTATCAGCTAAATCTCATTCGTTGCGAAATTATCAAGACCTTCGTAGTTTAGACGGACGGGCGTCTTTGCGTTGTTGCAACCCGCGGTCCAGTGCACCTTCATAACATGGGCGAATGAAAGTAACCCGAGGACAAACAGGGATCCAACAAACAGGGATCCAACGACTTTCACCATCTCTCGACCACTGATTTTGCTGGAGATCCTGTCCCTTTCAACCCATAGGAAAATCCTTCTATAAGATGGCTGGCTCTCGCTATAAAATGGTTGCCTCAGTGTCAATAAACTGTCTACGGCCTCGTCATTGCTTAATATATCGTGGAGTCTCGTCTTTCTGCACCTTCTCGCCGCACTAATTGCCCCCGTTAGCATGTCTTCCTCAGCCTCGTCCAACTCAACCGAGACAGTCACCAATATCGTCTTTGGTGTCACTGCCACTACGATTAGCATTGTGACCGTATGGCAAGGTCACAGAGTATGGAAGATGTGGCACGAATATGTCCATGATCAGGAGAATGTGGCTCCTGGTCCGGTTTAACCCATCCACTTTCAACAGTGGCATTTTTACTTACAGTCACCGGGTAGACATTGAGCTCGGTATCCAGTCGTCCCGATCCACGCCTAGGAGCCTCGAGCCTCCAGAACGTGACGAGGTCATCGCTAGCTCAGCTCCGTCGGCAAACCAAGTTGGAGGAGTTGCCGAGTCCGTGGCCATGCCTGGGTCTGTACAACACCCCGAGCTTCAGCCCACTCCCACGACGGCAGTCAACACCGAGGCAAGTCTCAGCTCAGCTTTGCTCCAAGAAGCACCGATTGATAGCAACGGACTTGCTGGGGTCGACGCTGAGAATGCACAGCCTGCCTTGACAGACGTGGAGTGTCAGGAACTCCGTCCTGCCGCCAACGACCATCTCTGACCCCAGCAGGAGTCACAAGCCGGACGGGAAGAGCATCCTGCCACGGCTCAGACTGCAATCGTCGGCGTTAGATGGGGTCGTGGCAAGCTGTTGGATAGGCTTTGCACCGTGGATAAACATAGGGAGTGCAGGCGACATGGAAGGATAAAGAGGCGAAATCTATGATAATGATGGGGTTGCGCTTCATACAATGGCATTAGATTATGATCACGGCTCGTGCTCCGCAATGCGTTGACACCTCGACTTCTCCATGAGCTTTGTGACCGCATTGCATTGAGCTTCCCTCCTTTTCATGTCGCAAACATCTGGCTCCTAGCTCTCATCCAGCCATTGTCCGAGCTTCACCCAAATCATCAGTACATCTCCAACCCGGCTTTTCACCCGTCCGTATCCGCGTTTACTGCACAAATTCCTCGACGTATTGACATTTTCCCCTCCTCCACAAGCCATGTAAACGAAATGTAACAGGTTCTCCACCTCTTCGTATCGACCGATTTCTTTTCACCCAACCCCTTTTTCGACTTTATCGTCGGCGGTCAAAACTCCGCTGCCCTAAACAAAATATCATGCTTCCAAATGACACAAAATGTTAAACCCCAATCCACTAGCAAAAAGCCACCGCCCACCCCGCTTCCCCCCCCCAACCAAGCACAACCACCCCTCCACCCCTCACATCTACAACCACCCCTCCACCCCTCACATCTACAACCACCCCTCCACCCCTCACATCTACAACCACCCCTCCACCCCTCACATCCACAACCACCCCTCCCCCCACCAAACACACCACTCCTCCACCCCTCACATCCACAACCACCCCTCCACCCCTCACACCCACAACCACCCCTCCACCCCTCCACCCCTCACACTTCTCCACCCCTCCACCCCTCCACCCCTCCCCCCCACAATGCCCCGCCCACCCCTCCCCCACCCCCCCCATCCCCCCCATCCACATCCCCATCCCTCTCACTTCCTCCGCCCTCCCACATCCCCCCCCCTCACCACAACCTCACCCACTTGCCACCCCCTCACCCACTTGCCACGACGCGCACGGGCCCACCCCGGCACGAGATCCCCTTCACCTACGACCCAACCTACGACCCGACCGCCGACGACGACGACCCGGGCCCGTGACGTTCCCCGCTCCAGGGGCCCGGGGGCGGGCGGGGCGCTGACGGGTTTGTACGCGCGGGCGCACGGGGAGGCGGTCGCGGGCGCGCGGGCATCTTCGCCGGGAACGATTCTTCCCCCTCCTTCCCCCTCCTCCTCCCCCTCCTCCGCCCCAACCCCCGTGGCCCCCAACCCCCACCCCCCCGTGGCCGAGGACGAGCTGCTGGCGCTGCGCGGGACGGGGGCGTGCGTGCTCGATCTATCTGGCGGGGCCGTACGGCGGCCGCGGGAGTGAAAGCCGAGGTCGAGGGGAAGGGGGGGGGCGGTGCATCTGGTGCACGGGAGGGACGTCGCGAGGGCGGTGGGTGGGGGTGGTTGGGGAAATGAGGTTTGACGCGGTGGGGGGGGGGAGGTGGATCGTGACGGGTTTGCGGGTGTAGGATTGTGTGGGATTTGATCATGGGTTGGGGGGGGGGAGGGAGGGGGCGGGTGGAAGGGGGGGAGGGGGTGGAGTATGAGCGGTGGGTTGGGGAGTTGATGAGGGAGGAAGGGGTGAGGGCGCTGCCGAGGGAGAAGGAAGCGTTGGGGCGGGTGCTAGATGGTAGGGATTTTTGGGAGGCAATCGGGAGTTGGCCGGGGGAAGGGAGGGTGACTTGAACGGTGGAGACGATGTTGGTGCGTGGAAATGGGGACAGTGAGCACTGTAATGTTGAAACGTCTTGATCGGTAAGACATAATGCTTGGTAACGCGAGGGTTCGTAGCCCAGCTAACTAGTGGTACATGGTTAATCTTGCCCGCAAGCTTGTGTAAGCTGTACTCCATGAACGCCTGGAGATTCATCTCCTTCTATCCTTTTGTGACCGATGATTCCCCAGAGTCGACCCGCTTCTCCTAGTACCCCTCAATATCGATCCGGCACCACCCCTTAGACCAACCTTGTCACCATGGCGAGTTACCCATCGGACACCCAGCCCTCGAGCTCCGTTCCCGCTCGTCATGCTGCCGGTCTTAGGTCGCAGTGCCCAACCCGTCGCAGCCCTTAGAGGGCGCGCCAGGGAAGGGCTGCTGAGCAGAAGACGTCGCAGCAATCTGAGACGAAGAATTGGAGCCGTCGAGTGAGTAGCCTCCGGAGTAGAAATCGCTTTGGCGGGCGAGGTCTTCGTTGTTGTAGGTGTTGGTGTCATCGATTTTGTTGGTGAAGGCGGTAGTAGACTGACAGGCGTCGAGATCAACCATCGAATCAAAGGTAAAGCCATTGGCGTTGTCATCATCGATGGAGGAAGCGGCGAACCCGTCCTTAAAGAAGTGAAGATCATCCTCAACGGATGCATCAGTTGCGAATAGACTGCCGAAATCAACATCAGACAGAGAAGATTGGCCGAATATGATTGGATCGCGTGGGGAATCGTAGGCCGAGTCGATGTTTGACGTGCTGCCGCGGACTGACACTGCAGGTCGCACAACATCGCAGCAGGATGTTGTGTCATGTCCGGGGTAGCAGTCAAAGCATCGAGATCTAGACCCATTGTCGCTGGCGTTGATGATTCCGAGTAAGTGGCGGTTGATGGGGATGAGTAGGATGTGGATGGCGCGCCGTGGGAATGTTGGGGCGTCGGTAGGTTGTATGGGTAGTCGTCTAATAATTCTTGCTTGATGAATTGTTCCCGAGTCAGGAGGTCTGGTTCAAGTGGTGGTGAGTCGACACGAGGTGTTGCCGAACATCCCCGTTTGATGGCTTCCATCTGCGCGGCCAGCTTGGCGACTTGCTGGGTGAGGAGAAACTTCTCATGCTCGACGGTCATCAATCGTTCCTTGAGAGACTCGTTCTGTTGCTCAATGAAGGACTTTTCGCCTTCGAGTTTCTCGACTTCTTGTCGCTTGCGCTCTCGCGATGATTGCGCAGCTTGTCGATTTCGCAGGACTCGCTCTATTCGACGTTGCTCTTTCTCATCCTCCGTCTTTGCTCGCTTGCTGAAAGAGGTGTAAGTCAATGGGAGAAAGTGTCTCAAGTCGCAATAGCTTACCGAGGAGGAAGGTTTGTCTTTGGTGTTGGGAGTTCTTGACCCCATGACTTTCGCTTCTTCGTCGGCTTTTTCGACTCGTCACCCTCGACGCTCTCCTCCTTGACATTATAAGATGACTCGGGTGACATGGGTTCGGGGGTCATTAGATTGTTCTGTAATGAAGTATCGGAGAGGGAGATGGTCGCCTGTGGGTTGTAGAAATCATTGGTTCCGAAAGCCATAGCGGGCGACAGTACTTCGGCCATGTTTTGAAATGTTGGCTTGAGTCTCAACAGATATGGCGACGCGTATGGCGAGGGTATGCTGGTATGCTTTTGATAGAGTCTTTGAGGAAGAGAAGTTGAGATGTGATGTAGGGATGGTTGCCTTGGGGAGCCCTTAGATATTGAGTTGAGGACACATATTCTTTCCGCTGTGGCGGGTACGGCCGCATCTAGGCAGTAAGATTATGTACCGAAGATCACCGAGGGTTTATCATGCATGTACCGAGGGTGAATCAATAATAAGCACGGCTGATGAAAAGAGCGTAGGGTTTTTTTGATGAGTGAAGTCGATGATATAAAGTGAAGGATAAGATGGAGAAGAGAGAGAGAGAGAAAAAGAAAGAAAGGCGGACCCAGGGGATTTTATGTGGGCAGACGGAGGGAATGGAGAGGAAGGGAAGGGAGAATGCCAATTTTAATTAGGGGCTCGCAAAAGATGCAAATAAAAATGTTGCAGGTGCCACCAAAACGCCTAAGCCCCTGATGAAATTTAGCTCCCGTCCCCCCTCCAACAATCGCCGTCGCTTCTAATTCTAATTCTGTAACCCATTTTACGCAGTACGAAGGCGAAACGAACTGCTCCGTTTAATGTTGCATTTTGCATACGGCATACGCCTTGCATCATATTATTCTCATTACTATTTCTTAGCCCTGTCCGACCTCAACAATCCCGCCCGACATACTTCTTCTTCGGCTCCATGCGCATCTTTCTCCTGAGCATTAACCTCGTAAAATATACTCTCCCTCGAGCTCGACAACTACGTGGGTGGCAAATTGGAATGTGCTTAAATTTGTCTCACCAAATAAGGGAGTCGCAAAAGTGCGCAAAGGAAACGGATTCAGCAAGCCATCTTCTCCACTCGCCGTTTCACGGCACCGCACACACCACAATCAAAGGTGAAATCCTGTACGGTGCAGAGACTGAGGGAAAGAACACTGCCTGCAGGATGCATACTGACCAAGTATCTTACCAGTCGTTCATGATGGTAAGATAAGAGACCATTACGGAAGATAGACCATATGCAATATTGCTGCATCGATGGTTCTCGGCTCAGCTCGTAGAGAAGCTGACTGTGCCAAACGCACTGCTCGCCGTACATCTCCGTCGTGAAGCATTAGCCCGACAGCCTGGTCATGATCATGATGATCTCACCTCGCTCTATCTTCAGACTTCACTTCATCGGCCATCGAAAATGCGTTAAACCAGTGTTACAAAGTCGGGTCGGAAGAATGATGGTTGCTTCAGCTATTTAGCGCTTCCCGTATTTCCTGTGGCACGAAACGGCGTCTCCTTCCCATTTATGCGCACTTCCCACTTCCCACTACCACATTCAGGTAAGCGACACGCAGGGTAATCGGTCAGAAACGGATGAACGGCCTTGTGTTACGACTTAGGACTGAGGACTTAGAATTCCCCTTCGGAAATGATTACGTAGGAAGAGTACATGTTGACATAGCTCTGAGCCTCCAAATGGCAATGCATACGCAAAAACTCGGGCGGACCTTGTGCCCCTACTCTCAATCTCCGCACTTTTGTCACTCTTGTGATTTGCTGAATGATTTCAAGAAGGATGAAACAAAGCGGAGAACGGAGGGCTTGGACGTTCCACGCCAGGTTGACATGTGGTACAGCAGCTGATAATCCTCAACCCCGGCATCATAACGGATCAGTAAGCTTGAGAGGCAACACCCGTATGGAATTATGCGTTGGGGTCCGCATCAGTAAAGTGGATCTGAGGGCGTCTCTGATCATGTTGTGCATGGCCTTGGCTACGCCTCACGCCCATTCCACTCGTTTCTAGCCAAAATGACTCATGTGAGCTCCATGGTATCATCGTTCCCACCGCTGAGAGGCTCCTCTAGAGGCACACCTCTACCCCGGCCTTCTAACAATTCCCGTCGAACCTCTGGTCCAATGGCTTTGTGCCCCCTGACAAGTAGAAGATCCAGTAAAGCTTCCCGCTGGTCCTCCGTAATGTCATTCCTGTACCGCTGCGCGAATGCGAGCAGGCATTGGTGCCACAGCACTGGGAGGCTAGTCGCTCCGAAGCCTACATCACGCCCATTTGCTGGTGGTGTGACGCGGAATCGGAGAAAGTGGAACACTAAGCCATCAATGACCTTGTATGGAAGCGCGTACTTCTTCTCCAGCAGTATTCTGATGAAGATGTTGGTCGCCCCGGCTGCTTCCGTAGATATTGAAGATGTCTGCTCTGCTGCTATTTCTGTCAATCTGAGCAGGGCTGCGGCTGAGTGTAAGACCGGTACCGATACTCGGGCAAGGACGCTGGAAATGATTTGGGCCTCGCGCAGCGTGCATTGACCCTCGTTCAGTAATGGAAACAATACGCCCTTAAACCAGGCCGATGGCTTGTACAGTGCTTTCTTCAAAGCTTTGTAGAGGTGAACGCTAAGCTTCTTCGTTTCGTGGATTTCTTCTCTCACGCGTTCGAGCAATACGTTTCGGAGGAACATTTGAGCGATACCAGCGCTCCCCGATACGAAGATCTTGGTGGCTTCATAGCATGCGTTTGGCGTCCAAGACTCCGGTCTGGTGATGGCGAGGAGCTCCTCCCATTGCGGTAGTGTGGGAACGATCTTGAAAGGCTTCGGAAGTTTGCCGGACTTATAGCGAGATAAAATCATGCCGATCCTGCGTGAATGAGTGAGCAGAGCCAGTGATTGATGATATCTGCAAGCATACTTTGAGTACACTTCCACCACTTTTGCTGGTAACTCGATAGCTTCCTCAGGCGGTCCACCGCCTTGTATGATAGGCTGCCCCGTTTGCGTAGCTTCGTGTGCGGCAATCTTCTCTAAGATCAGATCTGCCAGATTGGTCCCTTGTTCTTCTTCAGTACCCTTGTTGGCAGTCGCCTGTAGGATGGCGTCTGCCGAAGTCGATGGCATGAATTTATCGAAGAGACTCAAGTCATCCGGATCAATCTCCTGTTCAACCTTGTCAGAAGTACCATCCCAGCTACGGATTATCCACAATTCACAGCTTCCTGGATCATATCATCCTCATCTCCCCAAGCCTCATCATCATACCGGCCATCATCTTCTTCTTCTGGCGCGCTGGCTCCACCGAAGCGTGACTCAAAAGTGAACGCTGGATTGGGCGCTGCAGCCACGTTTTCCTGCTGCTCTTCATCTGCTAGGTCCTGTCCGATCTTGAGAATCTTTCTGGACGACCTCGAATCCACATAGCCGCTGCCATCATCCTCGGGCCTTGCCTTTCTCTTCTTTGAACGATGTCGCAGCGGACCAGTAGCTGTGAGATCTTCTTCCAGCGGTGCATGCCGTCGCGCAGACCTAGATCTGGATGTTGGCGCCATTGTGTCGCTTGGGAGAAATTTGCAGCCAGATTCCAAAAGTGCGGAAGAGCACTATCTTATCTTAGCGTGGATGGCTCTCAACCTAAACGCAAATTACTGTGGACCCTAGTGATTTTTGTTGCGCTGGGAATCTTTCCTATGATTTCGAACTGTAAAGCACGAGTCATTTTCTCTATTGTCGTGTGAATGCAATTGATTCCATCAAAGTACTCGTTCTCCCCATGTATTCAACTCCCTTCACTTCCTTTCTTATTCACAGCAGCGGAAATTTATCCACGAGCATGACCCGCTATTTGAATCCGTCAGATTTCCCAAACTCCCTATCTTGTTCCCGAATATCAGCTACTGACGCTTTGTACTTTTCTCCTCCACCAGCGGCGTAAGACTTATGTTCCAAAATGTTTCCTTATCGCAAAGGTGAAGAGTCTTTATATTGGCATTGGTGTCTGGTTTCCCCGCGACGATTTCTCTCCAGAGCTTTTCGAGGACGATAGGTACCAGTTTGTTTGGTACAAGTTCCAGAACGACCAGTACACCTTCAATGAGCACCTCATCACAGAACAGGCAGAGTGTGACAAAATCTTATAAGCAATCCCCGGATATCTTCTTCCAATAGCCCAGGAAACGTTTTCGCAGGAACAGCTGTATCTCGTCAGGTCTTACTTCGAGGAAGGACAAAACGGGTCCATCGGATATCCAGCAATTTGCAAATACAGGTTAATCTGGACGGACAGTTGCAACGATATCTGTCGGGATACAATTCCAGCGTGCTTGAGATACTAGCAGTCTTCAACGCACTTGGAGGAATCCTTGAGTGCAAGACAATCTCACTGTACACCTGGGCTTACAATAGCCTGCCAGCCGATCTCCAGTATGACTGCCAGGCCCAGCGTGACCATGAATTACGCGCTCGGTTCCGTCAATACTTGGACCTGCCGGCTCGCCTTCATGATATACACACAATGTGCCTTGATAAGAACGTACCACCCATTCTCACTCACCGAAGTGGACCGGTCGATGAATCTTGGAAGACTGCACCGCTGTCTGAGGAGGATCTCCCCAAAATCCACAAGGTACCGCCGCCATGCAGCCGATGATGCTCGTGCTGGAAATTAGACTGTTGGCTTCTTGACAACTGATGGGAGGGAGCATAATGATAGGTTAGCGATAGGGTCAGATCAATGCAGGATTGGGTTTTTCCTTGAATCCGTGGTGGATTCATGGACTCATTACGATCGACGTGGTTCTGCCGTGACTCTTTCGCCATAAGCAAGCTCATACAGATAGACGGTACTCATACTGTTGTACTACTACACCAACTCCATGACTCAAATCTCCAAGTATCACATCCATAGCTCTGAACAAGCACCTCTGCTTTCCATATATCCATAGGACTGCAACCCTTTTCCTAGCGCCCGAGAGTCTGCCCTTCATTGTCGCTGTTGCTGAGGTAGTAGATAGATGGCGAGCATGGTATCCAAACGCCGCACTAACCTGGTAGGCTGCCAGGAAGTCGTCTCACAGTGACCAATTTGGTAGATTATTAGAGGGGCGGGAAGATGAGCTGTCCGTCAGGAGCAAGACTTTCGGCCGCTTGTCAATGCGCTTGTTCGGTCATTCAACAGGCCAAGGAGCATCACAATCATTGATTAGTACTACCATAGCTACCAACGCATGAAGAATGATGCAGGCCAAGCTGTCTGCTAAAGCGAAAACCTGCAGTGAAATCTGGAGGATGAGATTTCTAGGGATAGAGATACATGCACCGGGAGGTTCGGCCCACAACCGCCACATCCGGCGGACTCTGTTGCGCGCCAATCACATGCAGCTCTGGCCAAGGTCCGAGGGACCTCACTCCATCAACAATTCACCATTAGGTAGGCATAACCATTGGAAGCTGCTTATGATCTCGCCCCATCCCCCAGCCTGTGTCAACTCTCCTAATGTACTCTATCTTACCACCCATGGTTTCGAAAGCGTCATCGCTGTCGATTGCTGGCAGAGCTGATTTGAGCTTGGGCCACACATGGCATCTTCGACCCATCCTGATGGGCAATAGACTCGCTATCCCAGATGGTAGATCGGCAAGCCTGGAGCAGCGAGTTGAGCTAGGTGGCTTATGACTTGAGGGACGACTCCATTCGATTGTGAAGGGTAGGCGAATCATCACCAATTTCTAGGACGGGAAAGGTGTCTCTGAAAATTATCCTGGCCGCCTATCCTTCCAAACGTTACTCTCACTTTGGTCTTTCCTTTCCTCTCGCGCAAGTTGATGTTATGTCTCCTTGTGTCGTCTCCTCTCATTGTCCTATCAAAAGAGCCCTCGTACCAGGCCATACTTTGCATTGATGGCCTATCAAGCACAGATGTAGCGTTGCTGATTCTCCTCCCAAGCTGGTCTGTGGATGGACATATTTCCGCGAAGAAGTCTTGGAGACTGTTCTCATCTTTCGTATGGATTGTCTGATATGTAGAGGTGGTTGGAATCCCAGAAGCGTGAAGTGTTCCCAACTTTCTCCATGCTTTGTTTGAATTCCTGAAAGCCACGTCAGGCGACTACGCTTCGATTCTGAAGCTTTCCCCGGTCTCGGGCGGATCAATGAGGACGGTGTAGTAAGCCTCATGCAGCGAGCTTTGGTAGATGTCCCAACCTGTATTTAGTGCGAGCTATAGTCCACAACATCTTGTTCTCCAACGAAGATGTGCAAAGCGGTGCCTATTGCCGATTTTCTAGCTGTCGCTCCTTAGAGCGATTCTCGCATGGTCTATAAATTTGGCAGGTGCATCCACGCATTGTTCTGCAGATAGTTGAGGCAGGCGAGACGCTCATCCAACATCTCAACTACATTGTTTATCCTTTGCTTGTCCTCAATCATGCTCCACCACCTGCTACTCTTTACGCCGTGACCCTCCACTACCTTGGCCACCAGTGCAATCTCGCAGGCTCGCTGCTGTGCAAGAGTATCAAAGGGTATGAAAGCTTGGCAAAATCGCAGGGGCCGGCATCGGCCCTCTTCAATTTCAGATTTTTACGTCTACACAGGGTGCCGGGAGAGGACGCTGTTGTCGATAATGATGGCTATAGACTACATTAGAGGCCGTCGAAGCCCGCGACCCGTCATACCTACACCATCAGTCCCGAGTAGTGCTGCTGCTGGCAGTTCTCTGGAGTTCTGGTGCTCTGCCCTTCGATCTTGGCAATGAGGACAAGAGTGGTCGACTTTAGTGTGAGATGATTTGAGCAGGTTCTCAGATATAAAAGAGTGGGTTTTCCCCCCAGAAATTTTTTTCTCTTTTCTTTTTCTCTCCATCGAACGATTTTTGCCACATCACTCACAATCACATCACTCACACAATGCCTTCAACACGCACTTATCATTCGATCTCGCGCTCTCTCAACAATGCGTCACTAGCCATGCCTTCCCTCGCTAGAGCCTCTCGCATTCCTACCCCTCAATGTGCTTCGGTAGCCCGAATTCCCATCGCTACCGCCCGCAGCATACCTCGCCCTGTCAATTCGCTTTCGGTAGCCCGCAAATACATCCCTACCGTCCAGCGTGCCCGCCCATCGACAACTGTTGCTTCCATGGCTTCCTCTTTCGCCGCCATGTCCATCAGCAAGCCCGCCAATCAGGCCATCGCATCACCCAGTGCGCCCAAGCCTACGTCGTCTCTTCCTAGTGTCGCCGTCCCTTGCAGCAAGCTTGCCTCTGACCGTATCCAAGCTCGCCGACAACGGATCGTCGCCAACCTACAGGCCTCAAGGAAGAGACCTACCGCTCCGGCATCGATCCCTAAATCCTCGTCAATGCCGTCCCGAGCAGTGCCGTCAGCCGTCACCACTCCGGCATCGATCCCTCAATCCTCGTCGATGCCGTCCCGAGCAGTGCCGCCAGCCGTCACCACTCCGGCGTCGATCCCTCAATCCTCGTCGATGCCGTCTCGAGCAGTGCCGCTAGCCGTCATCACTCCGGTATCGATACTCAAATCCTCTTCGAAACCGTCTCGAGTCATTCCAGCACCTCCGGTCAACGCCCTAGCATCAACTCTCACATCCTCGTGGATGCCGTCACGCTCTCGCAAACCCCGTGGCACGAAGCCCTACTGCGAGGGTCGACCTGGGTTCCTGGACGAAGACGGCAACCGGCCTCAGGGAGACTACCGGCCACTTTTCTACTTCGGCCTCAGGTGTAAATGCCACCCTACAGAAGGGGACATTCCAGCCCAACACAAGATAGGTCCCCGCCTGTGGAAGACCACACCAGCCGAAGCAGACGTTGACCCAAAAAGACCAAGGATCGTTCGGTTTGCGGACAATCTTGTCCAGTCGACCAGAACGTTCCGACCTTGGTACAACAAAACTTGGCCGTCCCCTGAGCAATCCTCGGACGATACAACCGAAGCAGAAGACGACGCCGCCATCAGCGCCATGGACACTCCGCCAGCGGTAGAAGTCAACCCCAATCTTCTACCTGGCAGCTCAGACTTCCAGAGCACCTGGCAGACGCTGATGGACGAAGGATTTCCTGATGACGACGAACACTTCTCCTAGGCCACCAGCAACTCACACTCACTTCCTTCGTTGCCGTCATCAGATCCTCGTCTGCAGCTCGTTGGTCGACCGTGCCGTTCCAGATCGCCATCAATGCCTTGTTTCAGTGGTAGGGCGCCAGACAGCCACTGCCTACAGCACCTCCCCTTTTCCCATCCCCTCCCCTTCACTCGGTCGCCGCCACAACTAACTGGTACGCTGTCTGGCGTTCCCCTCGTGGTACCTAGAAGACTGAGACAAGGCAACACCATGACTATACACCTGCTATTCATATGCACTCACTTTGTAAGTCATGAGATCCTCTCTTCCTTTATCCTACTGATCATGTTGACATTTGTCCAAAAGTCTCGGAGACCATGCTACCTCCTCATACTCGGCTCGACAACTCTATACCGTGGCGCTCAGATCGTTACTCTGGTGATGCCAATACGATATCTACAGCCGATTCCCTTCCTCGACACCCGACTTGACAACTCTCGATGCTTCAGCAACCCGAGTCGGCGCCATACCTCATCCACCTCTTCCTTTTTGTGTCAATGCCGTCATGGACTGGGCATCCATCGGTTGGGTTCTTACAAAAGGAGAGGATCCTCGACATTCACCTTTTACATCTTCGAATCTCACATCACCTTTCATCTTCTGCAAGGGCAAAGCCAAGAGGTTGGGCACCTCTTCGGCTGCGTCGGACCAGAGATGAGAGCTTCTCGTCACATCATTACTTCGACTCGAGCAATATACCAACACCAATCAGCAATTCTTCATCTACTCTGTCGGAACTACGACTTCCGGACCAAAAAAACCAAAAAAACCAAGAAAAAATTGAAAAAATGAGTGACGACGAGGCAAAGGGATTGCGGTCAGAATTGGGCACTCTGGCTGTTCCCCTCACGCTGAATCCGAACAATAAAAAACAATCACCAAAAAAATTGAAAAAATGAGTGACGACGAGGCAAAGGGATTGTGGTCAGAATTGAGCACTCTGGCTGTTCTCCTCGCGCTGAATCCGAGCAATAAAAAACAATCACCAAAAAAGCAGTACAGGACAAGTGGTCGCATTTAGCACATCTACTCTCACAACACCTAGTCCACTCTCAATGATTCACCATGCTGCTGACATTTCTCTAGGTACTCACATTTAGGTCCTGATGTTCGATACACTGCAGATCCCAGGCTAAGTCTCCCCTTCTCCACGTCTTTCGAATGTTGGCTGACCATGTCCCTAGTGTGCTCGCCGTCAAAGGTAAGTCATCTCCCTTCCTTCATCTTTGCCATCTACATTCGCGATCTACCCTCCACGAGAGAGCTGGCCTTGTCGTGGCGTGGAGGCTTCCCAACTCTTCGGAGGACGGGACCTAACAAGCTCATCTCCTTTGTCACATCTTGATTTCCTTGGGAGGTGATCCTTATTTTGGGCATAGACTGTGTATTCGAACGGTGGCTTTGATGTGTTTGGGGAACTTGCTGTCCGAAAGGTGCTGAGCTTCAAAGTTTGTATAGATAGATTACAACACAATGAACTCAATATTACTTCCTGACGTCAATGTTTGCTCATGCTCAGACTTGAATGTGACCATTTCTTCTTTATTTGGCAAAGGCTTCTAGATATAGTGGCCTACTCTTTCCATGGCGACAGAGTAGAAGAACACCGGCGGTCATGATCAAGGGGTCGATGAATCTTAAGCCATGGAAGAGAGAGTGACTACAGAAGTATACAGGCCCTCGATCCATGCTCCGGACGTAGAGCCAGGCTAGGTTCCAGAAAAAGTTACAGTCGAAAGGGGTTGGTTGAATCCTCAAAATTGTGACAAAATTAACATCAACGAGGAGGATTTTGGGCTGTTTAACGTGTTTTCCCCTGGAACAGGTTGATCACGGATACCACGTTGTCCCGGGTTGATGCCAAAATATGACATGAGATTGGAGCACTCTTTCAAATGCTGCAAAGTGCTCTGCTAGCGCGGCTGATCTACTTGTAGCAGCGGGAAAAAGACGGGCCGAGACATCGAAAGTCGCGTTCGTGAATGGTGAATGGTGAATCGTGAAGCATCTTGTTCTAACAACAGGCTTTATAATGCCATGATATGACTTAAGGAAGACGATCCCCTAGGCCCTCATAACCAAAAGACTGCCCGCTAAGCTGTGCACCCAAGACCCAAGGCACAATGGCCGAAGCCCAACAGCCTCCCCCAGTCACAGCTCCCACGGCCCTGCCCACAGCACGCCTTGAAGACGAGCATCTTCCGGCAGTATCGTCTCCTCTCAATCCTGATGCCGCTGCTTCTCGCACCCGGAGAGAAAAGAAGGCAACATTCAAGGCTCGTGGAGACGATGCGGACAGCAAAGGAACCACGAAAAAGCGCAAAAGATCAACTGAGCCCACGCACATCTCTCCAATGCGATACAAACTGCCTCTGCCAAAGGCAGCTGACTATGAACCCCCCAAAGCGCCAACTTTCTCACCTATTCCTGGTAGAGAGGAGTGGATGGAATCGTCAGAGCAGTAGGCTACGCTGCGTCCCTGGCTTTTCGAACTAGGCACTGATCGATACAGTGTCTACAATAGGAAGTCTTTTAGATACACGAAAGCAATCTCTGACCCTTCCTTTCCCGCCCTTCAATACCATCGACAGACAGAGACGGCCTCTGGCTCAAGCTTCGAGCCCGAGGATACATCGCCACACGTCTTCTTCTCGTCGCCCAACTGCACTGCCGTCACCACCCAGAAAGGCTTCCGCATGGCCCGAGCAACCACTGGTGCCAGGGAAGGCAGGTACTATTGGGAAGCTAAGATTTTGAGCGGTATAAGAGCTGATCCAATGGATGGAGAACCGCGAGGTCATGTTAGAATTGGTTTCGCACGCAGAGAGGCGCAGCTTGACGGCCAGTATCTCACAGACAGCATCTCGAATTTAGAACTAACCAAAAGCAGGGCCAGTTGGGTTTGATGCGTACAGTTATGGTATAAGAGACGTTTCTGGGCAGAAAGTTCATATGTCAAGGCCGAAGGACTTCGCCAACGCCGACTTTGTTGAAGGGGATGTCATTGGGCTGGAGATCTGCCTGCCTTCACTCTCTTTACATCGAAAAGTGGCTGAAGGAACTTACAACAAAGCCGTGGACGTGTCTGATGACCTGGATCCTATCGCCGCCCACGAGTATCTCGATATTATTAGAGACCGTGTGCCCATACGCTTTAAAAACACGCTTTACTTCGGTAAGCAGATACTCCGCATGTTTATTCTGCAATGTGCTACAAACCTCAGCTTACGAGACATTTCCTCCAAGATATTTTTTTCTCGAGCACGTACGAAAGCTTGACTTTGGTTTTACAGAACCGATGCTGACTTCGAGATATATCAGAACAATATGAATACTCCTATCAGAAACCACTAGAAGATTTGATGAATCCAGCTCCAACCGCCTCAGTGGGTGCTGGAACCGCTGCAACTGATCCTCCGAATCCGAATCACCCCGAACCCTCCTTGCGTACTCTACCATTCTCAAGCATGAAGGTCTACAAAAATGGCGAGCTACTTGGCACTGTACGTACAATTCGGAGTAATCTCTTTCCAGTGAATACCACTCGTTGTGCTGCAAGACCAACCGCGGAAGCAGCACGTTCTTTGAGATTCCAATCTACCCTAGGCTTGTTCTTTACTCAAATAGTGAAGTAAAAGGCTACCGCTGACACTAGAAAGCCGTACACTGATTTGCTAGCATTCCTCCCTCCTTCGTCTAAGCCTCCAAATCAAGCTGGCGCAAGAGAGGGTTTCGACGATGGCAGTCTTGGCTACTATCCAGCGATCAGTGTCTTCCGAGGCGGTGCTGCAGAAGCCAATTTCGGGCCACGTTTCTGGTTCCCACCGCCTGACCTGGCTGTGGACGAAGATACCGAAATGGCAGATTCTTCAGATATCAAACTCAATCCAGTCACGAAAAAGCAAATTGCGGGCCAGCACAGCAATCTGCGACCTATGAGTGAACGCTTCAATGAGCAGATTGCAGAAGATATTGTCTATGATCTGGTAGATGAAGGTAAGGATGGCACCTCGAGCTACTGACCCTGGTTGCCGGCTTATTATACTTACCATCAAACAGTGGACTTCTGGTCACAATGTATAGGCGATACAGAGGCAGATATGAATGGATTTAGTGAGCAGGGAACAACGGCCTTGCTGGATCCGGAAGCGTCGGATGTGCTGGGGAGTGGGAGGGAGATCAAACAGCTCGTTCAGGACGAAGTCTGACGACCGTGAATGGCGCGAAACGAGCAGCTGTATATTATAGAAAGTAGTAGAACTCGTTTTCAGGTACAGTAAACGGATAAACTCGGATATAGTATGCAAACAAGGTGCAGCCATCCATCAAATGATGCTTATTCCGGAATCTATGAGAAGGCGCCATTATTGCTGAAAGACGCAACCGAGAACATTTCAGATGAGGTTCGGTTATCCAGGCAGTTCCGTTGGGTATTGAAGGATATGACCAGTCATAGATGACATTCGATGCTTTAATATCTTCCAGATACTGTAGTGACGGGAAGCAATTGAAAGTAGAGCGGCTTAAATGGAGGGAGTCAAGCCGTTACAAAAGCCAATTGATTTTTTTCAAAATCCTCAACCCCTTTTCTGTTGTGAGCGGAAGAGCAAGAGAATGTGAGAATGCCGCTATGTTGGTTTTCTAACCTCAAGGCTTTCGATTTCATTGCACACACTCATCCAACTTAGACGTCCCTTGATTCGTTGTTCCAAAAGGCCAAGAAGCCGGTAGCTGAGGTCAAGACTAGGAGCGTCTGCAAGGAGTGAAGGGTATCATCGGCGTATTAACGCCCCGTGTGAACGCCTAAAACACCTGGGGAGCATCTACGGGCCCAATCGAGACAGCCAATGGATCCTCCTGCCGCTGAAAATGCTTCCCAACTCCAGTATCTAATGTCCGAAACTTTCCTCTATCCAGAACTCTCCTCAAGGGCCCTGGTTAAATTTGCTTGTTGCAGACGCGAACAACTCCTGCTGTTGTTGTAGCAGCTCCTCCTGTGTCAGACCGCTCTGATCCATCTTGCTTGTTTTCTTCTCCCTAGTCTACTCCCATGCATGGTCAGCCTTGGTTCCACAGTCCCTTCGCCAACATAGACTCGCTTTTCCGATAACAGGTTGCAAAACTCACCTTGAGTGATTCCTTCATCTCCCCCGCAGACGCTAGCACTTCTCGGACATATTCCGGAAACCCTAGCTCCTTCAGTGCCTTGTCGATATGCTCCGTCGCGATCGTCTTCTTAGCTTCGCGCTCTGCTATCTCATTGGCTTCGGAGGATATGAGGGTGATGAATTCGACGCAGCAGTCTATGAGCAAATCTCTGGCATCTCTCGCGAAAGTAATGCTGGATTCGGAATCGTTTGTGGCGAGAATTTCTGTGATAATCTTTTGCACAGTTGCTGCGAGGGAAAGATGGCGTAAGTAAGGTATCAAACGGGGCTGCTGCTAGCCATGAAGGAATGCAAGAATTGCAGACATGCTCACCTTTTGGCAAGGAGAGGTCGTCGTTGCCTAGATATGTGTCAGCCATCATGGGTGTGTAGGGAATTTCACGACTAACCACCAAAATCTCGATCAGACATGCTGGGTGTTGTGTCTCTCAGGCTTTCCTTGTGAAGAGCATGAGCCCATTTGGCTGGCTGCATTCCAATCCGTAAGGCTGGTTTTGTCGCGATAATCGCCGCCCTCAGCCGCCGGGTCTGACTAGCGTAAGGATCCACAAAGTGCAAATTTGCTATGCTCTGCATCAACTTTCGCAGGTAACTTGTATCAACAGGCGACTGGCTTCAGTGTCTCAGAGCCTGTCGAGGAGAAAGCACGTTCAGCTTAAATACATCTACCCTTAGAAATGCTATGTGAGTACCACGGCAGTTTATTTCCTCATGACATTCTCTACCCAAATGATGAACTTCGTGTCGCCCCTATCAGACCATTGAGCTTAACCCGCTTTCGTGGTGACTTTACCTGTCCCGCCAAAGGACCTATCTGACCTAACATGTTCTTCCGAGAAACGCCTCCTTTGAAGTAATCATGGTCAGAAGCTGACCCAGGCGTATCTTTCCTAGGCCTGGAGTTTTTTTCGAACAGCCTTCGTGGAAAAGGCACAGCCGATGCATTGTGTAGGCGTATTGATTGTGAGTTTCAAGCTCTTTGATTCTGTGCCTTCGAGGCCTACCACACCAATTACATGATGAGCAACACATGTACTATCAAATACCGATTCACAATGACGAATCAAATGGTTCGATTACCTGAAACGCTCCTAAAACTCGACTACTGCTCTCATTCCTTCTAGAAATGTGCCATCGCTAATTAGCAATGACTGAAAGTCTAGAGTTCTCAGTGCCTGTCCGACTTTTTGAACTCGCTCGGAGGTAAGCGACCCGTGACCGTTAAGGTCTTTTTTCGCTTTCACTACCGGCATATGACGAACACAAAATATTTCATGCTAATCCTGACGGCTGCAATGGCCTTATGGAGAAACCATTCGAGTCTTTTCATCTTTCATCTGATCTAAGCCTTCTTGTCACAAAGCATTACATATCCTCCGTCACCAAGCCTAAGCTAACTTTCTAGCTGAACAGGAGTCTGGTCCCTGTGATGCGTCAAGACGCCTGATACCTCGCTAGCTCTGGACTTTCCCAGCTAATCCAATGTCATTATCGGTATTGAGCATTTTAAAGAGGACTTACTCGACGTATTTGCCACTCAACTCTTTTGGGGGATCCAATACCATCCTTGCCATCACATGACCTGGTTGATCGGGGCGCAGTAGCTTACCGGCTTGATGCAAACCCAAGAATTTGTCATTGTCCTTGGCTGCCATTACAGCAGAGTGTACTTCTCGAAGCTGTCGCTGCATGTCTGTATCCACTACGCCAGGCCTCACAGCGACGCTGGTTACTTTGGGCTCCTCGACCGCGAGTTGTCGTGCAAAGTGATTAATGGCGGCCTTTGAAGCGCCGTACGCGCCCCATGTTGAGTATGCTCCTGTTGAAACGCCCGAGGAGGTGAAAACAACGCAGCCATGGCTCTTGCGCAGTATTGGAATGGCTGCTTTGGCCTGTCTCTGTCAGGAACAGGACGGCCTCCGGCTTGTCGATACTCACGAATGCAACAGCGCTGAAGAAGTTGACGTCAAATAGCTTCTTCCACTCTCCGATGTCACTAGTCTCAATTTTCGTTACCGGATCCATCATGCCATGGTTGACGATCACGCCATCTAGCGCTTCGAATCTTGTAAGGGCGCTGTCTACCGCTTTCTGGGCGAGCGAGATATCTCCCAAGTCCCCCGCAAGTACCAAGACCTGCTCAGGATACCTTGTCCGGAGCTCTTCTAGTGGTTGCTCTGTTCTCGCGATCAGAACAACATTGTGGGATTTTTTCAGCAGAAATTCTGCTATTGCTGCACCAATACCTGCCACCAATGTAAGCTATGAGGTGCTTGCTGCAATTTTTGTCATCCGTACCTTTCGAAGCGCCAGTGACGATGACGGTCTTCGCCATTTTTTGCTGATGATATATTTGTCTTTCCTAATTTTATTCCTCGTGTTTGGGCAAAACACATGTCTGCCAGTACGTCATCGTGCATTCGGCAATTCCGCGGGGTATGCGGGAGTTGAATATTGGAAATATCTTCTGCTTGTACACCCCTTCCATGCCCAATAAATAGAAAAACAATATACCCCAAAGAACTTCAGTTTTTGAAGCAGTCTTTACTCCTTTCTGCATCAATCTAGCATCAAAGTGTCTTCCGTCATGGCTACAGTCATCATTGGGGCCGGTATCATTGGAACATCCACAGCATTCTATCTGAGTCAAACCTCCAAAAATACAATCCATCTCGTGGAAGCCTCTCCCCAACTCTTCGCCTCCGCATCCGGATTTGCAGCCGGCTTTCTGGCCCGGGATTGGTTTTCTCCCTCGCTATCAAAACTCGGCGAATTGAGTTTCGATCTCCACAGGCTGCTGGCTGAAGAGAACAACGGCCACGACCGCTGGGGTTACAGTCGAAGCACTGGGACCAGCTTGGCAGAGACTGTAGGGAAAAATGGCGCGGACTGGCTGATGGAGGGAGTGAGTCGGTCAACGGCCGCTGCTAGGACTACTAACAGCAATGGCAATCGTCCGGCTTGGTTGACGCCTGGCTCTGAGCTCGATGTGATGAGTGATGGATCTACGACGGCTCAATGGTAGGTTCTGCCTATGTGTCTGCTTGTTGAGCCTGTCTGTAGCGCCATTTCTGTGCCTTTGATCAAATCATAATCTAATCATAAATGACATACTGAAAATCGTCTTTAGTGACCCATTACTCCTCTGCCGCTTTCTCATGGAAAACTGCCAATCCCGCGGTGTCCAATTACACCAGCCCGCCAAAGCCATCTCCATCATCCGTTCCCCATCCGGCGCCCTGTCCAGCATAACCATCCTTGACACCTCCACCCAAGAACAAACAACCCTTCCTTGTACACGCCTAGTCCTAGCAGCGGGAGCTTGGACTCCGGAAGTTCATCGCACCCTCTTCCCTAAGTCGAAAATGGGATTACCTATCACATCACTTGCAGGGCACTCGCTAATCCTTCGCTCGCCGCATTGGCCTCCCCCTGCACTTGACAGTACCGACCCAGCCAACGCGGGTCGCCAGGACTGCCACGCTGTTTTCACCACCGATGCCGAAGCCGATTACAGCCCCGAGATCTTCTCCAGAATGCCAGATGGCTGCATCTACCTTGCCGGCCTAAACTCTAGCACATACCCTCTACCAAAGATCGCCAATGAGCGCGTCATTGACCCCAAAAGTATAGCAGTGTTGAAGAAGACAGCACGCAAATTACTCGGTGAAAATTTCGAAGTCGTGAGAGAAGGCGTATGCTGGCGGCCGGTGGCGAGGAGAGGTGTACCAATCATTGCTGATCTGGGTGATAAAGGGGAGGAGGGGGTTATCGTGTGCGCTGGGCATGGGCCTTGGGGTATCTCAAACTCACTGGGAAGTGGGTATTGTGTTGCGAAGATGGTCGAGGGCAAGGATGTGGAGCGGTACGTGGGACGGTTGGGGTTGTAAACAAGCGCTCGGTTATGGGTCAAATGCCTGAAAGGAACGACTTTCCCTCGATTGGACGAGCGTGACATTGCACGAATGTGGATTTTGCCAGCTCCTCAATCTCAATCACATAGTGAAATGATTCGCGTTGTTCCTCGGAAAGAGTTGCATTATTAATCGAAATCCCAAATTCATTGCTGAAATGTCCTCCATTGACGAGCTGATGGGACTGGCATGTCTCCATCGCGCCTTAGATCTAATGAGCAGTATCGCAGTATCGCAGCTCTTTGCCAGAAGAAATCGCCGGTAGGAATCGATGTAGCCTTGATCTTTGGCTGTGCTTTTGCTTTTGAGGGCCTGATGGCAGTAAGTTTACTCAACATGTTCAGAGAAATGTTTGAGAGCTTTACCCGATAGAGTTCGGATGAGGACGTGACTGCCAAAAGATCGACAGCGCAAAAGGTAGGAATGAGCGCAAACATAATCTCGCACCCCACAACTTGGCAAAAGCTGTACTCCCCTCGGTGGTTATTGCTGCCCCAAAACAGAGCGTTATCGATAGGGGCTCCTGCTCGAGAATGGCAAGTGGCGATGCTTGCAGACCTCGATTCCGCATAAACCACGTGCTTCTTAAGTAGAAGGGTACGCATTCAATTTCCTGCCAAACTAGCGTAACTCACGTCTTCCTGCCCTGGCGGAGGAGCTATGGAAGCCATTTGGTCTACCTTTTGGGGTTGTCCTCCCTCGATCTCTGGTGCCGGGGCCCTATTCACAGCCTTGATAGCCTTCGCTGTATCCCGTCCTGCGCGCGCATACGACATCCTTTCTTCTGTATCAAGATGATCTAGCGCTTTCGGCCGCGCCCAGTTTACTCGTAGTGGGCAACCCGCAATTATTGCTCTGCCTTGACAGTGCTCTGCTGCTGCCTCGGCTCCTTCCCTTGTTGCGTAGTTTAGAAATGCCGCATGGGACCTGTGACTGCAGACCAAAGACCTGAGGACGCCAAAAGGTGAGAAGAACGTGCGTATAGCGTGCTCTGGGAGATCGTCTTCGACCCCCGTGACCATTAGTGATGTGATGTTTTTATCTCGCGGCGGTAGGATGTCCTGAGGTTGAGGTGGTAGTTGAGCAGTGCCGGGGAAGCCTCGCCCTCCTCTTGCTCCTCCTCGACCTCGCAAAGCTCCTCCTCTTGCTCCGCCGCGCCCTCCCCTGCTGTCGTGCGTCCTTATCGGTCCCGGCGCTGCAGCTATTCTTCTTTGGCCGCCGTCCTCAGGACCTGTTCCTCCCTCCGCCTTCGGATCCTCCTCATTAACTTCCAGCCGCCGTTGACGCTTGTAATATGGTTCGCTGTTCGCTAATCGGCGTAGTAACTCCCTCGCTTTTTCGTCCGTCTTTTCGTATTCTTCGACCCCGCCTCTGCCCTCCTCGATCTCCCTCTCATTCTCCTGGGCGTAGTATTCTCTGTTGATACTGCTTTCTGGGCCTGGTGCGACCATTTTGAGCGCGGCATCTCTCACTACAATGGGTAGGCCAAACGAGAGATCCAGCATGCAACACTGACAGCAATTCTTTAGGCGAGCACATGTGAGGCAGATGTTTGTACGCTTCGCTCGAGCGGTCCGGTCAGCTTTCCATCGAAATATGGTGAAGGGTCTTGTGCATATTTTGCATTCCTAGTAAGTGCCGTCTGTCAGTCGTTTGTCTTAAAGTCGTGCGCAGCCAGACTTCTCTCACCGCTCCATGATCCTCTTTGAGCATCTGTACATATGGGTTGTCAGGCAGGCAATTCTCACAAACGGAAGGGAAATCTATAATCCAAATGCGAGTCAGCGAGGACCAACAGGAAGAGTGAAGGATCTTATTTCTCAGTACTTACCAGTCGTTTCCCAACCAGAGCGATTGAGATCTTGCTTGATTTGGGGTGGCATAGTACTCTGAGCTGTTGGTTGCTGATCTTTGTAGTTGAAGTTAGAGATTTGTTTTGAAGGCACAGTTCAGCGTACAATTGTAGCAGGTCGTGTTGATTATTCACCAGGTCTTAAATATGCCGACTGATGTGAAACCACCGTTGCTGTGCTGCTGCGAGCCTGGGTCAGAAGCAAAAGTGGTCTGAGCGGCAACTTCGGAGAGTTAAGGCCGGTGCCAAGCCGCGTTCGTAGCGCCGGACCCTGCCAAAGTCAAAGTCCCAAGATAGGTAGGTGAAGAGCAAATATATTTCGCTCTCCCCTTGGCCATTATTGCTCCTCTTTGAACCTTACTACCTTTGCTACTTCATCAGTTTCTACAACACGAGATTCAAAAAGGATCCACATAGCGCCTACGGCTACCGATCTATTACAATCCCACTATGGCCCCAATTGCCCTCGAAAACGAGGACCATTCACGAGATGCCGCCTTCAATAAGGCGATGCACGGTAAATCTGTCGACTCGAAAGGCTTTCGATCAATGCTGAACAAGGACCATGATGCACACAAGGCAGCTACTGACGAGTATTTCAAGCATTGGGACAACAAGTCTGCTGGTACGGAAACTGTAGAAGTTAGAGAAGTAAACGCTCATCGCTCCGCGAATAATCCCAAGTCCTCGCTAACAGATCAATTAGGCACGGAAAGCAGAATATGCCACTCTTACCAGGCAATATTACAATCTCGCCACAGATCTCTACGAATATGGCTGGGGAGGTTCTTTCCATTTCTGTCGATTCGCGTACGGTGAAGGCTTCCACCGAGCCATTGCTCGACACGAACACTATTTGGCGCACACGATGGGCCTTCGACAAGGTATGAAGGTTCTGGACGTAGGATGTGGCGTTGGCGGTCCAGCAAGGGAGATTGCAAAATTTGCAGGCGTCAACATCGTTGGATTGAACAACAACGACTATCAAATTGAGCGTGCTGGCAAGTACGCTGCACAGGAAGGACTTTCGGACCACCTGAGTTTCAGTAAAGGTGATTTCATGGTATGTGTCAAGCTCAGCTCCAAGGGGAAGACTCGCTAATTGAATGAGGATAGCAAATGTCCTTTCCTGCTGAGACTTTCGATGCAGTGTACGCTATAGAGGCTACTGTTCACGCCCCGTCTCTGGAAGGAGTCTACTCCCAGATCTTTCGAGTACTGAAGCCTGGTGGTGTGTTCGGTGTTTACGAATGGTTCATGACCGACCGTTATGACAATGATAATCCTCACCACCGCGAGGTTCGCCTGGGAATTGAACAAGGCGATGGGATTTCAAACATGGTGAGAGTGTCCGAGGGCCTGGAAGCGATCAAGGCTGCCGGCTTTGAGCTTGAGATGCATGAGGATTTGGCGGACCGCACAGACGCACGGCCATGGTACTATCCCCTAGACGGAGACTTGAGGATGGCATCGAGCCTTGGTGATGTCCTCACCATCGCTCGGATGACTAGGATAGGGCGCTTTTTGGCTCATAATGCTGTTGGAGGGTTGGAGAGAATTGGAATTGCGCCGAAGGGAACGAAGAGAACCGCAGACAGTCTCGGGTATGCAGCTGATTGCTTGGTGGCGGGGGGTAAGGAGAAGCTGTTCACTCCGATGTATTTGATGATTGCGAGGAAACCAAAAGCATAGGACGTGCCAAGAAGGGTCAAGTTGACAGCAAGGTGTCCAGTGTAGGCATTTCTATCTTTCAAGTCTGCATTCGCATTTGAGAGCAATTTGCGCTCTTCTTCAGCAATAAATATAGCATACGCTGCGCAAGCTGCCTTCTAATCAAATACATCACACAAAGGACTCCTCTTTAATGCCGACATGGTGATGTCCTTGGGGGCTTGCGTTCAGCTCTAGGGCTGTTGGCATGCCAGTGTTTCGTACCCACGTGAAGATTCAAATGCTGAATTAGACAAAATCCCTGGGCAAGACCCTGGGCATACCCGTAATCACTCCCTGCCTTTCAAGGCTTTAATTTGATGAAACGCCTGGTCGTTCGAAGCTAAGTAAGGCAATTCACCGTGAAGCTGTACAACATATTAGGTGGTCGACCGTGAGACCGTTCAGGTTCTGCTCCGAAATCCCAACGCAGGAACACTAGCGTCGGCGAATTCCTCCAACGTTCGCCGGCGAAGCTGCAAAGACCTCTCATTACATTCTGCAAACACACAACATGGTCTTGTAGCTACGATCCCTACATATTACAGTGGTCTGAGTTCCAATCAAATTGCCCACAGCTCTTGCCATGGTTACTTCACGCCTTCTCCGCCCGGCCTCACGTCTCCTCGCATCTTCCCGACCTTTGATAGCCCCGACCCGATCCGTCTTACAACCAGCAGCTCCATTACCTGCGATCGTGAACAGAAGAAAATACGCTACGCCGAGTGGAGTGAAAGAGGTGGCGGTGAGAGATGCCTTGAACGAAGCTCTCGCGGAGGAGCTCGAATCGAATGAAAAAGTGTTCATCCTGGGTGAAGAAGTCGCCCAGTACAATGGAGCGTAAGTGTCCGCCCGAAGGTTGGCAGGCGTGATTTCTCTGACACATGAGACAGATACAAGGTCACCAAAGGACTACTGGATAGGTTCGGTGAAAAGAGGGTCATCGACAGTCCAATTACAGAATCGGGCTTTGCCGGCCTTACAGTCGGAGCAGCGTTAGCAGGCTTACACCCTGTGGTATGCTCCAATTTGCGCCATACCTGATACCAATGTGTCGTGTAAGCTGACACAATGATCTCAGTGCGAGTTTATGACCTTCAATTTCGCCATGCAAGCAATCGATCAAATCATCAACTCCGCAGCCAAAACACATTATATGTCTGGTGGGATCCAGCCATGTAACATCACATTCCGAGGCCCTAATGGCTTTGCCTCCGGCGTCGCTGCTCAACACTCACAAGATTACTCGAGTTGGTACGGTAGCATACCCGGCCTGAAAGTAGTTGCGCCTTGGAGCTCGGAAGACGCAAAAGGACTGCTCAAGGCTGCGATCAGAGATCCTAATCCTGTTGTCGTGTTAGAGAACGAGTAAGGATTCTTTCATACAGCGAAACCCAAGGGCCAATGGGTTCGGACTGACCTGTTTACAGACTACTATACGGCACACCTTTCCCAATGTCCGAAGCAGCGCAAAGGGATGACTTCGTTCTACCTTTCGGCAAGGCCAAGATTGAGCGCCCCGGCAAAGACTTAACCATCGTCACACTCTCTCGTTGCGTGGGTCAGGCCCTCACTGCAGCCGAACAAATGAAGAAGGATTACGGGGTTGAGGCCGAAGTCATCAACCTCCGATCCGTGAAGCCCATGGATGTCGAAGCGATCGTCAAGTCGGTGAAGAAGACAGGGCATCTGATGGCAGTGGAAAGTGGATTCCCAAGCTTCGGGGTAGGCGCGGAGATATTAGCTCTGACCATGGAGTACGCATTTGACTACCTAGACGCGCCCGCAGTCCGAATCACTGGCGCGGAAGTGCCTACCCCATATGCCCAGGGGTTGGAGAATATGAGCTTCCCCTCGGAGGATCTGATCGCCAAGTATGGGGCTAAGTTGTTAAGGGTTTAAAGCGGAAATTGGAATCCTGACTGGTCATCCATCAAGTACTGTACTACGACGTTGTCATTGATATTAAAACCTCCGAGGCGATGGTTGGCAGGACCAGCGGCAGAGTTTCGGTATGGGTGCTTTTCCATGTGAATTGTGAAGTGATTCGGTGCTTATGCATTCCGTCTATCCCTCAAGACCGGGACTTGATCAGTAGGAAAAGCGCTTAGAGGATGTAATTGAAGGGGGCGGTACACCGTAATGGATGCGGAGATATCCGGTATTCGGGTGCCACCAGCGCACATGACTCGGGCGTCTCTTGTACACTGGTACTTAGATTATTTTTTAGCTTTTGATTTGCTAGCTGAGTAAGTTTGAAATTAAACATGATAGATTAAGTTTGGGCATCAATGGGGGGGTAACAGCCTATCAGGAGTCGATGCTTCCCCCCTTTTCGCCTCCTAAGGTACATGTACTCCGGACATGATCGTTCAAAGGGTGAAAAAATTGAATACTTTAATTCTCCTAGGGTAAAGTGTAAAAGTAGTGCGGCTAAAAGGAAGATCTCCATGCTTTTCCCGCTCGCGATCCATCGGCATCCGTTCCCAACTTCCCAACTTTTCCCAACTTCCAACTTCCCAAGTGTCTTGCATCCTGGTGGCCACGTCGGGCCCCAAAGGAGATGATTCGATGGAGAGGGAAATGGAGGTTGTGTCATCTTCCCATCTTTGCCACGTTGTGAGATCTAGACCCCACTTCTGAGCAAGATTGGGCATCGCATCGCATCCATCACATTCAATCTATCCGCTCCATGCCGCTGGGAGTCGTAAGGCGTACCAATGTCCAACGTCTGTTCCTTCGGAAGAACGTCCATCCAAGCTGTGCAATGTACATGTAGATCCATGGCAGATCGATAGCAATGGCAAAAGCAATGGCCATGGCAATGACACAACGCTGCATCACTTGCCGACCATTAGCCTTTGCCTGCCCATCTTTCTTAACATTTCATCTCTACCACTTGCCAATAATGATGATTATACATCAATACATCAATACATGGATATATCCATGTTCCCGCATGAACATCTTTACCATCCGCCATCACGGACACCTGAGCTCACCGCAAGCCCAAAGTCGCCAAACTGCTTATCCATTCCAATTTTTTTCTAATTTTAATTTTTTCTCTCTTAATCCTCTTTCGAAGCCTCCAAGGGAAAGAGGCGCCCGTTGCTGGCTGCAAGGCGCGCGCTTGAGCACATGGCTTGTAAAGAGGATGCTGTGGCTATTCAGGCTACTTCGATCCTGATGTCCTAGTGCATCCATACAACACGGACGCTTAGAGTCAGCCGAGTGATAAGTCACGGTCATTGGATCTTGCATCCTAGATCGGAGATTTAATGGCTTCGGTCTGCACATCATTTACTCTCGTGCGGATAAGCCCTTCTCCGTTTCAAAATAATGTCAAATGTTCAACAATCTGCCACCGGAAGAAAAGAAAAAAAGGAAAAAAATAGAATAAAGCTTTAACTCCTGGTCCATGTCGGTAGCGTCCATCCTTTCCTTACTATTTGTCAGATATTATTGTGATTGTGATAGCAATGCCCAAATCTCCTCTCCTTTTCTCCTCTCTTCTAAACCACCAGGGCCGAGCATGGCCTTGAACCGGCCGTTAGGTTGGAAAAAGTTATTTCATCTCTTCCTTCTCCTCCGTCCACCTTGTTTATTTTTGCCTCCATCTTCATAGAAGGAGCGCCTCAATACATAAATACAAAATCTTGGATCACGACACCACCCTCTACCTCTCATACATACCCACTTTTACTCATTGCCGGCTGTACTTGCTTTCAACTCTTCGCCCTTCCACCGGAAAAAAGATTCCCTGCCTTTTGATGAACTCTTAAGACTGCTGCTGCTGCTGCTGCTGCTGCTGCTTTGTCTGTTGCCATGCCTCGTCCTCAATCAAACTGTAGGAGTGGCAAAATGAAGGCAAGAGCTACTGCTCAGCCGAGCCCACGCTTTCTCACCTGTGCCCTAGAGCTACGTGAGAATATCTACGCGCATATTTTACGCAATCACTCTTCCTCACTCGTTGATCTGCTCGTTGTCAATCGTCAGCTCTGTCGCGAAGTCAAGCCATTCCTGTACAAATTGCCCTTGACCTTTGATGGCCAATCTCAGCTGTTCGACTGGCTGTCAAAAGTAGATCATGGTTACCTTCGTCACGTAGAAGAAATAGGCTTCAAGTTGCACGATATCAACCCAGACGAAATTGTTGGAGCGCTGGGCAAGAAGCTTCAGAACGCAAACATCACTAGGGCGAGCGGCTCTCGCGGTCCAGATACTCCAGATAACCCATATTTTGAGGCTTGCCGTGCGGATCTCAGACGGATCGGAGCAGCGTTCCGTCTGCTCCCTAACCTCCGGTATCTGACCATCCTCTCGGCTTCGGACAGAGATTCCCGGCCCCATCACCGGACTCAGGACGCCTTTTCCAAGTTGGTCGGTCAGTGTTTTCCAAAATTGAAATCCCTTATTAGCGAGGAAGATCAATTCCCGATCGACTTCGTTTCCGGAAAACCAGAATTACGGAGACTTCGGTTTCCGGCCACTACCAGTAGCGACGACGAGGAGACCGAAGGACTCTTCTCGGCTCTGTCCTTGAGTGAACTCGAGATCTGCCGGCTTCCACACCATACCGCCAGCGGTGCAGAAGAATGGGACTGCGTGACTCCCATCCTCGAGGGTTCACCGTCCCTGCAGTCATTGACCCTGTTCGAGCGACACGGAGCCGAGACTCCGAACCTGGCAGCCGAGGTATTCGTCGGGTCACAAGCCGCGTTGAGAAGACACCGGAGCTCCCTACGGACGCTGAAGCTACTGGCCAAACCCGGTCCCGAGTACTCGGCAGACGAGGACAGCGACCCCGTCCACCCCGAAGCCTGCTGCGCCGCCTTCCTCGCCCAGTCCTCCCTGACCCACATCGAATTCACCGACGTCTGGATGTCCGTCTACGAGCAGCTCCCCCGCACCATCCAAACCGTCACCTGGCGCCTCGACGAATCCCCCCGGCCGCCCAACGTGGCCACGTCCGTCGCCCGGATCAAGAAGATGGTCACCCACGCCGTGCGGGCGCGCGGCAACCCGCGCGATCCCACACTCCCGCACCTGAGCCGCATCTCCATCCACCTGGACGGCTTCTTCCCCGCCGCGGACATCAGGCATCCGGACCATCCTTCCCGGGAGATTTTGATGATGGCGCGGGCCAAGCTGGGCGATCTGGGCGTCCGGCTCGACTGGAAGGGGTGGGAGGGGGTGCCGGGTTTGTGAGGGGCGGTTGTATGTATGGATTCCGTATCCCAATGGGACGGTGGAGCTATTCTTTCCACGTCCGCCGATCACTCCCGGCCACAGGTATCATCTTGGAGGAGTCGAAGACCCTCCTTTTCTGGCCCAGCGGCTCAGCATCTTGACTCGCCTCGTCGCGACTCGCTGCTGTGTTGGACGTTGCGTCTCCGCATAGCCTCGAGTCTCTTTCAGCGGCCGGTATCGACTTAGCGAGCATTGTCGTTCTGATCCAGCGAGTATTGATGATCATAGCAGCACCGGATGTGCAATGGAGCATTATCAAGCGATATGATCTATAGCATCTACATACGTCACGAAGCGAGGAATGCATAGCTGCTATCCCTTCTTTCAACGCTGGCCAGGACTCCATCCATCCTAGCGCGTCCACAATCCCTTTCCTGTTGACATAATACACAACCTCTCAACACTTCCAATGCTCCTGTACCCATTGAGCAATCAACCCGGTCATGTCCCTTCCTTCCATGTAAACATCCGTGTCCGGCTCTGCATAATCCGTGCCCAAGAACTTCAGCGCCAGCAAGATGTAGCTTTCGATGAAGTCGACGTAGACTAGATCCACTGATACCGGATCAGCGGAATCTTTCGAGTCTTCCGTCGCGGCGGGGGGGAAGCCGATACGGGACTCAAGGGCATTTGGGACGCGGTAGAAGTTGATGGGGGCGTGGACGGTGTCGTCGCCATCAGAACCTGCATCGTCTATTGTGGTGTAGCCGGGTGTGAGCTCGGCGTCATGGTCAGGTGCGTGGTGTTTCCCCAATGGCATCTGCCCGTTGGCGAGAAATAGTTGCTCATCTACTGGGCGAGTGCTTGCTTGAACCGATTGTACTGGCCCCTTGAAAGCAAACGACTGCGAGGCGGGCCAGAGCTGGGGCACCTCTTGATTGATTATCTGCAGCAGCCGCTTTGCAACGCTAAATGGCACATCTTTGATGTAGCGGAAGCCGCTAGTAAATGGGCTGACCGTGTAGGTGGTGTCGACTGTGAACGGCCCTTTGAAGATATCGAATCGTAGGGCGCCGGTGTTTGTAAACGCCATCCGTGGCACATCAGCTCTGTCGATGTCAAGGACCACGTCTGGCAGCACCTCATCTTGCAGCCAAGAGAAGATACTATTCTCGCTTGGGTACGGGGCTCGATTAGTCCAGTAGTCCTTTGGAGCGCAGCCGTAGGCCCTGTCGAGCTTCAGAGTCTCGCGAGCCGATGCAATCATTGAAGAGACATTGCGGCCGTGCTCGGTAGGGAAGGTAGTTTCGTTGAGATTGGTGTGTTGGTGAAAGGAAAAAAGGTTGTTATCGATGTAGCGGCGGGAGAAGGTTGGTGAAGCCACTCGAGCTGCACGAGGTGCTGCAGCATCTCTGTACATTGAGATGGACTTTCCATTGGTAGGCAGCCCAGTGACGGACATGAAGCCAATGGTTTCCATGTAGCGACCGCTCTCGAGCCCGTAGGCTTTGCTATCGTATTTGGCGTAATCTCGGATATGAGTGTGACCGCCAAAGAATTGGATAGTGACGTCCCATTGCTGTTCTCGGATCGCCTTGAAGATACTGGCGAACTCTTGGGTGCGGAGCGGGACATGACCGATGACAAGGAAAAGGTCGACCTCCCTATCTCGTATAGCTTCCTGAAACCATTTTTCCTTGATGGTCTCTTGCACCCTCTGGACAACGGTATTATGGGAATTGCCTCTAAAATTGAAGAGGAAGCCAAAAGCTAGGACACGGATACCCTGATTCTTCGTTGTGAACTTCTTGAATCGTTGAGCTAAGGGCCGTTGTTCTCCGGTCTTGGGATCAATGATGTCGAGGTTTGATGCAAGGTAGTTGCCGAGAAATTCGGGCACAGTCTCGTAGTATTCGTTCTCGGACGAGGAATTTTTGTAGAGCTCATGATTTCCCGAACATATCACATCAACATCCTGCTCTCCAAATATCTTCAAGGTGTATTTGCCTTTTGGTTCCGAAGCATCGTAGAGCCCATTACCTTCTATCCTGTCTCCCGTATCCACAAGCAGAAGATCTACGCCCTCTTCATCCGCTCTCTCGTGTAGTCTTTCTGCAAACGAAATGTAATCACCCCAGTCGGCGCTGAATGATGGTCTGCTTCCAGATGAGCGGAAGCTTCAAATGCTGCGGAAAAGTGGAATCTCACTCTTGGAGATGCCCAGCATGCCAGCCATGGGTATCTGTCGTATGTAGGAAATTGAGTTGGCCCCAAGGTAGCTCTCTTAGAGGCGCCGAGACTGGCGGAGCAGCTGAAGGTTGAGCTGCAAGGACTGCCCTCACAATCGTCAGAGCCAAAGCTCCGTAGCGAAACCTGATTATCATTGTGAGAATTCCTTTCTCCTCCACATCGTCTCGTGGAAGCTATTCAAGTGTCAAGCTCCATCAGACGAGACAACATTCAAAGCTGTTGATGGCCTGTCTGCCTGTGACGTTTGGCCTACCGGAGATAAGACCGAACGTTTAGCGTATTCATAATCCCTTCGAATGCTTGGCATCAAAAATTCCTAGGTACCCTATAGATCCAAATTACCAACGTCACAGCCATGATTTGAATTGTAAAAACATCTATATACTAATTAGACTCCTCATCGCGGCGATTCCAGCGCTACTAGAAAAGATAAAACCTACACGGAATTGGTAAATCTATGAAGTCGGGAAGAAAATGAAGTTATTCTTGAGCAGCGTAATCGATAATTCGTTCTCAATTTCTAAATAGTTATGAATGAGTAAGTCAAATACAAATCTTCTGTATACAACACTTTTATCCACTATTATTGCGACTCTAACGCGGCCAAGTCTGTCAAAAATCCGAATTGTAGTTATGAAGTTGATAATTTGAATCTATGGGGTACGTAGGAATTTCTGATGCCAAGCATTCAAAAGGATTATGAACACGCTAAATCTTCAAATCTTCCGCTATCGTCGACCAAGTGACCAGGAGAGCACAGCACAGCATTCATGCCCCAGAGCGTGATACATGTCGCTGCTGCGAAGAGCTGAGACGTGTTTCGCCAATCAGCAGGTCAACAAGCTTCTGAACGCCTTCGTATGCCCCCGCGATGAGGGCACTTTGATCTCGGAACATACTTCGAATCTACGAGACGCAGATAAACGACGAGATAGAGGTACATCCATCAAGGAAAGCTTAGGCAAAGCGTATCTGATTGCTCTCATAGGTACACCAAAGTCTGCCATTGATGGCTGCTTAATAGCTGTGAAGGACAATATATGCACATCTGAAGAGCCGACGACATGCGCGTCCGCAATTCTGAAAGGCTTCCACAGCCCGTACCCGGCCACGGTAGTCGAAAAGCTCAAACACGCTGGGGCATTGATCGCTGGAAAGACCAATTTAGATGAATTTGGAATGGGGTATGCTTTCAGTCGGTTCGTGGCTGCCAACGCCTGGTTTGACAGATGACAAAGGTCCGACTCTATAAACTCGATCTATGGTGCTGTCAAAAATAGCTATACTCAAGACGGAGGTTCTCTGTCAGCTGGTGGAAGCTCTGGTGGCAGCGCTGTAGCTGTTGCTACTGGGCAATGTGATGCGTACGTTTTGAGTTTTGGACTGCAGAACTCTGGCTCACTGGAATAGTGCATTGGGCACAGACACCGGAGGGTCTGTACGCCTTCCAGCTGCATATACGGGTATTATAGGCTTCAAGCCTTCGTATGGCATGGTGTCCCGATGGGGTATCGTGGCATATGCAAATTCTCTTGACACTATTGGCATACTAGCCAAGGATAGCTCCATGGCAAGGAATATCTTCGGTAAGGAGACTCCAGTCTGCTCATGTTTCTGGCCTGACGATGGTTGCAGACGCGGTCGAAGGCTTCGACTCTCGAGATCCTACCTCCATACCAGTGAGCACACGCTCAAGGATTGCGCAACAATTGCTTGAACGCAAAGCAAAGCAGGGCTGGGGCGACACACCTTCGGTGCGCATAGGTGTCCCAAGGGAGTACAACACTGCAGAGCTCCAACCGGAGGTAAGAAGAGCCTGGCTGGAAACATTGCAAGGTCTTCGGAACCAGGGTCATACAATCCACATGCTGTCTTTAGCCACCACAAAAATGGCTCTCTCAGCATACTACGTGATAGCACCAGCGGAAGCCTCTTCAAATCTTGCCAAGTATGATGGCGTCCGTTATGGCAACAAAAACTCGGCCTCGGAGCGGGCCGACAACGTTTTATTCGCGTCTACACGGGGCGCTGGTCTTGGAGAAGAGGTAAAGAGGAGGATTCTTCTCGGTTCCTACAGCTTGAGTGCTGCGGCAATCGACAATTACTTCAAAACGGCTCAGAAAGTGCGCAGGCTAGTACAGAGGGACTTCAATAATGCCTTTGCGTTAAGTCACCCCCTCCTAAAACGCCAAGATGGGTCTGGAAGTGAACCAAAAGTCGATGTTATTTTGACTCCCACAGCGCAATCGTTACCGCCAAGGCATAGTTCTCTCAAAAATAAAGCCTCCATAGACTCATATAGTGTTGATTTTCTTACGGTGCCAGCAAGTCTCGCTGGAATCCCCGCTCTGAGTCTACCAGTGTCAATCGCAGGACAAGATGGGATTGACCAGAACGCGCCGACTTCAGTGGGAATTCAGGTAATTGCGCAATATGGCGATGAGGAGATGGTCTTTGCCATGGCTCGGTCGATTGAGTCACTGAGGGATATAAAACAATTGAGTTGATTTTCTAATCAATTGAGGCGTTTGAAAAATGCCAATTATCTGCAAATTGTGCATTGGTATATAAACCCCAAACTTTCTCTTCCTTTACTACTTCCTTCAAACATCTCCACTCTGCATCTTGACGCACAGAAGCACAAAATTCTTTCATACAAAGCACTCAAAGCTTCTACTGCGGCTGGTTCTTGTCTATACATTCTTCCACACATAGCAACATATTTCCCGCCTCGCACTCACTACCCCAAGCATCATACACATACACCTGCGACCTCTTACTGAATTCCACGAGCAACCCACATCAAATTCTGCGACCGTGCACTGAGCTCCACAAGCAACACACTAGATTTTCGCAGCCTCGCACTCAGTAACACTAGCATCGCACATACACATCAGCGGCCTAGCTTCAAGACCACAAGCAACTATCCCAACCATGAGTATCTCAAAAACCAGCGCGGGTCACCGTTCCAAGAGAACCACAAGCCACCAGGCAAAAGACAGCCACTACCGTCCAATCACACAATCTCTCTGCGACCGAATACCGCAGACGATCCTGGACGCAAAGACCACTCTCTGGTGCAAACTACCTCAAAGTGCCAGCTTCAGTATGGAAAAACATTCACGATCCAACCCGGACAGAACGGATAGATGCAGCAGAGAACACCCTCGCGTCAGCGCTAGCCGCTGGCGCTCTTACTTCTATACCTATCATCGGCCTCGTCAGAGTGTAAGTACAATTGCTGATCTTAGAGCCTGACCATTGCCTTGACGAGGGTCAGTTTTCACACTGACTCTGATTGTTGCAGACACAAATGGTTCTGGGACAAGAGTATCGAAACCAAGGGCCGCAAAGATACCTATCGATACCGGGTCATCGACCAAGCCACAAAATCACGATCCTTCCAGAGAACGAGTGGTATGACCCCATCGAAGACGACGAGACCAAAATCAAAATCCTATTTGTTGGTTTGGCCTTGAAGGAGCACAGTAAGTACACCACAGGACTCCATATCTAGTCCACTATCAGCGAAGAGACTCTGACTCCATCTTTCAGCCATTCTACTCTTGCGACGCATCTGCCCTGATCCCAGCATGAATACCATTGAAAACGCAGACCAGTGGAGGCAATATCTCTCGCCTTGCATCCCAGAGGGTTTCTCCCAGATCAAGAAGAGTACCACTTATGGCTGGTCACTTATCGTCAACCGCAAGAAAAGTCGCAACGCCCAGCTGCCAAATCCCGCGGCCTCGCCTCGGTCCAAGAAGTCGGCCATTAGAGACATCGCCAGGTGATTGCGCTATTGAGATGGGCTTGTATGTCTTACCAACGGCCTCTCGCGTCTTCGAAGGAGGTTTCTTGGCTGGGATTAGTGTACCGCATTGTGGAACTTGTTATGGAATGCAGGGCGAGCTCGTTGAATTTGGAAACATTGGGTGGGGCATGGAAGCAATTATGGGCGTTCCGTGGAGTGGTTACGTTTCCTTTTCTGCATGTGGTGGGTTTGGTAAATGATTGATATTCAACGGACTTGTCAACCGATCCACAGCCAGAGTCATGCAGAAAGCACATATCGTGCTCCGAATCAACGCACTGAAAGGGCAAGGAGCCCAAAGATTTGATGAAAGAAACTGAAGGTCACTTTTATTCGGCAAAGACGGATGATCTGTTGGAATATTGCTTGTCTCAGAGCTTGAGGTATACCAAGACTGACAGGGATCAGAAGAATATGGCCGCACCCAAATACGACTCCTTGAGTTGACAGCGTTGTAGACAAGGCTAAATTCTGAGGGTCTGGTCCCCATGTGCGAATAGGACTCCGCACTATGGTAAAATAGAATAGAGCATCTTTAGAGACTCGTGCCCCTGCTTCTGAGGCTTTGTGAGCTCGATCAGGGTACAGATGGCTGTAGAATGGGGGTCGCAAGCCCACCAATGACAGCAACCGTGGGGTGGATAAGCTGAGGGTATCAGATGTAGGACTGGTCGGTCCCCAAAATGAGTAATGGCGGGGGGACAGACCGATATCCTGGAGGATGGCTTGAGTCCATACCGTACTAACCTTCCTTCTACACTTGAAGCCGCCGAAGTGCTCTTTAACGCGGCCTCTGGCCCGCAACACGATGCGGACCCTGTCCCGATGTCCTCGCTCATACCTCAGACTCTACTCTCACTGCTCCCAACCCACGCATGTATCCCCGTACTCTCACCGTCTACCAGGACAACCCTCCCAACACCCCGTCGGCCGTCTCGGATCATAGTCTCCCCACTCCTCATCACTTTCCATCTCGACCGGCTCTGCCACCTTCCATCCTTCCACCCCTGGCTCTGCCTTCGTCTGCTTTTTCTCGTCCGTCTCTTCTTCGTCGTCGTCAGCACTCCCAAAAGCGTTCTTGAACCCACCCTTCTTGAAGCCTGTGGGTTTCGTGGCTTCCGCAGAAGGGAGAGACACGGGCTTAATGGTAATGCCTCCGGACTTTTCGTCGGCCCGACGTTCGGCTTTGCGTGCTTTTGCGGCCGCGAGGGGATCCCGGGACATTTGTTTCATTTCTTTGAGACGCTGAAGGGAAACGTGCTTAGCACATTGTGTACAAGAGCTGAGAATGCATGCTTAGATATAAAAAAGGAGGAGACCGGGGCCTGAAGTATAGGAATGCAAAGGCATCAAAAGCACAAACGTAGAGCATCGCCCTCTTCAATAGCTTTGAATGCCTTGATCATGAGCATAATCGTCTCCAACGATCACTCGTCATCCAATGAATAGACGGCACTCTTGATCCAACCGTCACAATGTGAAAGATGAGAAAAGACACATACCTTCTTATGCTGATGGTCATAGCTCCCCTCATGTGCCTCGAATTCATTGATCCGGCTGTACCCCTTTTGGCAGAGCTCACAGTAGAAAGACTTGCGGGCTTCGCGGGCGGACTCTGTCTGTACACTCTATCAGAGAGCGGAATGCCCAGAACAGACAAGATTTTGGCAATTGTATAGCTCGCAGATATTCTAGAGTAGAGAAACAGTGTGTGTACAATAGACGGGGGTCCTTCAACTCGCATCAATAAAGCAATGGGTCATTGTCTCAGCAGAGAAATTAGCAGAGGCTCAAGGGCATGGAAGGAAGAGATTACGGATAGGGATATGCGTACCTTGGGAGCAGGGTTCGTGGACCATGGCTGTGACAGAGTAAGGTTAACGGAGTCAGGTCGTGTTAAACAGTCAGACTTACAGGTGGCATCGTGAAGCAAGTCAATGAGTCAGAAAGGTGTGATGCTACGAAAGATTACAGAGCAAATTGGGGAGAAGATGTACGTGCAAGACTGGCTTGTCAAGTTTGGCCTACTTGTATGAAACAGATGGAGTTTCTAGGGACCACGGGCGGCTCCCAACTTATTAGGTCTCGCGGTCTCGGGCAAGAATCTAGGGTGCGGCATCCAAAGGTTCCAGGGGTGGTTTAGGGTCGGCCCCCCCGGCTCTTCCGTAGCTCAGGAACGGTCAGGGCAGGACTCAGATGAATTGATCAAGGTACCATGAGCCAACAGAAAGCCAGCAGGTCCTCAGGTCTTCAGGTCCTCAGGTCCTCCATCCTACTCTGCAAAATCAAGGCGTCCAGAATCTAACCCATTTTACCCGTGTCCTCATAAATCATCATCACCATATACTGCCCGCTAGACTAGACTACCTGTGCATACTGACATGGCTTGTCTTCATGGACACTTCCATCGGCATCATATCCAGTAGATACAACGAATCAGGATTGCATCTATGCATTCACCGTTACAAGTCGCGACCCAAACCAATCCACGCTACCACTCGTCTAGAAGACAATATACTACCACCCACCATCGAACCGATCGCCTTGCTAAATGAGCGTTGCGTGTCCAAACCACCGGAGCCTATCCTTGGTTGGAGCCCATCACCGCTTCTTCACCTCCGTCGCCCATCCTTCAATCCCTTCTCCTTTGCTCCCAACCGTGATGTTGAGGTTGACATGTTCCATTCCCTTTGTGTCTGCTAAGAATGGACTTGCGCTCATGCCTCCCGCGTTTGCCCTATCCACCGGCAACAAAGCCAACATCGGGACCAAGAACTTGGCAATGCTTTCTGCCTCCTCTTTGCTAAAGTGGTATTTCTCCTTTAATACATCCGGCAATGCCCAGTGCCTCAAGCGATGAATGTTTCGGAGTTCTCCCTTTCGAGAGAAAATCTCCTGAGACCATTTGCCGTTCATGAAAAGCTGGCGCGGAAAGACACCGAGGAGCTCGATGATTTGGGCGATATGGTCGTCGTCTTTTCCGTATTTAGTACCAGATTGAGGGTCAAAGAGGTAATCTCCTGTAATTAGTTCGAAGACCTATGCCTGTCATTATACCGTAAATTTCGCAGACAGCAAGTAGTCATACCATAGCAGACATGCTCCAAACATCCGTACTTGCCCCCCATTTAGCGCCCAGGATGACTTCTGGAGAGCGGTATTGCCTGGTTTGGATATCATTTGTGAAGTGGTGTCCGACCCAGCAAGCGTTTCCCAGATCTGCGATTTTGACCGATATAGTGTCCATAGCTCTTGCTACATCTTCTTGGCTTGTTTCCATTGGAGAGGCAGACTTGTTTAGGGAAATACCGGATATGGTTTGGGAAAGGTTCTCACTGGAAATTATGTCAGCGCAATTAGATTGTGCAGAAGAAAGCACACCCACGCAGTCTTCTCTTGGTGTTTCTGGTCGTCGTCGGTGGTGTTGGAAGGACTAGGATCTGCAAGACCAAGCATCTCTCGCATGGATTTGGGAGGTGTGGCGGAAGCTACAGCACCGCTCATTACAACGCCGTTCTTAGGAGTAGCTGAACCATGAATGGAAAAATTACCTGGGCTCTCGCTTATCATCTGGTTCAAGCTACTGTGTGACCCTGCCATGCCACTCGTGAATCGCAAATTTTCCAAATTGCTGAAACTCGCATTAAGAGGACTTGGAAGAGGTTGACTGCCTGTGATGAGGGTTCTTCTTCTTCGGCGACCATTGCGGTTGTCTTCCTTGTCGTCGGATGTCGGTTCGCCTTTAACGAAAGTCTTGACTATCTGTTCCACATCACCAATCTCGATCAGAACGTTTTCGGGCTTCAAGTCTGTGTGTATGATGCCGCATTCGCGATGAAGGTAGTCCAAGCCCAGCAAGACTTGCTTTGTAATTTGCTTGACGAGAGGCATGGGGATGCCTCGGTGGTTCCATCGCTTGATCAGACCCAGCAGGTTCTCTCCTAGAACCTCGAATACCATGCATACATGGGTCCCATTTGGCCCTTTGTGTTCGAATGAATCCAAGAGACTAACGACATGCTTTTTACCAGGATGATTTGGGTTTGCTTGCACGATCTTGTTGAGCAATTTGATTTCGTCAACAGCGGTTTCCGTGTAGTGAGCTGCTGACCGGACAACCTTTAATGCGACATGCCTTCCAGTCTCAGTATCACGAGATAGCCAGACAGTTGAAAAGTGACCCCATCCGAGCTTCCGTGTAATGATGTATCTGCCATCCTTGAAGGTTTCGCCAACGCTCACGGGATGATAACCGCCTTTACAGTAATCTTCTGCATCTTCTTCTTCGGCTGTGACTTCTGTAGCATCATCACGGGAGGACGACGATGACGATGAGCGGCTTAGTTGGGGTTTGAGGTGAGACAATGGCGAGTTAGTACTGTTTGCACTGCAGGTCAAAGATTAGCGCTAGACGAACATGGGCACCATTGCGCCTGCGTCCCTTGCTAACCTGGAGCTATTCATATTATTGGCGCTTTGCGGACTGGGGTTTGCGTTTTGTTGATCCTCTGTTGTGATGATTGGCTTCAGATCTCCGCCTTTCCTCCTCTTCTTTCCTCCGTTACCATTTGCAGCATTATTCGCAGCAGTCACTGCTTGCTTCGCTTTGCTGATGGCGGCCTTCTTGATGTCACTGCCATTCATTATATGCTGGTGGAGTGATCGTGGCAGGTACTGAAGCGGTGGAGGAGAGTGTTTATTGTTGCGCGCTTATTTGATTGACAGCTATCAGAGGCAACAGGTCAACAACATTCGACGAACGTGCGGCTCCATTCATACTTGCATTGAGTGTATGGGTATGAACGATTTGCTCTTGATTCTTGACAGGCTCACTGGCACCACACGAGGTCGACCAGGGCCCGGGAATGTGTAACCGCTTGGGTGGCTTGCTTTGTTGATCCTTCTGGCAATGTTGTTGAGAAGGGTGGTACGGGTAGGAAATGTAGAGGAAGGAGTGATGAACCAAGTAACGATGGCCTGATGCCGCGCTGCCCAGCAAAGAGAGCTATTGCCTATGAGTCTATGTACCTGGACCGAAGTAGCACTGTAGCAGATCGAGTGCATCGATGGAGGCGTTTGTGGATTCGGCATTACTGCATCTGATCTAACCGAATTAGGCCTAGCGTAATCCATATACCTTACCTAAAGTAGACATCAATTTTCTGAGTGTCCTTAAATACATTCAAAGCTTCCCCTAACGTAATTATCAATGCATTTCTGCACAAGCACGAACCATCTCCATGAGATAATACATATTGACGACAGCTGTTGGAACACTACCTCGGTCATGGCTATTGATATATACCAGCGACTCAAACAGAGTATTTGACAAGCCGAACATTTCTCTTACCTGTGAAGTTTTGACATATTTCCTAGGAACGATGTCCTCAACATTGGCAGCGCGCTTGATGCTTTTCCTCTGCTCACCGTTGGCATATACCCTATTGGCTTTATCCATTTCTCCCTGTATCCCATTCGTCACCCTGTCATTGAGAGTTTCGCCCTCAACCCTGTGCCCTTAAGGCTTGTCTCACCCTTGGCTCCCTTCAAGTGCTCTGCTCCACCTATGGTGACATCCATTCGAACCTCTTAATCCATTTCTCTTAAGCTTGGCCTTTATCACTTTCTCTAGCGCAGTCATTGGTATACTCTCGGCAAATTCGACGCCACTATCAAGCCGCTTTTGGCGCGCTAGCCTTTCTCCTATATAACCCTTGACAAGCTCTTCTCTCCCTCCTTGTTCTTCGTCGGCTGCACCATAAGAAGTAGCCATGTGCTCTTGAAAGAGTTTGGATTTGAGCTCGATGAAGGCGTGTGGAACTTCCCCGTGGCCTTCGGGGGCAGATATACCGATGACTGCAGCGTTTTTAATGGAAGGGCGGGCAAGAAGGATGGTTTCGATCTTCGCGGGGGCGACTTGCCAACCCGGGACTTTGATGAGGTCCTGTCGCCTTTTGTCAGAGGTTCTCATCTGCTGGGACTCTTTTATTCATCCTTAAGTGGACCCTTCTGACGTTCTCTAAGATTTCTCGTCCGGGACGTCATCGTTGGTAGCGAAAACCTTTCTCGCCTTGACGCCAATATGTCTACGGCGAGAACAGTGTTGGACGAAACGAGAGCGACGATACAATACCTTGAGGCCCTATGTTGCCGAGTAGTTGTGTTACTTGATCTGACAAAATGACCCATACGCTGCTGCTCCAATGGTCAAGCTAGAAATCTCGATTTCGAAGGTGAGCTGGTAGCGAAGTGGTGAAAGCACGAGCAGAAAAGAGATTTTGATAGGAACGAGGAAGTCAGACATTCCGAATGACATCCAGGATTGGAGATCGTAATTGACGAAGAGTCTCTGGCCTTGCCAATCTTGGTCTCCGTGACGGAATGAGCTGGTCTGGAACAGAAGCAGCACCGGCAAGGACATCAAGAAGATGGACATTGTTGATTCGAAGTTCATGTGTCTTGGTGGCCCAGGCTGCGTGCAGCTTTACTGTGTCACGGCCGTTGCGTGCGTCTATCTTAAACAATGTATCCTAATGCTACTAAAGGAGTAACACTCGTCTCGATTCCCAAACATTCTCGAACGAAGCCGCACCCATATATCTTGGGCTTCTCGCGCACATACAAGGCAAAATACAATTCCGGGGTCGCTTGACGTTTCTTCCAGAAATGCTTCTCGTCATCCAGTTACGAATCCCAGATTGGTCCGTAAGCAGGTATACCTCTGCTTTCCAAGCCATAGACGAGCTTTGACGTCAGATAAGGATTCGAGATAACAAAAACACTCTCAGCCTTTGTCTCCAGGTAGAGATGATAAGTCAATGCTACCACATCTGGGCGTCCGGTAGCCCGTGTATCAATGATCATGGCCTCAGGATCCGCTTTTGCGACTGCACGCATGACATTCTCCCCGTATGTCTGAACCGGATTAGGGGTAGACCACAACAAGCGGCAGGGTATCGGGTGGGAGGTTAGAAAAGACAGGCATGGACCGATGCCTGAGCCCGTTGCCACGAGCACGATCCGCCTGAACACGGTAGCCATGCGCAGGACCCCGGTAACTGGAATACCACGAATCCAGTAAGAATGTGCCGGCTCCATGATCTGCTTCTTCGTCCAATCCCCATTATCAGATACGATGAGGGAAAACGATGACCCATCAGCATCCGGAATTGTTGCAAAGGCATGCCATTCTTTCATCGGATTGTGAGTGATCCGTAACCCAATAACATTGCCAATGTTCTCGTAGGAGTATTTGAAGTGAATGCGGACCGCGTGTTTAGACAGGACCTCTGGAAAGGCTTCGACTTTTCGAAGCCGTATCCACGGCAGTATGATGAAAAAGGTCACGACGAGCAGGAACCAGAATGCTGGAGCTTGGACCACCAATGATCCGAAAGAATCTGTTCCAGGAATGTTTGACTCCGCGTGCAATACAAGAAGGATCTCGACCCAAAATAATGCAACAGCAGTCCAGCCCCCGAAACGGTGCACGGCCTCGAACGTATTGTGCGAAAATATTCGGAGCTTCGGTATTGCAAAGACGCAAAGTGCAAGGAACAGCGCCAGTAAGATGTAGGTGATGGCGATGACCGCGGGCTCGTTGAAGTCTCCGTCGGCATACCTTTTGGTGACTAGTGCCGAATATAAGATGAACCATGCGGTTGCAGAGACGGCGCAACCACTATGCACCCCCCCAAAGTGGTACAGCTTTGAAACCACGCGGCGAAACCATAATGGCATCCAGAGAGGGGTCCAACAGAAGATGTTGTACAGAGAGTTGATGACGTACTCCTGCCTGATCAAGATCGCGCCCATGACGTTGGCTGCAACAGCGGTTGCTAGGTTACTCAGAGGTGGGCCGAACGGGTGTGAGTGCCTGTGTAGCACTACTTCGACAATTAAAGCGATCATGTTGCCTATGAAGACAACGGAGAAGAGTCGCTGATACACTGCCAGAAGGTTATAACGCAAGCCTCTCAGTATCTTGCGATCACGCTTATGTGGCAAGTTTGGTAATTGATCCGGAGGATGAGAAATCTTGTATGATGCTGCTGGGTCTGAACCCTTCCTCATCACAGCCAATGCACCTGGCTTCTCATAGTCGTGTGCTCCAAGTTGTTGCTGGACCAGGACCGGCGCAACGACGCCTCTTTCCAAGTCTTCAGACGAACTGCTCGAATCAAATGGTTGTTCAAAAGTTTGCTCGGTTGGGTACCCTAAGTTGGTGGCTTTCTCAAGGGTGAGGTCTTCTAGCCGGAAGAAATCTTCTCTTGCGGTGTAGACAGAGGCGATAGACTCTGCCGGAGAACCCTGAGTGGTGGAGCCGTTGGCTGAATCGACATCGTGCAAGTCGGCGAACGGGGATGAAGGCTCTTGATCTCTTTTCTCAATTTCTGACATGTTGTCCGCTCGCTACCATGTAGAAGATGAATCAAAGAAGGTTGAGGTACAAGCTTGAGGAGCTTTGCGTAAGAGTATATTTTGAAAGAAAAAGGTCTCGACGTTGCAGAATTCAGCCGGGATGTATGAAGGGGTGGCACACATAAGAAAGGCAACAGCAAATGAAAGTGATTGTCAGTGGTATAGACTTTTCCATTGGGTTACGTATGCCCGGCCCGTGGCAACGGATTCCAAGTTAAGAGAAAGCATAAAGCTGTAGCAGCGAGCAGATACCGCAAGGTCTCGTGTCATCCCTTTACGAGCGGCACAGTGGGCGAAGACGAAGAGTATTAGTAGAGAGGTAGTAGAAGAGACGGCTCCTTCGGGGTGAAAGCTGAAAAGAGAATGGTGCTTGGGAAAGATGGAAAAGTTCGTCCATGGGTGCATTGGAAGTTGGACTGGAAGGATGGAAGAGAGCAAGGCACGCTAAGAGATGCACTATTCTTCGAATTTGCTCGGGCGCAAATCCTTTTGATGGACATGAGCCCTCAGGCATAATGAATGATGATACCCAGCAAATACGTATGAGCAGGTTCCGGGCCAAGAGAATGGGTCGAGAGGAACTTCATTACCACGAAAGGGAAGGTGGCATTGTTTGCTTATTTTGGCGGGCAGAACCAAGTAGACGAGGGGAATTTCAAGCGAATTGCCAAACATAACGGATCTCGACTCAGGATTACTATACCTGTTCTTCTTCTCCTCCTTCTTTGGTTTCGCGTCTTTCGGTCCCCGTTTTCGGCTGCCTTTGGACTCCTCACTTGGGTAATTCGTTCCTTTCTCAATTCTGAAACGAAGAATATATTGATAACAATGTCACCAGCCCGCTTGTTCGCATGATCTGATGATGGTCGACAGTACTTACCCCATTTGTCCCGGGAGAATAGAATGGCCACAAGAGGCGGAATCCAAATCTTTACCTCTTCTGGCGCACTGGCTTGCGTTTTCAAGGATGAGTCGAGACCGACCTGACCTCTTAGTCTCTGGGAAAAAGCGCGACGCGGCGACCCAGAATCGAGGTGGTGGGTAGAAATCTGTCTTTAGGAGACCCTGCGTTGTCTACACACATGCAAGGCTTAACGGCGCCTCATGTGGTTGCATAGAAGTACCTACACTCTCCATGCCTGACCCACATTTGGGTCTATGTTCTAGGGACAAGAGCGGCACTTGATAAAAACATTACAGACGGGATGTTCGCGTTCGTCGAAGCCGGGGCCGAGGCTAAATATGGGCGAACTCGCTCTCCACACCATTGGGTGCATGAAGGATCTGACATCCATTCTTAGATCATATTCGTGCCCACGCGCAAGAAGGATCACGATCAACGTGCTTGTTGCAGAAGCATCATGTCGTCACTAGGTCCAGCCTTTGTGGGGAGCATTCTTCCTTTCTCCATCGCATGGCGAAAGGACTCGGCGCACGCTTTTGTCGTTATCCTACCCCAAGTCCATGCATCATCTTGCTGCAGTCGTCTGAATATGATCAAGAGATTCGGGTCATGCGCACTTAGTCGGAGTTATTGATGTATCGTACGAGTAGATGCGATGCGCTCTTCCTCACTTTGTGGGGAAACGATGAATCGAATGACGTCTAAAAGGCATCTCGGATTCGCGTCCACTGCCGCATCTGGATCTGACTCAGACGCCTCGGTCGGAGACGAGGAAATGCTCAGATCCGATCTTACTCCAAAATGGTGGCTGCATCTGGCCACCAATGAAATAGCTCAATCCGCAGAAAGTCGGCCGAGGGGGGTTGCAGGCTTGGCGTTTCCTGGCTTCGTGGGGATCCATCATCACTTTGCGGATTTATCGGAACCAAGCCAACGGGACGAAACAGCCACAGGAAGTACCGTAGTCGGGCCTTCACTCACATGCTCCATGCAGGTGGGGCCACCACCAATGGAAAAGAGGAGAGTGGGGTACATGTTTGCTTTTGAGAGCTCTCTCACACCCTCAAGTTGAATGGTCCATGACCATACCTTCCTTTTAGTGTACTTGAGATCAGCTCAAGCGATAGCTGATTCCTTCTCACCGACACGAATCCTCCGTCTGAGGCAATCGCAGTGACTGCTGATCAAGAGAATGTAATCAATCATCGGGTGGCGTTGCCGCCGTGTATCTGTGGTTGTGATGGTTTTACGTGTAGGCTCGCTTGCCTATTAGAGTCTCCGTCATAGCTACTCAGAATCCGAGGCCGATGAAAGAAACAGAAATGCAAATGCATGAATCAAATGACACCGTGGAAACCCATCAATGTCAAAGACGTCCACACTAGTTTGCAGCCGATTTCCATGATGAAACCTTGTACCTGGACTCGAATTTGAGTCGAGCTCCTTCTCAGAACTCTATTAAACTGTACAAAGAAAGTCAACCCTCTCGCTTTAGCGCAGCCATAAACTTGTCTCTTTCTTTGCTCCGGGTCTCAAGCATTGGGGAAGAACGGGTACCTGCTGACGGAATGAATGGCTTGTGCGACGCCTGACAATGATGCACACCTTTCGAAAGGCACACATCTCACGATGCTGTGATGAGTGAGGCAAAGCCTGCAGTGAGGTGCAGTCGAGATGTCCGGAGCACTTGTATCATTGGTTGGGGGGTCCGCCAGAATCGATTCGAGGCCTTTGAAGTGGTGTGCAGAGCGGGAGGCCGGATTCTGAAATGCTTGAGAAGAGGACAGCATAGAGACCTAAGAGAAGTTGCCACGAGAATGATCACATGCCGAATTCTCGATGAGGGTTTCAAGGTGGCAGTCGTTGGACGCCTGTGAAAACCATCCGAGGCCACTTTTTTTGATTTTAATGTTTTACAACGCCAGCTTCAGCTCTCCCTTTGGCTTATTCCAGCGTCCACGTCCAGCAGGGATCGCCCAAAATAAGCCTCCGAAGAGTACAGTTTCCGTCAGATTGTAATTCAGTAGCCAAAGCATCCCTGCGAATTGGTATGCGTCACCATGAGAAAAGGAGTCTGAAGTGCACAGTGTGCATGAGTCTGACTGACTCTCCGGCTGGCAAGCGCGTTGTCAGAAAGCAAGGTATATGCACTGCTTGAACCCCCTCGAATGTCGACAATACAATCACAAAGTACCGGGTCTACGGTCCATAGTTCATAGAGCACGCTGTTCAGGCTGTTTCTGCGCATCGATTGCCAGATTTTCTTGGCTTGCTACCTCTGGCTGCACTAGATTTGGAACATGGCATCATACCAGTGCCCAAGACTGCCACTTTTCTTGGCAGCATGCCTGGTCGACGTTGTTATGCCAACGTATATTGTAGCGCTTTTTGATCTGTAGTCCCCGAGCCTTCAAGTTCTGGCTAGAAGCGTGTGGACCAATAGAAAGCTTGCCAATGATGCTGAAGCCTAGCTATCACCGCCATTATCGATCTGAAAATTTCTCAAGTTCTGGGTATGTCTCAGCAGTGTTCAGCAGTGTTTATCCAAAGTAGATATCTCGGTGTGGATAAGGCTGAATCGGTAACACGAACAAGGCACGCGTAATTTTCATCACTGTGATTCATTCCTTGATGTTGTATCTAATGGAAGCATGAAGCAGGAAACCTTACGTGTTTGTGCTTTGCTCCGCCGCCATCTGTTTCATTGTCTAAACAACGCAACGACCATGGTTTCTCACACCCTTGATGGTGCTTCCTCCCTTTACCCGCCGGAGACGAGGTTAGAGATCAAGCAGAACTCCGCCTTTCTACAATTACCAGATGAGCTGCTTCAAATAATCACAAAGTATATGGACACCGGCACATTTTTCGCATCCCTCCTAACATCCCGCCGCTTTCTCGAGTTGGCATTGTCAAGAATACTCCTCTTCCATCATCTAGAGCGCATACCTGGGCTCACCCTGGGACTCACAGACCTTCCCACGCCTGATCTATTACTGTTTTTCAGAAAACGTGCGGCACAGAATGGTTGCGCAGCTGGAGCCCTTGCCAATGTTACTAAGTATGCTCATCAGTCGCCAGGGATAACTATGAGCAACGCAGTCTTCATTCCTTCGGATCCGTCTCAAACTGGCAACTTGGCTCAACTGGTAACGACTCGATACGACGGTGTACTACAGATCTACGACCTGGCTAAGGATCACATACGACGCAGAGTCGAACTCCACATAAGGCCTGAGGGGGGCTGCTCAAGCACCAGGATTGAGATCCTCAAAGTGTCCTTCTCTCCCAGCAGTCGAGACCTAGCCGTCCTATACCGACAAAAGGAACATTCACGTGACGCATCTCCTTTCCCAAAGAGAGCTGAATCCGCTTGTGACAGCGAGGTTTACAGGCTGGTCACCTTTCATCGTTGTTTTGCAAAGACGCTGGGCTATTTCTACGACTCTTCTTTGCAGGAGACACGAGACATAGAAACCCTTGAAGACCAGGAAACCGTTGGTCTAGCCTTTGCATCGAACGGTAATGCGTGTATTGCTTGGAAAAGTCCCGATGGGCTCAACAAAACCAGGATATGCCTTGTCGGTCGGAATGAGAAGATCATGGTATGTATTGTCTCGAAGTAATTCCTCTTACTGACACCAGCATTGGGATCGGAGGATCTTTTTCGCGTACCAAAGGCTCGTTTCCGCTATAAGATCAATCTGACAAGTCTGTTTGTTCGCGGTACTGAAGATATGCTGACTTAGGAAATTAGGAAGAGTGTAGATATGGTCAGCGATTTTTTACTTTGTCAACTATCTCTTATCTGCATCGCACCTTGTTCTGTCTCACACTGCTAAGATCAACCGTGAACACTGGGGAGTATCTGCATTCTTGAGAACTGACCGCACTCACTGTCCATTGACACTGCTATTCTTGTCTTACATGGACTTACCTATCTGTTGAACTTGCTGGGGGGCAGACCTCAACATCGTTATCACAAAAGGAAGAGTCATTCTTATGTCTTTTCGAAGACTTCGCTAACGTTCCAACACGGTAGACTCGTCTCCTGACGTCTTGGATATCCATGACCCTTCGGGTTTACCTGCACATATGTACAAAGATCGCGTAGTATCGAACTGCCAATTCGTCGACAACGACAGCAAATTGAATTTCTACAAGGCGGGCGCCCCTGTCCATAGCTGGTACACAAGCTGCCCGAATCCAGCCGAAGAAGAGAGCGGCCCAATTCTGTCCAACACAGCCTCGATCGATATTGAGAACGATGGTACACGCCAAGCCTTTGAAGTTGGAATGCCTTACTATGGCATCCATACCTACAGCGACTTCTCATGTCGAATCTCCTATTTTGCTCTCGCTATGAGTAAGAGTTTGAACAAATATGGCCGGACAGATGTATTTATTGTGCACGCGGATTCCTTTTTATCTTTGGGTTCCTGTGATCACAGTATGCACCTCGATAAGGGTCGAAAGCAGAGATCGTGGGCGGCGCTAGCACTTCTGGCAGGGTTCAATGAACGGAGCGCGCAATGCCTAAGCTCGCTGGGCACCGTCGTTGCGATTTCCCCTGGTGGTACACGGATTGCGGCAGCGAATTGGTCTCGTGTACTAGTCTGGTCGATGAATCCTAGAGTGCTTTACCAGGGAGAATTACAGCATTACTTTCCGGCCCGTGACTACAACATGAGAAAGGGCATCGGCCGGTTACGGCCCACTTTGCTATCCTCGGAAGGAGTGGTACACAAAATGAGGTGGGGAAATGAGGTGCAACTCTACGCTACAACAGATCAAGGCCTTGCAAAATGGGACATTGGGCACATGAGCGAAGGAAGAAGAGAGAATTTGTCGTTGGCATACGACGTCAGGCCTGAGACTGTGGTAGCCGCTCCGGTAACGGGCAGGGTGGCGCACCAACATTCACCGCGACGAGCGTAGCCAATTCAATGGGGATGGTGCAGTCAAGGAGGTAGGCGACGAGATACTACGAGGCCATAAAATCATGAACACGAGGGACTTTCGCCTCTCAAAGGAACGAATGATCAGACTTTTCCAAAGACGTTCATGGTGTTGGCAGCGTTCAGACGACGAGGAGACTACTGGATTTCCAACAGTGACATGGGCGCTCGGCTTTCAAGCTGCTATAACAATATCGTTGGTTACTCAAGGCTGCGCTTAGGACGGGGGATGGATGAGCTTGGAGATGATTTTTCTGGGGAATTTGTCACGTGTCCTGAGCTGATGCAATGCGGCTGACGCATATAACAGCTGATCACTAGTGATCCGGGTAGGCTACAGCCTTTTTTTTTCGGCGAAATTGGTGAGGAACATGATCTGTAGGCGCAAAAAAAAGTGTAGTATAGTATGGATGAAACCTGAACTAGACGGCCTGGAGTTAGCAGAGAAAATCGAGCAAGTCGTAGCCAATGTGCATAAAATTGAATGGTAAGAAAAGAGAAAGAAAGAAAGAAGACAAAAGACACAAAAAAGCACACGACCATGAGAGTATAAGTACAGTTAATTTTTTTTCTTTTTTTTACGGGGCGCAGAAGCTGACAGCCGGGTAGCCTGGTAGCCTGGTGGGCCTGGGTGTTGGAATTTATTAGTAAGGCAGGGGCAAGCGAAGATATGACGTATAAGGGTCTCCTTAGTGCCCGTGTGGGCGGCGTTCTATCAGTGTACTCTGTAAAGTAGACTCCTCGACTATAAAGTAGGAGTAAGGAATGCACAACACTAGGAAGACATAGAGAAAGAGAAAGAGACTGCACTCTACATTCAACACTTCTCCTTCCCTTGATCTCATATCCCTTCTCCCACTTTACTGCGTCTTCATCAAGCGTGTGAGTCCTCGATCTCGATTCCTTTGGTGAAGCCGTCTTCTAATCTAGGAGCATTTTCTAGCGTGGTGAGTCCTTCACTAATACTCGTCCAATATTCCAACCTTCTTCTTCTTCTACCTATGCTGACTTGGGAGCGACATCCCACAGCGCTCCACCCTCTGCAGTTAACCCTGAATCGGCATTCACGGCAACAAACCAAGTCAGAAGCCAGATGTTAGATTAAAACATGGCCGTCGTCCAATGAAGATTCACAGCTCGGCGTAGCTGCAAATGATGACGGCCGCTGCGACTCCTCGAGGCCCTTGGCCTCCTATGTCTCCCTCTCGGGCTCTCCCAATCTCGTCAACCACGCCTCTCGGATATCCTTCACGGACACCAGGTTCTGTTGGCCCACAAACACCAGGACGCCCATCCAAATCTCTGTCTCCACACGCAAAACGTGCCCCTCGCTCTCCAAGTCCCAATTATTTCGAATTCATCACAGATCCTAGCAGCAACCCCCCAAATTCTAATGCCGTGGGGGAACAGGGTCTTTTGAAGGCTCCATCTTATCTGGATCCGTCTAAGACAATCCACGCCAGGAAAGACCGGAGCCCACCATCAGCTGGTGATCCACCTATTACAGTTGCTTCTCCACACATTGATCCTTTAGAATCGCAGCCGCGATTCGAGAATTTTCGAAGGCAGTCAGAGACCAATACATTCAACTTGAGCCATGGAAGCCTTTCGCATTTTAGTGCAAATGTAGGGAGCGTCCATCCGTCGACACTCGAAGAAGTGCCAGACCAGAGCCACAGAAAGCTGAACTTAGTGTCGCCGAAACCGCAACAGACGCAGTCAGGAGTTGGGGCATCTTTGGTGAATCAAGAGGGAATGGACATTGATGAGAGCTCGCCGAGTGGTTTCCATCAGTCCCTGCTGAAGACTTCAGATTCTCAAGAACCATCTTTCTTCGACGTTCCACGGATGCAGTCACCAGCAAATGCCTCAACCCCAGACCTCTCCAAAGTACAGAGAACACAAATATCCCACATTGATGAAAGGCACCCTCGGAATTCTCTGCCCCACAACCGAGTCGAGCCTCTTTCGCACATCATTCAACGCTCAGAGACACTACCTTCCTCAGTCAGTTACGATGGCCCTACAATGATAGCGCCACAAGATTTCGTTGATATCTTGAAAGGTCATGTTCCCCAAGACCTCCTTATACTGGACTTGAGAGTTTTCCCGCAATACTCCAAGTCTCGAATAAGTGGTGCAATCAATCTTTGCATACCCACTACGCTATTGAAAAGATCGTCTTTCAATGTGCAAAAATTGTCAGAAACATTTACTAAAGAGAAGGAGAGAGCTCGATTCGCCCAATGGAGAGATGCAAAGTTCATCGTCGTGTATGATGCAGCTTCGATGCAGCTGAAAGATGCTACATCATCAGTCAATACTTTGAAAAAGTTCACCAACGAGAATTGGAGAGGCGCCGCTCTCATTATCCGTGGTGGATTCGACAATCTCGCTAAGAAGTTTCCGGACCAAGTTGATGATAGGCTAGCCAGCGAAATGGATGGTTCGAATACGAGGAAACTCTCAATAGACCCACCTGGCGCAGCCCCTATTGCAGGAGGGTGCATGATGCCAAGTACTCAGACTGCGGCGAATCCTTTCTTTGGTAATATCCGGCAAAATATGGACTTGATTGGTGGTGTGGGTCAGATGGCTGTGAAGCTCCCAGCTGGTCTCAAGGAGACAGCCGTCGCAGGATTGCCAGCATGGTTGAGGCAGGCTGCGCACGTGGGCGACAAAGGCAAGGCTGTTGCTGATCGCTTTCTTGGGATTGAAAGGGCGGAGCAGCAGCGAATGCAAAAGGCGCTGTCTTGCAATGTGTCTTATGGCACCCCAAATGCGCTCTCGCCTGAAGCCGTGCAAATCGCAGGAATTGAAAAGGGAACCAAGAACAGGTATAAGGACATGCTGCCATATGATCACTCGAGAGTGAGGCTGCAGAACGTGCCGTCCGGACATTGCGACTATGTCAACGCAAGCCACATTAAAGCACAACGGAGCAATAAGCATTACATTGCGTCTCAGGCTCCTGTTCCAGCAACGTTCAACGTGAGCTTTCTGGTTCTCTAACCGTCTACGGCCTCATCTAGCTAACGGCCTATTCAGGATTTTTGGCGTGTAGTCTGGGAACAAGATGCTCGCGTAGTGGTAATGCTGACCGCCGAAACCGAAGGTGGACAGCGAAAATGCCACCCCTACTGGCTTACAGGCGACTATGGTCCTTTCAAACTCAAGTCATTCTCGGAAAGGCATCTCCCACTGGCGTCGTCTAAGAACACACCGGGCAGGGTCTTCTCATCGCCTCTCAATTTGGAAGCAAAAGACAGACCCGACATGGGTCGTCGCCGCTCTACCAATTGTAGCGCGCAAAACACTCCTACACCCCAAACCGTCGACGCTGAAATCCCTCATGTTATAGTGCGCAAGCTCACCCTCTCCCACACAGGCCACCCATTTGAACCCCTCCGCGAGATCACCCAACTCCAGTATTCCAGCTGGCCGGACTTTGGCGCCCCAGCACATCCTGCCCACGTTCTAGGATTAGTCGAGCATTGCAACTCGGTTGTACGCAGCTACGAGTCCAGCAGCCCCAGCCGTGAGCCCGACGAGCCTGCCCGTAAGGGCGAGCGGCCAACCGTTGTGCACTGCAGCGCTGGTTGTGGCCGAACGGGAACATTCTGTACTGTAGACAGTGTTGTGGATGAGCTCAAGTGGCAACGTCAAGCCCGCTTACAGAAACAGATGACCTCAAATCCAGAAGATATGGACGTTGACAGCAGTAAAGAAGATGGCTGGATGTTGAAAGACGATGAAGATTTGGTTGCCCAAACAGTCAGCAACTTCCGCCTGCAGCGACTGAGCATGGTGCAAACGCTGAGGCAGTTTGTGCTATGTTATGAGACTATTCTCGAGTGGATTGTGGGGGAGATGCCGGGGAAATTCAAGGGACTGGGAAGCGACATAGAGAGGAGGAGTCGGGGCGGATAAAGGCAATGGTAATGGTAATGGTTTAATGGTAATGGTAATGGTAATGGTTAGCTACTAGAAGAGTGTACAGAGATGAGGTACACGAACAATGGACAGATGTCGCCACAGTGATGAGGAATAGTCGTGGTGATGAGCAACGATAATGGTAATAGGGTGATAATGGTGATAATGGAGACTCAAAACTCTGACCCGGCAGCAACAAGAAATCGCTGCATACACAAGTCCTCACGCCTCTTCTGAAAGAGATGTCCGAAGGAAGTGTCTGTCAGGCCACGATAGACCTTGGCTGTACTCTTACGAGAACATTGACAATGTGTAGATATCATAGCAGAAGCTAATCAGTACAACTTACCTTACCTTGGCTCCATGATGTAGCTAGTGCTAGTTGAACCACAGCAATCGCGATGATCCAAATAGCTCCGGCCTCTTTCTTTTGATGTATGTACTGTCTTCCATGTTAACCTGCTACTTTGTTCTGCTTTCCCATATGTCGGTCCTTTTGGCTCTTCTCCGAGGCCTGGGACGGTACGATTCACTCTCAATCAGGGCTTTAGGGTGCTGTTATGCAGCACCAGTTACGGTAAATGGCCTAAAAAACGTGCATTGTTGTTGGTGCTTTGTCTTCAAGCCAGCCATGAATCCTAATTGACCCATCGTGAAAGGTCTTTCAAACCTATACACGGTGCGCCATCCCCCGCCACAAAAACTGTCGTAGATAGATAGTGCAATGCGCCGATTGACCACCTTCCCAGCGCCTCGCTCAGCTCAAAACGAATGATTTGCAACGACAGCGGCCACAACTTTAGATTCCGGCGTCTCTCAACTTGGTTCAGTCTCCACAGCGAATCCGGCTTACCAAGCCCTTCCGCTACTTCTCCTGCCCACTGTCTTGAAGCTGCTCTGGTGTCCCAAAGCAAGTGTATCGAAGCGGTCAATGCCCATCATCTCGATGTCACCCGAATATCCTGCTAGATAGAAACCGACCACAATCACTAGATAGGCCAGCACCAGAATGCTTCCTTTGAAGTAGTTGCTCTTGCCCTCGCCGTACACATAGCTGAGCAGGAAAACGCAGAGGATAACGGTGACCATGTCCCATTGCGGGAAGATCAGGTTGAATGTGTGATCCAGAAGCTTTTCAGGATCGATGTAGCGGCCGTGGACAGCGCTGAAAAGGACAAGGGCGGGAATCTGGAGGAGGCACACTTGGAGAGCGTAAGCGGAACCGATCTCCATTGAAAGTGCGATATTGCCATTCATGGCGAAAGAGATGGCATTCTGTGCACAAATTGTTAGCTACAACATTTGCTTCATATCGGGCGTCAGAAGAGTATACCAAGAATTCTGTCGTATTGGGCACGAGCGCGAACAGAGTGATGCCCAAGAACTTCTCATCAATGTCTACACTTTCTAGTACTACATCCACAGTGTTGACCAAAATTTCTGCAATGATCGCGTAGAGGACCGTAGCACCTAGAAGAATGACGGCGCTCTTCACCCTCCCCCAGTTGGGAGCGTCATGCCCACCATCAGCAGGACCTTCTGCGTTTGCGGCTGCTTCGTGGTCATCCTGGAATGCACCTGTAGCTGGAACAGAGGCTTTGGGTGTGCGTTGGGCAACAGTACGCGTTGATGTTGACATTTTGCGCGGAGCCTTAACAGCATCTCGAGCCGCGACCGCAGCCGCAGTAGCTGCCATCTCCGCAACATGGCGGACAAGATTATTGTGCTCCTCCTCGGAAAGACCGGCCACCTTGATACTTCTCAGGCTCGGATTGTCCTCCAAAACATTATTTTCGCCCTCGCAACTTTTTGGTGGCACGACATGCGGTGGCTGACCATGGAGATTGTTACTAGATCCAGATGGCTGCCGAGAATCTTCTGGACTGCGTAGACTCAGCCCTTCGTGCTTGAGAGACTGACTCAGAATGCGCTTATAGAGTTGAGTGTCACGTATCGCAGTGCTCACGTTCCGGCCGCCCGGAGAGTCCTTGCTGCTACTGCTCGTCTGCGGCTTAAGTCCGGAACCATGGAGTGGTTGGTGTGATATGCTGCCGTTTGGTCCAGGATGTACCTGAGCCTTTTTCTCCTCTATTTCTATGTTCCAGATTGTGGCTGCATGGGTCCGTAATGTAAACCATAATCCAATTATGTACGAGAGGAACAGGAGAACAGCCGCGAACCAACAGTACGGCCTCACTGCTTTGAGAAAGAACTCGTCGTTGATGGCAGGTACTTGGGAATAGTAACACCGTCGGCAGTCTTCATCAGGTCCATCGGGATGGCCAGGTCCCACCACGATGCAGGAATGGCAATTAAGCTCATGCTGCAAGAAGCGTCAGCAATGATCAGGTACTTCGGAAGGCGTTCTGCTTACACTCCCATAGATTTGATAGAACAGGGTAGGCCCAAAAGCAGCGATCACCGCAAATAAAAGCATAGTCGATGTGACGCCCGCAGACTTGACATTGAATCTCTGAGTCTTTCGTTTGATCGCTCCAAAGCACATGGATAAACCTGGTAGGAATAAAATACCAGCAAAGATACTCCCGATGATGCTGCCCTCGACCAACTGACCTTTGCCTTGGTTCAATGCTACGCAGTAGAGAAAAACCTCGACGACGGTCGAAAAAAACGCATTGATGGCCGCTCCCACGCCCATTGACGACTGCGCTGATATTGAAGCTACAGCCTGTCCGATGAAATATGCCAGGGGGATTATGGAGAAGAGCGCCAGCGCGAAGACAAGCCCAGGAGCAACTATCCAGCTGTCGAGGCCAATAGCGACATAGAGCACCCAGTAATCAAATATCGCAAACAGCACTACACCAATCAAGTTGATCAGAAAAATGTTAGTTCCATCAACGGTATACTTCCAGTACTTCAAGCCCACAGCTCGGTAAGTGCAGAGTAGTATGGAAGACGAATGTGACGAACCGTCCCGTGAGTAAGTGGTGTCCGCGTTGAACGACAGGGCGAGAGGGTGTCGACGCAGGTGGTAGAAAAGAAGTAAAGTGGCCTTGCCCATGGGAATCCAGAAGACCAGGAACCAACAGATTCCAGATGCAAGCAGTAAGAGTGGTGCGAGCAGGAAATAGAAGAAGACGAAGAATATAACACGCCCGATGGTCCATTGTCCTCGACCAAAAAGCCTAGCCCTTCGATTCTTCGGCCCTGTCTTGGGATCATCCGCTCTCCTTGTGCGTCCCAGAAGGCTATCATTCTCATCTGCCGAATCCATGCTTCTTCGCCGACCAATCAATGATCGTGAAGTTAGGGGTCCGAAGAAAAGGCGCCCGTCTTCGAGGTCTCCGTTCTGCCATTGTTCGTATTCTGTGATGCTGCGGCCTTCTCCTTCGTCCTCTTCCGCATAAGCTTCATCTTGCTCCAGCTTGACGAATTGGCCAAAAGGGTAGAAGAGATATAGAGACAGGCCCCAGAAAACTCTTCCATAATCTGCGGCGGCAGGTGCAAAACCAAATAGAAAACAAGTGAGAGCTCCTAGGGCCGCGGCTGTGGCAAGCCACCAGCCGAAGAGGATAGTCCAGAGGATGTTGAACATCCATAACCAACTACTTACTCTGCCTCCTGGGGACGAGTGTATGTCACCTTCTGCTGTTTTCTCTATGGATCTGTTCTTCTGATAGAGCGCAGGTTTCCAGATACGGATACCAAAAGGGTGTGTCTCGTTGATAGCATTCTGACGGTCTTTCAGGGTAAAACTTTCGGCGTCGCTCAATTCATCATCATCGTCCTCATCACCATCTTCGGCGTCTGCGGGACTATTTCCTTCCTCTGCGGATGAATCATGACCGTCCCCAGCAGCTTCCTCGCGAGGGACGGTAGAGTTTTTAGGTTGCTCAGCTTCTTCCTCATCTTCGCCGCGTGAATCGACTCGCGGTAAAGATGTTGGTTGTGCAGTGGGTCTTCTGCGCAAAGTCGATGGCTGTCTCCGCAGACCATTACCATGTCCTGAGCCCGACGCTGACTTCGCAATCGACGATTGCCGTTGTGCGAAGTCCGACTCATATTCATCCGGATCATCATCTACTGAGAAACCTTGACCTTTATGAGGAGGGTGGTATTTAGAAGATGCTCGTCGCGCCATTTTCGGCTTGCTCATTGATGGTAATGGTTCGGGAGACAGCACTTGCTGGCGATCCGACGATGCGGAGCTTTGTAGACCTTGACGGCCCTCATCCTGTGTAGGTGTTCGTTGACTTTCGGTATGGGGTTCTTCCGCAGTATTGTAGGAATCCAGGGAGCCTTTGACGCAATTAGCAGCATTCCTCTGCTGTGGAAGAGAACATGCCATGATTATCACCGCTGCTGGTCAAAATGGCCGGAGGCCGATTTCGACGTATTGTCCCCGTCGTTCTCGTATTTAGATCTTCATCGTCACGGTCTTGATCGTGAGTGATGGGCTCAAATCGTCGTGGTTTGTCTTTGGGAGAAGTGCCGCCCGTAGAGTAATTGTGCGCCCCAGGGTCGGGCGAATTGTTATCGTCTGACATACTAAAGTCTCCTATGGCTCCAGAGTGTACTGGTAATTACGAAGCATGAGCAGCTAGAGGACGAGTCCTCTATCAGCTGAGAAACCTGGGGAAACCGCCTGCTGTGGCGCTGAGCTTTAGTGTGTAGAAGGTCATGATCAGCAAGGGAAGAGTGCAGAGAAGCTCAGTAGAGTCGACGTGACAGAGTAAAAGGATTGGATAGCAGAGGAGGAACGATTAGATGATTAAGTTACATGTCAACTCTCACGGCTAAGACGTAAATGTTTACAATTGGCGCTAAAATTACTCTACGCTAACGGTGCTTTGAGCGTCACTTTCATCCTCCCAGCTAGTTTCCTCTCCAAAACCTGTCAACACTCGAATCTGTCAACAATCATCACTTCATGTCCCATGCTTAGAACGACCACATTGATTACTCGCCCTGGTCTACGTCCCCCTTGACAGACTAGTAGTCCATTGACAAGGGAAAACTCTTTCCACCTTGGATCTTACACGACAACCTTTCGTTCCCGACCTACTACACCGACAGCATGGCTCTCGACAACTTCTTTCAAAACAAGATTGAAGACGCCAAACTCGAGATAGTCGCAGGACAAGCCGTACTACGGCGATTAGAGGCACAACGAAATGACTACAACTCAAGAGTGAGGTTACTAAGAGAAGAGCTGGGACTGCTACAACAGCCAGGCTCGTATGTTGGAGAAGTCGTTAAGGTGATGGGCACGAAGAAAGTCCTGGTCAAAGTACATCCAGAAGGCAAATATGGTAAGCTCGACTGCTCCCTCATGCGTGCTACACCATGCTGACAGAACCTCATTACAGTCGTCGACGTTTCCGACAGTGTCGACATCTCCAAACTTACCGTTGGTAAACGAGTTACCCTTCTCTCCGATTCATACAAACTCGAGAAACCCCTCCCTTCTTCCGTTGATCCATTAGTCTCCCTCATGCTGGTCGAGAAAGTCCCAGATAGCACATACGACATGATTGGTGGTCTATCTCAACAGATCAAAGAGATCAAAGAAGTCATCGAGTTAGGCCTGAAGCACCCGGAACTCTTCGAATCTCTCGGCATTGCCCAGCCAAAGGGCGTGCTGCTTTACGGACCCCCGGGTACCGGAAAGACGCTGCTTGCAAGAGCTGTGGCGCACCATACGGACTGCAAGTTCATCCGTGTATCAGGCTCAGAGCTAGTGCAAAAATATATCGGTGAAGGAAGCCGCATGGTGCGTGAATTGTTCGTAATGGCCAGAGAACACGCACCCAGTATCATTTTTATGGACGAAATCGACAGTATCGGTTCCTCCCGCGTAGAGGGCAGCAGTGGTGGTGACAGCGAAGTGCAGCGTACCATGCTCGAGCTTCTGAATCAACTGGACGGCTTCGAGCCAACCAAAAACATCAAGGTCATTATGGCAACGAATCGTCTGGATATTCTGGATCCGGCCCTATTACGTCCAGGCCGGATCGACAGAAAGATTGAATTCCCGCCACCAACCGTTGAAGCAAGAGCAGATATTCTACGGATCCACTCACGCTCCATGAACCTGACCAGGGGCATCAACCTGACCAAGATTGCGGAAAAGATGAACGGATGCAGTGGTGCTGAACTCAAGGGCGTGTGCACAGAGGCAGGGATGTATGCTTTGAGGGAGCGGAGAGTGCATGTGACGCAAGAGGACTTCGACCTGGCGACGGCGAAGGTGCTGAACAAGCACGACGACAAGGAAGTCAGTCTTGGGAAGCTGTGGAAGTAGTGTTGGCATAGAGGATTATGACATTCGTGGCGTCTCGAGGAGGATGTGTATATACGACGCCCACACTGGCATAGAGTATTTAGAAGGCAACGCGATGAAGGTCACTTTGTGGCCTTATCTACAGAGCTACCGGCAGGTTTGTCAATCAAGAAGTATCTAGTCATCCATCGATTCTTCAAACTGGGGCGAGCTTACGGGCATTTTCCTTTGTAAGTGGTAGAAGCTCTGTCCCTTTAGCGTGAAATCATGAGTCTATCTTCTTTTCGTTCTTGGTCATGATTCCTTTCTTCGAAGCATTCATAAGCCGTTGAATACCGTCCCTCATTGCAGCTCAACAAAACATCAACTTTACACGCTCCCTGGAAGCATCGTATTTATCCCTCCACCCGCTTTCCCTTTCTCGCCCTGTTCCGCCTTTGGCTTCAAAGTGCCCTCTGCATCCCCACTTGCCTTTCCCCACTTCCCAACCACATGATCGACATCTTTCCTGTACCCTTGCTGGCTCTCGCACTGCTCAAGAAAGACTTTGTACTTCACAGCCAGCAGTTCCTTCTCATGCGGATCATTCGTTGGTGGAATGGCTCTGCCCGGTTTGGACATGCGATCCATGATATCCCACAACGGCTCTGTCTTGCCGTCCTTATCTGCAGATGCAGCCTTCGCACCCAGCATAGCGGCACCGTGTACCACAGCCGCATGCACGTACTGTGGGATGAGAACGGGCATATCGCAGGCTGATGCCATCAAACTCATTAGAATGGCGTTCTGGCACTGACTACCAGACATGAAGATTGACTTGATTTGATGGCCGGATTTATTCATCGTCTCAATAATCTGGTGCGTCTGCAGGGCAATGAACTCCATCGTGGCGTAGTAGTACAAAGCCAATCCGTCCTGGGACTTATCACTGCTGAGACCAATGACTGAGCCGGTCATGCGAGGGTCGGCGACTGGTGAGCGATTACCGAATAAATCGCCATAGAAGAAAAAGTGGCGGCCTAGATAAGATATAGTTGGTGCATTTTGCTTTGTCTTCATCTCTTTGAGATGCTCATTCAGGTAGTCGTAGATGTTCATGTTGTAGCTCTCTGCTATACTGAGTACCTGCTGGAATGCCGGATGCGTCTCCAGCACATGCTTGAGGAGCTCTCCCGTAGCAGACTGTCCACCTTCGGCCATCCAATAGTCGGGAATGAGAACGTCTCGGTAAGGTCCCCACACTCCTTTGACGAACACAGGCTTTGGGGACATGGCGATATGGCAGGTGGAAGTGCCGGCCACAGCCGCAAGACGGGTGAAGGCTTGGTGACGGTCGTTGCTAGCGTATTCGGAGCTAAGTGCTGTGCCATCGAGCTTGACTTTGGCACCAACAGTACCAACCCAGCCAGCGTAGGCATCAATGACGCCGCTGCCCACCGCGATACCGGCAGGTAATCCAAGCTCGTAGGCTGCTTTCTCGCTGAGTGTGCCGCACTTTTCACCAGCACTTCTGTATATACCATTCTTGTCCGTCAGCAGCCTACACTTGATGAAGCATCTCGAGTACTTACTTCGCCATTGACTCCACCCAAGCGCTTGAAATCATCTTTCACCAGATCGCCCAAGCCAATCTCTTCTAAAAAGTCTCCTTGCCATCCTTTGACACTGCCGTCAACGCCCACAGGAACGTAACCCTGCTTGCATACAGTGCTACAGTAGCTGCGGTTCTCGTTGCCTGTAGCCATGTGCGTCAGAGCGTCTGCGAGATCGTAGAACTTGCAACGGTCGAAAAGCTCTTTGGGCATGTTGTTCTTCAACCAAAGCACCTTGGGTATCTCCATCTCAATTGACATGGTGCCTCCGACGTAACGCAGTAGATTGTGCCCAGTGGCATTGATTTTGGCAGTCTCTTCGACCGGTCGATGGTCGAGCCAGAGAACGACATTGCGATCGTTGTCGAAATTAGGTCCGGTCACTGAGACGGGCTCGTCCGTGTCGTGAGAGAAGACGGCTAGAGAGCAGGTAGCGTCAAAGGCCATACCGCGGATAGTGCTGGGATTGATGCTGTGTTGATTCAGTATACGCTGAACAGAAGAACAGATGCATCGCCAGATATCATTTGTGGATTGCTCCTGTATCGCACGTCAGTTTTTTCCTGGTAGATTTAGCTGTGGGCTGGAAGGGCTGAAAAGTCAGAGGTCGTACGTAGTAGCCTTGCTCGGGCTGCCACAAGCCAATGTTCTCTGAGGCTAAGCCAACTATATCTCCTTTGCCATCAATCACGCAAGCTCGAGCAGATCCAGTACCGACTTCAAGATTTCAGAGTCAGCATCTCTCCGTTGAATTGAAAGAAGAAATACCATCGATCCCAACGTAATGGCTTATGGTTTCATGGGTCAGCATGTCCTTCACATGGAGGATGAGGTTGTGAAGATCTGGAAAAGTGGCTTACTCCATATGGGGATTGAGTTCGTTGTGCTACAAGCGATTCCTAGTCAGCATCACAGCTTCACGAACTGGGAGCCAAAGACGAGTTCAAGTCTTAAGAAGAGCCTTTGCTTCGGAAGAAGTCTCGAGGCTCAAGGTATTTCACAATCGCTCGAGGGAGTGGGAGGGAGTGTACGTACAGGATCGGTCGACACTAGTTCTCCAGATCAGCATTTTGGTCATTACGACAGCAATTGAGACGTGAAAGCGAGTGCATGATCTGGCTTACTCTGTCTAGACTGCTGCCTGTACGGCTGTCTGAAAGGAAGGGAAGCCATGGTGAGTCTGGGGTTGCGGTGGTAAGAGCGGTGCAAGCGATCAATTGGTTGTGCGTGGAAATAGAAGAGAGGGAGAAGGAGAATTGAGGTTTCTGCAATGCTAGAGATGGTGGACGTGGGCAATAGACAAGTCTTTAGTCAGGAACAGCTTAGCTTTGACGAAAGGAAAGGAAGAAGAAAAAGCTCGGGTATGGTTTCGTTCTACAGGCCGTTGGGGTGTTTTGATGACGGTGGTGACGGAGGCTGGACGATCAACCATTGGTGCCAAAGTTATGGGAGTAGGTACTCTACTGTACCTAAAGTAAGGTAATAACCTACCACCTACTTATCCTTTCCGTCTTCAGCGGTCCCCAACTTCCCCCCACGAAATGGAATCGATAGTGGTGGGGCTCGGCTTACCTGCCCTACTAAAAATTGATTGGCATCACCCACTACCTACCCCTACTCAGTGACCGAGGGATTGTTCGCCCACTCGCGATAGAGAGAGTACAGAGAGTGTACAGGGCTAATTGGCCAACACATAGGCCGTTTATGCTGAGTGTGAAAGTCAACACCTGAGCTTGTGAATCGGCAAGGGATGCATATCTTGACTCCGTCAGGTATTCTTCTCACTGTGTTCAACAGCGCTTTTGATGAGAGATGAGGGGGGGGCACAGATGGAGAAAATCAAGAGCTCTACAAATACATAGGTACTGGTAAGAATAAAACATGTCCAAGGTAGCGGTTGCTTCTGAACGCCAAAGCTTCCAAGTGCCTCTGTAATTGTGGACCCGGGGACAATGATTCACCCCCGGGATCTCTGTAGCGGTTCCTAGCGGCATTCGAGCCCGAAATTTACTTTACTCTACAGAGGTCTGCACCGAAAGTCCTACACCCGCCAAGACTCTTGCGCTCAGACTTCGGATAACGCCCCACCTAAAGGGTTACCTAAACAATACGTCTAAAGTTCTTCGGAATCGCACCTAGCCCTAGCCAGGTTTCGAGGCTTACTACCCCTATCAAGACTAAAAGAAATACCTTAAGTCCCATCATGCGCTATAAGAAGATATTTTTAGGCTTCCCCTCTATAGGGCCGCTTTCCGAAAGTAGGGTTAGGGCTGCACTAGTGCGGGTACAGGACTTTCGGTGCAGACCTCTATACGCAATTCCGTGCGTCTTCCGAAAATACAAATAGTCCAGGTAAGGGCCCCTTCTGCAACCACATATTTTGGAAATAACCCCTACTTATTTCCACTAATTTTCAGCTTAGCGTCAAATATATATAGGGTATCATTCTGTAATTATATTTCTATATATTTTCGCTTATTAAGCGAAAACAGACTTAGAAATATCTAAAAATAACTCTCGAGAATTATTTTTAATTAAAATAAGGCTAAGAACGCTAAGAATAGTAGATATCTATAATCGATATATATATATTATTCTCTTTTTTTTAAGAATATTAAGTATAGATAACTTAGACTATAAAGAAGTAATTTTAAAAGTTATTTTTACTATCTCTTAGTATTATTCTTCTTATTTTAATAAATAAAAACGAAGAGCGTTTATTTTTTCTAATTATATCTATATAAAAGAGCTTTTTATTAATTATTCTACTATAATATAAAGCGTTTTTCGTATATTATTATATACTCTAAATTAGTTAAAGAGCTAATTATTTAATTATACTTAGCTAGCTTTATTTAAAGCTATTAATATAACGAAGAAACTCGCTATATTTATATATTTTATAGACTATAATCTTAATAATAATAGGATTAATAATTAATTTTAATACTCTATTAATATTATATCTTAATATTTTTATAAGATATTTAACGTCTTTATTATTATTTATAGATATATAATATAATTATCTAAAGCGCCTTATCTAACCTCTTCTAAAATCCTCTTAAATTCTAAATTTATATTCTATTTCGACGATTATCTAAGAGTACTTAATAAGATATATATTAATATATATATATTAGTAGAAGAGTATATACTATAGCGAAATAAAAAGAGAGAACTTAGTTAGAATATTCTAGCTATATATAATTTTAATATATTATTTCACTATATACTTCTAGAATAGAAAGAATTTATCTATAATATTAAGATTCTATAAAATACTATCTTTAATTAAGAATTCACGATTTCGAAGAATAAATACTATCTCGTCGATATTAAATATTCTAATTATAACTTTTTAATAATATTATATATAGAGATATAATATTATTTAAAAGAATAAAAAGAGATTAAGAAGAAGTTTAAGAATATAAAGAAACTCTTCAATCTATAATACTCTCAGCTACGAAATATTATAGAAAGAATCTTCGATATACTTAAAAGACGCTTTTTATTTATAAACTTTCTAATAGAATTTAATATTTCAATTTAGATATAGATATAATTCGATCTTATAGTTCTATATAACTTTATTACTCTATATTATCTTATAAATAATAAGAATATATATATTACTAAGATATTAGATAGTAATTATATCGACGATTCTAAGTCTTTAAAGATTAGCTTTAAAATTAATACGAGAATAAATACTTTAAAAAACTAACTCGCGGAAAATATATAAAGAAATTATTAAATATATCTTATTTAATAACTAAGATACTTTATTAAATAGCTATATTTTTTATCTATAGCGTATAAAGCCACTTCGCTATTTTAAATACTTTCTCCTATATACTTTCGAGTTATATTTTTTTTCTTTCTAATTTATTAACTTTCTCTTATAATTAATTATTTCTTATATTCTTAGAAAAAGCGATATATATATATACTTTTATTTTATCTAAAAACACGTTTACGGTCTATATAATAAAGCTAGAATTCTTTATATTTATTATAATCTATAATAAAGCCAAAGCCTCCTTAATTACTATCTACGATATCTCTTTTATATATTATTTTTCTTTAATTATACGCTATATAAACTCCTTCTCTCTTTATATAATAACTCTATTTATTTATTTATTAATTTTATTAATAGTTATACTTATATATTATTCTCTAATCTTCTTCTATCTCTTAATAAAAATCGATATCTTAATTATAAAGCTAATATATCTCTTTTTAACTACGATCTAAGATATATTATTATTTAACTACTTTAAATATTTAATATTACTTTATAGAGTACTCGGGAATAGAAGAGAGAAGAAGAACAGGATTTCGAAAAGACTAAGATCTATTAAAATTGCGCTTAGAGAATATATAAACTAAACGTAATTTTTAATAGCTATTCTACCTAGAAATAACTTATCAAATTTAATAATATATTAAAGAGACTTAATTCGAAGTCCGCTTATAAGTCTATTCTTCTAGAAAGTGTTATTTAACTATATATTATTTCTATATCATTATATATACTTATTTATATTCGCTATTAATTATCGTCTATTAATAATATTTATATATTATTATTCCACTCTTAGCTATTTAGCTTATAGCGAAATACTCTTTATAAAGTCTATTTAGCTTTATAATTAATTATCTTTCTCTAATATTAAAACTTATTTATATAATACTCTATTAAAGTTATAGCTTAAATAGTAATTAGAATTATTATTTATACTTTAAATTTAAAGTCGATATCTACTCTCTTATTAAGATAATACTATTATATTATTTCGAGATATAATATTACCTTTATAGTCTAGCTTTAAATTATTAATAATAAGATATTAATATTAATAGATATTATAAAAGTAGACTTATTTAAGATAATAATAAAAGTAATAAGAGTATTAATAATAATTAAAGTCTATATAATAGTAGTAGTAGATATCTCAACTATAATAATATAAAATAATAGAAATTTAATAGTTTTTTATAGAGAAGATAATTTTTGCGACGATTCTAATTTAGCTTTAGAAATAGAGTTATAGAACGGAATCGTATATATATTCTACTTGTTTTAGAAATATCTATAGCGTATTTTCAAGCCTTATTTTCATTAGCCAAGTGGTGGCGTTATTTAGTGGAAATAAGTAGGGATTATTTCCAAAATATGTGGTTGCAGAAGGGGCCCTAAATCTAATCTCTCTCGGGCGGGGCATTACCCGAGGCCTTGGCGCTCAAAGTCTGTCCAGGGACCAGGAGTAATGTACGAGTATTGGGGCAAGAGGACGGAGGTTCGCGACCGACAGTATTATTCTTAGACGTGATATTCATTGTGATCAGACACTTTAAATCTCTTCGCCACAACAGTGGTGACCAAGGTCATCATCTTACTTGCCCTAGTTGCAAGCCACCTGACCACCGCTCACCGCTCACCGCTTCATTAGAAGGCTTGACAGTAACTCATGCAGCCGTTATACTTCTCCCTGCTCTTACCCATGTTTGCTTGGGCAGTCCGCGTGCATCCGGCATCTTTCTGTTCCCCTAGCTACTCACCCTTTTGTAGATATGGCAGAAATCCACCGTTGTTCGTCCTTTCTGTATTACAGTCAGTGTCACCGTCCTAATCGTCCGGAAAGTGAGGAGAGCATGTACCGATCGAAGTGCAAGAGCATCCCAAGAACCGGGATAAGCTGCACCTGGTGCTTCTTATCCTTCTGCTCGAGGAACTGCAACAGTACGTTCTTGAGATAGACATAGTCCATGGTGCCTGGCGGAGGGCCATTGGGCGCATCTACCAACGCGGCAGAGGGTGTCCTGCTTTTCGCTGCTGGTGAGCCTAGGTGTGCTGCCGAGTCGAACGATGAGCGAGAAGAGTGTGCTTCCGAGTCCATGGCTTTGGTCCTGGCTGTTTGAATCTTACCCATCTCATCCGCCATCGACTGCATATGGTCAGTGTATTGAACAACATGGAAATTTGGTGGCATAGAGGAACATACCTTATTAGACTTTTGCATCTTTTCAAGACGATGCTGTATATCTTCTACCGACCTCCGCAGCTCAGCCTTTTGCTTCTCCAGATCCCTCGCCTGCTTTTCGCTCTCATCTAAAGCATCTCGGAGTTCTGCCATCGCCTTTCGTACGTCGTCGACCTCTCTAGTGGACTGCCCTGCACGGTGCTCTAGCTCTTCCCGCCGTCGTTTCCAATCCTTTTGGGCCACCTCCAGCTCTTCCTTATCCTCCTCTGCTCTTTTCAGATTCCTCTCATTATCTCTGAATTTGTTTCGCAGATCTTCCAACTCCCTTGCTCTTCGCCTACCAGCGGTGCTAGCTTCATCCTCTGCACGATCACGCTCCTCAATTGCTGTGTCCATACGCTCTTTCATCTCCCGGGTTCGTGCATCAGCTCTTCCCTCAACATCAGCCAGAAGCTTTCTCATCGTCTCACCCTCACGACTTCGCTCAATCAAAAGGCGATGAGCATCTGCAACCTCCTCGTCCAGGCTTTCGCAACGCTCTCGGGCTTCTTTCATTTGCATAGCCATCTCTGCAGTCTGGTCTCGCATACTAGCCATCAAGCTCTGTGCGCTAGCATACTGTGCGGTCTTGAGATCAAGCTCCTCCTTCAGACCCACGCTTTCGCTTATAATCTTGGAGAATTGCTGCTCGAGCTCTCTTAATTTTGTCTTACTGGCGTTCAATTCCTCTCGTGCCTTCCCAAGCTCTCTTGATAGACGGTCGAGGGATTCCGTTGCCTGGCGTCTCTCTGTATCCAGCCGCTGGACTTCCTGTGCTGCCTTTGAACTTGCATCTTCTGCCTTGGACCTGTTATTGCTTTCCTGATTTATCTTCTGGTTCAAAGTCTTGATCTCCGTCTCTCGATCCGATATAGTCTGCTTCAGTTTTGTGACCTCGGAGCGCAACTCTTCGTACCTAGAATCCAAATTTACGAATGCCGCGTCTTTCTTGCTAAGTGCTTCTTTGACGGATCTCACTTCTGCGGCTTCGATCCTTAGTGCGTTGATCTCTGGTTGTGCCTTCTGCAAAACATTCCTCAGGTCGTTCAGGTCCTTGAATCTAGATGATGCGAGTTGCTGTGCAGCAAAAAGATCTGTTTGCAGCGTATTCGCCTTAGCTTTTAAGTCCTCAAATTGAGCTGCTAGATCTTTGTGCTTCTGCTCTGATCCGGCCGCGCTGGTCGCATGGACACCCCTGAGTTCAGCGATCTCTTTCTCAAGGTTCGTGACAGTAAACGCCATGGCAGTCTTCTCTGCCATCAACTCTTTGACTTGGTCTTTGGACTCGACATGCTCCTGTCCAACGTTCACGAGATCGTCCCGTAGTGTGTCGATCTCTTCTCGTAATCCATCCTGATCTATCAGCTTGCCGTGGATTCTCTCAATAGCTGCATCTTTTTCCTCTATCAAGATGCGCAGTTGGTGGAGCTCCTCTTGAAGCTTGGACACGATATCTGTCTTCAGACTTTCTTTCGATTCCTTAATATCTGTGATTGGCTCCTTCTTCAGGTCTGTTTGCGGTGCCGTGTCCTGTTCAACAGAAGACTTGCCGCCTTTCTTCTTCTTCTTACTTTTCTTCTTACTCGAATTGGATACATTTTGTATGGAGCCTTGATCGTTACTAACGCTCTCAGATCCTTGAATCAAAGGCACCTCACTGTTACCATCTGCTTGACCAGTCGGTCCTGGGCTATCTGGCTTGGGCAATGTTTCGAGCTTCTCGGCCTTCTTCTGCAGAATTTCGATGGCCCTCGACTTCTTTTCAATCACGGCGCTAAGATCCTGGTTCTTCCCCTCAAAATCGGAGAGCTGAGAGCGCAGGCTAATCACAAGGTCGTTCAGTGTATGTATCTTCTTATCGCTCTCCGTGGCGTTTGATCGTAGCTCAGATAGTTTTGTTTCCAATTTGCTAACGTCGGATTGAAGCTCTTCGACCCGCCCTTTGTCGTTCGTGTTCTGGCTGGCTGCTAACTGCGCCCTATCCAATTCCTGCCTTGAATTTTGCAATTGCGAATCAAGTTCGGTGATGCGGTCAGAGCATTCAGAGCCATGCTCAGCTTGCAGATCTTGTAGTCTTGTCCGAGCTTCTTGCAAGTCGGCGCGTAATCGCTCGGACAGCTTCTCTGTTATTACTCTCTGCTCTTTCATGTCCGATTCTGAGCGGTCTTTGCTGTCTCGAAGACCATTGAGTTCCCGTGTCGCTTCCTCCAGTGTTTGGACCATGCTTTGCGTTGACTCTCTAGTAACGGCAAGATCCCCTTTCAAGGTCGTTACCTCGTTTTCAAGAGCATTGATCTTCTCCTGGCGGTCTTGAAGCTCGGTTCCCAATCTAGGAACCTCGCCGTCATAGGAAAAAAATTCTTCCGACCCTTGGCGAGCTTTGGGAGAGTCCGCTGCTTTTTGCTTTGGGGAAAAAGGAGTCATGCCAGGTGCCGAGACTGTGGGTGAGTTGATTGAAGCTGGTGAGGACTTAGTTGTTACGCCTAGAGGGTCTCTATTGGTGATCTCTTGCATTGAGGCTTCATCATCAGACTGCGAACCGTTCGCTAACCTTTCGCTTCCTTTGGGATCGGCCTTGGTGCTTGCCAAAGACTTAAGGTTGGCCACCTCATCCCAAGCTTCGTTGGTGCTTCTTTCTGCCTCGCTCAGTCTTTGTTTGAATGTGTCCCTTTCGCTTGAGACTCTTTTAAGTTCATCCAATACCATGTCCCCTTTCAGATTGACTTGATTCAAATACTCCACGAATGCATTTGGGTCGCTAATTGATGTTAAAGGCGTATTTTCTCGAAGAGATGTTTCAAAGGGCTCGATGGTGAGGACTCTCGCATGAGCAACGCGATAGGACCTAAGCAGCTCTTGGAGCTGTTAGCAACGGTCTCGGACAGTTGGCAATCCTGAACACACCATGATATCTTGACTCGTATTTTTCAAGCTTCCGGAGCTTATCGCGTATATCTGTAGGTAGATCTGACGAAGCACTAGATTCTCCGGCTGATGTAGACGTTTCATATGTTTCTTGGCTACTTTGTTGGGGAGCAATTTCCTGCATGTTCTTGATGCTACCATTCTGATTTGATTGAGGCTTCAGAGTTCCAGACCTCCCCAGATCTTCGTCCTCGATTGTAAATTCAGACTCGAAATCTGCAGGGTCGGGCGCCTTTGCTGGAGGATCTCCATCCTGCCGGCCTCTCGTTCCTTGACGGGAAACCCTTTTGGCTGGAGAGATAGCCCGCGAATCAGCTCTCCTGGGATTTGAATTTGATCTTGAAGGAGAGGCTTGGGCTTGACGCTGGCGAGCTTGTTCCTGGGCAATCGTGGAGTCGATTGCTCCTCTTATGCGCTGGGTAACTGTTAGTGAATGGTGTAGCCAGTGAGATCAAGCCTTCGCTGACCTGGAACATATTGCCAGGATATCAGCATTGTCTCGAGTAGTGAGATCTAGTTATGAGATAGATCATAGTCGAACTGAACGATGGCCAAAATCGCTCTCCTCGCTGTCATCCTGCAAGCAAAACAATTGGCTCTACCTCGGCAATTAGCATACTCAAAAGTCTTTGGATTTCTTGGCATTGTGTCCTGTCACGCAACGCATCGATCCAGATTAACCTTTCTCCCCCTATGAGTCAGACTGTACGAATCTCAACGGCTTTCGAGTCACAAGATGTCTAGTCGTAATATTGCATATGAAAGATATAGATTTGAATTACTGGTTTTGGAGGTGCCCTCAGGCGGAATGACCCCGCTTCGCTCAAGATCTTAAGATATATGTAACTCTTTAATGTAGTCGTTTTCTCATAGATTTCTAACATCTTAGCAGCGTTGAAATCGCAGCGATAAGTGGTATAATTCATTCATAGAAATCTTTACAATGTGGTTTGTAATTGAGAAGTCAATAACTTGGAATTATGCTTGAACACAATGCCAAGAAATCCGTAGACTTTTGAATACGCTAAATTGCTTCAACCTAAGGTACGTACCTTACGAGCCTACCTTTACCTAAAGGTACCCGGCACTTTAAACCACGCATTCTCGTGAGTGAACTCCGGGCGGTGACCTTACTATATTTTCATGTAGAGTCAAACCATGGTCTCCTTCTGGCCATGGAAGGCATGTTGCCCATAATCACAACGGGGATCCTTTGACTGACTGCTCCAAGGGCGACGACAACTCACCGGCCTCGTTTGAGAAGATCCTGTCAAATCTTTCCACCAAGATATCCAAAACGAGCAGCAGACTCGATGGCCTTCGACAACGTTCAAGGCGTTTGAAGGTTCTCTGGACTCTGTATGCCGGTTTTGCATACCTACTATGCACTATCATCCTTATACTCGTCGTGGGCTGGAGGAAGTGGGGTCCAACAGAATATACAGCAGTCGCCGGCGGCCCCTTCATGTATAGTACCTGCGACTTGCTCTTGAAGAGATGTGCCTAACATTCTATGGAGTGTATACCTAGTCAGGCTCGGCTTAGCGACTTATTATGAGTATCGAACCTCGAGCATACAGAGCCATCTAGACGAACTGCAAAAGCAGAGAGATTCTACCATCGAGAAGCTCAAGGCAGCCACCAAGTATAATGACACGCAAGATTTGCTCAAGAAATACGGCGGAACACCAACTCCAAAGACAAAGCCTGCAGGGCCCTCTGAGCGTAAGACGACTCCAAAGCAGGGCAACGCGCCGAAAGATGGGAGAAAAACAGTTGTGCCGCCTCCAACGGCGAATATTCCAGGCCGTAATGGACCTGTAACACTCACGAACATGCCTCAGCGCACAATACCTCAAATCAGAAGCCCTTTAAGCCAAGATGCTTCTTACGCGGCGTTGGGAGCAACATCGCCTACCCAGGGGCCCGTGTCTTCCCAAGATGTTTCCGCGGAATTTGCGCCCAACGCTTTCTCAGCCGCGCCACAATACTCTCAAGCTGATGAGGGATCACGATGGTATGATCGAATCATGGATGTGCTGCTGGGAGAAGACGAAACGTTGCCGCGAGCTCGTTTGGCTTTGATCTGCAGCAACTGTAGGCTCGTAAACGGCCAAGCACCTCCAGGAGTGAAGCGGTTAGAAGATGTTGGCAAATGGCGATGTGGAGGCTGCGGTGCTACGAAGTATGTATGTTTCATTTTGAAAGATATTTCCCTAAATCAATCCGGCAGTATTTGGGCTACAAGCCATATGTTGGGATAAATGAGATACCTTATCTGTCTGAGTTCTTCCGATCGTCTTATGGCGTTCCCTTCGAGTTTTGCTTAGAAAAAGGAGATGCTGACTCCCAAACCCCGTTTAGCGGGGAGGAGAGTGAGACGAAGAAGATTGTTGCAAGCATCGAAAAGCAGGCGTCTGCCGAAGCGAGGCATTCTGAGGAAGAAGAAGAAGCCAACTCGGGAATAAGATATCACGGTGTGAAGCATAAAGACGCTCCCGCTACTCAAGATAATGGTTCTGAAAGCGATGTTACGCAGTATTCGCCTGAAAGCTCGGAGTCAATGCAATACTTTCAGCAAAAAAGGGACAATATCGCAGAGCCGGAGAACCCAAGACGTCGGTCGACTCGATCCAAAGCAAGTGGGACGAAGGCCAGCTAGAGTGCTCATTACCTAAATGTACATTCCTTAGGAGACGACTTGCTGCTTGGGCACTGTCAACGCGTGAGCGAGGGCCTAGAGATTGAGATCGCTTTTATAGGATCACCCTGAAAGGTAACGGATAGAAGACGACGTCGATCAGGCACAAGGTATTTGGAAGAGATGCAAAAAGACTTAGCTTGCCCAGATGAATATTAGTCTCGAAATTACGTACCGCTGCCACCGCTGCCGGTATAACTCCGAGTCTCAAGCAACCAGGGAACTGTTTGCAGCGGAAACATCAGTACTTCGGAACACACATCCCTTGAGGCTTAGCGTACCAGGGGACAGGCCGTAGTGATACAATGATACTCCAGCTTTAAGGTCTGGCTATCTTGGATTCTCGGGCGCCTGCTTACGTTTGTGGCTTAATGCGGCCAAACCGCCTTTTGAGATCAATTACTGATGCTACGTAAATTGATGGTGGTTGATTTTGTGGATGTATGCCGTGGAACAGGAGTTCGACTCCTCGAGCCACAAGCCCCTTGAGTGGGTTCCAATGCGATGGCACACCTATGGTGTGGCATAAAGGACAAATCTGGTTTCCACTGCTGTCGAAGGTATGATAGAGGAAAGAAGTTCAATTGATTGGACTCGTCGTTGCACAAGGGGTGAAGGTTTGTGCGAGACCAGTATCATTTAGCCTTCGTTCTGCTTGCCAAGAGAGACTCTAGTTTTTGAATCTTCATCCTTTGCTTGTGAATTTCTGTGTGCCCCATGATTTCTTCTGCCACCTGTCTCGTTTGCCATACGTCTGTCTTTGTTTGCAGCGCGGTGAGCGAAGCTGCTCCGGTATTTTGGCGCTTTCACCTTGTCTGTTTCCTTGCTGTGTAGGCCCTCAAATGCTATCAGACTTCCACCACATTTACCTTCAGCCTTGGTGGATTTGACAGTGTGCAAATTCGGTGTCGCAAGCGTGTTGATCGCGGTGAAAGCGTGCTGTTTTGGCTGCCAGTCCGACTCTGCGTCTATTTGTACCTGACTATGCCCTGATCTTGTTTCGGGGACTAGAGATTTCTTGTCTTTGGAGCTTGCAAAGTCTCTTATGGCCTTTGCAACATCTACAGAGAGCTTGGTGGCCGCGATTTTAATTGTGCCTCCTGCACGGTCAATCTTTTCAGAGAGCGCAGGTCTCAGATCATTGGCGATATCTACGACGCTGTTCCTGGTGGTTTCAAGACTCGGGTTTTTTCATGCGTGATTCATGGTCATTCCAACCGATTGGTAAGTCGTTGGCGGTACATACTTGTGTTGCCTGCTGCTCGGGTCCTGCAAAGGTACTTGTTACCATGCTGGACTCACCACTCGGCTCATTTACAGTCCTTTGTTGACGTACCCATTTGCGCCCACACATGTCATCGCCGTCGACGAGTCCGTAGCCCTCCTCAACAGATAGCTCGCTTGCCGCGCTTACTGGCCTAAGACTTCGAGACCTAGGCATCTCTTCACAGCTTATGGCTTCCGACTACTGGATGGTCAGTATCTGGTCGTCATGTTTCGTCTATGGACACATAATATACCACTTTAGTCGACGAGACAAGATCTGGCTGTACGCAAATGGTCTGAAGTTATACGAGTGTTATCAACACACTGAATGGTTGGCTAGAAAAGATGAGGAGCAGTTGGGGGCGAACACAACGAAGCTTCTCGATATCAAATCTTTTGGCAGCTCAGCAGAACAATCAACTTCCGAGTCTGCTAATGCTGGCAATGTGGAAGACGTGGGATGATTGCCTTCATCATTTTCGAGCCAATCTCAGAAAGAGAAATGGGGATTCACGAAATTGTTGTCTGATCTAAAGCTGTGGTCAAGCGGCTTTGAACTGGCAGTGTTTTGATGGGCGAAACGGTGCCAAACCATATGTGAGACGTTCACAGCAGCTCTTGACGGCGAGGTTTTGTGGCAAAGGCTGTGTAGCGACCAACCAAGCGTCTTGACAGCCCTTCTGGGTAAGGAAAAGAAAGTCGCCGTTGGTAACCAATATTCGTGATTTTTTCATTGAAAGCTTTGCATTGACACATTCCTTAACCTTGTCTGAAGTCGCTAGATGACTGTTCCTCAGTACAATTTAATAGATCCCAGCATCGCCTCCAGTAAAGCATATCGCTTCCCAAACCTTCTCCCCGAGTCTATACTTAACCAAACCCGCAAAAACCATCAAGTCTCTTGCACTGCCCAAAAGCTCGTCGCTAATTTCTTTATTCATCCCTCCCTCTCCGCCTCCGTACTGCCGCGAGGCTAATAACTCTCTCTGCTGCCCTATGCATGTGATGGTCCAGAGAAGCAGAGGACCAATGTTGCGGGATATCACTGGAGCAAGCTCGTTAAAGTTGTTGGCGCACGCACGGATGACTGGGATGGAGGCATGGGCTTGGAGGGGTAGCAATTTAAGAGAGTCGATAATCTGGAAGACATCGTTAGTCAAGAAACGGGTAAGCAAAAATTCAGGCATAAGGAAATCTTACGTCAATGGCTTCCGACCAGTGGCCTGCAGCAGTTCTGGCTTTTGCCTCAGCCATCCCTATGAGCATATCACACGCGTCACGATTGCTCTCACGGATCTTCTGACTACACATTGCGTTGTTCCCGTATAGGCGAATCATGTTGCGGGCCAGCAGAACTGGATCATCAACAGAGGTCAAGCTCAATGTACCGGCATCAGTTTGCTGATTATGTTCCTGTTGAGCGCTCGTTCTCGGCCTTGATGGTTGCAGACGCATTGGTTCTTGACCGATCTCGACGGCGACGGCTTCAGAGAGAGTCCGGTTCACAATGGAAACTACATTATCATAATCCTCAGCCAGATGGTAGAGCAACACTGCGTCGTTGACTCGGCCGTTGTCATCTGCAACACTCGCTGCTTGGATTGTGACGACTCGGAGCAGTTGTTCTTGGTCAGCTAACGCGATAAGTTTCAGGCGCTTTTCGATGGCTCCTTTCAACCTTGTCCCATCCGCGCGTACGTCACCGAGCAGTTGCGCAAACTCCCGTGTCTCAAGAACCAGCTCACGCAGAGCCTCATGGCATAAGGATGCTTGTGATCTGCCCATTGCTCCTGGAAGGCCAGCATTGAGACAGATCAACGTTAGATAGTCGACAGCGGCCTCGGCGTTACCTGCTCGGAAGTCGCGAGTATAGAAGCCAATCATGCGGCCAAAGCTGATCTGAGGAAGCTCCTTGGTGTTAAAAGTCACTGGCGTATATTTAGTTAGGAGTCATAGTTGTGAACATATAAGCTTACGAAGTTCTGTCTCATTGACTGAAAAGTCTGAAACACGCAACAACCCGTAAAAGTCAAGGGCAATAGCGAAATGTACAGCAGCGGCATAGGAGTACGAGTACAAGTACGACACCGCCTGCTCGAACATGCCTCCCAAGATCTGCAGGTAGAAGTACGTGCCGTAGCCTCCTATACCCTCTGCTCCTTTGGAGAAGTGGCGTTGGCCAATTTCGCGAATAGTCTCTCGTACTTCTTCGAGGCCAAAAACGTCGCCAGCGCTTTCCTCAACACGATTGACCTCCCTTGCGAGGCTGAACTGGAGCCAGATCCAATCTTCAACTCCTTGGCTGATGCTATCAATACTTCGTTTGGTCAGCTCGCAACGACCGATAATTTTGTAACAAGCTAATTGATATGGATCAGTTGCATTGTCTGGAGCAACGCGAGTTTGCGCAGAGTATTCTCGGCTGATGTGATCATGGACTTTCCTATCAAGCCTTCTGTCTGGGTTCCTGGCGTAGGTAGTAATATAGTTCAAGAAGTTTCGATCGATCGTTCGGAACGCTGTACCGTTAGCAACGACATAATCCGCAGCCTCTTTGACGAGACCACTCCTTAAGAGAAAGAAAACCAAAGGCCAAGGATATTCGTCATTCATGGTACGTAGCTCAGAGCCATCCGCAAAGAGGTCCCTCCTCGCTGCACGGATCCTGATGTAAGCCCGGACTTTGTTGATAGTCGTTGGAACACCTCCAATGTTGGCCTCCTTCGGATTTCTAGTAACGAGGTCCTCGAGATCGTGCAAAAAGCTGTGGGGTGTTAGTTCTGATTGGATTTGGGTGGGAAAGATCACATACGACTTCTCTAAGCAACGTCTTGAGCCATCTATGATCCTCTTTCGTATATTCATAGACTTTGCAGAGTTAGGAACTTCATCGAGGTAATCATCAGCGAATTGCCGTTCCTTTGCCCCAGTCTCTCCGACAATCTCGATCAATGCATCATATGAGTCTGCGAGCTGCTTCGGGGACTGGTTGCCCCAGTCAGTTTGAGAAAGGTTCCTGAACGCTCGTGTCCTTACCTCTCCTCCCGGCTGACTCTCAATGCCTTTCAATTCTTGAAGCACAGGGTATGAGCTTTCGTCGAGTCGTGCGCGGTTCAGCGTTTGCACTTTCTCCGCGAACTTGCGCTGCTTCTCCCTTGTGAATCGGCCATCTTGGATTGCTGGTGCTGGTGCGTTTTTCTCTGCGACATCCGCGAAAAGGGTCGCGTTCGCAGAGCCTACCCCTGGAGTACCTATAACAGACTTCTGGATACTCGACTGACCAAAGATACTTCTGTTGAGACTCGATTGACCTGGACGGTTGGCATTGTTTGTCCGTCCTCTTCTTGTCGATTTGCCAAACCTTCCTCTTAAGCCAGGACCGCTTGCCACGTCATCAAAAACTTCTCCATGCTTAGGCATAAGCCCAAAGTGCTCGTAAATCTTTTTCCGCTGCAGCTCCCAATTGATGTCAACATTTTCTTCAAGATAAGCATCGAAATTTCTTTGGGCTCGTTCCAGACCTTCAGATATCATTCTGAGTGTAGATTGCTGCTGTAACTGCTCGACGTGTTTGTGCGTGTCAGGATCCCATTGTGGAGGCGGATGCGAATTTCCACTGGAGGGCGCTTGCGCGGCCAGAGAGTTGAGATCTCGCTGCGTCGTGCCAGGGATGATGCCAGAGGCAGCGAGAAGATAGTGCGCACTACTGTCCACCGCTCTACCTCGGTGCGTTTGTGTACCGACACTTCCCAGCTCCCTCACTCTCTTTGCAATATCGCCGAGACCTAGTTGCAAGCTTGGCAGGTCTCTAAAGCCAGGTCCTCCATCAGCATCATGGGTCCTCTTCCTTGCTTTCTCGAGCAGGTTGTTAAAATAGGCTGGTTGCGAAGTCACTTGTCCTCCTTGCGATTGTTGACCTACTTGCTGTTGCTGCTGTCCCTGGGCTGCTTGTCCCGACTGGTCGTTTTGTTTCTGTGGTTGTGGTTGTGGTTGTGCGGCGAAAAGGGAAGGGCCAGCAGGTTGCGTTGTAGCTGCATTGCCCTGAGCGCCTCCAAACAAGCTAGACGTCTGCTGAGGCAGCACATGTAACGCTGAACCAGTGCCGAAGAGCCCACCGCCGGCGGTGCCCGTCTGCTGTTGTGGTTGTGACGAGCCGAAAAGGTTTGGCTTCTGATCGCTTCCAGGACTGGAAAACAGAGAAGATTGAATTTGAGGTTGTGAAGCACCAAGGCTGCCAAAAAGGTTGGTTGTCTGTCCTGAAGATTGCTGAGGTTGTGAAGTGTTCCCGAAGAGGCTGCTGGTCGGTGCAGCTTGGGATTGGGCAGATGTGGCAGGGTTGAGGTTGCCAAAGAGGCTGGACGTAAGCTTCGGTTGCCCGAATATTGAAGACATGGTGAGGGAGGGGCCAATATTGCTCTGTATCGAACTTTTACATTGTTTTGTAGTCCACACGTCCACTGGGGAGACCGGGAGACGTGAAGTTTACTTTCGTGTTAGGGCTGCAGGTATTTACGAGTAGCCAGGTAGCGTACTCACAACCCCTGCGAAAGCTTGGCATCAGATCTTCCTCATCACAAAGTTCACAACGCATGTAATACAATGAAATAGTGTATAGATTTTCTTATTGGGTGTATAGAAACCCATTATGCCTGTATTCCAGTCTAAGAAATTCCGATCCAGTTCCTATCATCATAGCTTGGGCGCTTTCTACAGGAAAAATCTCAATAGCCATCCTTTTCTCCTCTTCGGCCTTCCTTTCATCTTCACAATCGTTGCGGGTATGTACATTTCACGAGCCTATCTTTTATCTGCCCTATCCTGGATCACCTTTCCAGTTGCAAGACATGTTCCAAGAGCAGAAGGCTCTTAAGTCCCCTTCTGACTGTCTTGGTTGCTCGGCGTTCGTGCTTCGAAGAAGTAATGCTGACTCCGAAATTTCCCTTAGGCTCATTCATACTCACACCCGCCACTGCGCTCAGATACGAACGACATGATAGAAAAGTGCAGCAGATGACCAAGGAAGAGGAGTTGGGCATCGGCAAGGATCGGCGGAGAGTGGATATCAATGAAGAGTATTATCGTTTGGCTGCCAAGGTCAGTTTCACATCTCGATCGTTGGGGACACTTGCAATGCTGAATGGAGTCGCAGGATCTGGACGATTGGGAAAACAAAAGGGTCAAAAGATTACCAGGCGAGAATGATGGAGTATGATGCACCATGCCACCTTTGAGAGTTAGAGCTCTACAACAACCTACGCATTTCGTCGGCTATGGTGCTATTCGACCCACCGCACATAAGTTGCTGTTGAGGGTCGTAAAACTGAAGGAGTAGCCTGGGCAGTGCTCAGGCTTTTTCTCTTGCACGTGTTCCCCCGATACCGCCCAGGCGACCTCAGGCACGTGCGTGCTAACCCACTAAGAGTCGCGACCACACCGGGAAGTTTGACTTCATTTATATTGCTGAGGAGGTGAAGAGGAGTCAGAGGCAGAGAAGGATAAGGCGGAATAGCAGGGATCAAGACGAATATAACAGTCACCCAAAACTCCGTTCAGGCTCTATGGCAATGATCAAGAGCTTCAGTCACCAGGGTCATCGCGACGTCATTGAATGGATGCAATCGTGGTGTACTAAGGTACTCATGTATGGCTAGCAGCCATGCAAGCCGTCAGAAAAGTTTGCTGTCTAGGGCGGTGACCAATTATTACGCGGAATTAGGGTATCATACCCAGAAACGTTGTTCGAACGTGAAACCACTCCGAAATTGAACATTAAAGGGCGAGATGACTCCTCATTGGTGTTGAACACGTCGTATACAACGCGTTGTTTATCATTAAAAATTTTAACACGTTAGGGAAATGTACCACTTCGACTGCCCCGATTTTTGGCATCGAGGCATCTTGCCTGCAGCCAGTAGAATGGACTGGCTCCTTGATGCTCTCTTCCAGTCCTTCACACCTCGGCACCATCGGTCTCTCTGATCCTTCACCTACTGGGAGCTACTGGGAGCTACTGGGAGCACAATCCCCAACTTGCATCGCAGAGGGAAAGCCTGATTTCTGCACTCCTGACATCTGATGATAGTGCTCAAATTTCACCTGAGGCAAGGATGTCTTGGCGTTACTGGGCCTTGAACTCGACTTTGGATCTGTGATCCTTAATGTCCCCACTTTGGGTGGGAGACTGCCCTACTTATTGGCTGTCTATCCCTGCATGTCATACGCATTCTCTCTTCATTCAATACATCGTTCACATCCAACCAGATCTAGACCTCGCTCGCTTATGCCCTACATAAAGGAACATTTCAGAATTTGTGCTCCCTTGCTCCATGGTTTCAGAACACTGGGGACCTTAAGAGCATCCTCTCCAACGCAGCAGTCACGTACCCTATACACCAGTAGAAAGAAAAGTTCAATGCCCACCATTAGTCTGCGCAGCTGTAGCAGCTGCTACGGCCTGAGCGGCTACGGCGTTTGTATCGGCTTGCACAATGACTGCTTGGACGATCTGCTGCTCTTCCGGATTGAGGATCTTGGTGAGATTATCATAGAGCTGGGGTTGCTCCTGTTGCAGTTCTTGAGACAAGCGTGTCAGTGAGCATGAACATAGGTCATCAAGAAGGATGTGCGTACTAAACAAAGTTCCTTTGAATAGTCCGTACGGTTCCACTTTGTCAAGAGGAGTCTCAAGCAAGCTCTCCTCTTCTAGCTCGTCGTCGGATTCGTCTTGTGCGGCACCGAACTTTTCGGACTGTTTCTTACTTTCAGCCGCGTCTGAACGCAAATCCACCAATTGACTCACCTCTTCTTTCAGAAACTCCAGATAAGCGGCACTCTCGTCCTTGACGTCCTCGGCATCCTCACCTTCGTTGGTCCATATCTCTCCGTCCCACTCTTCTTGATCGTCATCGTCGTCATCGTCATCATCGTCATCATCATTGAGGGTGAAGTCCCCTTCCTTTGTAGCCTCCTCACGGTCTGCACGCTGTCAGCCATCTAACAAATGCAACAGAGTTGATGCTTAGCTTACTCTTTAATGCCGCTGGGAGGGTCTGAAACAAGCGGACCACGCCCTGCAATAATCTCGGCCAGCCTTGTTGAACGCTGGTGGGTACTTCATTGGCGTTCAGTGTTAGTAGGGAGCTTATCGCGACAATAGACAATTTCTTGTCGTGGACTCGTGTGAAGCTCTCAATATTCGAAAACCAAGAGCTAAAGAACTTGTTGGTCCATCCATTTGACTCTAAGACATGCAGAGCGATCACTGGATTGTAGTAGAGGGCGTTTATAACCATTTCCATAAGGTGTATTCTGTAAGATTTGACCTTCAGCTCGTTACTTGATAGCATCCTCATAGCTAATTCCACGAAGGTGGGAACGAATCGGTCAACATGTCCCCGAAGATTGAGCATGATTGCTTCTGCAAGCTTGCAGCCGCAGATTCGGTCCATACCTCCGACCTTTTCGTCGTGGAATATGTCCGATACCATACCAACGAGAGCTTCGATATATGTGGGGGTCTGGACCAGCGTTTCTGCCCCATACGAAACGAAATTATCCAAGGCGGGGAGCATGTCTTCCAGGTATAACTCTGCACCGGACTTGAAGGTTTTGTGCATTAACACGAAAGCTTGCCACATTGTAGGTGACACTGATTTAGCCGAGAAAGTGCAGCTGTCAATGATCTCGAATACCTCATTGTACAAATCGAAGAGCTTGTTCTCGAGGGTGATCTGAATCACTGGCATTAGAATGGTTTCTAGGTGCATTAAAACATCCGGTGTTGCCTCCAAGGTAAGAATGAGAGTACCAATAGTTTGAAGAACGCCAAGCGCGGTAATGCTCTTGTCGTCTAAGAAGTCTCCATAGGTCTCGTCTTCGTCTTTGGCGCTCTGCTTTTCTAATAGTTCGCGGACGATCCGAAGGTACGTATCCCGCAATTGCTCGCTCAGTGCGACTGCGAAAGGGGTGAGCTCGGCGGCGAATTCTTCAACGAAATCCTCCATAACATTAGCTAGCGCATCTACGTCAACTTCATTAGCCAGCTTCAGTAATTGCTGCATTATTTGCGGTATGTTTTGTTGCATAGAAGCCCGAATGACTTCGTGTCTGATGAGAGGTTGAAGGGCGAGGGCTGCCTCTACGCGTACTGGCAGCGCAGGATCGGCCATCGATTCGAGTATGTTTCGGTAGATGATGAGCAGATTGCTGGGGTCCTTAAATTCAAGTTGCTCAAATTTGCCCAACGTGTCGCAGGCTCGTGCCCGAAGAAATCCATGGGGACTGCGGAACTCTGGGAAGACATGCCGGACAAAGAAATACTCGACTTGATCAGCTATTGGACTTTTTTTGCTCAGAATGACAGAAGCCAACGTTCCGATCATGCGGAGTGCTCCTTCTTTCTCTCGAGCGTTCTTCTGATCGTCTGGAGCAGATTCGTACTTGTTGACGACGCCGTTGACAAAGTTCAAAATTGAGAACGTCTGTTTCTTGCGGCTTTTAGTCAATGAGACTAGGAGATTAGTCGCAGCAACATCAGGCGCTGAGACTTCTTCATAGAAATTCAGCTTGCGATGAAGGTATTCTGGAGGATCGGAGTCAAAGAGCTCAATGTCTTCATCGGATTGGCAAAGAATTGGAAAGAACACGTGGGAGATGAGGGTATCCATGTGCGGTTTGAGGTGATTCCACATTGACTTTGGCTTCACGCACTCGTCCAGAAAGCTTAGCGTATATGATAGCGATGGCTTGCTGAGCCAAGTTGTTTTGGATGCCCACTTCTCGATTGATTGTAAATATCCTTTGAGGATTTCAGGAGCGAAATTCGCAAGAAATGATTTAGAGAATTCCACCATCTCTGGAGAGGCATTTTTCTGGTTAGTGCTGGGGCTGCCGTATCTTGAGACCATTCAGTAATCGCCCATTGACAGAATTTAGCACCTTGATATTTACTACATACCGTACAAACAGCCGATTGAGATTTGCATACGCCCATTTCTTTGACTTCCAGAAATGATTTCTTTCTCGCTCGTCGTAGTCCTCGTCAAGGGCGTGGCCTGGAGCCTCTTTGGCGACGATAGTCAGGAACAGGGTACACCAACCAACCATTCGGTCTTGATGCATCAGGTATCCAGGTAATTCGAACTTCATGCATGTTAGCATGCCACTGGTTGTAGGCGTGTAGAGGATCGACCCACATAGATCGCATGTTTGTACGCTTTCATGATGATGTGTAACATTTCCCATGCCTCCACGCTTCTTTCTCCCACCAGTCGTGTGGCAATACCCAGCAGCTGTGGGAAAGATGCCTCAACAATTTGGTTGAAGTTCCCCCTGTTCTCTCCTCCCTTAAATCTATACATCCGGCATATTGCTAGCATACAATGTAAGCCTGCGAAGACGGAGTTTGCATCGTTTGTATTCAACAGTTGCATCGTTATATCTAGGAAGTTGGGCCATTTGGCAGGAAAGTCGTAGGATAATATTTTTTGTAGGATTGGTATGAGCTGTATCCGGACTTGTGGTGACGAAGAGGCTAGTATAGGTAGAAGACGGTTCCGCAGGTCGAGCTTCTCATCTTCTGGTATTTGTTTGTGTGCTGCAGAATCTTCGCTCGGTTGCCATGCTCTGGTGACTCGGTTTTTGAGGTATACAACAGCTGTATATGAATTAGCGGTGTCACTGTAAAGGCAGTCGGAAGGCGTACTGGAAAGACGTATGCTGTTGTCCTGCTCCGCCTGTAGTATGTTGAGAAGAGCGTTGGTAAAGCCTGGTTGTTCTTCTGCCTTGGAGGGGGCATGTCAACACATTGTGAGAACAAGAGCACCAGGGAGCTTACATATCTCAAGTCTAATTCAGCTTGACGTCTCGCATCTGCATTTGGGTCCACTGTCGACCGTATCCGGTTTCGAAGGAGCGTGACATCCATCCTGTCTTATGTCTGGCGCGTCAGCGCGCCCAAGAGAGCGCAACGGAAGCAAGGTTGAGGGCGTGTGGGGGGTGGGCGTGGACTGAACGGCGGTCTATTCCACGTAGGGTGCTTAAGACTAGGACAGTCAAGGGTCAGAATAGCGCGCTCAAACCAAACTGCGAATGCAAGTCAAAGGCTGCGTGGAGTTTAGGGACAACATGCACTTGTTTTGCGCGGACTGAGGAAATGTTGTTGCACGAGAAACGAGGTGCAACCACAGTAGTGAGCCGCCAAGATTTCGAAAATGTCGACTATCATCTCCTTGTGCTACAATTTTCGCAGGAACCAACCTCACAACATCATGTCTGATCAACCATTTACATTGTGCCAACGTTCTCACTCCATCAGTTACATGGTTTTATTGCCTACCTCAATGTAGGAGGTGTTGGTAACACATACAATACAGCAGAGAACTTCACATGATCATTGCTACACATCCATCTCTCACATATAGAGCGAGGCGACCGCTGTGATGTCGCGTTTGATCAGCTCTTGCGCAGTTTGCATCTTTGTGAAGAGCTCAGGGTCTCCAATGATCCTCGCTGCGTTCTTCACCTCCCTACACGTCTCGTCCAATCTCGTGATTACGCGGACGATCGTTCCCTCCAGCACATCCGTGAGGTCGGTGATTCGGTTGAATGACATCCCCCTGGCCCACTCATACACCACCTCCACGAGACCAAACCGAGGTCGACTCACAAAGTCATTCGAGTCATCGCTTGAGAGAATGACTTGATGCTGCGTCTGGAAAGCGTTGACTTTTTCAGATATAGCAATGATCGTCTCCTTACCTTTTTCCAGATGTGGAGTCAAGGTGGGCTCGGCCTCGGTCTTTTCTTGGAAGACAAATGCTGATAGAAGAGCGACAATCTCTTCTGGTTCGAATTTTGCAAGCACATTTTCGAGTACAAGCTCAGTAAGGACAAGCTCGTCAGCCGAATGAATCTAGACATCTTTCGTCAACGACGGTCAAGAAGATGCATCACAGGTTCAAGCTTACTTCACAGGCTACCTTGCCTTTGAGCTCAACCCTTGAGTGGTGGTCGATGAACCCCAAATCTTTCAAGACAGATATTCGCTGTTCGTAGTCGGGAAGGAGCTGTAAGTTCTGATCCGACATTAGTTGCCTCAGCTGTGATATATTCTCTTTGACGAGCCATTCATCATGACACATAGAGAACTACAACAAATCAGCATACACATGGAAGTTTTAGAAATTCAGTGCCTTACGTGCTTGACAAAGTTCGGGCACTCGAGCGCACGAGTTTGCTGGGCTTTGGTGGCTTCTTGCTTGCGATGTTCCAGTATCTCCCGTGTCTGGAGCTCCTTCATCCGACTCCAGTCCAGTTCGTCCCAATTAGGCTGGTCCCATGCTGCACAGATCTTCGCCACTTCCCCTGCTGCGATCTTTGTCGCTTCTTCACTGTGTTTTAGTAATTTATCGGTCCCAATCTACGATTTGGTTATCAATACCTTTCTTAATCTGCAGATGCCAGGTAGGTCCTCTAACCTGTACAATCGTTTTGGTCACAGAGTCAATGTCACTCAAGGGGATCTTGAGGACCTTGAGCTCCATCTCTGCAACCTCTGTAGGTAGCTTTGCGAAAAGGGGGCGAAATTTAGGAAGATAGGGTAAAAGATCGCCCGGATTACGAGTTGGGTTTTTCGCTCCTAGAGAGAGAAGCTCGAGGGTCGGAGCAAGGCCCTTGCTCACGCCTTCGCGTAGAAGGATTCCAGCTGTATGTATACCGTTCTGAACTTCAATTAGCTCCATCGGCCTAATTTTGTTGTATGAAAGATTTTTCACCTTTCGAAATACAACCAAGCGCTTGGCAGATAACATCCGCCTGCCAACAGGAGATGCTAAAAGTGCAAGGTGCACGTCTGCAGTGGCTAGCAGGTATTCCATGGCCGCGTCGTGACACACGTCGATATCGATATCGCAAACTTCGCAAGGTTCACGTTTGATCTTGGCCAAGTCCAATTCGGAGAGCTTGATCTGCTTTTCTTGCTCGGGGAGCAGCGCCTGGGTTGCATTTTCACTGAAGCTTCTTTTGATCATCTCCTCAATCTTTAGTGCCTCTACTCTGAGTAGGTTGAGGATCATGTTGTAAGTAAGACGAAACTGAGATCGTAGTTTCGTGGGGTCCCCAAGAATCATCTGCTTCAGCGTGGCAGCAGGCGGAGCCTCGTCACTGTTAGAGTTGACGATAACTACGCTGCCAACGGGGTCGATTCCGCGCCGACCAGCTCTACCTGCCATTTGCGTGTATTCGCCGGGCAGTAGATCTCTAAAGGCTCGGCCATCATGCTTGCGGAAGCCAGAAAAGACCACTGTACGCGTTGGTAGGTTAAGACCCATAGCAAAAGTTTCCGTAGCAAACAAAACTTTCACAAGTGTCTTTGCGAAGAGGATTTCAACGACTTCTTTAACAATTGGTAGAAGACCACCATGATGTACGGCGACACCCCGACTGAGCAGTTCCCGTAATCGCCTGATTTGGGGTAGAAGACGATCCTCTGGCTTGAGCCGAGCAATTGATCGCTCGATTGTCATGTGTATCGCGCTCTTCTCCAATGCAGTACAGAAGTCTAGATTTGACAAGGCGTCGGCATTTTGCTCACACCTTTTCTTCGAGAAGACAAAGATGCATGCGGGAAGAAGATCATGCTTCTTTAGATGCTGAATGAGATGGACCCAGATGTTTCTGTCCTGCGCAGCACTTGTTCGACCTCCGCCCCGCCCTGTCCGAGCGATATTCCCGACGCCTCGCGGAGCCTGAAACCTTCCCTGCGACTGTGTCCCTCCACGCTGTTGGCCTCCACGCGCAGGCCCATCACGTTGAACCTGGCCACGGCCTCCTCTGGCATTAGACGCACCGCGCTGAGTAGCTGATCCACTGGCTTCAACCGCAGATTGACTCTTGTCCCTACCTGACATGGCTATGTTTGCCTCCTTCCAGCCTTTGTCTAAAAATTTCTTGTCCGCATCGATGATTTTATGCATGGTCTTATCAGCCCACAGGTAGTGTTCCAGTGGCACTGGTCTTTTCGGGGTTGAGATAACATAAATGTCTTTCTTCTTTGTTCTTCCTACCCAGGAAGCAAACTCGTAGGTATTCGGAACAGTTGCTGAAAGAAGGATGAGAGTGACGTGCTCTGGGAGCATGATGATTACTTCTTCCCAAACGACGCCCCGCTCCAAGTCATTAACGTAATGAACTTCATCGAAGATGACGAATTCGACATCTCTGAGTAGGTCCGCTCCGCGGTAGAGCATACTTCTTAAGATTTCCGTTGTCATGATAAGGCAGCTAGCTTCTGGATTGATCTGGACATCACCTGTCAAGATGCCCACGTCTTGGAACCCAATTCTGAAATCTCGAAATTTCTGATTGCTCAAGGCTTTGATTGGAGACGTGTAGATAGCTTTAGTCATGTGCCTGGCTGCCAGCGCTATTGCATACTCAGCAACGACGGTCTTCCCAGCAGAGGTATGAGCCGCTACGAAGACCGAATCGCCATTTTCGAGATGATATACGGCCTCTTTCTGGAAAGTGTCGAGCTCGAAAGGCCAAGTCCTGGCCATATGGGGCACAAGTTCTTGAAAATTAGTGAGTTCTCTCTTCACGTCAACCATGTGAGCCCATTCTCTGCCGCCTTTCCGCATCGTCGACGCTGCTAGGATACCATGAGGCCCAAGGGCTGGAAATTCTACGGGCAGTATGCAGTCAATGTCTTCCTCGTCCCCCCCGTTTGAGTCGCTGTCACCCGACTCATGTTCTTCCAACGAGACACCGTTGACGCCGGAAGCCCCTTTGCCATCAGAGGTACCTATTTCTTTAGGCTCTGCTCCTAGAGTGTCTTCCACTTGCTTTGCAGTAGCCTCGTCCAGCTTTTTGTTATCCTTCGTTAAATCTAGTCCTCTGTCAAAGCCGGGCGGTATCTCGAGCAAACCAGCATGCGAACTAAAATCGATCACACGGTCTAATCTGCTCCCTTGGTTGCCTTTGGCTTGTTGCTCTTCTTGAATGGCTTGGTCTTCATGCGCAGCAACGGCAGTTACACCGTCAAGCCCGCCTGGCGCAAACGGAAAGAATCCAGCAGCTCCACGAACGAAGTCAGCACGATTAGCTGGTTTCCTGAGTAATGAGGTCGAATTCTTGGCGGTGGCGCTATTGGCAGGTACGGTGACCTCTTTGTAGCCAGTAACTTTGCCTTCCAAACCTTCTCTAGTAAAGCGAATAATAGTCCTCGTCTGTGTGGGTGCCAGCTCATATACACCAGTGTAGTCTGTGGGGATATGCCATCGTCCATAGAGAATGTCAGCAGATTCTCACGCCTCTTGGTTGGACGACATACTGTTGTAACTTATCAAGCCATTCCACGTCAAAAGACGTCTGCGGTGTGAGGAAGTCCTTTTCCAGCTCCCTCTTCAGAGCCTGAGTATCTATTTTGGTTCGCTTCCTTGGCCTCTGCTGAAAAAGCGTACCGTCGATGCACATATCACGGTCAAAATCGTGCTCGTTGGCGCTCATACGCAGCCTTTCGACCGCACGCCAAAGATCTGAAGTCATGGGGAAAAAAATCTCTACCTTTATCAAGGCAAAGATTGATGACACAGAAGTGACCAGACGGATGTCAAGGGACTAGAGCAATGGAAGATCCGGATGGCATGGGCCCCTAAAGAAGGGGGTTTTGGGGAGGATATAACCTTTTGATGCCTGTACGGCGAGAAAGCAGAGTCTGAAACTTCACTTCGCTTGTAACCATCTACCTCACCTTTCCGAAGATTCTACGAGATAGGTGTGGCTAGATCTTTGCTGAGTGAATAAAGGTTGGGGGTTGCTACCGTCAAGCATGGCATCAACGTGGTCACAGTCAAAACATAATATTGCTGCTTTAGGTCTAGCGCCTTTACAAAGGCCTGTGATACACCCCTTTTTGATACATTGACACCCCCCTCACATCCGTGTTGTTAGAGGTATTAGAAGCGGGACGGGTTTTGCTAACCGTTACGACTAGACCAAAAGGTGATCACTAGTAGTCCGTCACTAAACAGTAATTTATACTAGTTGTAGGCTTGAAAGCGTACGACCGCTTTCCCACACACATCTGTATTTAGTTCGTATTAGGTTCGATTCCTAATGGCGCTGGTACAATGGTGTTGCGGTGCTTCTTATTTTCTATCCGAGCATAACTTCCGGGTACGATAGGTGTCAGACTCGACACACTCTACCTCGCATTTTCCAGAGGCACTTTCCCGGGTCAATACAATTGTCTCTTATTTCATCGTTAACCCCCGAAGAGCAAGTCTGATTAAGGTACTGCGTATCGAAAGAGTGTAGAAGCGAGTGTGTATAGGAGCGGCCCCCCGGAGGAAGAGAGGATCTTGCTCACGAGTGACGCACTCCGTAGGTAGTAGCACCACGGCGTTTCAAGCACTTAAGATCTGCCTGCGCCCAGCCCGATCGGCGCAATCAGCCCGGAAGCTGAACCCGGAAGCTATACCCGGATAGAAAATAAGAAGCACCGCAACACCATTGTACCAGCGCCATTAGGAATCGAACCTAATACGAACTAAATACCCGCCCCGGACGGTAAGCCAACCAACGAACATTTTCCGGGCATGAAAGCACCGGTGACCGGGGGAATTCGAACCAACGGCTGTTCCCGGTTGAGAACTTTAAAACCTGAGGCTAATGGCGCTGCCAATAAATAAGAAGCACCGCAACACCATCGGATGTGAGAGAAATGAAACACAAAACCATTACACCATTGCACCACCGCCATTAGGAATCGAATCTAATACAGTAAACTTGATACACTGACCACAGTGAGGATCTTACAGGGGTTGCCTAGCCAATATCACTAGTGGGCCTTGGCTACGAGTAGATATCTGGCTCTGCACCAGTCATACATAGCCAGTGATCCTTCTACCTCTGGACCGTAGATCATTGGTTCCTCTTACTTCCTTGAGGGGGGTGTCAATGTATCAAAAATGGGTGTGCATATATCACGAGCCTTTAGAAAAAGTAGCAGACACGCTCTAATTACTTGTAAGGTATCTCATGACCAACCACATTGACCGATCCACGGATCCACGTAGTCGCATCACCACACATCGTTGAGAGCTAATAGTGCATCCTCATCATCGGCAAAATTCTCCTCCCTTGTTGGGCTTCTGGATTCTTGCCCTAGTATTGGAACAGTCTTCGTTGAATCTTCCAAAAACAAATTTTCCGTGTCACCATCGCGTTCCGTCTTCCCATCGTCTCGAGGAAATGTTGGTGTGGCTGCGTGGATATCATTGTCATCTCCCACAACTGCAACAGGCGTTCTCGGCCTTTCCCTTGACTTGACCTCCCAGTATTGTTGCTGTCCCGCTTTCGAGCTTCTTTGTTCGCCTGCCAGCTCTTCTGTGCCTTCTCCTAAGCTATCCAAGCTGTCCTGTGGTTTCCCTTCATTGATCCACTCTCGCCTCATTGTTTGCATTCGTTTTGTGTGGCCAAGCTTTTCAATGATGGCAAGTCCGTCTGCGAATTTCGCTCGAGGATATAGTTCATCTAGCCACAACTGATACATATTCAGCAGTCGAGCCATATCAGAGTACTGCAGACCGGAAGATGTCAGCCATCGCCTTGTTAAGCTCTTTCGGACGCCATACTTCGTGCCCTTTCCCTTTGAACTTCAATCGCTCTTTCGCAATTCTCCGTAGCTTTGGGATACCAGCAGGTGACAGGAGCCTGTGAACCATTGAGCGATCGGTCCACCGTTGCAGTTAGGCGCGAACCTATTTTCGTCCAATTTCGGTACAGGAGCCCTCTTTTTGGTCACTTTGATCTCTTCGTCGATGCCCAGACCTGCGCCATTCTCCTTTTCGTCTGCTCTTGCGGCAGGCACATCCATGTTAGTGTCGACATCGCGAAATACATCACCAACGTCGTAGTCGAATAAGCTGTCATCCAAATCGTCGACTGGGGGAACATTTCGTGCGGCTACATCGGTAGTTGCCATGGTACTGTTCAGGATAGGTTGCTTGTATGATCTAGGCCTCTACACTGGGATGGTGGATGAGCCTTCTGCTGTATGTAGATAAAAATCTTCTTGTTTTTGCTTTGAAAAAGAATGTTCGATATAATGAGTCGCGAAATGACGCGATTCCACGCGACGTGCTTCTTCGTAATCCTTGGCACTGAGAAAATTTTGCCCCCTCTATGACCTACTGTAAGGTCGGCAGGGGGCTTTTCGTAATGCTCCGTGTAGGCTAGTTATATAACAACAATACCATAAGCATTATTTTATAAATAAGGATTTATTACAAGATTTTTCGTATCTACCCTAGAATTCTCTTATAAGATTTTCTCATATCAGGTATGTTTTAATATCATGATATTGTAACTTAAAAATCCTCCTGGGAGTCTCCTGAGAAAGCGAGTCTTCTATGAATATTTCCGTAAATACGAGTGCCAAGCCTCGTTTTCGGGAATTGGCTACTGTAAATTACATCCACGCTTTTTCATTTCTAATTTCAGATTCGAGCGATTTAGCCAAAGTTCTCGCGAGGGTGCTATGCCCGGGGTTCTTACGGGTAGTGGTTGGCTGGGGTGGTGTGGGCTGGGGTGGTGTGGGCTGGGGTGTATGGTGAGAGGTTACAGTGGTATTAGGCTAAGATGTAAAATACAGCTTAGTCATTAGTGGTAGGATCGAGATCTCCTGAGTGAGAAATCTCCTAGAATTCAAAAATACTCCTAGGATCTCTGTAAAATACGATATTATTTTACACTATAGCTACTTATACCCTAAGCCTTGTCAATGCGGGTCGAAATATTCCCCGCCTACAATTTTGCTAAGACTCTCCAGGTATGATTAGTAAAACCCCCCTGCCGACCTTAAAGTATTAATCAACAATGATTTCTATCGTAATACGGAGGTTGCCACCGAAAGTCCTGAACATTAGGGTTAGGGTTTCAAAACCCTTGGCATTCTTGGCAAATATCTTGAATATCTTGAATATCAATGCTTTGCATAGTAGCGACATCACTGCTATATATATAGAGTGTATGCATATGAAGTACATAGTAGCGATATTACTGCATGCATACGGGGTATGCAGTTACGATATTATTGTGTGCACAGTAGCGATAGCAGCGTATGCCTAGATATATTGCCGAAGTTATTCGTTTACGAGGCGGTAACGAGTATCGGGAGGGCCGTGAAGGAGGGGATAAGCGGCCCTATGATCCAGCTGACCGAGCAAATCAGTACATACATAATTATATGAAACATCGTATGTAGATTATGAAGCTATTCAAGAAATTTGCCAAAATGCTAGAAATGCCAAGAATGCCAAGGGTTTTAGCGCATGTTCAGGACTTTCGGTGGCAACCTCCGTACATTCAAGAAAGTTTCAACCATCAAGTTTGATAACGTATCGCGGAAGTCTTTATGTGTTCAAGTTTTCATGCTACGGTCTTGAAAAAAAGCCGAGATATCTCGAAGCATTGCCGATTTCGTATTTCCTCTTGTATCAACTACAAGTATGCATAAAACTGGACTTGGGAAAGTCTAGACAGATGATCGTACATTGATTTTGAAGTGCTGTTCGTCAAAGTACTCGTACTGTCCAGAAGTGAGTTATCTCGCTTAATAGCGCCGGGAGTGTTGACCAATCAAACTACTCAGTTCTCCGCGAAAATCGTAGTTTGATTGGTCAACTCTCCCGGCGCTATTAAGCGAGATAACTCACTTCTGGACAGCACGAGTATTGGCGGAGTGGAATAAGCGACAGAGAGCGCTTAATGCCAAGGATTCCGGACCTTTCTGCATACGCTAATATTGTCCCGAAGCCGGCCGATTGAGCCCAACTCGAACTTCGTTCCTTCTTCCTGATCGAGCACGCCCAGCATGACAGACCTACAGCAGCGGCCATATGTGCCAGCGAAGCAGCCAAACACAAGATATCCAGTCAGTAACCTTTAAGAGATTACTGAGACTCAACTAATAGGCTTCCAAAGCTCATTGACAATGATCCGTACGTACCTCAGGCTGCTAGTGCTTCATTGATCTGACCACTGCGCAGCCATTTCAAGCGAGTTGTCAAATATGCGCGACCTGAAGACTATGCAAAAGGAGGTGCTATGGCTGCCTTTGGCCCCGCCTTAATGTTGCTTTGGGAAAAGCTATCTCCATCACATGTTTCCAAGGGGAGCTTTGCGTCTATCATGCGACTCAGCTGCACTATTGGGGCAGGCGCGGGATTCCTCTACTTTTACGAAAACTCAATTTGTACAATCACCTCAACCACTTCCAGCCCAAGCTCTAGCTAACGCCTGGGCAGTGCGATTCTACGGGGTGGAAGAAAACAAAAGAGAGGTGGAAAGGGATATGCGGGAAATGGTCGATAAAGTCAAGAGGAACGAGCCATTGTATGGGAAATCGAGCCTTACCCCATACATGCAAGGCGTGGCTTCACGTAATTCGCGGTATAGCGGCATCTGGCTCCATGTCATTCCCTGGTTCAATTTTGTCAACCATGATCAGGTATTGCTCACTTTGTACGGCACGATAGGTTCAATTCGCTGATGTTCTGTAGCACGGCGTCGACACGGCTAAATACTACAGACAGGCAGAAAGAGAGCTTGCTGCAGAGCAAGCCGGCAGCAAATAAGAATTGTCACGGCGGATAAAGCAAAAGAAGGCATACAGAGCGACTGTGCAGTTTTATGGTTGTGCTGCGTTTTTGTTCTGTCCTGGTTCCTGACAAGGCCTTTAGTATCGTCACATTGATGAGCTGGCCATTCTTAGGTCTAAAACTCTCTACAAGAATCACAAGGCTCCGCAGAGCTCAGTTTTCTATCCCAGAGCGAGCTCCTGCTGCTCTATCTCTGCCTTTCCACATCTGTCTTTATATCAATGCGGATCAGATGCTGTAGTGAAACTACTGGATCTCTATCGACGCTGCTGAAAAAGCGGCGGAATCTCAGTGTTGAGTTGTCGATCTTTCTTTGGTTTTGGTTCTGGGGCTGAACTGACCGTCAACAGGTCTTTCCTACGTTGCAAGAACAAAAGTCATGCCTTTGCCATTTTCCTGGACGTAAAATCGTCGCAGCAACATGATTGCCTGATCCCGAAATAAGCCACCATACGCAGGAAAGGGCTCGTCAACGCTGGGGCTGTCATGAATGTGTTAGCGATACGCATTGTTCGAAGCGACGTTAAGCATACTCAGAGTGGATTGAGAGGACTCCACCTGTACCGCCAAAACGATCGTTGGAGCACCCGTAGTATACAGCTTTGATGTGAAATTGGCGGAGAGCTGAAGCACACATGATACATGGTTCGACGGTGACATACAGACTTGTCTCCCGAAAAATCGAGGGTGGATAATTGTCAAGTATGCTATTGATGGCAAGGAACTCAGCGTGTCGGGTCCCCTGCGTTGCTCATTAGAACAGTAAATAGTTGCAATTGATCAAGAATCGCCGTTGAGGCCAATTGCTGCCTAGCATCAACAACCGAACATACATTCAGAGACCTATTGGTATCGTTCATACCCCGACCAATTATTTGACCTTCATGCACAAAGACACATCCAACAGGTACTTCGTTAGAGGCAAGAGCTTGCTCTGCCTGAGTTGTTCAGTCCGCTGTCTTCACACTCTATACATTGTCGGCCTGGCATACCATGTCAAGGGCAGCACGCATACATTCTTGATGTTTCTGGTTATGCAGAATTTCATCCACTTGAACATCATCAAGCCCCATGATGATCAGTCCTCAATGTCACGCACTTAATGGTCTCATTTGTGAACGCCTTGGACTTTTGAACCAAGAGCAATAATCATGCCTGTTTTTGTAGGGCTGCGGACTTTGCGGCCGCGCTTCCGATGTCTCTTTCAACACCGCGCGCCAAGCGATGGAGACGCGTCGTGTATTCCATACTCTAGCCATGACTGACAGCGAAGTAAACCTGATATCAAGGGAAGACCTTATGCTGATATGGCTCGAGACGTGGGAAACAGTGGGTCAGGACGTCCTGTACTCAAAGAACTTTCCCAGAACGCGGAGCCACCACAGTCCACTCTTGCAGCACAGCTTGTCAGCCATTTCACAGATGGGAAGAAGCATCCCAGAACTCAAGATGTAGAGACATTTCGCCAGCTGCTTCGAGAAATTCTTGGTACTGAAAGTGGACAAATTTTTCACGCAGAACCGCTCGAAACAGACAGTGACGTGGATTGCAAGCTGATCTATGTGATCGTGAAAGCCGGCCTTGAAAAGATAAGCTCGGACGACCCGTTCAATGGTAAGACTGAACTATCTAGACACGCTGCTGACAGTTTGACTGCCATAAACTTCACTATCAAGAGGAATCCTGAAGTTCTGTTTGCTGCTCCCCAATTCCACGGACCAGACCCACGGCCGATTGGTCCCTTGTATCTATGGCTTCTGCCGAAGCTCCTGGCTTTGACCGGGTGCCTACAAGATAGCGAGACAATAGAGGGGGTTCTCCGCATCTTTACGACTTTTCTTGTCACCGAGAGAAAGACGCATGTTAGAAGGATGAACTTACATCCAGTTCTGACATACATGAAAGGGTGCACCAACGGTTAGCATGCGTATCCGCCCCTTCGCGTGCATCACCAGCTCACGTAATATCCTGAAGACCTTTTGTCCCATCTCGAAACAAAGACTTCTGATCTGGCTGCAAACCCCAACATGCCCCCATATCATGTGCCTTCTGGAGCGACAATTTCCGGACTCTGCCCGCAGGATCTGCCACCAAATGAGTTGCAGGATGCTATTCAAGTATTCTTCAGACACAAAAGACCAATATTCGATACGACAATGTGCCTTCTAACATTTTTCACTACACCTTCCTCATGCAGGCCAGGTGTCATGTCGAATATTGATTTTCTTACTTCCGAGGACAGCTGGACCTTGAACACATTGACTCGATTTTGGGGCGCAATAGCTCCCGAAGGCGGCCAGCTTGACTACGCTGAAAGCACCTTGTCGAGTGTAATATCCTTTCTGGATCGTATTCGCGCGTTTTACACCCGTACCTCGGGCTTCGATTCTCGCTCAGCAGTCGTGAACAGGGTGTCAACATTGTACTCGCAGATCACAACGACTTTTCTTGTCGCGGACTCATTACCTTTACCGTCTCCCGTTGAAAAAAGACTTTGTCTCATGGTTTTCGATCTTGCTCTCACTGATTCAAAGTGGGGGCCTAGGCTTCGAAGCTTTGCGGGGAACACACTATCAAATCTACTCGAAGTAAGAAAAGATCACAAGCGTTTCGACGCATTTGGTCAAGATCTCCAGGTACGCGCAAGCAGATGCTCTTACTGACAGCTACTGATTTGCAAACCTCACAGTACGCTATATCCTTGATAATCTCGCTCCACGAGCAAAATCCGCTACAGAACTTGCGCTTGCTGCCCTTAAGTCGAATGCCGTCATTTGAAGATTCGGAAATTCAGCAAACCAGCCACAGCTACTTCTGCAATCCTGTGCCCGACACAGACAATCATGACCTCGAAAGACCGTCAAAGAGAGCACGCCTGGCCACTGTCAATGGTGGTCAAACCATGAACGACGTGCGATCAAGCATCGTGAGCAAGATCTACAGCTTGTTGGGTCTTCCCGATAACACCGCGCTTATAGGCCTTAGTCGGAATGCGGTGTAGGTGACCGCCATGCCTGTCTTCTGATGGAGGTGCTAACGTTTGATAGCGACTGCTTTCCAAGGCTTTCTGAGGAGGAACAGTGTTCCTTATGTGCTGCGATTGGGCAACTGGCTTGCGCAAGCGCCCAAGCTTTGCCAGAGACCTTGATTAGCGAATATCGACGACCAGTAAATAACAAGTGCTACATCTGTGACGCGGACATGAGGGACAACAGTATATCAACACAGTGGGAGTGTTCCGGGTCGGAAGAGGCGTTTTCCACTATACTCAGCCTAATCAAATTGCCCAAAACCCAAAAATTTCGAAGACCTCGTGTCGCAGCTACGCTGGCTCTAAAACGTTTGTTGTCTCATACCGCAAAGGAAGAGCACTTGAACCTGACAATGTCCGCGTATGGCCAATGGTGCTTACAAGCCTTGCAAAGTTCTATACGGGAATTGCGCATTGCGGCTGGGTCAGTCAAAACAAGTTGATTTGGTAAGCGCTCTACTGACAAGTATTAGACGGACATTGCCAGTCTTCATGCAGGGCACTCTCAAACCTTCCATAATCCTCAAAAATCGACACGTTGTCCTGGATTTCTTACGTACTCTTTCAGAACAAAACGATCTTGCACTGCAGGAAACGTGCATACTCGCCTGGGGCCAAATTGCTCGGTTTGTTGGCAAGTCATGGATTCGTTCCCAGTGCTGATCAATTTATAGGATCTCTGGTGGTGACGAGATGAATATTGTTCTTCTGAAACTTGTGGAATACTTAGGCCACACTAATGCATTAATATCTGGACTTGCGTATGATGAGGTAAGGGCCTACTATACAGATCCAACCCACATATTGTTAATGCATTACAGATTCAAAAGATATCTAATCATTCCCATTTTTCAGCAATGAAGCTGTTTGCTCCGTACTGGCGTACCATTGCGGTCACAGTGGTACAAGATATACACCGCCGTCCCCAGATTGCGCAGCAGATCTCAGACTTGTTGGCGATGAGTGTTTCTGACTTCCTTTCCATGACTCAAGTACACACAGTCCCTTTCTTTGTCTTGACGAAGAAGCAGGACGTATTACAACGAATTGCCGACGCTTGTGGACAGTCGATCATGGTGCTGTGCAGGGAACACAACAATTTGGCTGCGATTCTTTCATGTATACTGCTCCGAACTTCTAGCGATGTAGAGAGTCTAGTCATGGGCTTACTCAATGCTGTTTCTCCAGAGTTCGGCAACGTGAATTGTGCCGAATTGCTGAAATCGGAGCCACAATCAACAGCGTCTGAATTATTGAGGGCTGCAGGTGAGAATGATGAAGCAAAGAGGCCCAAGGTAAGCGGACCCTTTGGAAGATCTGTAAGCGTGAGATCTAATCCGTTGAAGGCTCATCAAGCCCTCCATTTTCTCGCCGACATTACCCATGGTAGATCGATTGCTGGCCGAGGAACGGCTCGTAAGATGGATTGGATCGGTCCATTCTTCGAGACCCACGTGCTGGGTATCATGGCTCTTCTTGCCGATACAATAAACGATGGGAAAGGTCCACAGCCTATCCTCGAGAAGACTAGATGTTTGGGCGCGATTCGCGAAATGATAAAGCTTGCAAAAAGCCATGTCAGCAACGGTCTGCCACAGGTAAGCTCCTCACATTTCCACTTCCTGGGCGCTTCGATTAAATGAACGTTACTTGTAGATATGCGCATGTCTTCGATCCGCGATCGAAATTAAAGCTCTTTCCAATCAAGGCTTTAAGGCTTGGATTGTTATGATGACTACCCTTGGGGAAGACGACATTGCAACGCTTGTAGACCCTACGTTTGCCATTATCGTTCAGCATTGGGACTCGTTTGTGGCCGACATCCAGAAAGAGGCATACGAGATGATTAGTTATCTCCTGAAATCCCATTCATCTATGATATGCGACATCGTACACACCCTACCCTCGCTTGCCCCTGTACCATTAATGGCCAAATTCGAGGAAGAACTGGGCGGGCTGAAGGCTAGGATGGGTATAAAACACCACTATCAAGCTTTCAGCCAGCGATGCCAAAACGAAAATGTGACGGTTGTCTTCCGAGCTCTTTCTGAGCTCGCCGAGTACCTGGTGGAAAATCAAGGCTTTCTGCATGAGACCGCCAACAGTGAACAACCTGACCCTGTCGTGGGCCAACTGGCTCGGTCCATCCTGGATACCTCCGTGCTTTTCAATAATACGCATCCAGAGATATCTATTCTTTGTGCCAAGTGCATAGGACTTGTGGGATGCTTGGACCCCACGCGCATTGAAGCGGTCCGGGAGAAAAAGGAGATACTGGTCCTTTCCAACTTTGGCAGGGACGACGAGGCAAATGACTTTGTAATCTTCTTCCTTCGTGAAGTTTTGGTCAAAGCCTTTCTCTCGGCAACCAATTCAAGAAGTCAGGGCTTCTTGGCATATGCCATGCAAGAATTGTTAAGCATTTCAGAGATCAAAGAATCTGTGAGGCCTCGCCCACGTGATGCCCCATTTGACGCGAACTATCGCAGATGGGTATCGCTCCCGGAATCAGTGAGGACAACTTTGATGCCCTTTACTAATTCCAAATATTTCGTCACCGCTGGGATATCGCAGCTACCCTCTACCTACCCTTTGTATGATGCAAAGATGGGTCATGGGCAATGGCTCCGGACGTTCACCTTTGACCTCCTCAAGAGGAAAGTAGGAGATGGCAAGGTACAGACCATCTTCTCGGTTCTCAGTCGGATTATTCGATTTCAGGATATATCCATATCGAACTTCCTCCTACCATTTGCTTGCTTGAATGTTATCATCAACGGTAACGATCGTGAGAAGCTAGAAATCGGTCGAGAGCTTCTCCTTGTATTGCATGAACCTTTGCCAGAACAGGGTCATTCTAAGGATAGCACAATCCTTTGCAGCCAGGTAGGTGAGACACGAATTTTCTCCAGCGCTACCTGCTGATCCCTGTGTATAGACCGTCTTTCAAGTCCTCGACTACCTTTCGCGTTGGATGCAAGAGAAGAAAAAAGAAAATGCCAATGCGAAAAGCGCAGGAACAAGGGCAGGTCGAATACCGTCCGAAGCCGACCTTGAGCGGGAAATTGTGCAGATACAAAGTGTGGATACAGTCCTTGCACTGATACCCGCGGACGTGATATCCCGCCGGGCCGTAGAATGTAAATCTTTCTCCCGCGCACTCTTTCATTGGGAGCAATTCATCAGGCAACAACGAGATGAGGATCGAAATGCAAACCAAGGTGTTGATTTGGAACCCTTGTATGAACGACTTCAGGAGATTTACACACAGATCGACGAACCCGACGGTATCGAAGGCATTTCGGCTCATTTGCAAGTCCTTAATATAGATCAGCAGATCCTGGAGCATCGCAAGGCGGGAAGATGGACCGCAGCTCAGAGCTGGTACGAAATCCTCCTTACAGAGAAGCCAAAGGATTTTGATGTCCAATTCAACCTTCTCACATGTCTCAAAGAGTCTGGCCAGCATGGTAAGGGAAGCATTTTACAGAATGGTGAGGTCTTAGTGCTGATTTTGTCGAAGATGTTCTGTTGAATCAAGTTGAGGGCTTCCAACAGTCATATGCGACCAACATTCTGTCTCTACCATTTTCCACAGAGGCTTCTTGGGTGACTGGGAAGTGGGATAAACTGAAAGGCTACCTGTCTATGTCCACGGAAGCTTCCAACGGAAACTTCAATGTGGGGATTGGACGGGCTCTGTTGGCACTTTCCGAGGAAAATAACAGTCAATTCTCCGCCATTTTAAATCAGCTAAGACGCAACACTGCAAGAGGTTTATCGACAACGAACACAACGTCACTACAAGGGTGCCATGACTCGCTAGTGAAGTTCCACGCACTCGCCGAGATGGAAATGATTGGCGGTGCTGGAGACATGGACAAAAACATGAAATCCAGCCTAGTGTCATCCATGGACCAACGATTGGACGTGCTTGGGCCTTTCGTGTCCGATAAACAGTACTTGTTGGGACTTAGAAGGGCGGCAATGCAGCTTTCCAAGTAAGACACCTCATCTCTTGAATGACATTGACTGACCTTACAAGGCGTCATTTCTCGAACGCTGACATCGCGTCTGCTTGGTTGACAAGCGCGAAACTAGCTCGCAAAGGTGGCTTCACGCACCAAGCCTTCAACGCCGTCCTTCATGCGTCTCAGCTCGGCGATGCATCAGCAACGATAGAGCATTCTCGTCTTCTATGGAGAGAAGGCAATCATCGCAAAGCGATCCAAAGTCTAGAAGGCGCCATTGGTGCCAATGCTTTTAGATCTCATGACTACATTGAGGCAAACGAATCCTTAGCGACAAAACCCCCGGGCCTGCAGCAACAGCAAAACCTGCTAAAGGCGAGAGCTCATCTTTTGCTAGCAAAGTGGATCGACAGAGCCGGACAAACTCAATCCGATGTGATCATCCATCAGTACAATAGAGCTGCCGAATTTCATAACAGATGGGAGAAGGGTCACTACTATCTCGGAAAGCACTACAACAAGCTCCTGGAGTCAGAGAAAGCGAAACCACCTGGGAAACAGGCTCAGACTTTTATACAAGGCGAGACTGCCAAATTGGTGATCGAAAACTATCTCCGATCGCTAGCCTTCGGGGCAAAATACATATATCAGACTATGCCAAGGATTCTAACGCTGTGGTTGGATTTGGGATTCGAAACCGAACAGCCTTTGGATCCAAAGCACGGAAACGAAACTTTTAGAAGCCACACGATGGCACAGCGAAGAAAGCTCCTCGAAGCTTGTAATTCACAGATGAGGAAATATATTGACCGCCTACCGGCTTTTGCTTGGTATACTGCACTGTCCCAGATCGTGGCTCGGATATGTCATCCAAATTTAGCTATCTACAATCTCCTTGTTGACATTGTGACCAAAGTCGTGACTCAGCACACGGCACAAGCACTTTGGACTTTGCTAGCCGTAGTCAAATCATTTTCCAAAGAGAGGGCGAGTAGAGGCATGGCTTGCTTGACGAGAATACTGGAGAACGCGAAGAAATCCAAGGCAGACTCGACTGGAATAGAGCTAAAGACACTGGTCACTCAGGGACAGAGATTAACCGACCAGTTACTGCATGTTTGCGAGGGCAATATTCCTAACAAGCCTACGATGGTCAGTCTGACCAAGGATCTTGGCTTCAACCACAAGACGGCTTCTTCTAAGCTCGCAATACCGCTCGAGTCATCTTTGACTGCCAGTCTTCCGACGAATGACAGTATGAATATAAGGAGTCACAAGGCGTTCAATAGCAAAGACTACGTTCACATATCGTCCTTCCTAGATGATGTGGTGGTTTTGAATTCTCTCCAGCGACCGAGGAAGATCAGTATCCGAGGCTCTGATGGCCATGTCTACGCTCTTCTTTGCAAACCGAAAGATGATCTTCGCAAGGATCAACGTTTGATGGAATTCAACGCCATGATCAACCGCTCTCTGAAGAAAGACGCTGAATCCAGCAAACGCCGGCTTTACATCAAAACATATGCTGTAACGCCCTTGAATGAAGAATGCGGTCTGATTGAATGGGTAGACAATCTCAAAACTCTACGTGAGATTCTCTTGAACGGCTACAAGCAAAAGAACGTGCCGATCAACTACGGCGATTTGCGCAACCTACTTAACGAATCTGTGACGTCTCCTGGCAAGCTTTCCATCTTCACTGACAGAATCATACTCACTTTTCCTCCTGTCTTTCATGAATGGTTCGTTGAGATGTTTCCCGAGCCTGGGGCATGGTTCAATGCTCGCCTGCGTTATACTCGTTCGTGCGCTGTGATGTCCATTGTCGGACATGTCCTTGGACTAGGGGATCGCCACGGCGAGAACGTTTTGTTTGAAGAAAGCAATGGAGGCACCTTCCACGTCGACTTCAACTGTCTCTTCGACAAAGGCCTCACCTTTGAGAAACCAGAGCTGGTCCCCTTCCGCCTCACACACAACATGGTAGATGCGTTCGGCGCTTATGGTTATGAAGGGCCGTTCCGCAAGTCTTGCGAGCTCACGCTTGGCATCCTCCGCCAGAATGAAGATACGTTAATGACGATATTGGAGACCTTTCTCTATGATCCGACCACTGATTTCATTGGTAAGAAGAAGAAGGCCATTACCGGTGTGCCGGACACGCCGGAGGGAGTGCTAGAGAGTGTGAGGAACAAGGTTCACGGTTTGTTGCCCATGGAAAGTGTACCATTGAGTGTGGAAGGATATGTGCAGGCGTTAATCCAGCAGGCGACAGATCCATTCAAATTGGCGAGTATGTACATTGGCTGGTGCGCTTTCTTCTAGATGCGAGTTCGGGTAGAGAAGGCATCCATGACATACACAGTGTAGCAGTCAAAGGCATTGCAAAGGAGTTGAATCTGGCATTCGATGGCTCTGTTGGCTAGGTGTATCTATTCGCAGAACGATCAGACATAGAAGCAAGCGAGATATAGCTTCTGTTGCGTGATCGCCACGATTTTGATATTGTCAATTTGCTATGTACAATAAGCCATAATAATCAAGTCGCTAACGCTGTTCTCTCTCGCTGAGACAATGTCTATGCTCCGTCTAGTAAGCCACCATGGAAGAAAGTCCATCCATCTCACGATCGAAGTTCTTGTGTTGGGAGATGTTGAAAGTGTAGACATCGATGAAGTCCTTCGCACCCTTGGCCATGTTGATGGTTTCCTTGAATGACTCAGGCTTCGCTGCTCCAGCAGTGACGACACCGTAGGAGTCGACGACATCGTGACTACCAGCAGCAGAGAAAGTCATACCATCGACCTCACATGCTGTTTTCACAAGGTTCACAGCCTCGCCGGTCGCACCAATGGCCTTGAGATGACCGAACGCTTCACGCACCCCTGGTTTATGATTTCAGAGTCAGTCTTGCTTGTTTGAGAGGGTATAGGGAGCCTTGGAACACGTCTAGAGAGTCAATACTCCCAACACATGTCTCAAGACTTAAGATTTGGTTCAAAAGAGGTAATATGAACTCCGAAAACACGTACAGTGGACCACTCGGCCCTGCTTACGCAGAGTTTCAATGTGAGGACCTCCAGGAATAAAGATGGAATCGAACATGGTAGAGCGCATGCCTTCGAAATGATGGTCTGGCTGAACGCCTTTGCCACCTACAAAAACTCCGGAGTCAGCACTCCTTCTTTATGGAAAAGCCTGGAGCAATGAGACAGCTCGAAGGGATTTAAAGAGCTTTCCATTCTCATAGTATGTCTTGCGAAAACTGGTGCCGAATATGAATCTGTTGACCCAAATATGTACATACCTTTGCTCTCGCCTTCCGCAAGCACAGTCTGGCGCTTGGGGCCAATGACAAAGGGGAAGGCCTTTGCAGCCTTGAGAGCAGCATATACTCCATTGAAGGCGACTGGATCGTAGCCGTCGCCGATGAGGATAGCGACACGTCTACTGGCAATCGTTGGCTTTGGTGCGTTGTAGGCCGTAATGCTTAGACCCGCAGATTGGTTGCCTGCATTCGGCTTGCCTTGTTTAGTTGGCGTGGGCGCACCTGCCTTCTCGGCCACGGCTTGGGCAAGCTCGATGTCAATATCGCAGAGACGCTCGATCATTCTATTATACACGACCGGGTCATCACAGTGGTCGAGTTCAAAGCCTAAGGCGGAGATCAAATGCATCTTCTCAGGCGGGCTTTGGGAGTTCCAGAAAAGTTGAGCTTGCGAGATGTGATCCTTAAATTTTTGAGATTTGAGACGAGTCTTAATTCCCGCCACTTTTTCTGGATGGTCGACATATCCGCCCTCAGAAGGCTTGGCTGGCGGGGCAGACTCCCAGCGGTTTGGCCAGTAGTTGGCTTTGCCCTTAGTAATCGTGTGACGTTTTTGGCCATCCCTGTTTTGGTTCATAACAGGACAGACGGGGCGATTGATGGGAAGCTCTTCCCAATTGATGCCGAGTCTAGAAACCTGAGTATCGAAGTAGGAAAAGTTTCTTCCCTGTAAGAGAGGATCGTCGGAGAAACCTATGCCAGGAACGACATGGCCAGTTGCGAAAGCAGCCTGCTCGGTCTGAGTAAAATACTCATCAACGTTGCGATTAAGTTCAAGCTCTCCAATGTACCTAATCGGTACCATTTCCTCGGGCCAGACTTTGGTCGCATCGAGGATGTCGAAGTCAAAGTCATGTTCCTGTGATTCCTCGAGAGTCTGTATGCCGAACTTCCATGTAGGGAATACTCCCTGACTGATAGCTTCGTAAAGATCTTTCCGGTGAAAATCAGGGTCTTGGCCAGCCAATTTCAACGCCTCATCCCACACAAAGGAATGAACGCCAAGGGTTGGTGTGAAATGGAATTTTACAAAGTGTCTCTCGCCCTTCGCGTTGGTGAGGGTGTAAGTATTGACACCAAACCCTTGCATCATTCTGTAGGACCGAGGGATACCCCGATCTGACATAGCCCACATGAACATATGAGTGGCTTCGGAGTGTAGGTATTGGAAGTCCCAGAAATTGTTGTGGGCGGTCTGGGCCTGCGGAACTTCAACATCTGGTTCAGGCTTCGCCGCGTGGATCAAGTCCGTGAATTTAATGGCGTCCTGAATGAAGAAGACGGGAATGTCGTTGCCCACGATATCCCAATTGCCCTCCTCAGTGTAGAACTTGACGGCAAAGCCTCGCACGTCACGTACTGTATCGGCGCTACCTCGCGACCCAAGGACCGTGGAGAACCGAAGGAAGACTGGTGTGGTTCGGGAAGTGTCTGTCAAAACCCCAGCACTCGTCACGTCTTGGGCGCTTTCGTAGAGCTTGAAGGTTCCGAATGCTCCGGCACCGCGGGCATGGACTACTCGTTCCGGTATACGCTCGTGATCGAATCGGTGTATCTTGACTGCTGGTCAGTAATGTCCTGGGTAGGCCTGCAGACCAGCGCTAACCTTCTCTCGTGCATGACCATCCTCCAACAATGCCGGGCCATACTGATCTTCGGTGGAGACAGTGAGCCAGTGGTCTGTGTCAGACACTTTGCTGCCCCAATCGGTAGTAAGCCTAGCATTGGAGTCATGGGAGTCTTTGGTGTCCTTGGAGATATCGGCAAGCTTCGGATTTTGGAAAGCTGCGCCGTCCATAACCTTCTGAAGACCACTAGAAAGGGTGGAAGCCATCTCGGTCTGCATTAAAAAGAAAATGGTTGGTACAAAAGGGTGTGGAAGAGAGGGAAGACTTGGTTAGCACTAAGACGAAAAAGTCGACTGAGGGTGAAAGAGAAGCATCACTCGAGGTGAGCTGAGCTTGAACATGAAGTGGCGGGAAAGTGATGTAACTGCCAATTTCAATCATGACGTCCAACATGCAATTCCCCATACGGAAAGCATCTATCCGAGGGCCATACTCTGATATGATAATCCAACACCACACCATACCATCAGATACCAGGTATACACCTGTCCGAAAATCTCGTCTAAGTCCGCGTCCAAGAGTCTAGCTTCAGTAATGGTATACCTAGTACTGCTGCGAGCGTACAGAGTAGTATATTGTTTCACGCCATCATCCGAACCCAATCCCCATTCCCGTTCCAATTGCCGCTTTCGAGCCTTTAATGTTGCCCATCACCGTACGCTGTGGGCCTCTCTGGACGACTTTGGTGGTTGCAAAAATCCCTCGTGTCACCAGCAGACCTTAATACAATTGTGCGCTAAGTTACCATGCATGAAATGTGGATTGCCAGGTGAAGCGAACGGTAGGTTGGATATCTAGCGTTGACAAAAGAGTAGAAAGACACAAGAGGAGATCTGGCGGAGCGCTCGTTTTTGTGGAGCTGGTGCAGCCTCGGGCCTATCAACCTGCCGTCTTCTACCAGTGAACTACTCTATTGTTGTAATGTAATGTCACTTCTCTCGCGAGGCTACTCTCCACGTTTAAAGACTCTACCACATGTCTGCCGCATGTCAATCTCCTCCTGTCGTCATGCGAAATGGTACATGGATCAGCCGATATTCGATGCAAATCCCCCTGATGGTACTTGGGGAAGTGAAGTCCGGATAGCTCCAGGATAAGATGCCGCCAAGGTTCTCTCCAAGCTGAATCCTCTGCTTCTCGGCCACGGTGGCTCCCAGCCTCACCCTTGGAACTTATATTCAGATGGCCAAGGTAATTGGCGCTCTTTCTATTTCAAAACTTTCAACGAAACTTGGGTCCGTTCACATCGACAGGATCACCGGCTTTTCGGATGGCCGAGCTGACCATGAGTACAGGCGTTCATGCAAGCCGTTTCAGACCGATGCAAATCAAAAAGGCATCATCCTGAGTGGTGGAATGTAAAGCAAATTCTGCGCCTGGTAGTCTATGTTCATCTATTCACCCAATAGTCATACAACCACACGCTTATTCAGTGGACTACACATAAGCCCCAAGGTCTTACTATCAAGGACGTAGTAGACATGGCAGCTTGGTGCGACGAGCAGGCTTATGCTCATGCTGAACTGCAGGATTCTGAGCCGGCATCTACAAAACCTTTCGATTCCGTGAGGTAAAGGTCTAACTAAGCTTCCTTATTTTGTCGGCTTGTTCACACAGAAAAAGCATGGGACGTTGCACAGGACAGCGCTCGAGATGTTTGGGTACCAAACGCCAGGCATCAAAAGCGCCAAACGCCCGAACACCTTGAACACTCTCAAAAGGATACGATCCGGAAGTGTAGGGTGTAGTACTCTTAAATCGACAGACTAAGAGGTCAGATCCCCATAGTCGGCCTCGCAGCGTCAACCTTTGTGGACGTTTTGTGAATGTTTCGGCTCGTCTTCCGCTCATTGTATTTTTTCCCTTTCTTTCGCCAGCCGGCGTTCTCTCCTCTTTTTGGCCGCCTCTGGCCCAGACTCTGTGTCCAATATGTAATCCCACCATCTAAAGCTGCTCGAATAATTGCCGATAAATTTCTCGTGATGAACATCGTGATGCTCTGCGCCAGCCCAGAATGGTAGGAAGTGATGTAAGCTCCATGGGAATTCGTATCCGCTGTGCGCATCGATGGCTTGGAACAGTCGGCACACAATCCAGATGTACATTGTCAAGATATGAAGTTCGCCGGTTATGGCACACCATAATAACGGAGCGCCCACAGTGCCGAGACCCAAGATCATAACCTCGATGGGCGAAGCGTATTCTGCTGCCAAGCCAAAAGGAGCCGAGTATTGATGGTGGATCTTATGGATGTTCTTGTAGAGCGGGCCCCAATGGAGCGCACGATGCGACCAGTAATGCCAGGTGTCCTCCAACACAAAGAACACAGCGATTTGGTACCTGCGTCTCGGTCAGTGTTCAATAATCCCGAGTCACGATGTGGGCACTTTGTGAGAGGGACCATACAGCATTGTGAGGAGAGAGGGGAAGGGTACGCCGGTAGCAAGCCCGACATACTGAGCCATTGGGTGGAAGAGCCTAGGAAGATCAATAAGTTTCCACACGCGGGGCAATCGGGTTGACAGAGCGTACCATATTTGAGGTAGCTCAACAGTGAAATGAGAAAGCAGAACCAGTTTAGCGCAACTCCATTGTTCTTGTGCTGTTGGAATTTTTTGCTAGCCATGTAGTCAGTCGTCAATACCTTGGGGCTGGATATGCGAAACAACGTTCCATACATTTTGAATCTTGTATTTGTTGAAGTATGAAATGCGGTCTATGATTGCCCATGGAATTGAGCGGCCAAAATAGATGATCTCGTGCATCACGAAGGACATGATACCAGTAGCGAGGACATCATTCTGTAGATAGGCATACCACGCTGCCCACAAGCGTTCCCAAACGTTAAGATGGACATTGTACTTGGTAATTTCATCGAATTGTCCCCAGTAAGTCTCCGCCGGTGAGGAAAAGAGCGATGATGTTGAATTCCTGTTGGGAGCTGTCAGATGGGCGCGTGAGACTTTGAAAGAAGCTGGGACTCACATGGCGAGGAGGCTTGCCAAATAGTAGGCCGTGTCGAGGATAACGAGATGGAAAATTCGGTAGAGCAGTGAGGACAAATGCACTCGAACAATAAATAAAAATGGAAAGGGTTTCAGGGTCCAGGATAACAGTCGGGAACGGAATATTCTAGCGCCAGTGGCGCCACTGAATTCACTGATCGGAAAAATTACATTATGAAATGCCGAAAATGCCAAGAACCTGGCGGATGCCCTAAATAATTGCTCGGACGATGTGGAGAGCGTAGCTGCCACCGATGTTGTGGAAGGGCAACAAAGGGGTTTCTAGAGGTAGTGTAATGTGACGTATAATTGCTCTTGACGGCAAATGGTGCAAGCTCTCCAATATGTCTTTCGTGACAGAGTAAGTCAAACACAACCGTCTAAGTAATGGACCTAGAGTTTCTCGCCCTTGATCTTGGTCTTTAATGTCTTGCAACTTTGGACCGTAGCGATTGCCTTTTGTGGTGACAGCTTGCCTGACTCATTGTTTACATGCTAAGCCGAATCACAGTCACGTCAGCAAAGTCGATGGCCAGCTTGATGCGCTGCAGCTTCCGAGACAGCCCTCCATCCCTTCCTCGCCCGAGCTTCGTTCCGCCTCTGATGAGACTCATGAAGCCGCGGATGTCAGTGGAACTGGCGAACGTGACTTTGAGCTGCCTCGGATTCTGAAGATACAAGCTGCAATTAAGACACTCTCCGCCGCCTCTTCGTCCAGAGCACTGCTTCACCCTGATACAATATGGGTCATCTTGAACCAGACACTCGAAGCATCTGTCCCCAGCAGTGAGGAGGCCAGAGTCAATTCCTCACAAATGCAGGAGCTGGAGTGGCTTTTGGTCAGCAAGGCTACTACGCAGACCTACGGGATAATCTTGAATGCGTTGCTGGACCAGACAACACCCCTAAGCAACGACATAGGATACTGGGATCAAGTTCTAGGTTCCTACAGATATACTGGGTTGTACACCGTTCAGACGTCGCCGATACGTCTTTGGTACTGGGCCAACGACATATACGGCGACGCTTGGCAGCGCCTACAGAATGTTCGAAGTGCTGGTGAAGGTGAAGAAGAAGCGAGAGTGCTGTCGGTATTCGACCGCTGGAGGCAATTCTATAGCTTGGTAAAGGACAGTGTGCGCGATCGTTCTCTGGATGATATGCAGTCAAAGTTCTTGTCGCCCCTGACCATGAGCCGCCTAGAGGCAAGATCGAAGAGAAGCCACCTCAAAAGGCTACGTGAAATGAGCGCAAGTGGGCTAGGAATCCTCATGGACGAGGGTATGATCTTCGACGCGGACGAAGAAGCACCTGTCAGCTTCAAGGATCCATCAGATAGCAAAGAAGAATGGCGAAGTGTTGTCTCAAAAAGTGTCTCATTGATGGAGATCGTTTTACAAAACATCCATATTCTTGAACTTGGAGCCGCCGAGTTTGAGGAGACTGTGTTCATGAGCGTGGACGACGATTCCCAGCCTCCACAGCACGACAGCATGGAAAAGCAGTCTGCCCCGCGAGTTGTACGGCTTGCTAGCCGTCTTCAGGAAATATTATGGCTCCATATGCCCACTCACACCACCACTTCTAAAGCGTTGGCCACAGAGTATGGAAAGCCTTCTCGCCTAGTTCGCTATTGGCTGCCAGGGTTGGCTCTCTTTCTCTCGTCCGGTACCGTGCTCCGCATACTGGTCAACCGGAAGGCAGATATCGTAACTTGGATCCGCGATTTCGGAACGACGTCTATAGATTTCTGGAACAATTGGGTTGTAGAGCCTACGAAGAAGGTTATGAGGACAATACGACATGACAAGGAAAGTGAGATAGCCATAATGAGCAGGGAAAGTCTGAAAGGTGATAGGGACAGCTTGGAACGCATGGTTATTGATTTTGCACGCGACAATCCCAACACTTCCACCGGTCTCCCTCTCACCGATTCAGACATTTCCGTTGTTAGAGCTAAAGTCAGGGAAGGGGATTTGACGCCAGTGCTGAGAGCATACGAGGTATGTAATTTTGGGGATGATTCTTTTCTATAAGGACCTCGGTCTGCGCGGTGAGACAGATCTGGGGAGCTGAAAAAGGGTTTCTCTCCGCTTTCCTGCTTCCCAGGCTTGTTTTCTGAGTCAAATCTTTTTCGTGAACAAGGTATGCTGACTTCGGAATCGTCATTAGAAAGACCTTCGGAAGCCCTTCCTGGGAACAATCAGAGGAGATCTCATTCGCGCACTTCTCATTCAAGTTCAGAAGACTAAGGTCGATGTCGAGCTTGCTGTTAGTGGCATCGATGCCCTCCTCAAGAGCCAAGAATTAGTGTTCGGGTAAATACTTCCCATCGTAGGTAGATTCACCATTAGGCAATGCTAACGAGGATAAAAGATTTGTAGGGTTGGCTCCAGGAATGCTGGTTTCTCTCTCTGTGTCTCGCTGGCTTGGAGATGTATTTGCCGGACGAAAAGGTAAAGTACAGGGCAGAAAAAAGGGCAGCATGATTCGAATTTTGAGGTCAGTACTGGAATGTACACTACTCTGCATCATGTTAAATTCTACTGTAGGAATGTTGATCGGATCCTGAGTGGCTCGACACCGTCGGAAAGTGGAATGTTATCTTACAAAGACCACGGCATGCTATTGTGTGAAGTTCACTTACTCCGACAAAAGGCCCAGCGTGTCCTTCCTGGCGAGATCTACAACGAGTTCCTTGAGGAAGTCAACGACCTTGTTGATCTTCGGACTGGGATTGAACGTCAGACGCGGGTTGTTGAAAGAATTCGGTGGGCATATTCGAAATGGCTCTAGTAATGACATTACGGTGCATGAGCGTCGATCAACAGCATAACCCTGGCTCGGCGTTTGATAGGTGTATTTGCTCTGGACTGCTTCCAAGCAACACGGTGCTATGTAGATGGGATGGGACGACAATATTGAAGATCAGATGTAGATACTTTGTTTCCAGGCTCGAGGTGGATTTTCAAAGAACAATTGACCATTGACAGGTCCCTACCGAATGATTTGGTGGAAGAGCTTGCAATTTTGGATCTCTGAAAAGAGTTGTGTCAACTCGATTGACATTGAGGCACTCAGTCGTTTTGAGCGGTTTTGTAGTTCTTGCGTTAGGTGGTAAATGGCTTGACGCATTGAAGCTGTACGAGTACGAACTTGGCGATAAATTACAATTAGCATGAAACGCTAGTACTAAGTACGTAGCTCATTGTGGTGAATATCTATCAATTTACAACTCATCTCGAACGCCGTCAGCTTGCTTGTCGTCATACTGAGTGCGACAAATCCTTCAAAAGGAACAACGATCCTGTACGCCACGACACAGAGGCCTCGGTCTACCAGCGCTGTACTACTGCTATCTTTGTTTGAGGTAGAGCTTCCTCAAGCATACATATTCTCCAGCACCCTTCGCCGGCAAAAGCATGGCCGGTACTCGGAATTACGACTTTCTTGTAAGTCGTAACTGGCGCCGATCCTTCATTCGAGACTTGTACAAAGCACGGCACTGACAGCCTTCAGATCAAACTTCTCCTCATTGGCGACTCAGGCGTTGGAAAATCATGCTGTCTCCTTCGGTTCAGCGAAGATTCCTTTACACCATCCTTCATTACTACCATAGGAATCGACTTCAAGATTCGAACAATTGAGTTGGACGGCAAAAGGGTGAAGCTACAGATATGGGACACTGCGGGGCAAGAAAGGTTCAGGACCATCACCACGGCATACTATAGAGGTGCAATGGGCATCTTGCTGGTATATGATGTCACGGATGAGCGGTCATTCAATAGTAGGATTTATGTATCCATTTTCTGGAAAGCAAGCTGACATATGTCAGACATCCGGACCTGGTTCTCTAATGTCGAGCAACACGCGACTGAGGGCGTTAACAAGATCTTGATTGGGAACAAGTGTGATTGGGAAGAGAAGAGGGTGGTGTCAGTAGAAAGAGGGCAGCAATTAGCAGATGAGCTGGGCATACCGTTCATGGAGGTTTCAGCAAAGAGCAACATCAACGTGGAGAAGGCTTTCTACAGCCTCGCCGCGGACATCAAGAAGAGGATTATCGATACTTCGAAAAATGATCAGGCGCCTGCACAGGGCGTTAACGTGTCGGATCAGAATAACAGCATAGGCTCGATGGGTGGAAAATGCTGCTGAAGTGGAAGAGCTAGCGCTGATGGTCAGTGGCACGTTTTCTATGACGCTAGCGTTTGATATCTTGTGCAGACCTCGTTGAACGGCGTGAAGGTTTGGGTCTGGATTGGTTTCTTCAACGTCAGATATTCCCCAGAACATGTTGCATCGGATTTCACAATATCACCTACGATTATGGTTGAATGAAAGATGTTCCCGGTCATTACACGCTACTCACAAATCCTGCTCCTACTCTAAAAAGCATACATGACCTACTAACCTACGAGCATCATACGTATACGCAGACGGCATTAAGATTCCAGAGAATAATCAATGAATGCCTCCATTGTTATATTTCAATAGCCAGAAATATCTGTTTCTATATAATGATCTATTGCGAAGTGTGTAAAGTATACGCTTCGCCATAGAGTAGAGTTAGCCAGCAAGGCATTCGAGAAATCGATCCCGCGCTCAGGCATGCTGCGAGAAAAACATTGACAGTTTAGCAGGACGAGACTTAGAAAAAATGTCAATCTAGGTGAACAGGCATTGGATTTCCCAGTCAGTATTCCTTGTTCTGTGATCTTCAGCATAAATAGTCAATCCCTTCTAGATTGTACCCACAAGAGGGTGCAAAGTTGGAATTTGGGAGCTCGTAGGACTGCCACTTCTAACAGCTTGCCCTTTCCCCCTTCTCTTCATATGCCAGGTCCCAGGAAGTCTTACCTTGGTCTATTATCTCCCAACAGAAAAGTCCAGTATTCTCAATATAGATGCATGAGCTCTTAGATAGGTCTATGGCACACTTAAAATACATCTTCCCTCCACATCCACGACTTCGACGTGCAGAATTCTTTATCCTTACACGGTGGAGCTTCGTGCTACATATTCTCTATGATTTAAGATCTGGACCTCGGGCATTCCTTGTCATGCACCCAGAATGACGTCTCTAATGCAAGGTAATGTTCCGATATCCACCATGCTTGATCTAAACAGCGGATCCCAAGCCGGCACACTATCCCCTTCCGCGTCCATATCGACCTCGACTCCTGCTACGGCTCCGATCGCTATAGCTGGAAAAGCTGGAGTAGCTAGGACTCCTTCTTCTCCTGCCTCCCCTCGGTGGCGGTGGGCTGTCTCGACGTCCGTAGTTTCGGCTTCTACGTGGGGGAGACCGGGTCCTCGATCTGGAAGAATAGGACCGTGAGCGTGTTCTCGGTGATCTGGAACGAGAGAATGAGCGCGGCCGGTATGTGTCTGAATCGCGATCTCTCGGGGCTGGACGGCCTCCATACCTCCTTTGTGGTGAGCCTCTTCTTGGGGGTTGCGGAGAGCGATATCTTCCACCGCCAGGGGGTCCATAGTTAAGCGGGGGGGGTCCTCCTCGATATCTGCCAGGCGGAGGTGCGCGTGCCTCGAAGCGATCATAAGGAGGAGCACCTCTACGAGGTGGAGGCGGCGACCGTGAGAACTTACGGCGAGGAAGGACGATCGAGACATTGATGATTGCACCGTCTAGCTGGGCTTCATGCATATGAGCAATTGCAGCTTCAGCATGTGGGGTGTCAGTGTATACAATGTAAGCGGTGCCACGATTGGCCATGACTAAGTCTCTCAGCTTCAGGTTTCAAAAGAAAGCACGGGGTACTATACACTGCCTGTTCATGGGTAGGTCAAGCTCCCGGATAGAGCCATATGCACCAAATATCTCTCGTAGATGGCCTTCATTGACGTTTTTCGTAAGCTTCTCCACCACAATCTATGCAACGTAAGTTTTAGGGTATGCCGTAGACGAGTTTGCGATCGCCTAAGGTACCTTTGAGCTTTTGGGTAGTAGGGAGCCATGGCTTGGAGATCGCGTGTAACTGGGGTCTCTATATCGTCGTCCAGCTCGGCCTTCGCTCCTACTCCTCGACGCACTCCTTGTTGGACTTCTGCTGCGTTCCTTCCCATTTCTAACTCCATTCCGTTTATCGCCTTGAGCTGATGATGTTCGGCTTGGCGTTCTTGACCTTGATCTAGAGCGAGGCGAGATGGTGCGGCGAGGTGCAGACCTCGTCCGGGAAGGAGTTTGGGATTTGGCGAACGCAGAAGTTTGGTGACGTGATCGCGTTCTGCCTCTTTCAGGAGACACGGAAGGCATGTTGGGCAGAACTGGCAGGATTCTCGGACCTCGTAGCATTAATTGAAATGAGTATGCATGATTCCTTCAATAAACTTACTCATAAGGTTTTGTAACGGATGCTGACTACTCATAAATTACATGATCGCGCTAATATAGGTATCAACCAAAAATACATAGAGTTAAGCATATGTGGGAGAATGGTGAAATCGCAATGCAGAACAGGCTCACCATTAATCCAGGGTGGATTTGGACATGGGCTTCAAGCCTGGGACCTGAAACCAGAATACGTCCACACGAAATCGTTGGGCGACCTTTTCCGGATTCTTGTCCAATTGGTGTCACCTCCCTGCTCCCCATGCCTCGTACTTCCTCACCATTTCCGGAGTGACGGATCGCTTTACTGTAGCCAAAGCAGTACTCAATTGCTTCTGACTGACTCGCCGTTTTTCTTTCGATTGTATCTGCTCCTCAAAAGCAATGTAGCTAGCCTGCTCGCAGATTTTCACTATTTCCGCCCCAGTAAAGCCCTCGGTCATTTCTGACAACGCCATTACGTCGACATCGTCTGAGAGAGACACGGGAGTCTGCATCTGTAGAATGGCTCGCCTGGCCTCCAAGTCTGGTAGTCCAACGTACAGGGTCTCCGAAAGCCTACCAGCACGGATGAGAGCTGGATCGAGTAGTTCTGGTTTGTTGGTAGCTGCAAGGACGAATACGCCCTTGAGCTCCTCAACGCCATCCAGCTCGTTCAACAGCGTAGTAACAGTATGAATGCCTCCTTGTTGGCTCTTGTCCCTCGCAGCACCTACGGCGTCGATCTCGTCAAAGAAGATGATGCTAGGACTGGCAGCACGAGCTTTGCCGAAGACTTCGCGCACTGCACGCTCAGTCTCTCCAACGTACATGCTCAACAGTTCTGCGCCTCTAACTGCAATGAAGTTCAGCCCTGACTCTGTAGCAGTCGCCCTGGCGGTCATGGTTTTAGAACACCCAGGAGGGCCATATAAGAGAAGACCTTTCTTTGCTTTGAGTCCGGACTGCTTCATTTCATCGGGGTACTATGGAAAACATCAGCAATTGTTGCTGAGAGGGTGCGATGGTGCAATATAAATTCTACCTTGACCGGCCACACCAATGCCTGTTGAATACGCTTCTTCACCTCGTGTTGCCCTCCAATATCACTCCATTTGGTTTCCGGGATCTCCAAGAATATTTCTTGCATCACTGTAGGCCGAATGTTTGCTAAGGCGCTGGTGAACGCGTCCTCCATACTTTCAAGCAAAGCTTGTGGCTCGGTTGGACGACAATCAAAGTCTCCAATTCTCGACTCGGATGCTCTATCTTGAGCTCGTGTTGTCTTCATTGCTTGGCGTAGCAACTTTTTAAGGTCTGCTCCAACAAATCCGTGTGTACGTGCAGCTATCCTTTCCAAGGTCGAATCAGCTTTGTCTTTCGGTAACTTACACAGGACCTTCAGTATTTCCGCACGCGATTTTGAGTCAGGGATTGGTATCTCGATCTCCAAGTCGAGTCGCCCTACTCGTCTCAGATCTTGATTGATCTCTGTGAGACTGCGGGTGGCTCCAATAGCAAGTGTCTGCGTCTCATCGAGTCGGTCAAGCTGCCGAGACAGAATCTGCCCTATGTTCACGGATCGTGCAAGATCCGTTGGATTTTGTTTACCAGCGATAGATTCCAGGTGGTCAATAATGATAACACTAGGCTGACAACCCAGGGCCTTAGAGAAAATTTGGGGAATGGCTGTTTCGTTTTCACCAAGCTGCTGACTGCCGTCTGTAATGTCAATGTGGAATGCCCTCCGCCAACCGGCCTCGCAAATCTTGCGGAGAACCATACTTTTACCGGTACCAGGAGCGCCATGAAGAAGAATGCCACCTTGACATGTTCGAAAGAAAAGAGGCATTTTTGCGTATTTTTCGGGAGGGTGGCTGTACACACTAACTTCGTCATTCAAAAGCTCGATTTGCTTGTCTAAGCCGCCAACTCCTTCGCTGGGAACAACAAGCAAGCTCTTGCCCCACTCAAAGCTGTTGGCTCTCTTGGAATGGCCATCTTTCAGACAGACTGTGCAGCTCGGTCGTGCACGATAGAGCATCTGGTCAGCAGACGAGTTGATGCTTTGTATCCGGTATGATCTTCTTTCATCGTTGGCTTCCACGCGGTCAAAGGTCATACCTGGAGCCAGTATCTCTGCCTTGCACAAGTAATGCTTAAGTCGCCACGCCCAATGAGAACGTTCATCCTCGTCAGGGTTCGGGGGAGTTGATTGTGATTCATTTTGCGGAATCTCGCATAGAGTAATCTCATCTGCATCTGTAATCGCTACGTCGCCACGGCGAATGGAAATTCGACTGTCAAGCTTTAAGCCGTAGAGAATCTGAAGAGCCTTCGAAGTTTGCACCACGTCGTCCTTGATTTTTTCGGTCGCGGGCCAGACAACAGCCGGTCGAGTTGACAGTTGATGAAGAGTTACTATGTGGCAAACATCGCCAGCATGAAGTTTATGTAGTAGAAGTTGTGCGGGCGACAGAAAAATTCGGAAAACATCCTTTGTGTCTTCACGTGAAGAAGGCCGCACCTTGTATTCGGGCTCCTTCATAGTCCCTCACAGTGAGGCTCTTACGATGATGAGATGCTATTTTTGTTCTCAAACTTCTTCCACGAATAGCAATGTCGAGCGATGATATCTTCGAACTCTAGGCTCTTTGAAGCGATTGCCTACCGTAGAAATCAGTAGTTGGCTGGGTTCTATACGATACATGATGCACCAAACCTGGTCCCAATACTTACAGACGATTCTTAGTCGGCCTTCGGCCTTCTAAAAGTTCTACCGGGACGGTTACCCCTATATTCTTAGGGCCCCTTCGGTAACCACATATTTTCAAATATGCCAACATATTTTCAAATTAGCGTACTACATATACACGGTTTCGTTCGATAATCATATTTTCATTTATTAGATCATATTTCGTATTGAAAATAAGTAAATTATAGGTTAATCTATAATTTGAGATCTAATATACGCTAAGTATATAGAAATAATAGACATTTATAACTGTAATAGCGATATTTTTCATTTTCACGATTGATAACCGCATTTCATAACTGTAATAGCTATATTTCAGTTATGAATAACTCTCTATTTAAAGAGATAGCTATAAATATCGTTCTTATTACTACTTAATACTATTCTTCTCATTATAATAATTAAATACGAAGAATATCTATTCTATCTAACTATGTCTATATTAAAGAAATTCTAAATAGCTATTCTATAGTTATATAAAGTACTTTTTATATATCTTTCTATATATTAATAGATAAGAAAATATTTATTCTTAATAAGAAAGAATTTTTCGACTATTCTATATTCGATTCTTACTTAATAAGATTATAGAGTTATTAAATGAAATCGTATATATATTTTATATATTTTTAAGTATCTATTAATACTATTTTAAGTCTACGTTTTATTTACTAAGAGATAAGATAATATATATTAGTATATTTTAAGAATATATAATTATCGAAGACTTAAAGAAACTCTTAATTATTTAGAGAGAGAAAATTTTCGTAAGTATCTCTCTCTCGAAGATTAAAAAATAAAACTTCTAAAATAACTTTATAACGATAGATTATAATTTTCTAAAAACTTTAGAATTATTAGAAGATATAATAAAGAGTATATATCTTAATCTTTAGAATATTCTATTTATCTACTATATAGTAAAATAAAAATCTATTAAATTCTTAAGATTTTTTTAATAAGTCTTAACGATTATAGAAAAGTCGAGATAACTTTTTAATATAGAATATATATTCTTAATTTATATTATATCTTACGATATCTAAATTAAAATCTTCTAAAATACTTAAAATAAATTATTTAATATTATAAGAAAGATTAAGAATTATAAAGAAATTTAATAATTTTTAATTTTTAATTTTCGAGAGAAGATAATTATAAAAACTATTCTATTTTTTTAATAATTAAGAATATAATTACGATATATTAAGATTTTATCTCGTCTTAGAGCTAGAGTTAACTAGCGTAACTTAATATTATATATATCTATTCTATAGATATATAAAAGAATTAATATCTATATATTATACTAGAAATTATATAGCTTAATTATTATTTTTCTTAATAAATATAAAAGTATTAGAAAATAAAAAGGTTCTTATAAATATCTTTTTCTTAAAAATTAAAAATTAAGATTTCTTAAATAGCTTTATAATTATAATTTTTTATAATCTATATTTTTACTACTTTTATTTATAACATTAATTTATTAATTATTAAAATCTTAAAAGATTTTAATTTAAATATTATAAGATATAATATATATTAAGAATATTTATTTTATATTAAAAAACTATCTCGACGATATTATAAATATAAAGATTTTTTAAAGATCTTAAGAATTTAATAGATTTCTATTTTATTATATAGTATAAGTGTTAAGAAATAGTTCTTAATATTATAATATTGATGTGGTGTAAAGATGTTTTATTATCTATGTGGTCTACAGGCAGATATGTGCGGTGCCAAGCCTACGCTAGTGGCCCTATGAGTATCCCTGAGGCATCTCATAACAATTGCCCACAAAAAACAGAGAAAGGTTATATCCTCATGGCAAGAAGTAAGCATATATAAATGAGTGAGTTTTCGAAATGTTGGAAACGAATGGAGACACCAGGCTAATTAGTGGTGTGAATCCCATAAGTTCTTCTGCCGCAGCGAAGCCCTTCGAATAGTATCGGAGTAAGACATTAGACGGTTTCAATTCGTTCAAATATATATCGTTCGATCTTCCTCTTAATCTTCCTCCTATAGTAGCTTAATTGACTATAATGATTTGGCTGCGATCGACGCAGTAGGTCCTCCTCTTGTGTGCTTATTGCAGTGATGTACTATAATGTGATATTGTCTAGGCATGTGGAGATAGTAGGCCAAATCGTAGTGGTGTTCTCCGTTTGCTGAGTGATAATTTGATACGGGATCGTGGAGAGCTGAGCCATGTTCTTGATGATGGTGGCTTTGTTGCCGCTTGGTTTCTTCGCAGTGTTCTCCGCAATTGCCTGTAGTGGTTCCTCCTCTTGCTCAATTAAGTGCTCTGGCTGAATAACTAACTGAGTAACTAGCTGAGTAGCTGGCTGAGTGGATTGATGTAAGACCGTGAAGAGCAGGCCTGTTGTGTCACTGCTGCTACTGACTATCTCCGTAATTCTCTCCATACTACATTATTCCTTCTTGAATTGTTAACGAAACTCATTGCGTAGTTGACCCATTTTAGTTCTTATTTTAATTCTTATTACAGTTCTTATTTCAATTCTAAATAAGTTTATTTCAGTTCTTAGCATATCTTAAAATAGAGTCATTATACTCTAAAGCTAATCGTTCGAGATATCGAGAATAAATGAGCTAAAATCGAAAGTAGTTATAGTAATAGTCTATTAAAAGATTTATTACTTATATTTATTTACGTATAGTAACTCTACGTAATAGACTAAGTTACTAATAAATAAGCGATATAAATATTAAGATAGATAGAGGCGTAGCGTAACTAATTAGTATTATAAATAAGCGAATAAATTTAATAAACTTCTATTAAATAATCTTTAGATATTACTATTATTTATTAAGAAATAATTCTTAATATTATAATATTAATATAATATAAAGATATTTTATTATCTATATAGTTTATAAATAGATATATACGATACTAAGCCTACGCTAATAGCTCTATAAGTATTTCTAAGACATCTTATAATAATAAGTTTAAGTTTATAAATTAAAATTAAAATCTATTTTTTTAATTAGAGCTATCGAAAAAAAAAAAAACTTTAATAAGCGATATTTAAATTCTTTATCTTAAAATAATTATAAAATTAAATTTTAAAATTCTTAAATTATTAAAATACGTAAATTATACTTTATAAATTAAAAAAAATTAAGAAATTTTAATAGAAAATAAAAAAGTTATTTTAAATTTAGATAATAATTACTTATTTTTTTAATTAAAGCTATCGAGCGAACTTTAATAAGCGATATTTAAATTTCTTATTATCTAATAATTATAAGATTAAATTTTAAACTTTTAAATTATTAAAATATATAAATTATTCTTTATTATTTAAAAAAAATCGAAATTTTTTAATAGAAAATAAAAGAGTTATTTTAAATTTAAATAATATATATATATATTTAATAAGAGAGCGTAAGAGAGCTAGCGAGCTAACTTAAATAGTTTAGTTAAAAAGCGTAATAACTTTAAATTTATATTTAACTATATATATAAAATTAAAAATTTAATTATATTCTATCTTATTCTTTTATATATACTAACGAGTATTATAAATTATATTTATAGTAGAAGCTAGGGGCTAATAGCTTGATATAGCTTAATACTAAGATATATTTAGATAACTAGATTTTATAGAGAAGAATCATCTTTTTACTACTTAAGAAATGTCTTTCTTAGAAAACGTCTTTCTTAGAAATGAGATTTCTAAGAATCTTATATTATCTTAATAGTAATAGTAATATCTATATAGTAGCAGCCATTATATAATAGCTTACTGCTAGAAATTAATAGAGTCCTTTATTAATACTAGATTAATTTGAAGTTAAGAATTCTTATACTTCTTAAATAAAAATAAAGAATCTTTATATTTTTTTATCTTTCGCTACTTCTATATACTCGTTAAGCTAGCTTTTTATAATATAGTTATTTAGATCTAGTAGTTATAAGATTTAATCATCTTCGATTATTAAGTAAGCTTTCTTATTAATAAAACTACTTAAAGAATTATTTAATATCTTATTAAGAATATTTTTAGATCTATTAAATTAATATTATTATCATTAAGAGAATAACGAGTACGATCTTATTTTTTATTACTTAATTTATTTTTCTAATAGATTTAACTAGAAAATTAGATAATCGATTATACTACTTTAAGAATAATACTTTATTTCTTTCAAAAATCTATAACTTAGAAACGCTATCTTTTCGATTCCCTATCTATTAATAATACTTTAAAAGTAGAAAAATATATCTCTTTAGATTAAGCTATAGATATCTCGTCTATTAAATCTTTAAATAGTAATCTTTAATTTACTACTAAGTTTAGCGATTTATAATATCATTTATTAAAAATCTTAAATATCTTTATTAATAAGATTATTTATTATCGTAATAATAGCAAAATAGTAGATAAAGAATTTAAAATAAATCTCTAAGTTATTAATATAGAAGTAATTATTATTAATACTATTAATCGCTATATAAGAAATTATTTAAATCTAGAATCTTCTAGCCCGCTAGATTCGCTAGAAAATCTAAAAGATTTAAAAATACTAAGATAGAATATTATTAATAAAAGTAATAAACTCTATTTTCTTAATAGCGATATTAAATTCTTTAATTTTTTCTATAATAGTAAATCTTCTAATACGATAATAGACATAGAGTATATTAAGAAAAAAACCTATTTTTAAGATATTATTATCTTTATTAATAGAATTAAAAATATTATAAGAGTTAAGAGTATAGAGCTACTATAAAATAATCTATAGATTTATCTTTAAGGCGAAGTACTTAAATAATATATATATTAGCTTACTAATAATAAGAAGCGTTTATTAATTTATAATAATAATATTAAAAAATAAAGTATTACTTTATTTAAGAGATTTAGACTTATTAAAATATTAGAAATAGCTATTATTATTAAGAAAAGATATATATTTAATAATATAATAAGATATCGTAAGCTATATAAATATATTATAATTATTATTAGAGTTACTAAAATAGTAAAGCTTAATAATAAGTATAATTAGCTTAATATTATCTAAAACGATCTTAATATCGAATTTCAGTCTAATATAAATTCACTTACTATTTAAATTACGCTAAATTAATTTTTTATAATTATAAATATAAAAAAGAATTAATAGTAAATAAAGGCTTTAAGGATAACGAAGCTTAGTATAAGTAATGCTTTTTATATATTAAATCTATTTTATAGAGATAATCTTAGTTAATATAATTAAGTAAGAGACATACCTAACTAACCTACGAACTCTAGTTTCTAGAATTTCAATTAGTTACAACAGCAATCTTTAGCTTTTCTCAATTAATAGGATTATTAATACTACGAAGTACATTCTTATAGATCTATACTTTCTAGAAAATCTAGAAAGTATAAAAGAAGCTACTTTTATTAAAATATAGATAAAGATTTATTTAATAAATAACTTTAAGATTAATATATTAATCGAAATGAATATTCTTATATTATATAAGTTTCTATTAGATTATAAATTATAGTTTATTATTATAGATAGTTATTAGAATATTAAGATTTCTACTTATTCTATAATAAAGTCTTACTCTTAAGTTAAGCGAGTTATAAAAGTAAAGTCTATATTTATATTATTACTTAACTTTATAATAAATATTTTAATTAACTATTATAATACGCTTTCTAATAATTATAATTATCTATTTAAATTTAAATTCTTAATTTTTCTTAGAAGAGAAAGCGATATCTTTATTTATGTTATAGATTTCGCTATAACTTTTATATAAGTAAGAAATTCTATAAAAGTATTAGTTTTACTTTTTAGAAATACGAGGTTAAATATTATAGTAGAGTATATTATAAATAAATACTATTAAGTTTCTTATAAATTAGCTAGCTTAATAGCTTATAGATAATATATTTTAAATTAATTGAAGATAGCTATTATTATTATAGCTATAAATAATTTTATTAATATAAATTATACTACTACGATAGATTCTAATTTTAAATATATATTTTTAAATAATATAATTATCTATAATAAGAATAAGATTTATTATATTTTTAGCTCTATTATAATAGAATTTAAAAATATTTTTACGAATTTAGAAAGCATTATAAATATTTCTGAAAAATAATAAATATTAATTTTATTAAAGTTAGACGCTAAAGTAAAGTTATTAAAGATCTATTTCCTCGATTATAAAGATTAAAAAGTAGTTAACGCTACTTTTAATAAGCTATAATAATAAAAAAAGCTTCGCTTCTCTATATAATTAACTTCTTATAACTAGTCTTATTTTATAATCTAGCGAGATATATTATAAGATTGTAAAGAAAAGATTATTATTAATATTCGAGAACTTAATATTATAATAAAAGATAATAATTATTTATTACTTTTATAATTAGATATTATTACTCTAATAGTAGAATATACTTATATTTCTATTATAAATAAAGTTATATAATTTTATTAATTTAGTATAAAGCTTTTTAATAGATATAAACTTATTATTATTAACTACCGCGGTTAAAAAGAATTTAGTATAGTATTTATAGAATATAAGAAATCTCTATTATATATATAATATTAGATGAATACCCTACTATATCTACTTTATACTTTTATATATATTTTTATAAATAATATCATTATCTTTAGCAGAACCTTTTAAAAATATAAATCTTATTTTTAATAGCTTTTTTAGCTATTATAAGAGAAACGTACTTTTCTAATACTAATAAAATTCTTTCTAAGATTTCTATTTATAATACTATTAGAATAGCGCGTTAACTCTTTTAATATATCTATAATAAAAGAAAAAATTAAAATAATTATTATACTCCGATTTTTATTAAATCTTTATAATTTAAAAACCTTTTTTAACTTAATAGAATAGCTAAGAAACTCGATTTCTTACTATATATAGCGTACTTAATTATTATAAAAATAAAAGATTTCTCTTATTTAAGTAATAATAGCTAAGTCTATTACTTTCTTAGATTAACTTAAAATAACTATTATATCTACTACTATACTTTTAAAAAATAACTTATTAAACTTATATATAAGCGAACTTCTATATAACTACGCTATAAATCGACTTAAAAAGAAATTTCTATCTTTTAAAATTTATAGAATACTTTTTACTCGCTCTTCTTTCTAATATACTTTAATTAAAAGTAAAAGTTATATATCGATATCGATACTTTTAAAATATAGAGATTTATTATTATAATTTATTATATATAAGAAGAAAAGAAAGTCTCTATTTCTACTAGAGGAGATATATAAATTATAATATTTCTAAGTAAATTAATTAATACTATAGAATATAATTACTAGCTTATAAAATTTAAAATTATTATTATAATTTAAATAATATATAAAGTTAGATATCTAATTAAAGTATTAGAAATATTATTAATAGTAATTTATATTGATTACTCTACTATAATTCAGATCGCTTAATAAACTATACTTTTCATATTATTTACTAATAAATTAAATCTTCGACTAATTTATACTTTTTAATACTTATTAGAATTTAATTTTATTATATATTATAAGGCTAGTAAGATAAATATTATTCTTAATATATTATCTAGATTTTAAGTAGATATAAATTCTAAAGAGAAGTAAATAATTCTAAAAAGTCTTTATAGAAGTATTCTAGAATTAGATAAATAAATAATATCGCTTAAAGAAATCTTAGTCTATTATATAACTTTAATAGAAATAAATAATAACTTTAAAAAGCGCCTTATTAAGGCGTATAGTAAGAATCCTTAATAGATTAAAATTCTTAATTTATTTAAGTAACCTAATCTTTTAGAAGAACTTCGCTTTCGAAAGTATAATAATTTTATTTATAATATTACACTTAATTATGTTAATAAGTAAAAACTCTATATTTCTAAGTCTATATAGTAAAAAGTTTTTTAATTAGTATACGATTAGAATTTCTATATCGATTTTTATATTATCTACGCTAGAATCTCGCTATTAATCTATATTAAAGGTTTATTAAAATATTATTAAATTTATCTAAAGTATTATTCTAAATATTAACTTAATTAAATTAAATATTATTCTATTTATAGCGAGCTTAATTTAATTTCTACGTCGTTAATTTCTTTTTATATTATAATAATAGATTTTATTATTACACTTTCTTTCTAAGAAGATAAAAATATACTTCTTATTATAATATATAAATTTTCTAAAAAAAAACTTTTTATATTAAGATTTAATAAATAGACTATTATTAATTAGATAAATACTTTATTTATTACTTTAATATCTTATAATTAAGATATTTCTATTATTATAATTAGTAATTATAATACTAAGTTTATAAATATTTTCTAAAAAGCTATTTTTAAGAAGCTCGAAATTACTATAGCGATTTCGATTATTTATTATCTCTAAATAAATAAATAATCAAAAAGAACGAATTAAACTATTAAGATTACTCTATAATTTCATCTTATTATTAATACGAATAATTAATTAAATATACTTCTATTTCTTTAAATATATCTTAATAACTTAATTATATTAATAAGATTTATATTAAACGAAATTATATATAGATTCTAGATATAAAATATATTAGAGTTACTAATAGATTTATTATTAAAAAATCTTAATTAATTACGTCTTATTAAATAAGAAGAAGTTAATAATATTATTACTTTCGCTAATACTATAATAATAATTTATTATAATAATAATTATAAAGCTATTAATCTTCGCGAGGGGTTATTAATTTATTTAAGACTATATTATAGCTACTTTATTCTTAATATTAATTTTAAACTTTTTAATTAGAGAGTTAAATTATTTAAGATATTAAAGAAAGTCGAAAATCTTATCTATCGACTAGATCTTCTAGATATTATATATATTTATTCTATAATATTTATAATTTAATTAAAATCTATATTAGATTAAGCTAAAGATTTTTATTATAGAAAACTATATTTATTATAATTAGTTAAGAAAGAAAAAGAATAAATAGATTTAGATCTTACTATTAGATTTTTATTATTTAAAATCGAGAAACTAAGTAATAGATGAGAAATTAAAAGAAATATTAAATATCTAATATATTAAAAGAATAGTAGTAAGAAGTATAATACTTAATATCTACTATATATTCTCTTAAAAGCAAAGAATCTTATAGTAAAATATAACGCCCGAATCTCTATTAATTTTATAAGAAATCGTTAAGAAAAGAAGTATTCTACTATATAAACACCGTCTACTATATAAATATTGACTAAGAAAGCTCTAATTCTACTAACTTCTAAAATTAATATTATTAAGAATTAAGCTACTACTACTCAAAAGCCAGATTATTCTTAAAAAAAGAATTATACTTTCTAAGTAAGGCCAAAGAATCCTTCATTATCTTTATCTATACTATTAAATTCTTCTACTACTTATTATAGTATACGACTTCTTACTTAGTAAAATATCTTTCGAGAAAAACTATTCTTTAGAGGATCTTACTATAAGAAAGAAAAAGGGTTTATTTTTACTTAAAAAAAGACTTTCTTTACATTTATAACTTTCTTCACTTAAAATTCGTATTCGTAAAAAAAAGGCCGTTCTTTACTTAAAGAAATAAGTTTCTTTACTTTCTTTTTAAAGAAATAAGTTTCTTTACTTATAGCGAGGGCGCTATCTTTCTTTTTATTATTAATATATATTATAGATTATATTTATAATAGAAGCTAGAGGCTAATAGCTTAATATAGCTTAGCACTAAGATATATTTAGATAATCAGATTTCATAGAGAAGAATCATCTTTTTACCACTTAAGAAACGTCTTTCTCAGAAAACATCTTTCTTAGAAATGAGATTTCTAAGAATCTTACGTTACCTTAACAACGAGTTTAAATTTATAATCTATTTTTTTTAATTAAGACTATTAAGTAAATTTAATAAGCGAACTTTAATAAGCGATATTTAAATTCTTTATTTTTAAATAATTATAAAATTAAATTCTATAATTTTTAATTATTAAAATACGAATTTTACGCTCTATAATTAAAAAAGATTAATAGAAAAAAAAAGATTAATATAAATTTAAATAATATATATCTCTCTTTTTAATTAAAGCTATCGAGCGAACTTTAATAAGAGATATTTAAATTTCTTATCTTTAAATAATTCTGAGATTAATTTTTATATTTTTAAATTATTAAAACGCGTAAATTATTCTCTATAATTTAAAAAAAAGTGTAAGAGTGAAAGTACTTAAAGCGAATTAATAAACTCGCTTACGTTATTTGCTAGACTATAAGTTATATAATTAAAGCGAGTATCTAATATACTTAGCAAAGTCTTAAATACTTATAAATTTCCTTTCTTTTTCTTCTTTCTTTAATTATTAATTTATCTAATAATTAATCTATTTATTCTATTAACTACGTATCTAGATCTTATAATTATATAATTACTACGTAATTCTATTAAAAGAGATCTTATTATCTTATAGTTCTAATAACTTTATTTATATAAAGTTATTTAATTTAATTATAATAAGTAACTCGCGAGCTAGTTCTATTAACTTATAAAATAAAAATATCTTATTATAATTAATTAACGACGTTTTTAACTTAATAGATAACTTTTATTAAAATATATCTATTATATAATTAAGTGATTATAATATTAATTTTAATATTAATAGAAATTTTAATAATACTATTAATGAAAATAATAATCGCTAAAGCGTTATATCTAATAACTCTTTATTTATAAATAAAAACTCTTATCTTATAGATTTAATTTAAATTTAATATTATTAACTTTTAGAGCTTAATACTAAAAAGTAACTAGTTATCGAAAAATTTAAATTAATTAAAATATAGAATATATAAGAATATCGTTATAAGTATAGCGATAATTATTATTATAATTCGAGTTATAAGAAAATAAGTATTATTAAGATATTTAATACGTAGTATCTTAATAACTATAACTTAATAGTTATATTTCTTTAAAACTATAATAATTTTATCGTCTTAATATCTTATATCGATTTTTATATAAATAAAAAAAAAAAATTTTAATTTTTTATTTTATTAGTAAATATTAAGAAGTAAATTTAAAGAAATATTAAAGATATAATATTATGTGATATTAAGAAACTTATCTAAAAGAAATATAAAGAATAATACTTAAATTAAGTTTATAATTTAATTATTAAATTTTATAACGTAAAATATTAGTTAGTTAAAGTGATTATAAGAGATATATAATCGATAATTAGCTTTAATAATTATTTTATTATACTTTAATCGTAGTAAGATCGCTATATAATTAATCTAAAATATATAAAAGTCTTATAAGATAGAGTAATAGAGAAAATTTCTCTAAAAGCTATAAAGAAGGCTATCTAATCTATTATCTATACTATATTACTATAATAATATTAGAATATAAAATAAAAATTATAAAAAATAAAAGAGCGTTTTATTTTAGATAAGACTCGCTTTAATAATAAGATAAGTAATTAAAAAAATAATAATTAATAGTATATAAAGTCTAAAGAATAATATATAAAGAATTAATAAGATTAAAAGAAGAGTTCGTTTTCTTTAATGCTATAAAATTGAAAGTTTATATAAATTAAATTTAAAGATAGCGACTTTTATATTAAGTCTAAGATATCTCTTATTAAAATATAATATTATAATTATAAATAGTTAGAATATTATAAAAATTCTTTTAAATATTTAAATTATATTATAAGTAATAAAATATATAATTATAAATTAAGTAAGAGAAAAGATAAAGTTTAATACTTATCGCTATAGTATTAAATATATTATTAATTAAGCAATAATCTCGCTCTCTATTATTAAGAGGTGAAATTATTATATTAAATAAAAAGCGTAAGATAATTACTTTAATAGATATCGATAGCGAGAAAATCTTTATATTATAATTAGTATATATAATAGAATAAGATAGAGCTGAGCTTGAAAACCTTGAATTTGTATGTGCAGCCAATTATAAATTCAGGGTTACTACGCTCTTTGATTAGATTAGCTGAGTCATCGCGGGTAAATAAATTAGCGTCCGCAACCATCAAACGTTCGCAACCATCAAAAAAATAGGTGTACGTTATTAACATATAGAATAACTTTTTTGTTTTCTATTGAATTTTTGAGATTTTTTTTTTTTATTGTAAGGCGTAGATTGCGCTCTTGAGTGCTTTAAAAATTTTGAGATTTGATCTAATAATTATTAAAAGGCAAGGCACTCAAATATCGCTCACCAAAGATCGCTCCCCAAAGATCGCTCACCAAATTTACTCGATAGGCCTGATTAAAAAAATAATTATGAATTTAATTCATATGTCTTTACTCGTCTTTTATTAAAAAAATATAGATTTCTAAATCTAAACACGCGCTAATAATAATATATATTATCGATAATTATTAAATACTCTTATATAGAAAGTATAATTTAGTCTTTAATTTCGCGAATAATCGAGAAAGAAAGTAAGAGTAAATTTTAAAGATATATATTATAAATATATAAGAATATAATCTTATTCTTAATTTCTCTTAAATTTATAATATTAATTTAAATATTTATTAGCGCGAGTAGTTTTAAATCTATCGCGATTTTTTTATAAGTAATAAGAAGTAAATAGATATCGTAATAATAGATACAAAATAGTTTATATTATTAGTTAATATAGTAATTATATATAGTCTAGAATAAATATTTATTATATTTATTATATTAGATTCTATTTAAAAGTAGTAAGAATAATTATAATAAAGTTATACGATATAATATTACGTAATTAAATAACTCTAATATATCTAAATAATTTAAGAATCTATTAGAAATTTTTTTAGAAGAACTATTTAATAGTCTTAATATATATAATTAAATTAAATATTTTATTAATTTACTATCTAGAAAGCTATTTAAAAATAATTTAATTTATAATATATTATATAACGAATTTATAATAATTAGAGATTATCTAAATATTGCGTTTAAGAGAAAATAAATTTAAATTTTAACTAATTAAATTAGCTTATTAATATTATTTATTAAAAAATTAGATAACTCGCTATAATTATATATTAACTATTAAAAACTTAATAAAATAATTATTAAGAATAATTACTCGTTATTATTATTTTTAGAGATTTTAAAGAGATTTATATATATAAAGTACTTTATTAAAATTAATATTTATAATATATATTATAAAATATAAGCGCGAAAGAAAGATAAGTAAAAAATTATCTTTTAAACTTATTATAATTAGTTTAAATATTAAATAATATCTTTTAATCTTATAAATATCTTTATAATTTTTTAAGCTTATATAAATAAAGTATTTAAACTATATATTAATATTTTCTATATAATATATTTAAATAATATATTAATCTATTTCGAAACGAAAGAGTTATATTAGAAATATATATATAAAATATTACGCGTATTATTAGAGTATCGACTTTATATAAAATTATCGAAATATACTTTTAATCGTAATAAGATTATTTTTCTAAGATTCTTAATAAACTAATATAATATTTAAATAAAGCTATTATATATTAAGATTATTATTAAGTAATTAGAATTAGAGTTTATTAAAGATATTTTAATCTTTTTAAAATTTATAGACTTTTTTTAAAACTTTATATAAGACTTTTTATAAATAGCTATATTTTTAATAAATTTAATTTAAAAAGTAAAGAAGGGTGAGATTAGATTATTTTTTATATTTAATAAAAAAGTATATAAAGCTTTTAAGATATTTAAACGAGTATTTATTATTATACTTATATTAAAATATTATAATTAAAAATTATTATTTATTATAAAGACTAATATTTCTAATATAGATATAAGTAATATACTTAGTTAATTAAGTAAGAATAAATAATAATACTCTATTACTTTTTCTAATTATAAATTTAAAAGTATTAAATCTCGCTAGAATATATATAATAAAAAGCTTTATATAATTATATTAAATTTTAAGAATTAAAAGTATTACTTATAAAATAGTAAGTATTCTATTTATATAATTTTAGATTATAATAATTTACGTTATTTTATAATAATAAAAGAGTTTAATATAAAGTAAATTCGCTAAATTCGCTAAATTAATTATATTTAATTTTATAATTAAATATTATAAAAGAAAATTTAACTTTATAAATATATTATTAAGAAGATTTAATATTATTAAATCGAATAATAGCGAGAATAATAATAATAATTTTTTCTCTATCTTATAAAATAAACTTTATAATTAAAAATATTAATTTAATCTATAAGAATATAATAATATATTTATTATAGTTAAATTTATAACGTTAGTAAAGTAATTAAATAATATTATTATTATAGATATCTAAATTATTAATTTAAATAAGAGAGTATTTAATAGATAAATATATATTCTAAATACTATAATATTATTTTAATTTTTAATTTATTAAATTTTAAAGTTAAAAAGATTTTATTTAAAGCTATAAAAATTAATAATAATATAATTATTTAAATTATAATATAAAAATACTTTTATTATGAATAAGAAGTAATGCTAAAAATATATTATTAAATAGAATAAGTTTTTAAAATAAAGAGTTAATAAAAATAGATTACTACGTTATAATCTTATAATTTATATATCTAATAACTTTACTATAAAGAAAGAGATTCTTTATATAAATTATAATAACTCTAATATTAAATACTTTATTTATAAATATATTAAAGAAAATATTAGATTTAAATATTATTAAATAGAAATAATAAGCGATATAATAAAGTATATTCGCATTTATCTCGATTATTAAAGAATATAAATTTATTATTATAAGCTATATAGCGAGTTAACGTTAATCTTATTAGATAATATAAATTTATTTTATACTATAATAATAAATTTTATTATAAATTTATTATTTATAAGAAATTTATATATTAATAAAACTTATAATATTATCTTAATCTTAATAAATAAATTAATTAAGTATATAATATACGTTATAATTATAAAGAATTTAAAAATTAATAATCTTATTAATATTTTATAGCGAGAGTTTATATTATTATATAATATAATATATAACTTAATTTTAAATCGAGGCTCTCTATTTATAAATAAGTTTTAAATAATATTATATTAATATTTAGATATAAAGTATAAACTTAATATTATATTTTATTCTTAAATTAATAATTAGATTAAGAGATAAAATTAAATTCTTAAATATTATTTATAAGTATATTATAATTATAAATAAAATAATTAATCTAAAATTTTATTAATAATTATATTTATATATAATAATAATATATATATAAATATTAGTAAGACTTTATAAGAGCTATTAATAAGATATATAGTAGATTTAAAAAATACTTTTAAAAGTAAGATCTTAAGAGAAAAAGTATTACTTATTATAGAGCGAGTAGAATAATTATAAAAAATAAGATTATATTTAAAAGAATTATAAAAGTAAGTTTTAAAGTAATAAGTAAAGTATTATAATAATAATTATAAGATTATAATTTTTAAAAAAGAAGATAAAATATTATTATAAAGTTTAAATATATATATCTTATAATTAAAGAAGAAATTAAATTATAAATAATTTAGATTTTTTAAAGTATTAGAGAAAATAGATATATAGATTTATAAGCTAAATCTTTTTACTAGATATAAAAAAATATATTTTATATTTTATATATCGCTATTAGAATTATAGTACTCGCGTAATAATAATTTAAAGTTATAAATAATTTTAATTAATAAAGAAGAAGAGTAGAAAATTAATAAGATATTAGATAAAAGAGTTTATAAGAGCGAGATTAAGTATCTTATTAATTAAAAAAACTTCTTATTTTATAAAGCTTTATAAGAATTAATAAAATATCTTAAAAATATTAAAAACGTAATTAAAGATTTTAAATAAGTAAAGAAATTATATAAATTAGTATTTAAGATAAAGTTAAAAATATAATTATTAAGAGAAATTAAAAAATAAGATAAATTAAGAAAGTAGTAATAGTAGAGAAATCTTATAAAATAAATAAGTTATAATTAAAAATCTAGTGAAAATAATTAAAATATTTATAGATATATTTTAAAGCGTTAAAGTGTCGTGTATTATAAGAAAAGTAATTATTAGAGTTATATATATAATTATTATTATCTAATATTAATCTATTTATTCTCTTATATTAAGAAGTAATTTTTTATCTAGAAGATTTATTAGATAATAAGAAGATTTAATATAAGAGATAATAAAAGAAGTAATAGAAGAAGCGATAAAGATAACGACGTTATATCGAAATTTCTTAATATAATAAGTTATTATATATATTAACTATATAATCTAATATATATTAATTAAGATTTATATCGCTTTATACTTAAAGAATAATATAAATATTTTTATTAGAGTAAGTTATAGTAAGAATATCTATTTAATAATAAGAGATTAAGTTTATAATATATATATAATCTTTATAAAAATATCGTTTATATTTACGCTAGCGCGAGCTAATAGAAAATATAATATAAATTATATAAGAGTTATATATAAGAGTATATATATAATAATAGTAAAAGAGAATTAATATATATTAGCGTAATCTCTTAGTTATCTAATATCTCTTTTATTTATAAACGAGAATAAAAATAATAATAAGAGAAGTTATTAAGCTTTTTTAGCTAAATATATCTTTAAAATAGATATAAATATTTATTAGTTATAGCGAGGAATATAGAAATAATAATAATTATAAGTACTTAATAACTTATAGAGTTATAAGAGCGAAGATTTAATATTATTATTAATATATTAATATACTTCTTATACTATCTAAAAAGTATTATAAAGTATTTTTTAAGATACTTATTATATATAAAATTAATTTAAATAACTTTAATCTTATTTAATTATTACTTTAATTAATATATATATTATATTATTATAATAATATATAGCTCGCTATCGCGATATTATAATAAGAATAAATAAAAATAAAATAGTAAATATAAAGAAGAATTAGATATTTATTTATAATAGCGTTAATATTAATATTATTATTAAGAAGAATAAAAATTAAATTAAAAATAAGACTTTTATATTTATTAGCGCGACTTTTACGATTATAATAATAAAATTACTATAATTATTAAAGTAATAATAATAATAATAGCGTATAATAATAATAATAATAGTATATTATAATAGAATAGTAATATATTTATATTTTATTAATTAAGATAATAATATATATAGCGATACTATCGCGATTTAGTATATAAATATATTAATATATCTAAAGAGACCTTAAGATAAGAAGTTTAAATACGCTATTATAATATATATTAATTTAAATTATATTTAAGCTAATAATAAGTAATATATAAGAAATTAATAAGTTTATAAGTATTTAATTATAAGAGTAAAAGTACTTAAAGCGAATTAATAAGCTCGCTTATATTATTTATTAGACTATAAGCTATATAGCTAAGATAAATATTTAATATATTTAATAAAGTTTTAAATACTTATAAATTTTCTTTTCTCTTCTTTTTTCTTTAATTATTCATTTATCTAGTAATTAATCTATTTATTCTATTAATTATATATCTAAACCTTATAATTATATAGCTACTACGTAGTTTTATTAAAAGAGGCCTTACTATCTTATAAAAAGTCGAAATTTTTTAATAGAAAATAGTAAAGTTATTAAAGAATAAAAAGTAGAAAAAAGATTTTAATAATTATAAATAATAATTTATTTACTCGCGATATCTAATTAAAAAGCGTAGTAATTCTAAATTTATAATTAGCTATATATATAAATTTAAGATTTTTTAGCTTAACTATATCTTATTCTATTATATATATTAATATATTAATATTACTAGAATATATTAAAATTTAAATCTTTAAATCTTTATAATACTTTTTAATAGTAATAAGGTTTTTAGAGAATTATAATCTATCGTTATGAAGTTATCCCTGAAGTTTCAATTTTCCATTTTCGAGAGGGGGGTGCTTGCGGGAAATTTTTTCGGCCTACTATCCTGATATTAAGGATAGCTACAACAACCTCATGAGACGTTTTAACACAAGGTGATGGTAACAGTGAATTCGAATGCTAATTTCACGACCTATTGTGGCCCAATGTCTAGGACTACGGTGGGAATTGCGCGCTTTGTCCCATTCCCGACTGCTACACACATTCGGAAAGGGAGCAGGTAGCTTTATAAGATTCAGACCCTCAAAACCTCCGCCTTCGCAAAAACCGTCATTGCTTGAAGAATTGTTCCCAGAGGACGTCCAAAGGGGTGGCAACCGAGATCCCAGACTTCACGACGATCTTCAAAACGTGCCTCGTTTACCGTTGCCCGAGGTCGACGATGCAATAGGAGGAATCGGCCATGAGTCTGATAGCGAGAGAGCGCAACCCAAAAGAGTGGCAAAGGCAGCAGCTGCAAAGGTTTTTCGCCACCAGCAAATCGCAGTTCTTTGGCTCGATACAGGCAGCAAGTCACTTATCGAAAGCGACTTCCGACGGATCGCACCCAAGGGGCAGCACATTGACGATTGGACTGGTCCCGGCGATATCCTGAAAAGTGGGTTGAGAAAGGAGGAATATGTGCACAAGATGCTTGTTACTAACCCGAATTATAGTCATTCCTGTGCGAGACCCCACGACGTTGGAATCAGCAGGTCGCTACTTCATACTATTCCCCAATCCCGCGTACGCTCGAACCTATCAGAACCATGTCATTCGCCTACATCGAATAGCCAAAACCCATACGCCAACATCTGTTGAGTCACCATTGCCGTTGCAGCCAGGGGTGGTTATCGAAGGTGAAGATGCCTACACGTTGCTACAGGACTACTCTCTTTGCCCACCATCTCAAAGAATCCAGCTTAGGCTACTCTTCCCGTCATATTCTGCTCGTATAAAGCAAGTATTGGATCAGCGTGGGTACCGTCCGCTCTTAGGGGAGACGAACAAGACAGGGAGATCTGTGTTATTCTCGGTTGACGGACAGCAATTGCCTACTTCTGTGATCAGGAACACAGTAGCCGCTGATGGACGCGATCGGGGCTTGGCATGGGACATATCCATCGATAGGCTGGACACTTCTAGAAGCGCAGCGGATGGCTTCGAGGGTTCGACGAGCACCGAGACAGATGAATATGCAGAATTGGGTGCTCGGCGTCATACTCCCGCTAGGTGGGTCATGTCATTTCCGAACGAAAACGAGGCAAGGAGGTTCATAAGGGCGTGGCATCGGCGACCTTTTCCGCTAGCACGGGCTGATGACCCTGCACTTGTCCAAGCAGAGTTCATCTGGTAAATCACGGCCCAATGCAATAGACCGTCAAGTTAACACTCGTTCGTCATAAATATGTAAGATTATAATGCACCGATGCTAGTCAATTAAAGGTAATATAGCCATCTATCGCAACTCCCAGCGATGCGCAGATTTATAGAGCTGAGAACTCGTTTTAATATCCGAATACTAATCGTATCTACTTTCATTTACGCTATACTTCTATTTACGTTATCTTAAATTCGATAATTTTAACGTAATATTAAAATATCTATCTTTTATTAAATTTATATAATAAATTAGATACTAGTATAATAATATTAATCTTTTATTACTATTAAGAGTTCTATATAAAAGAGCTTAGATGAAAAGTTTATAGACTTATATATATATATATATAAGAGAAAGATAAAAAGATCTACTTAAGAAAGACTACTATTACTCTTTATAGAGATATTCGATATATACTTATTATAGTAGATAATAGAAGATAAAGTATTTAAGAAATATAAGTAAGATCTAATTAATATTATAGTAAAAATATATAAAAGAATAGAGATAGAGATAGAGTATGTTATGAAAATGTAAGTAGCCTTAAGAAGGTACTTACTTTATCAAGCAAATAGGCCTATTAAATAGATATCTCACTAAGCTTGCTAGCTTACTATTATAAATAATAAATTTCTAGATAGAAATAATTAAGCTTATTATATACTATAACTATAGATTCTTATTATTATTATAATATAATAGTAATACTATTTCTTAATACTAATTAATTATTAAGAGATTTTAAAAGTTTCTCTACTAGGCTAATTAAAGAAAGCTTATTCTTTAAAAAAGCTTATTTTTTAAAAAAGCTTATTCTTAAAAAAAGCTTATTCTTTAAATCTTATCTTAAACTTTTACTACGTAAATTCTTTAAATATATTACTACTATCTAAATTAACTTTTAATAGCGAATTTCTTATATCTATCATAATTTTAATTAAGGATTCACGAGAGATAAAAACCTCTCTCTTAAAAATCTTAATTTCTTATAAGATTTCTTAATCTTTATCTACTTTCTTTTAAGAATTATTAATATTATCAATTAATAATTAAGCTAGCTTTCTTAAATTATTTAGTACTTAATTTAATTACTTATAATATTATTATTCTTATATTTGAACTATAAGAGTTTCTTAAAAGTAATTACGTATTTATAAATTTATTTAATAAGAAAAATTATTAACTTATTAAGAATATCGTCGAAAGTAATTTTTATTTATTCTCGATAACCTGAGAAATCTTAATAAGAAACAATTATTTATATACTAGATTTAATTTAATTAAAGTATTATTCTAGCCTCTTAATTAAGTTATTAATAAATTATATTTTTATATAATATTTAGAATATTTAAGAAAGAAGTAGAGCTATTATAAAGACTTAAGAATCTTCTATTTACGAGAGTTACCTTAGAAAACTCGCTAAGTTTCTTACCTTTAAGAATTATTATACTTTCTTCGATAAGCTTAGTCTTATCTTCGAGAATCGCTATACTTTCTTTAATAAAAGCTTAAAAATTACGATAAGAGTAATCTCTATTAACGAAGTAATCTATTCTCATCTAATTAAATTATTAAATAGAATAAATTTTAATAATTTATAAGTATAAGTCGTTATCGCGATAGTTACTTTCGCGGCGATAGCTTAATATATATATAATAATTTATTATAATAGAAAATACTAGAATTATTAAATCTATTAGATATTATTAATATTTTAGAAAATAACGAAGATTTCTTATAACTAAGATAAAATTTAAATAATATTAATTTCTTTAACTCGATATATAAAGATAAATCGATAGCGTTTAAAGTCTTATTAATAAAGTATATATTAAAAGAGATATACTTTTATAATATTTATCTTTTTATTAAATACACTTATAATATAGCTAGTATTAAAAATAATAATCTTATATATATAAATCTTTAGACTTACTTAAAAGACTTTATCTTAAAATAATAACTTAGTAAATTTATTAATAATAATAAGCGTTTTACTAAGCTCGATAATAGACTTAATAAATAAAAATTATTACTTATTAAACGATTTAAGATATTTATTAATATAGTTATTAACTCGATTCTTAAAGAATACTATATACTTTATAATACTAGTAATTATAAAGAATCTCGAAAATATATTTAACGAATTTTATAAATAGTAAAAAATATTAAGTTTATAGATATTAGTAATTAAATCGATATTATTTATAATAATCTCGATTTCAATCTTAGATAAGATATTAGATATTTTAAAAAAAGTATAAAATTATAAGAATTTTTTATTAAACTTAATAATTTTAAGTATAATTAATAAATATATATAGATAAATATAAAGTAGAAAGAAATATAGATATTAAAAATACTTCTAAATCTTAAATAAATTAATAATCTTAATTTATTAATAATAATAGAGATAATTATAATTAATTATAACCTCGATAATAATAAGATTCTAAATTTAATTAATAATTATTTTATAATCGCTAATCTTATTAATCTTATTACTTATCTTTTTCTTATTATTTTAATAATATAAATACTTATTTAAATTAATAGTAGTAGAATCTTAATTAATATAATTAATAATCAAATTTATAATATTAGCTTTATATATCCGAGACTTAATAATCTCTTTAAATTATCGCTTCGTTAAATAAATACGCTTTAATATTCTTAAATTCTCGATCTTTATTAGAAGAAAGCTTTTTAAAAAAGAAAAATCGCGATAATTAGACTTTTTTAAGTTAAGGCTTTTAAAGATCTTAATAATAATAACGCTTAAAGATATTTATTTATTAAGCTTCTATTAATAAGAATAAGAAATCTTATTAATATAAAGAAAATAATATTTAAAAAGAAAATATTAAGATCGAGTTATTATACTTCGCGGGTAAAGATTAATAAAAGAATAAAATATATTATAGTATTACTAATTACTCGCTAAATTTCTATAATAAGTAATTCGCGGATTTTATAGAATTTAAAACTTACTATCGTCTTTATAAAGATATCTTTTCATTTAAAATAAAGCTTTATAAATATCTTTATATTAACTATTTAAGAAAATTCGATATCATCTAAATTAATAATAATAAAATAATATTATCGAAGGCGTCGCTGAAAGATTCTTCGAAGAAAACCTTAAGAATAGTTAAATTCGACTTCTCGAGTAAGAATCTTAATTTGAGATTTATATTTTATAATTAAAATTATATTTATATAAAACTTCGTCTAATATCGAAAAGAGAAATTAATAATATATATTTAAATATAGATTATAATATAATCTTAGATAATAGATTATAACTTAAGAGTTTATTATTTAAAATTAAGATTATTAAGATAACTTTATCTTTAAAAGTTTATAGAGTAAATATTAATAAGTATAAAATCGATAAATATATAACTACGAAGCTTTATTTTTTAGAATTAAATTCTTAAAATAAAAAAGTCTTTATCTATCTTCGAAGAGAAGTTTATATTATTAATAATCTTTATATTAGAATATTAATTAATAATAATATTATTAATTTTAAAAATATCGTTATTAATATTATTAATAAGAGTATTTATATAAAAAGCTATAAGATTATAATCGAAGTTTTTACTTACTTATAAGAAGAATTTATAAAAAAAAAGATTTATATAAAGTTAATAACGATAATTTCTTTATATAATAAGATAATGCTATCTATAAGAAACGTTAATCTATCTACTAATTATAATTTCTTATTTAAATCTACTATCTAAATAAATCTCACTCTTTTCGCTTATATAATAAATTACTTAATAACTAATATTTTTATTAAGAATAAAATAAGTAATTTTATTTAAGTTTTAAAGAAACTAAGACTTAAAAGCGTACTCGAGATAAATTATAAAAATTATTTTTAGATTATAGTCGAGCTTAATTTCGCGATAACTCGTTTAAGAAAGTTAGTAATTATTTCTAATTTATCGAGATTCTTTATCTTAATATCTATTAGCTATCTAGAATTAATATTTTTAATCTCTATTAAATAGAAAATAAAGCTATTTAATAGAATTATAATCTATAATAATATTTAAGAAACTTAAGCTCTCGCGGAGTTAGTCGAAGAATTTCTTAATATTTAAATTAATATCGAATTCGTAAAAGTTTTTAAAGAAGAATAGATAAAAATTCTATTATAAGATAATTAATAATTTAAAATTAGCGATAAAGTTAAGATTTATTTATTTAAAATTAAGAATTATAAAGTAGTTAATTAAATTTTTAATAAGCTTTAATATTAAGATAGACTAAAATATATTAAATAAACTACTCTCTTCGCATATTTAATCTTTATAATCTAAAAAGCGCTTTTAGAAAATAAATATAAAAACTAATTAGTAGTAGATATTAGAGATTTAAACGATTTAATTTTATATAATATCTATTTAATTCTATTATAAGATAAAGTAATTAATATACTTATAAGTTATTACTATATTTTAGTAATTAACGCTATATCTTTCTTCTATTAATAGTATATCTATTTTAATTATTAATATATATTTATAATAGTAACTTATCGCGATTAAGAAATATTTAATATATTAATTATAAATTATATAAATTTAATTATTTACATTTAGCGTTAAATTAATAAAATTTTATAACGATTAAGTAAAGTAAAAGTTTATATTAACGATATCGTAATTAAGATAACTATCTTCTAAGAATACTTAAAAGATCTTTAAAAACTTTTTAAGCTATTTATAAAGTATAATATTATTATTTCACCGATTAAAGCTTTTCTAGATTATCTCGATATTAATTTATTTAATTATAAGATTAATTTATTTAATTTAATTTTTCTAAAAGAGAAATTAAAGATAATCTCGAAATTTTAATATTCTAATATTCTCAATAAGTTTAAGCATTATTTTAAATTTATAGAATATCTTTAATAATATATATATTTCTATATCTAACTCTCGAATTTATTATAAAAGTTAAAAATTTTACTTCTTAAAAAAGCTCCTTTAATAGATTATTAATAAAAATAATTCGTATTTATAAAGTATCTTTCGAATTCTATAAAGTCTTAATTCGCGTTATTCTAATTACTATAAGAAGCTTTATTCTATTCTTTAATTTTTATTTATTTTAATAATAAAAAACTATTGTAAATAGATCTAAATATTTTTAAAGAATTTAATTTTAAAGTTATTATTTTCTACATTAAGAAAGATAAGAACTTTATTAATAAATAATCTTTTCACACTATTATAAAATCTATACTCTTTCTATTAAGATTCTTAACTTTTATTAAAAAAAACTATTAGTCTATAAAGCTCGAAATTATAGAGTTTATTTAAATACTTAAGAAAGTAAGATATATAATAAAATTCTTTAAATATCTAGTAAGAGTATAAATAAATTATTTTATTATTTTTAATATTATAAAGTAGAGCTTTATTATATTAACGATATCGATAATATAAATAAATATAAGATTAATAAAAGCTTTCTAATTTCTTTACTAGTTTAATCTCGAGATAAAGTATAAATCTAATAAAGATTATATCGTTTTTAATATCTTATCTAGATTAATAGATCTTAATAAAAATACTATTATTACTTCGAATTATTTAAAGCTTAATATACTCTTTATAGTAGCCTTAATATAAATAAACTCGAATTTCTATAATAAATATGTACTTAAATACTAGTAAGATAAGAATTAGAAATATATAGCTAAATAACTAAATAATAATTATACGCTCGATAAGAACGCTATCTTCTTATATTTTATTTAAGAAAAAAATCTTTAAATTATAAATTTATATTTATATTTTTTACTATACCTAGAAACTTCGTCTTTTACTCTATTAAATTCTTAAGAAACTTTAATATCTCGTTTCTCAAATTCTTTAGCAGAAACTTCATCTTTTATTTTATCAAATTCTTAAAAAACTTCGAAATCTCATTTCTCGATTTCTTTAATATCGAAATGTCGTTTCTCGAATTCTTAAGAAACTTCGAAATCTCGTTTCTCAAATTCTTTAATAGAAACTTCGTCTTTCACTCTATCGGATTCTTAAAAAACTTTAAAATCTTATTCCTCGAATTTTCAAGAAGTAACTTCGTCGAAAGAATTCTTAAAAAACTCGATAAACGCTTAAAAATCTACTTTATAAATTAATAACTTAATCTTTTATATTAATAAAGCCTTAGAACGCTAGCGTCTATATATATCTTCGAATCTAATTAAAAAATCTTAATTATTATCTATAATTTCGATTATTTAGAATTCTAGCGATATTATAAGATAGTTTTATTTTTCTAATATATTTATAGCCTCGTTAAAGAACTCCGCGATTTTATTTATTATTATCTAAAATATCTAATCTTATAGACTTATCGATATACTTTATACGATAATTTTTAATCTATTTTATTATTTCTAATATTATTCTATATCTTAATACTAAATTTTATTCTAATATTATTAATATCGCGAAACTCTTTAGATATTATTATATCGATAATTTATAAATATATAAAAGAAATTTAATTAGTATTTAATAAGTCTATTTAAATAGTAATTAAATAAATTAAAGCTTTACTTAAGCGCTTTAATATCGTTAATTAAGATATTTCTAAAATTCTAATCTTAGATCGTAATTCGAAGTTCTTATTAGAATTATAAGCGATTTTTTTTAAAATACTTAGCGTAAAATTACTTTACTTAATAATTTATTATTTTTAGACTAATAATATTAATAAATATATAAACTAAATAGCTAAAATAGTTTTAAGATACTTTATTTATACGCTTAATAATCTATCGATATAATTTAAAACTCTTTATTATATTTAGATAATCTTAAATAATTTAATAAGTATTAAAGTTATTTTTAATAAAGTAGTTTATAAATTTATATTAAATAAGCCTCTAGATCTATTAAGTCTTTTATTAAAAATTAATTATATTATAATATATATTATAACTAAAAACGCTATCGATTTTATTTAAATATCGAATAAATTCTACTATAATTATCGATATTAACTAATATTTCTTAAGATTAGAGATTAAATATTACTTCGTCTTTATAAGAGCTATAAGATTCTCTTAACTTTAAAAATTACTAAGAAACTTATCTAATAATATATAAAAAATTTTAAAATTCTTAAAAGAATTAATAAGCTAATATATAAACTTATTATTTCTAAAGATTAATAAATTTATTTAATCTTTATAATAGCTTAGCTAGAGTTAGCTTCTAATCTATAAAATAATTTCTTTTATAAATCTCGCTTTTAATATATTTCGCTAATCTCTATTAATAAGAATAATATTATAAATTACGAAATTAAATAATTTTTTAATAAGCGGATTATTAAAAAGAGAAAAGGATTTATTATAAAATTTCTAATACGCTAGAAGGAATATAGCTTTAAGTTTGATAGATAATATAATATTAAGAATCTCGATAACGCTCTCGATCTAATTGAAGAATATAAAAAAGAATAATAACGTATTCGTTAGTAAACTCCGCCTTAGAAAACTCCGCGTTAGGAAACTCCGCGTTAGAAAACTCGCCGAAGTAACGTTATTTCTTAGGAAAGATTAGGAACCCTTCGCTAAGAATCTCGCCGAAGTAACGTTATTCCTCAAAATCTAGGCGCTTTAAATTATAACGTTATAGTACCTCTACGAAGAAGTAGAAGAATAGTCGATAATTGAGATTATAAGGTTTTAGGGTTTTCTATATAAGATTTCTTCAAGAATAAGTATTCTTCGAGAATAAGTTTTTCTCGAATTTATTTTAGCGAGATTGCTATACTTTCTTCTTATCTATAAAAATACTATTATAAAAATATAAGCAGTCTTAAGAAGGTACTTGCTTTATTAAGCAAATAGATTTATTAAGTAGATACCTCGCTAAGCTTACTAGCTTGCTATTATAAATAGTAGATTTCTAGATAGAAATAATCAAGCTTATTACACACTACAACTATAGATCCTTATTATTATTATAGAGTATAAGAGAAAGAGAAAATATATATAATAAAGAGAAGAAATATAATAAAAGAAGTAATATTATAATTAAATATATTATAAATAAACTTTAATATAGAAATTATAAGAGAAAATATATTAATTTAAATTAAGATAATAATTATATCTTTAGAAATTATTAGAAATATATTATTTTAAGATTTAAATATATTTATTTAAAAGATTTTTAAAGAAAATATAAATTAAATAATAGCGTTTATATAAAAAAGAGAATATTATTAAAAAAATTATAAAGTAAAAAATAAATTAGAAAGTTTATAGATATTAATAAGAGAAATTTTCTTTATAAATAACTAAAGTAGAAATAACTCGTTTAATAAGATATTTAGAAATCTAATAAAAAAATCTAATAGCGATTTAATTAATATTTAATATAATTATAATAGAAAATCTAGAAAAAATAAGATAGCTAATAATAAGATTAGAGAGTAAAAAAAAGAGAAAATTTATATAAGAAATAATTAGTAAGTATTTATTAATAATATTTAAAGATAAATAATATATATATATAAAATAAAATATAATTATAAATAGAATAAAGAGTAGAAAGTTAATAATAAAAGTAATAATAAAGAAGATTAGAGAGATATTAAAATATAATATTATATAAATAAAAAAGATATATTAATTAATTAAGATTATTAGAAAATTATTTTTAATAATAATATATAAAATATATATTATAATATTTAATATAAAGAATTAAATAGCGATTACAAAGAAGATTAAAGATAATAATAGAAATCTTTATTTAAAATTAATAATTACTAAAATATATTAAATAAATAATTTTTAAATAATAATAATAATAATAATAGGGAAAAAATAAAAGCGTTATTTTTTATTCATTATTAATATTATTAATCTAAAAATAATAAATAAGTTAATTATAAATAATATAATAGAGAATAATAAAATAAAAAGAGTTAGAAGATATGATTAAATAATTTTATTAATTTAATATTTTAAATATTAGAAGTATAAATATATATTTATATTATATAATAATAAAGTCTAATATATAAGATATAATTAAATATATAATATTTAAAATTATAAAAAGCTAGTATTTATAATTTTAAAAATTTATATTTTATATATAAAAAAAGAATATATAATTTTAAATAAGAGTTATTTATTAAAGATTAGAGAGAGATAAAAAATTATATAAAAAATAGTTAATAAAATCTTATTTTATAGATATCTAAAAGCTTTATTAATAAATCTCGCTAAAATTAAAATAAGATTTATATTAATAATATTTAAAAAGAAATAGAAGATATTAATCGATATAATTAATTTATATAAAAAATTAAATTTTATAATAGATAAAATATTATAATTAAAAATTAAAATTAAAAAATTAAAATTGTTTATAACTTTTTATTAAAAGAAAAATTAAAAGACTTTTATAAATATAAAGCTCGCTAAAAATATTAAAATTTTAATAATAAAAATAATTATAATTATAATAATCGAATAAATTTAAATTTAAAAATTTAAAAATTTAATTAAGATTTTAATTAAGAAGAATATTATAATATAAATTTTATAATTAAAAATCTTATATTAGAATATTAATAAATAAAATTTCTATAATATAATATTAGAAAATATTTTAAGAATGATGATAGCTTTATTTATAAATTAAGTAATTTAAAAAATTAATATTCTAATTATTTAGAAATTATACTTTATAAAATATAATAAATATTTATATAATTTTAATATTAGCGTTTTTTATCTAATATATTAATTTAAAAAGAATATAAAAATCTATTTTTATTAGTATATATAATAGAATAAGATAGAGCTAAGCTTAAAAATCTTAAATTTATATATACAGTTAATTATAAATTTAAGTTCTCTACGCTTTTTAATTAAACTAACTAAGTTATCGCGAGTAAATAAATTAATATTCGTAATTATCAAAATCTCGCCCTTCTACGCCTCTCTTATTAAAAAAATAGATATATATTATTAACATATAAAATAACTTTTTTATTTTCTATTAAAATTTTAAGATTTTTTTTTAAATTATAAAATGAAATATAGGCTTTTAGAAGAAAAAAATTCTTAAATTTAGTCTTACAATTATTAAAGCGCAAGGAATTCAAATATTGCTTATTAAAGTTCGCTCGACAGCTCTAATTAAAAAATAGACGCACATTATTTAATTTTAGAATAACTTTTTTATTTTCTATTAAAATTTTAAGATTTTTTTTTAAATTATAGAACGTAATATGGGCTTTTAAATAAATAAAAATTACTAAATTTAGTCTTATAGATATTTAAAGGCAAGGAATTCAAATATCGCTCATCAAAGATCGCTTATTAAAGACCGCTTATCAAATTTACTCGACAGCCCTAATTAAAGAAAACGATTATGAATTTAATTTATAGACCTTTACTCGTATATTAATAAAAAGTTTAATTAGAATTAATAAGAGATTAAATATTTATTAAAAAATGTATATATATTAAGAATATAATTAAAAAAGAATAACAATTAAAATTAATTAAAATTAATTTAAATTTATAATATATATAATTTAAATTTAATATTAATTAATAAAAATAACTTTTTTAATTTAATTATAATTAAATAATTATTAAATAATAATAAAAAATTATTATTTAATAATTTTAATTTATTTTATTCTAATTAAAATAATTTAAAAAAAATTAAAATTCGAGATATATAATTCTTAACGATTATATAATATAATTACGTAATACGTCTTAACGTATTTATATCTAGTCGCTTTTTTCTTTATAATAATTTTATAATTAATAATTAAGTATCTTATCTTATATTTCTATAGATTATAAATCTAAGCTCTATTTAATAACTATTATATTATAAATATTATTTATCTCTATAATTATAATTACTTTTAGATTTTTAATATTAATTTTATAATATTTAAAGTTTATTATATAGAACTAATAATAATTATAAAGATATTCTTTTAATCTTCTTAATAAAAATATTTCTTTTTTTAAAAATAATTATAAATTTAAATAAATATAATTTATTAATAATATAAGAGATTAAAAGTTACTTTTATCTTTACTTTAAGCGAGTTAAAATATATTATCTTTAATCGAAATATTAAATTTATTAAATTTATTATTATATTATTATATTATTATATTATTATATTATTATATAACGAGTAAAGATCTATAAATTAAATTTATTAAAATCGATATAGATGTAATATTAATATAGATATATTAAATAAGATTACTAGATATCGAATAACTATATAGATAGAAGATATTAAATAGTAGTAGATATCTCTACTAAGATACGCTTATAAGAGTAATATGAAAATATAGATATAAGAGTAATATATAGTAAAGATAGTTATTCATCTACTAAGAAGTAACTACTTATAATATTAAGCTAAAATTCTTACTAAGATATCTTCTTAATAGATATAAAGATAGATAAAATTATATATCTATATAATTACAATAGCTTACTATAATAATATATCGTCGATAAAAAAAGTTTATAGTAATCTTAATATATATAAAAAGTATATAAGTAAAGAAATTATTATAAAGTAAGTAAATATAAATAATAAGACTTTTATATAATTAACTCTTTTCTTTTAAATATTATAATTATAATAGCTTACTTTATAATAAGCTTCGAAAATTCAATTATAAAAGACTTCTATAAATATATTATTAATAAAAAAAGATAATAGTTCTAATAGCGAAGATAGTAACTCTAATAGAGTTAATAGTAATTCTAATAGCGTAATAACGTAATTAATTATAGAAGACTTCTATAAATATATTATTAGTAGCGGAGAAAGTTCTATAATAATCTCTTAATCTCTTAATATAGTACTCTTATAGTTTTTTACTAATTTCGAAGTACTATCTAGATACTTAATATTTTACTATTAATTATACTTAAAACTATATTCTTTTTAATATATTAGATATTTAATTAACTAATTCTTATTATAATATCTAATATATTTATTAAATAAAAACTATAATTTATATAATTTATAGTTATTAATATTATTTTTTATATAGATAGAATTAAACTTTTTAGATAATAGTTTATAAAAAGAACTAATGTTAGCGAGCTATAATTTTAATTATACTATTAAAAATATAAGATAAACTTTTTAATAATTAAATATATTGAGATAATATACTTATTTATCTACTTTAATAATAATTTTAAAAGAATTAATATAGCGCTAGTTAATTTTATTTATCTTAATAATATTAATAGATTATAAGATAGAGTAATTTTTATATAGATATAGAAATATTTTATCTTTCTTTCTAAAATATATAGACTAATATTTATAATTATAATAAAATTTCTAAAATATTTAAATAAAACTTATTATATCGATAGCTTTAACTCTAATAATAGTATATATCTACTATAATAATTTAAATAATATAATAAGATTAAGAGTTTTATTAAAAGAGAATTTATAGAATAATTTATTTAATAATTTAATTATAATAATTAACTATATATTATTAAAAAATACTTATATATATTAAAAAATAATAAATTATATTAAAGATTTCTCTAGAGTATATAAATAAAAATATAAAGCGATTTTAGTTATCTAATTAATACGTTTATTATTATTATTTATCTAAAAATAATAAGTTATAAAGTATAATAATTTAACTTTTAATTTATCGAATATAGCTTTCTATAACTCTAATAAAATTTTAAAATTTCTATTAAATAGTAAAATCTTTAATATTTTATAATTATTTATATTAAAATAATCTAATAAAATAATAACTTACTTTTTAATACTCTAAATAAGCTTTTTAGAGATATAAATAATTCGCTTTATAAATATATCTATAACGATTATTATATAAATATATCTATAACGATTATTATATAATTAAATCTTTTATTAGTATATATAAAAGAATAAGATAGAGCTAAGCTTAAAAATCTTGAATTTATATGTGCAGTTAATTATAAATTCGAGTTCGCTACGCTCTTTAGTTAGACCGACTAAGTTATCGCGAATAAATAAATTAGCGTTCGCAACCATCAAAATCTCGCCCTCCCACGCCTCTCTACCTCTCTTATTAAAAAATAGATATACGTTATTAATATATAGAATAGCTTTTTCATTAAATAATAATATAATAAGAATAAAATTAAGTATTAAAGTATAAAAAAGTAAAGTAAAACTCTTTATAAATTATAGATAATTATAAGACTTATAATAGCGAGTTTATAATATTAAATATTTAGAATAATATTTAATATAGCTATAAAGATACTTAGATAATCTCTATATATATTATAATTTAAAAATTATATTAAAAGATCTTTTAAAATCTAGATAACTATTTTTATAAGTAATTTTAAAAATATCTTTAATTAGCGATTAAAGTATATATAATTATTTAAAATTAATAAATTTATTTTTATAAAAAATAAGATTAAAGTTTATAATACTATAAATAAAAGAAAACTTAGCGTTCTTATTTTTAGCTATTAACTTTATATTAATATCTATAATATTAATAATTCTTATTTAATATAAATCTATATTATTAGTATATATAATAGAATAAGATAGAGCTGAGCTTGAAAACCTTGAATTTGTATGTGCAGCCAATCATAAATTCGAGTCCTCTACGCTTTTTGACTAGACCGGCTGACTCACCGCAGGTAAATAAATTAGCGTCCGCAACTATTAAAAAACTAGGTGTACGTTATTAACACATAGAATAACTTTTTTGTTTTCTATCAAAATTTTGAGATTCTTTTTTTAAATTATAGACCGAAATGTGGGCTTTCAGATAAAAAAAGAATTATTAAATTTAATCTTATAATTATTAAAGCGTAAGGAATTCAAATATCGCTTATTAAAGTTCGCTCACCAAAGTTCGCTCGACAGCCCTGATCAAAAAATAGGTACCTATTATTTAATGTTAGAATAACTTTTTTATTTTCTATTAAAATTTTAAGATTTTTCTTTTAAATTATAGAACGTAATGTGGGCTTTTAGATAAAAAAAATAATTGTTAAATTTAGTCTTATAGATATTTAAAGGTAAGGAATTCAGATATCGCTCATTAAAGATCGCTTATTAAAATTTACTCGACAGCCCTAATTAAAAAAAAATGGTTATGAATTTAATTCATAGACCTTTACTCGTATTTAATAAAAAGCTTATTATAAAAGACTTTATTTATCTCTACTATAATAATAAAATAATTATAAATATTATTATAATCTATTACTTATATAATATAAATATATAAAATATTAAACTTTAAATAATTTTTAAATAATATTAATTTATTAATATTAATAAGATATAAAAAAGCGTTTAATATAATATATTTTTTATTAGACTTATATCTTATATCGAGATAAAATTAATAAAAAAATTAAGAAGTATATATTAGACGTATATTTAGTCTTATTATAAACGTTATAAAAATAATAAAAGATTACTTTATAATATCGAGAATAACTAAATAATTAATTTAAACAATAATAAATCGCTTAGAAGATTTTATAAGATATCGAATCTTTTTAATAATTTATATAAATTCTACTATCTCGAGTTTTATAGACTAATAATTCTTTTTAATATATATTAATATTCTTAATAAGTATATAATTAACTCTATAGTAATTATAGATAATTACTTAATACTAGCTATAATAATATATTTCTTTTTAATATAAAATATTTATATATTAAAATCTTATTCTTTAAAGATATTAAGATTTATTTATAGATTTTTATTTAAATTAAAGTATATAAGTAATAAAGGCCTATTTAAAGCTCTTTATAGACTTTTAAAACTTTAATTTTTTTATAAAAAAGCCTTTAATAGATGAAATCTAAAGAAATAAATATAATATAAATTATTCTTAATAAATATCTCTTTAAATAAGTTAATCTTTAATACTTATAGAGAATTAATAAGCTATATATAATAATAAATTAAACTTTTTAAATAGTCTATTAATTTAAAATAGTATTTAAAATTATTAAGTATATTAGAGTAAATAATCTTATTAATAGCCTTTAGCTTATTCTTAATTATTACTATATTAAAAAAATTAACTTAATAATCTAATAGATTAATATTAAAATATTTTAAGAAGATTTTTATAGATATAGGCTATTACTACGCGTATAGCCTCTACTTAATAAGCGTATAGCCTCTATCTACTAGGCGTATAGCCTCTCTAATCGAGTTAGCGACCGCGCGAAAGCTAACGAATACTAATCGTAAATAATAAAGAATTCGTATCTAGTCTCTTCGAGCTGAATATCTTTATAGTAGAATATAATAGTAGAACTAACTTCTACTCTATTATCTATCTATATCCCTCGCTTAATAGTAATAACTTTAAATCTACCTTTCGATAACTAGACGAATACTTTACTTAATACGATAGCTAATAATAATAACGAGTTAGATGAAATAGTAAGAGGAGGAGAATAAGGCAGACGCGTTCTTTGATACTGAAGGCTATTATAGATAAGGATTAGAGCGTATATCTATATCTATCTCTATATCTACCTCTACATTATAAGCGTTACAGCGAAGGGGTTTACGACCGCTATAGTAGTTACCCCGATAACTAGGTATTATATAAGAAGAGTAACAAGGTAGATAGACTAGATAGGCTATAAGAGAAGAATAGCGAGGTAATACTATACGAGAATAGCGAGGTAATATTATACGAGGATAGCGAGATAATATTATACGAGGATAGCGAGATAATATTATATAGGTCTACATATAGAGTAATAAGACTATATTTAATACGTTTTAGATATAGAAAGATTAGCTAATTAATAGATAGTAAATATTTAAGTATAATAGGCGTATTTTTAATAGTAAGTAGAGAGGGTAATTAATTAATCAGCTATCGTTATAGAGAAATTATTTAAAGACCTCACTAATTAACGAATTAAAATCGTTCGATATTATAAATCTATAGAGAGAGATATAGAGAGACTTACTCTACTATTATTAAGTATCTCCGTAAGAATCTCGAAGAGACTAGATATAGATTCTTTATTATTTACGATTAGTATTCGTTAGTTTTCACGTAGCTGCTAACTCGATTAAGGGGACTATACGTCTAGTAAATAGAGACTATACGTCTACTAAGTAGAGACTATACGTCTAGTAAATAGAGGCTATACGCGTAATAATAGTCTAGATATAATAATAATATTATACTTAATTAAGATTTAAAATAATTTTTATAATTTTTTTTTTTAAGATTTTAAAGTTTAATATAATATTATCGATATATACTTAAATAAAGACTTTAATAAATTAAAGAATTTTATTAATCTATTATTATATATAAATTATAAAATTTATATATCTTATAATTAATATATTAAAAGTTTTTTAATTTTAATAAGAAATTATAATAAGTATATAGTAATTATTATAATAAAAAAATTATTAATAAAAAAAAGATATAATATCGAGTATAGATAAATAGATATATTTTAATAATCTTACTATAATATCTAATTATAATAATATAAGATATATATTTAAAATAATAAGATTATTAAGATCTCTAATATTTATTATAGCTCTTTTTTTTACTTATTATTTAATAGCGTTTTTTAAATTATATTTATAAGATAGTTAAATAAAATATATTTAATAATATATTTAAATTTATCTTATTATTATAAATTATTAAATATATTATTAATTACTTCTCTATTATTAATATCTAAAGAATAAATCTTTATATAATTAAATTTTAATAATTTATTTTATTAATTATTATATAGTATAATTTTTATCTAATTATCTTTAAATACTTTAATAAAATCTTTATCTCTTTATAAGATAAAAAATTTATTAATTAGATCTATTAAAATCTAAATATTATATCTATTATTATAAATTATAATATTATTTAATAGTTTAATCTTTTTAATAAGATTTAATTAAGATATAATAGCGTTATAAATAAGCTATAAAAGATTATTAACTATACTTCTTAATACTATTATAATAAAAATAATTATTTTCTTAATTTAATTACTTATAATAGACTTATTTATAAAAAACTTTAACGAAGACTCTATAAAGAAGATATTTTTATAATTATTTTTATAATTAAATCTATATAATATATCTAAATAAAACTTCTTAAAAATTTAAATAATCTAATTAATTTTATTTTTAATTAAAATTTCGATAATATATAAATTTATAAGATAAATATATAGAGTTAAATTTCGTTATACTATTAATTTAAAAATATAATCTTTCTTAAATAATCTTTTAAAAGAGTTAATAAATATTATAATATTAATATAAAACGCTATAATTAAGATCTTATAGATATAAATAATATATTTCTAATATAGATTATATTATTAATTAATAATATTAATAATAATAATATAATTATTAATATATACTTTATCTTAAATAATATTAAATATAATCTTCTTAAGATTTATAATATTATTCTTTAATAATATATAAACTTTTAAATTATTAATAAAATAAATCTTATTTTAAATATAAGAAAAAATCTTACTAATAGAGATATATATTAAGATTAAAATATATTTATTAATATTATATATATTTAAATCTAAATTCTTAATATAAAGAAATAAAGCTATTCTTTAAATTTTTATAAAAAATAATAATTATAATAATTATAATTTATCTACTAGAATAACTCTATAATTAATATTAATATAAATCTTTTTATTAATAATATTAAGCTATAGATATATAAGAATATAAATATAATTCTATTTTTAAAAAGTAATTCTTATATCTAAATTAAACTTTTTAATAAAATTAAAATTTTAATAATAAAAGATTTTTAATTAATAAATAAAAAGCTTCTATTTAATTATAAAAAGCTCTTATAGATAATTCTCTTATAAATATTTATAAAGTTTTATTTCTAATATAAATAATATATTATAATTTTAATAAATTATATAAATATTAATAAAGTTAATATAAATCTCTTTATATAATTATTCTTTATAATTGTTAATAAAGCTTTTCTTAGATAATTTATTTTAATAAACTTTTTATATCTTATTATATTTTTAAGAATTATTAAATTAATTCTTATTAATATAATTAATTTAATTATAAATTATTTAATTATTATAATTAGCTTAATAAATAATAATTTAATTATAATAAATATCTTATAGCTACTATAATTACTTATCTCTATTACTTTAATAATAATTATTTTATCTTAAAAATCTTTTATCTTAAAAAGAGTTTAATTATTTAAATTAATTCGAGAATATTAAATTTAATATATTTAAAAAATTAATAATTTAAAGATATAATAATATAATAAGCGAATAATTACTTTATAAAGCGTATTATTAATTATTATAAGTATATTATTTTTTATTATAAGATTTATTTTAATAGCTAGAAGACTATTATAAATAAGATTAAAATTAAAAAAACTTAAATAATTAATTTCTATAATTCTATTAATATTAATAATTAATATTTAATTAATCTTATTAAAGATCTTATTAAAAGATTTAATTATTATATTATTATTATAATAATTAATTTTATTAAAATCTTTAATAAAATAATTTAAATATTTTAAATTATATATTTTTCTTTAATTTAAATATTTAAATAAATAAAGAAATTAATATTATAATAGATAATAGATTTATAAAAATATATAAATCTACTATAATATCTTAATAGATAAATATTAATTAATTTTTAATATTATTTATATTAATAAATTTAATATAATAAATAACTATTTATATATAGCTCGAAAATTTTCTTTTATTATATATATTTATTAGAATATACTTCTTAATAATAAAATAAATAAATATTATTCTAATCAATTTCTTAAATTATCTTAATAATATCTTATACTATTTCTTAATATTATTATCTATTTATAAATTAAACTTTTTAAAATTTAATAATTTAATAATATATTATAATGACGTTATATCTCTTAATATTATATTAAAATTAATTTTAATTATAAAAAAGTATTTTATAATAACTATATTTTATAATTATTTAATAATAAAAATAATATTATAAAAGTAGATATCTTTATTAATTATAATAATTTCGCTTTTTTTATAAAATTTATTAAAATAAAAATAAAAGTAATTAAAATTTGATAGATTTTATTAATTAAAAGTATTTAATAAGATAAATAACTTTTTAGATATAGAAATTTTATAATTTTAATTATTCTATAAAGTCTATAGAGTTAAATAATATTTATAAATTCTATAATACTTAAATTATAGCTCTTTAAATAATATTATTAATATTTTATTAAAATTATTAATAATTAAAAGAAGAGTTAGAAGCTATAATATTATTATAAATTATAATCTTTATAAAAATTTTAAATATAGAAAAAAATTATTTACTAGATAAATTTATTAATATAAAACTTTTTATTTAAATAAAATTTAAAGATTTTTATATAATTAGCGAGAGAGAGCTTAATAAAAGCGAATTTAATAAAATAATATCGATTAAAAAAGATCTTAATAGCTCTATTAACTATATAATAAGATTATTAAAATCTTTAACTATCTTATAAAAAAAAGACTTATTAATAATTTAATCTAATAATTATAATATTAATAATTTAAATTCTAAAGAATTAAATTAAATTTTTATTCTATCAGTATATATAAAAGAATAAGGTAGGGCTGAACTAGAAAACCTTGAATTTATATGTGCAGCCAATCATCAATTCGTCAGGTCTACGCTTTTTGGTTAGACACCGCGGGTAAATAAATTAGCGTCCGCAACCATCAAAATCTCGCCCTCCGCGCCTCCCTCATCAAAAAATTAGGTGTACATTATTAACACATAGAATAACTTTTTTGTTTTCTATTAAAATTTTGAGATTTTTTTTTTAAATTTTGAAGCGCTATTTGTGCTTTTCGAGTTTCTAAGAATTATAAAATATAGTCTTATAATTACTAAAGCGCAAGGAATTCAAATATCGCTCACCAAAGTTCGCTTATCAAAGATCGCGGACAGCCGGACAGCCCTGATCAAAAAACAGGTACACATTATTTGATTTTAGAATAACTTTTTTGTTTTCTATTAAAATTTTGAGATTTTTTTTTTAAAATTATAGAACGAAATGTGGGCTTTTAATTAAAACAAGAATTACTAAATTTAGTCTTATAAATGTTTAAAGGTAACGAATTTAAATATCGCCTATCAAAAGTTCGCTCACCAAATTTACTCGACAGCCCTGATTAAAAAAAATGATTATGAATTTAATTCATAGGCCTTTACTCGTTATTTTATAATATAAATAAAAATCTTAATAACTCTAAGAGTTTAAAAATATAAATAATAAAATTTTAAATTATAAATATTATCGAAGACTTTAATAGATTAGAATATAGATATATTATTTTAATAAAATTATTAATTTAAAAAACTAATATAATTATCTTTTAATTAATATAAATATAAATAATATTAATATTAAGAAGATATTCTATTAGATTAAAATTACTTATTAAATTAATAAGATAATAAAGATTTTAATTTAATAAATAAAAGAGCGTTAGCGAAAGACTTTTAATAATAAATAATTATAGAAAATAAAATAAATAAAATATTATTAAATAAATCAATAATAAAAAAAAAACTTCTAGATTATTTAATAATTAATTAATATCGAATAATAATATTATTATTATATTATAAAAGTAATATAAAAATATAAATATAAGAATAATATATAGTAAAGATAATTATTCTTTTATTAAGAAGTAATTACTTATAATATTAAGCTAAAATTCTTATTAAGATATCTTCTTAATAGATATAAAGATAGATAAAACTATATATCTATATAGTAACGATAGTTTACTATAATAACGCTAGGCTCTAATAAACTATAAGATCAAATAATATATTAAGAGAGATATAGAGTACGCTTATAATACTACTCTCTCTCTTTTATAGAATTATACTCTTATAATTAATAAGTAGAAGAGTAATAGAAATAGTATATATATACGCTCGCTTGAAAATTAATAAAATAGTAAAGAATTTTTAATATTCGAGATCTTTAATATTACGATATTTTTTAATAATAGTATAAATAGCGAGAGCTTCTATCTTAATCTTTAAGTTAGCGTTATTATTAATTAAAAATATAGCGAGTATAAAAGTTCTAATTTAAAAGAAATTAATTGAATAATAGATAAGTAATAATTATAAGTACTTTAATAAGTAATAATAATTTCTAAGTCGATATTTTAGCGTAAAAAATATTAATAAAATAATACGATCTAATTAATTAAGAAGTTCTAAATCGAATTAAATTGTAAGTGCTAAATTTTAATTTAATATTAAATTATATTAACGTAAATCTCTTTATAATAAGCTATTTAATTAATATTAATTATACTTAGCGATAGTAATAGTAAGATTTATATATAATCTAATATAGTCTTAAAATATATTAAGAGTTATATTAAGTAGAGAAGTTAATTTAATAAGTCTAATATAAAGCTATTATAATATAACGAGTAAAGGCCTATGAATTAAATTCATAATCATTTTTTTAATTAGGGCTATCGAGTAAGTAGGTGAGCGATCTTTGGTGAGCGATCTTTGGTGAGCGATCTTTGGTGAGCGAACTTTGGTGAGCGATATTTGAATTCCTTGCGCTTTAATAATTATAAGACTAAATTTCAAAATTCTTAAAAATTCAAAAAGCACAAACAGCGTTTCAGAATTTAAAAAAAAAATCTTAAAATTTTAATAGAAAACAAAAAAGTAATTCTATGTGCTAATAATATACACCTATTTTTTTGATAAGGGAGGCGTGGGAGGGCGAGATTTTGATGGTTGCGGACGCTAATTTATTTACCCGCGATGACTCAGCCGGTCTAACCAAAGAGCGTAGCGAACTCGAATTGATGATTGGCTGCATATACAAATTCAAGGTTTTCAAGCTTAGCCCTACTTATTCTTTTATATATACTAATATAAGCTTAAGAAATCGATTTATAAATATAAAAAATAAAGCTATTATAAAATATCGAACGATTTTAATTTATTTAAAAATGCGATATTCGAGATATTTAATGCTAATAAACTACTTACAAATATTATTTATAGAAATTATCGATTATATCTTAATAATTTTCGAATTTATTATTATTCAAGTTATACTATTTAAGATTCTTATTAAAATTCTTCTATTTTACTCTATACTTAAAACGATTATTAATAAATTTAAAAGCGATAATCTTCTTTATTATCTATTTAATCCGGCTCTTAATAGTAATATACTTTAATAAAGAATTAATCTATTTAAATAAGAAGGTTATTAATATAAGACTTAAGAGATTAAAATAAATGATATTATAAATTTTTATACTTACTAAGAGCTTTAAGTAATAAGAGATTTTTATAAGATCTATTACTTTAAATAAGCTATATCTTTTATTATCTAGCTTTTATAATAATTAATTTAAAATAATATTTTTACTACTAAAAAAGATTATATTACTTACTTTAAAAGTAATCTTCTAATATTATTTATTAATTTAAATTATTATAACCTTTTAAACGCGATTTATATTACTCTAAATATAATTAAAAATTTATTATATATATTTAATAATATTCTTTATTTAGATTGCGTTAAAACGCTTATAAATAATATTTAAATTAAAACTTATTTAAGAATAAAAGCTTTTATTTATAAAGAATAATAAGATACTCGTAATTATAAAAGTAGTATTATTATTAGTAAACTCGATAATAGATAATTATCTAGATTAATCATTTTATATACAATTATAATACGTTTAAAGATAGAATTTTATATTCTATTTAATCTATTTATTAATTTTAAGATAAAAGACTATTAATAATTTAGTCTTAATTTCGAGTTATTTATAAAAAGCTTTTTATATTATTAATATAAATTAGAGATTTCTATTTGAAATTATTAATATCGATAAATTATATAAGCGAAAAACCTCTTTAAATAGTATATTAATCGTCTTTTCGATTATAGTTTCTTTATTTGTATTAGAGTATATAATATAATAATATTTCTTAATAAATTAATCTATTATTATCTAAATAGCGTTATATCTATTAAATATAAATAAACTCGTTATAAAATCTATCGAGATATTCTATTATCGCTTTTAAGAAATTAGTAAAGATTATAATAGACTATATTTTTAATTATAAGAAATCTTAAATCTATAATAGATATAATAGTTTCGAATATAAATAATAATAATAGCTCTTATATCTCGCTAATAGTATTCTCGCTTAAATAACTTATAAATATAAGCTATATTAGAATATCTATATAAAGATTAATCGTATACTTCGCGAATAATATTAATAAATAAACTCTCTAATATCTATAAGCCGTTTTTATAATAGAATATCTCGTTTTCTATAGAGTATCTATTAAATATAACTTCGCGGAGTTTATTCTTATCTTTCGTAATTATCATATAAATTTTATTATAAAAATTTTTAATTTAATTTTTTTAGACTATTTTATAAAAGATAGAGTTATTAATAGTATATATTCTAACGTCTTTATTATTAAGTTTTAAATAATTAAATATAAATATCGTCTAATACTATTACTTTAAGCATTTATTTTTAAAGCTATTTAGTTTAAAATTAATTATATATCTAAATACGTTAATCTTAATATTCTAAGACTTTAGATAATAAATAATTTTAATATTAAATTTAAATAATATATTTAAATAGCGGGCTTAATAATAACTTAGATCTTTTTCTTTAATAAAGTATATTAACTTCTTATAATTTATAAAGATTTTAATAGAGATATTAATATATTTTAATTTAAGACATTAGTATTCTAGATAGCGAATAATAATTAATAATTTTCTATTATAGATCTAATAATTATATTTAGTTAAAGTAAGATTCTTATTATAAAAAGCTATCGAATATAAAATTTCTTTATTATTATATTAAGATATAATATTATTATTAATATAATCTAAAAAGTCTATTTTAAGTATAATATTTTTCGATCTATCAAAATAACGTAGAACTAAAGTTTTTATAACAATTATTTTTAGTAAATAAAAGGCTTTCTAATAAATTAATAATTAATTAAATATTACTTTCTTAGCTATAAGTTTTACTATTAATTTTATAATCTTCGAGAAATCTCTTATAAATTAATAATAGAAGTTATATAAATTAATAAAGATCTATATCTTTTTTATTTTAATAGAGATAGATTATTTAATAATAGCTTAAATTTTAATAAGATCTATATAAAGGCCGTTAATTAAAATAAGAAAGCTTAAAAGCTTTATCTCTTAAATATAAAATTTACATATCAGAATATCTATCTATAATTCGACCTTCTATAACTTTTAAAGAATCTTTCAAATATATAATATATATTCCTTTTTTAATTAATTATAAATAAAAATATTATTAAGATAGACTTAGTAGAAGTTATTTAGATATTTAAATAAAATATTATTTATATATTACTAATAGATAACTAAGTTATTAATTAGATCGAAAAGAAATACTTAATATTTATATATATTAAGAAAGATAACAAATATAGTAAAATTTTTACTATTAAAATATATATATAATTTATTAAATATAGCTATAATATCTAATCGAGTAAGATATTTATAATCTTAAATTTTCGCGAGAATCTTATCTATTAATAAAATTAAATATCGATTCCTCTTAATAATAATATTTAGTTTTTAATAATTTATATAAAAGCGTAAGCTTTTATTTAATTTCTCGATAAATAAAATAGAGAATATAAACGAAATATAACTAGATATTATAAAGCCCTTTTTTAAATACTTATTTAAATACTTTTTAATTTATTTAAAATTATATTCTAATATAGAATAGATTTAACTCTTTAATAATCCGATAATATTAATATTTATAATTTCAATTTATAATTATAAGAACGATATAATAATAATTTATTCGCTTTTCCTCTATTAAAGATATTCAAATAGTTATAATATTCGATAAAGAGTTTTTATTTAATATTCTTAAGGCTAACGATTTTAATAGCGCTAATTTAAATAAAGTAATTTAATCTATAATATCTCTTATACTTCTTTTCTAAATCATAAGAATATAACTTATTAATTAATATACGAGAATTACGTAATTTCTTTTAAGAAGATAACTTCTTTAATAGCGAATTATAGATCTTATATAAGAGTAATATGAAAATGTAAGCATAATGAGTAGTATATAGTAAAGATGATTATTCTTCTATTAAGAAGTAACTACTTATAATACTAAGCTAAGGTTCTTATTAAGATATCTTCTTAATAAATATAAAGGTAGATAAAATTATATACTTATATAATTATAATAGCTTATTATAATAATATATTATTAATAAAAAGTATAACGACCTCGATATATATATAAGTAAAGAGTATTATATAAATTATTATAAAGTAAGTAAATATAAATAGTAAGGCTCTTATATAATTAGTTTCTTTCTTCTAAATATTATAATCGTAATAATTATAATAAACTTCGAAGATTTAATTATAAAAGGCTTCTATAATAATAATAAAGATAGTAAAAATATAGTAGCGAAAGGTTTTTATAATATTATTAGTAGCGGAGATAGTAATAGTAGCGGAGATAGTAGCTTTAATAGCGAAGGTAATAGTAGGGATAGAGATATATCGATCTTATAGTCTTTCGATATAGCGATTTTATAATTTCTTACTAATTTTAAAGTATTATCTAAATACTTAATATTATATTATTAATTATATTTAGAGTTATATTCTTTCTATTATATTAGATATTTAATTAACTAACTTTTATTATAATATTTAATATATTTATTAAATAAGAATTATAGTTTATATAATTTATAGTTATTATTAAAATTCGAATCACGTAACTCTTAGCGTCTTGGCGATTACGTAATATAATTATATAATATACCTTAGTGTGTTTATATTTAGTCGCTCTTTTCTTTTATAGAACTCTTTAATTAATATAACTAAGTATTTTATTTTATATTTTAATAGATTATAAGCCTAAGCTTTACTCGATAATTATTTTAATTATTTTATAATTTATCTATTATCTATTATAATTATAACTATTTTTAATATATCTATTATATTAATATTTATTAAATAATAATAATTATAATCGTAGAGAATCTCTTTTATTAATTTTTATAATATAGATATTTCTTATTTTAAGATAACTATTCTAAATAGATAATATATATTAAATATATTTTTAATAGAAAAGATAAGAATCGCGAGTAAGGGAAGTTATATTAAAATTATTAATATATTAATATATTATATTAATAATTTATTATATAGACTTTTATATCGTTTTTAATATAAGATAATTTCAAGTAAATTAAAGTATATCGTATTTAATTATATAATATCGAAGTTATTATATATCGTAATAAAGTATTATATATCTATATCTTTTTATTATATAATCGCTATAATCGCTAGAATATTATTAATTTCTCTATATTAAATAGAATACGTTAAAGATAAAAAATAATATATTCTTATTCTTATATTTTATTATATTAAAAATTAATAATAAGTAATTAGACTTTAATATTTTATTATATAATTTTTATAATAAGAGTTAAAATCTAGTCTAAAATAACGATATAACGCTAAAATAAAAAAAATCTATATCTCGCGTATTTAGTATATTAATATATAAAGAGAAATTATCTCTTATTATAGCGATTAAAAGATAATTACTCTTTATATTTATAAAGATAAAGCGATCTCGTAAAGAAGCTTTAATTAAATTTAATAAGTAAGCGAAGTGAAATTATAAGTAATCTTATATTTAATCTTAATTAATTTTTTTAATAGAAGAGCTAATTAATAGAAGATATTATATTATAAATATAATAGAGAGTAATTAAGATAATTATAATAATAGTATAAAAAATAAAATTTAATTAAACTCTCTTTTAAGTATAAAGAAAGATAATATTTTATTAAATTATTATATACTTATATTATATTTCCCCTTAATATTTATAAATTAAAATCTATCTTTTTAAAATATTATTAATTATATTATAGATTATAATATAAGATCTTTTTTTAAATAACGCTTTAAATTATATTAAGCTAATTTTAAAACTTAATAAAACTTTCTTTATACGTTTTAAATAAATATAGATATTCTAGATATAAATAATATCGATAGCGAGTATACTCTAATTTTTTATATTAATTTTATTATTATATTAAATTAATCTATTTTTAAATTATTATTAGAGTTAATTTCAAATAAAGAGCTTTTCGAATTTAGAATAAAGCTAGTTTTATTAATATTATCTATTTTATTTATTTTATTAAACTCTACTATATTATAAATCTTATTTTTAAATTTAAATTTTTATTGAAGCTTTATTTTATTAAGCTTTAAAAATTAAATTAATTTTTTATAAATAATATTATATCTAAATATATTAATATTAAACTTTTAACTAATTTAAGCTAATTCTATTAAATTTTTATATTTAAAAACGCTTTTAATTATTATAAATAAAAATAGAATATATAAGATTTCTTTATTCTATTAGATCTTTAATATTATATTAAAATTAATATAATTTAATTAATCTCTTATTTAATAATTATTATAAAAATTATAATTAATTAATAATTTATAAAAAATACTCTTAAGATTATTATTAATATAAATATTATAATATAAATTAGAGTATATTATAAACTCTATACTATAATAAAAACTCACTATAAAAATAATTCGCGCGATTTTATTAAGAATTATATTAATATTATAATTATTTAAAAGAATTTAAAAGAATATAAATTTTATAAATTAGATATTTTTAGCTTTATTATTTAGAAATTAAAATCTCTTATTTTTATTATTTATAAAAATAAGCTATAGATTTATATTAATTAGTTTATTAGTTTATTATATAAGATTAATAGCTTACTTAAGAAATTTTCTTTTATTATTAATAAAAATTAAAAGATTTATTATTTTTATAAGAGTTTAGATAACTAATATACTTAATATTATAAAATCTATAATTAAAATTATAACTTTTATAATAAAAATAAATCTTTTAAATTTATATTAATTTACGTTAGAATATAATAATTTAATATTATTTTTAATCTTACTATCTTTATTAAGTTCTTTAATATTTATATAATAACTATTTATATCGAAATAGATATTTTTATTTTTATTTCTATAATATTTATATTAATTAAATATTATATTTAAAATAATACTAATTCTATTAATTTTTATATCTAAATATAAATCTATAAATTCTATATTATTTATAATAAGAATTTTTATTTTATTAAAAAGTATTTCGAATAATTAAAGTGTAAATGTATTTATAAAAAATCTTAAGTCTTTAAAAATAGAGATCGCGATAGTTATAATAATTAAGATAAAAAAAAAATTAAAAAAATAATAATATTAATATTAAATTTAAATTTAAAAAGTTTAAAAAGAAAAAGAATTAATTTTTTAATATTAAAATAGCTATTATAATTATTTAATCTATAATAATATATTACTTTATTACTTATATCGCTATTATACTTATTATTAACTTCTAAATATTAAGTAATAAAATTTATAAATCTTCTAAAATAAAATTTTTAAATAAAATTTTTATTATTACACTTTTTATTATAATAATAATATTCTCTCTCTAACTTCGTAATTATATATATACTTAATATATTATTTATAATTTCTTAAGCTTTAAAATCTTCTTTAAATTTTAAGAATTTTATTTTATTAATAAATTTATTAATAATAATTATATAGCTATCGACTTTAATAATATTAATTTTAAATATAAAATAAAGAGTATTAAGTGTATTTAGACTTTTAATAATATCTAATATATATCTAAATATAATTTTAATTTAATTTTTAAAAGATAATTAAAGAAGTAATAGTACTCGCTTTTTTTTATTTTTAATAATCTTTTTATAAAAAAGTAGTAATTTTTTTTTAAATATATTTAAAGTTATCTTTATACGTTTAATACTTAGAGAAATATTTCTCTAATCTTAATTATTATTAATAAAAAAAATTATTTATAATAAGTTCTTTATTAAGTTTATAAAGCTCTTTAATAAATAAGAGTCTTAAATTAATAAGAATACTTTATATATATAATATATTTATATAAATTATTTAGATACTTAGAATATTAAGAAGATAATTAAAATATATATTAAAATAAATCTTTTTAAATCTTCTTTTAATAATATTTATAAATTATACTTTATAGTTAATCTTAAAATAAAAATTCATAAACGCTATATTATTCTCGAGAGATAAAAGAATAATTTAATTTATATCGATCTCTAGAAATCGTTTAACGTTTTTTATAATGACTATATATTTATAATTATTTTTTTAAATAATTTTACTCTATATTTTAATATCTATCTTTTATTAAATAAGTTTAATAAATTTATTTTTATTATTTTTAAACTTTTTCTTAATAATATAAAATATAATTATTATTATTATACTCGCCTTCGCTCTAATTATAATATAAAATATTAGAATTATAAAATAAAAGCCTTTTATCTATTTAGAGAAATTATCTAAAAAAATATTATATTAAAAAATCTCTAAATAAATAATAAGTCTAAATAATTAAGCGTTATTATTTAATATAAAATTAGCGTAATACTTAAAAAGAGCGATCTATTATAGAAGTATTAAATTAAATTTATTTATATTAAAAATTATTTATATAGTCGCTAATTTATAATTAGATAAAATATTATTTCTTTTAAGATTTATATTAATTTCTCTTTTAATATTTCTTATTTATATATTATTAAATAAATAAGCTTTTATTAGATTATATTTAAAGTTATTAATTAAAAAAAATATTAAGATTATATAATTAAGAGATAACTTATAAATTATTAAGATTATTTCTATTATATACTCTTAAATAATAATAAAATCGCTATTATCTCGAATATTAAGTAATTTAATAATATCTTTTCTAAGCTTATATTCTTTATTTTAAAAAAAAATATATATAATAATATTAAAATAATAGCTTATTATAATAATCGCTAGTTTATTAAAACTATTAATTATTTTAAAAATTATCTTTTTTCTTTATCTATAATTTTAAAAAAGAATTATTAAAAAAGATAAATAACTTTTATTAAAAATAAAGCTAATAATTTATTTAATTTTATTTAAATTTCTAAAAAAGCTTAATTAATAGTCTTAATTAATTTAAAATCTTTAGAAGAGTAATTATCTAATATATTTAATAATAAAACTCTCTCTATAACTTCTATAACGATATCTTTTAAATTTATTATTCGCTTTATAAATATTTATAATCTAATTTTAATAATAAATTATCTATTTAATATTTTAAAAATATATAAAGAATTCTCTCTAGATTCTCTAGCGCTATTAATAAAAGTCTCTTTTTTTAAATTCTATAAATCTAAATTTATAAAAAAGTTATATTAAACTCTTATTATAAAATATATTAAGAAATTACTATAGAAAAAGAAGTTAACTTATTTATTATTAATAAAATTTAAAATCTAATAAATTTCTTATTAAATATATATATTTTAGAAGATTAATAGATTTATAAATTTAAGTATAATTTTATAAAGAAGATTATATAATATAAAGTTCGCTAAATTATTTATAATTTTAAATAATAAGAAAAAATTAATTTTAATAAAATCTTCGTCTTTATTATTAAATCTATAAATTATAAAATAATCTTTATATTAATAATTATTTTAAATTAAAAGCTTAAATAAATAAATATTAAAATTATTTTTTTATATAATAATATTAAGAAGATAATTTATATTATTTAACTTATTAGTTTTAAAATTAAAGATTAAAAAAATAAGATATATAAGCTTATTAAGGCACTTTACGATTTAAAATAATTCTCTAAAATTTAATATAATACTTTTATAATCTATTTAAAAAAATTAAATTTTAAATCTATTATTATTAATTTCTTGATATTTATTAATAATATTACTATTTATATAAATAATATTCTATTTATAAATTCTAATAAAATTAAAATATAGAATATTAAAAATAAATTTAATAAAAAGTTTAAGATAATTAATTTAGAATTTTATATCTATTATCTTAATATAACGATTATTAAAAATTATATTAATTAAATTCTACATCTTAATTAAAAAGATTATATTAAAAAATTTCTAGAGAAATATAATATATTAAACTTTACGCTATTATTTATTTTTATTAATAATAATAAATTTTATATCGCTAAAGATAATTTTATCTCTATTAATTAATCTCGTTATATTTATTAATTAATTATAAGATTATTTATATATATAATATTTAATATTTAATTTAATATTATATTTACTATTTTAATAATCTCTAGATATATTTTAAACTTCGATAAATTCTATTAAAAGACTATTAAATATATTTTTTAATATCTAAATAATATTAAGAACTAGTAATTAATATTTAAAGAAAATCTAAAATTATTTATTAATTATATAAATATAAATTAAGTAAATAATTAAAATACTTAATATTCTATCTCTAATTATATCTTTAATATAAATAATACTATTATTAATTAATTATTAAAATAATAATTTATTATAATACTATTCTCTTATAAAATTAAATATATTAATTAAATATAGATTATTAAAAAGATAATTTAATTATATAAACTTTTTAATTAATTTAATTTTAGCGCTAAGTATATATAGACTATTATTATTTATTATAATAATTAAGATATTATAGCTCTTATTAAAAATTCTTAATTTTATATATATATTAAATATATTAATATTTAGTATTATTATATACGAGAATAAATTATTATTAATATTATTACTTTTAAGTATATTTTTATTAAATAATAAATAATCGATAAATTTATTAAGATATTATTTAAGAATAAGTTTAAGAAGTTTTATATATTAATTAGATTAAAATATTATTTATAATATTATCTATTTAGAGAAGTCGATTTTAAATTTAAAGAAGCTATTTTATTAATTTCTATAGTTTAAATAATTTATCTAAGTTATTCGTTAAGCCTTAAATTTAATACTCTATAAATTCGCTATTCTATATTAAAATAGCTATTTCTTTAACGCTATTATTACTATCGCTATTAAATCTTTAAGACTTTTTTAAAATATTCTTATTTATATTACTATTATTATTAATTATTATTACTAAAATTTAAATATCTAGAATAGCTCTATAGAAGTCTTATAGTCGATTATAATATATAAGACGAAGAATTTCTTTCAATTATTTTATTTAGTTATTCTTGCGAATATTCTCCAATCTTAAATTAATCAATTTTTGATATATACTAGATAGCCTAAAAATAAAATTCTTGAAAAACCGGTTTTTAATAAAAAGTGGAATTTGGTAGCGATGTTATTTTAATATAGTTATTTTTAGATTTCGACTTTTAACTTTAGCTACTCGACGCTAAATTTACTTTAACTATCTAGTTTTAACTTTATCTTAATTATTTAACGCTAAACTTACTTTAGCTACTTAATTTAAACTTTATCTTAATTATTTAACGCTAAACTTACTTTAATTATTTAACTTTAACTTTACTTTAATTATTTAATATTAAACTTATTTTAACTATTTAGTTTAAACTTTACTTTAATTATTTAATACTAAACTTATTTTAATTACTTAACTCGAACTTTACTTTAACTATTTAATTTAGATTTTACTTTAATTACCCGGCGTTAAACTCTAGCGAAAATCGATTAAATTATTTTTCATCTTATTTACTCGATTTTAATATTATTAATATTAAACTTCGTATCTATTAAATTTCGCGTATAAAAGAATATATACGAAGGGGAGTGTTAGAATTTAGATTATATAACTCTTAGCGTCTTGGTAATCACGTAATATGATTACATAACACGCCTTAGTGTGTTCATATCTAGTCGCTCTTTCCTTTTATAGAACTCTTTAGTCAATACAACTAAGTATTCTACCTCATATTTTAATAGACTTTAAACTTTATATAAAATTAATTTACTAATTACTTAATTTTATTCTTATTTTTAAAAAAGATATTTATTAATATAAAGAAGATTTTTATAAAATTATTATCGAAATTATTAATCTATATAAAATATTTATTTTATTAAAATTTCTTTTAATTTAGCTCTTTCTTATAAGATTTAAAAACTTTTTTAATATCTTTATAATAATTTATATCTAAATTTATAAGCTATATAATAATAAAATTATTAAATTTAATAAAATTATCTATATCGCGATAAATAATTTTATTTATTTATTATTATTTAAAGATAGTAATATTATTATATATATTATTTATAATAAAAATAATAAAAATAAAAATAAGTAATTCGCTATCTAGATACTATAAAGTTAGCGATTTAAAAATTTATTATAAAATTTATTTTTTATATAAAATTTATTTTTTATATAAAATCGTTAAATATAAATTTAAATATTCTCTTATTAAATATTAGATTAAATTCTTTTATTTAAAATTTAAAATTTTTATATTAAATAAGAAAAAAGAAGAAAAAGATTTAAATTATTATAATTAATTTTAATAATAATATAGAATTTTTTTTTAGCTTTAAATATAAGCGTAGTAAAGAAATACTCTTTAATATCTTTATTTTAGAAGAGAATAAGTATTTTAATATTAACTATATTTTTTTAGAAGAATTAAATTTAATTATATATTATATAAAGCTTAATTTTAATAATTTTAATAATTTTAATATAATTAATATAATTAATAATAAAAAAAATATTAACTTAATAGCTATTAATTTAAGTTTAAAATATAACTTAATAATTATTAACCTTATCGATCTATACTCTTATATAATAATAGATTTTAATTACTTTTACTATTCTTTTATTAGTTAAGAGTAAAGGCCTATGAATTAAATTCATAACCGTTTTTTTAATTAGGGTTGTCGAGTAAATTTTGGTGAGCGATCTTTGGTGAGCGATATCTGAATTACTTGCCTTTAAATATCTATAAGACTAAATTTAGTAATTCTTTTTTTATCTGAAAGCCCAAATTTTGTTCTACAATTTGAAAAAAAATCCAAAATTATAATAGAAAATAAAAAAGTTATTCCAAAATTAAATAATGTGTACCTGTTTTTTGATTAAGGCTGTCCCGCTATCGAGCGAACTCTAATAAGCGATATTTGAATTCCTTGCGCTTTAATGATTATAAGACTATATTTAGAAATTCTTTTTTTATCTAAAAGCCTATATTTCGTTTTATAATTTAAAAAAAAATTATAAAATTTTAATAGAAAATAAAAAAGTTATTTTATATATTAATAATGTACATCTAATTTTTAATAAGGAGGCGTGGGAGGGCGAGATTTTAATAGTTACAGACGCTAATTTATGTACCCGCGATAACTTAGTCGGTCTAGTTAAAAAGTGTAGAGGGCCCGAATTTATAATTAACTATACATACAAATTTAAGGTTTTCTAGTTTAGTCTTATCTTATTCTTTTATATATACCAATTTAATATTTATTATTTATAAAAAGATTTACTTTTATTTAATTCGCGATATTAAAAATAATTAAATTTAATTTTTTAATCGCGATATTATTAATTTAAATTACTTTATTTAAGATAAATATATAGATATTATTTTATTTAATATCTTATATATACTTAATATAAGCGTTAATTTTCTTTTTATTAATAAACTTTTAAATATTAATATTATAATTATTTTCTATAAGACTAGCTACGCTTTAATTAAAAATAATCTAAAACTTATAAATACTTATAATTTTTTTTTTTAATCTCTAAAATAATTTAAATAGTATTTTAATAAGATAATATATAATATTTTTTTAAATTTAATTTATTAACTTTAATATATTTATATAAGTTATTTAAATTAATAAAATGTAAATAAACTTTTCGCTATAGTAATAGATATAAATTTTATTAAGAATATCGCGAATAAATTTATTTATAAATACTACGTTATAGAGCGCTAAAAGATTATTTTTTATATTAATTTTATTACGCTTAATATATATATTTAAATAAATTTATTTATAATAATTTTATAGAATCTCTATTCTCTATTAGTTTTAATAGCTATAAATATTTTATAATATTTAAAAATAATTTTATCTTCTATATTAAAGTTTATTATATTTCTTATAAAAATAAAATCTTCGCTATATTTTTATAATTTAAGATTTATTTTAAATTATATAATTATAAATTTTTTTATACTTATCTTAATAATAAGAGTAAGTATATTTCTAAAGCTTTTCTTAATTATCTCACTCTATCGAGTATTAAATAAAGATTTATTATCTTTAATAATCTCTAAATAAATAATATAATTAAGCGTTTTAAATAAATCTTATTATATAAAATATATTTTATTTTATTAAATTTTAATCTTAATAAATCTTTTTAATTTAAGACTATTATTATTACTAATTATTTAATAATATAATTATCTAATATTAGAATTATTATAATTTCTTTTAAAATCTTCTATTATTAATTTTTTTTATATATAATTAATTTTATCGCTTACGCGATAAATTTTTTTAGAAATTTTTTATAAATTAAAGTAAAAAGTATATATTATTAAAATATAAGAGAGAGTATATCTTCTAATTATATAATCTTATTAAAAAGATAATTATTTATATTAATAGCGTATACTTTATAAAGAAATAATCTCTAATTATAAATTCGAAAAAAGAAATTAAGATTTATAAATTTTTAAATAAATAGTAATATTTAATAATATTAATATTCGCTATAGAAAAAGTATTAAATAAATAATATATTATTAATATTTTAAAAGATATTAAATTTAAAGAAATATTAGAAGATATTATATTTATAATTAAAATATCTAGCTATTAAATTTTTAATAATTTTAAAATCTTTAATATTTATAAAATTAAAATTAAAATTTCTTTAATTATCTGATAAGCTAGCTTTTTTCTAAAGATCTATATAAAAGCTTTTAATATAATATATTTAACTAATTACGCGAAAGCTTTTAATCTAAATATTTTTAATATAAACTATTTAATCTATTTAATTAAATATTATATCTATATTTATATTAATAATTTAATCTATATAATCTATATAAATAAATTCTTAAATTTAAATTTATTATTTATTATTATTAAAGTTATTTATAAAATTCGCGAAGATTATAAATTAAATATCATTTAAAAAATATTATATAATTATCTAAATCTTATTTCGAGAATCTTTATAATATTTATTCTATTTATAAATTATACTAATAAGTTAAATATCTTTAAATTTATTATTTATAAATAAATTATATCTAACTAATTATTTTAATAAATTAAAAACTTTCTACAAAAGATAAATATAAATCTCTTATAAATAATAATACTTAATATCTTATTTAAGCGCCTTTTAGAATTTACCTTAGAGGAAATATACGATTAGGGTATGTTACGTGACTATACTATTAACTCGATATTTGTTATAACTTTTAATTAACTTTTAATTAACGTTTCATTAATATTAGAATTTCGATAACATTAAATTATTCGATATTCGAAATAAATAGATAATTATTTCGTAATTCCCTTTTTATATATTAAGGTTTAAACTAGTTCGAGTATCTCGCTTCGCTTATAATAGCCTATTCATCAACGTTATATGATTTATTTTTCGATTTTTGAATTTTTCTCGAAATTTAATATATAAGTAAGATATATAGCCCTATAGGGCTGTGGGACTTAAAGGAATCTTCGAAAAATTTCATATATTACCGCTAGCCATTAATTCTCTACTAGTAATATATTAATGTATTACTTTATAGCGTAGTATTAAAATAATAATAAATCGATATCTCTTTCATATTTCATTAACTATTCGTTAAATATCCATTAATAATAAATTTAGCTGAATCTACTATAGATAGAAAATTTTATATAACTCTATACGACATATCTTACATGAAACGTAAAATCTAAATGTATCCGGTGTATAGTTCTTATTATACGAATCGTATAATTATCGTTAATAATTTAATAATTTTCTATTAATAGTAAATTCCCATATGTAGTAGCTCCCGTAAGGTATATTCTAAAAAATAAATAAATTTATATTTTAAAATAAGATTTTAATAAAAAAATTGCTCGCTATAAAATACGCTAAATTATCTAAAAATTTAAATAATAAAAATATTATAATTATTATAATATTTTTATATTAATAATAAAGTCTATAAATTATGAAGCTATCTTCGTATTTATAATTATTTTAAATTAAAATTTAAAATAAATAAATATTAAAATTATCTTTCTATATAATAATATAAAAAAAAAGATTTATATATATTAATTTAGTAACTTTAATAAAGATAATATAAATTTAATAAGATACTTTATAATTTAAAGTAATCTTCTTAAATTTAATATTAATATTTTTTTAAAATATATAAAGAAGCTAAATCTTCTCCCTATTAAATTAAATAATAATATATTTATAAACTTTAAAAAAATATTATTATAATATTTTATATTAATAATATTTTAATTACTAGCTTTAATAAAATTAGAATTTAATAAATTAAAAAGAAACTTAATACGAAGTTTGATATATCGAATTTAGAATTATATATTTATTATTTAAATATAATTATTAAAAAAAATCGCTATAACGATATTCTTTATCTAAAATAAAAAACTTATATTATTTAATTTTTTAATTATTTTAATTATTAAAATCTTATCTTAATATTAATATCTCTTAAAATTAATTATAAACTAATTTTCATTAAAAGAAACTATATTATCTTAAAAAAATATAAAAAAATAATAAATTTATAATAAGATCTTTTATATATATTATATTCGATATTTATTCTAATATCGCTTATATAATATTATTAATAAATCGCTATTTAGCTAATCTAACTCTAATATATTAAAATATAATTATTTAAATTTTTTAATATCTAAAAAATATAATATCTAAAAAATATAATATATTATAAATTTCTATATAAATACTTTTTTTAAAAGTTTACTAGTTATATTAATTCTAATTAAATTAATAATATAATTTAAAGATTTATATCTAATTATTTTTTTAATATAAAAAATAATATAATTAATTAATTATCTAAGCGTTAAACTATTATAATATTATTTATTTATAAAATAAAGTGTATTAATTAAATATAGATTATTAAAAAAGCGATCTAGCTAAAAAATCTATTTAATTAATTTCTTTATTTTAATAATATAAACTTTAAAGCTATTATTATTTTTAACAATAATTAAAATATCATTACTTTTATAAAGAATATTTAATTTTATACTTATATTAAATATATTAATATTATCTATTATTTTATATAAAAAAAATTAATAATAATACTATAAATATATAATATATTTTTATTAATAAATAAATAGCTAATAGACTTATTAAAGCTTTTTACTTAAATAAATTTATTATTTTTTAAAATATCTTTAAAATAAAAGCTATATCTATTTATTTTCTTAATAATTATTAATTTTATTACTATTTTAATATAGTTTTAATTTAATAATATCTAATAGAGAAGTTATTTTACTATATTTATATCTAAATTTAAAAAAATTATCTATTATTATCTACTCTAGAAAAGTTATTTTATTAATTTTTATATTATAGACGAGTAAAGGCCTATGAATTAAATTCATAATCATTTTTTTAATCAGGGCTGTCGAGGAGCGATCTTTGGTGAGCGAACTTTGGTGAGCGATATTTGAGTTCCTTGCGCTTTAATAGTTATAAGACTAAATTTAAAAATTCTTTTTTTATCTGAAAGCCTATATTTCGTTCTATAATTCAAAAAAATAATCCTAAAATTTTAATAGAAAATAAAAAAGTTATTCTAAAATTAAATAATGTATATCTGTTTTTTTATTAAAGCTGTCCCGCTGTCGAGCGATCTTTAATAAGCGAACTTTGGTGAGCGATATTTGAATTCCTTGCGCTTTAATAGTTCTAAGACTAAATTTAAAAATTCTTCTCTTATCTGAAAGCCTATATCTCGTTCTATAATTGAAAAAAAAAAATTAAAATTTTAATAGAAAATAAAAAAGTGATTCTATATGTTAATAACGGACACCTTTTTTTTGATAGTTGCGGACGTTTGATGGTTATGGACGATAATTTATTTATCCGCGATGACTTAGCCGGTCTAATCAAAGAGCGTAGTAACCCTGAATTTATGATTGGCTGTATATACAAATTTAAGGTTTTCAAGCTTAGCCCTATCTTATTCTTTTATATATACTAATAATCTACTTAAATTATTTATCGAGTCGCTATATTAAATTTAATACTTTATAAACTCGCTATTTTATATTAAAATAGCTATTTCTTTAATACTATTACTATTATTACTATTAAATTTCTAAAGCTCTTTTAAAAAATTTATATCTAAGATATTTATTATTAATATTTTAAATATTATATCTCTAATTTACTATCGCTAACTATTATTATTAAAAATTAATTATCTAAAATAATCTTATAAAGATTTTATAGCTAGTAATATATAGCTAGAAGAATTCCTTTTAATTACTTTATTTAACTACTTTTATATATATTCTTTAATTTTAAATTAATTAATTTTTAATATATATTAAATAGTCTAAAAATAAAATTTCTAAAAGATCGCTTTTTAATAAAAAGTGCACTTTAGATTAAATTTTAATAGATAATTAATTTAATATAATTATTTTTAGATTTTAACTTTTTACTTTATCTATTCTATTTTAAATATTATTAACTTTAAATCTTATATTCTTTTAATTTTATTCGTATAAAAAAGTAGAGATATAAAAAATATAAAGAATATATTTTCACGCTAGTTACCCGATACTAACTCATCTTAACTATTTAATATTAATTTTACTTTTACTATCTAACGCTAACTTACTTTAACTATTTAACTTAAATTTTATTTTAATTACTTAACGCTAGTCTTACTTTAATAATTTAATAAAAATCAATTATTTTATTTTATTTTATCTATTCGATTTTAATATAGTTAATGTTAAACTTCATATTTACTAGATTTCACTTATAAGAGAATATATATAAAGAGGAGTATTAAAATTCGAGTTATATAACTCTTAGTAATTATATAATATAGTTATATAATACGCCTTAGCGTATTTATATCTAGTCGCTCTTTTCTTTATAGTAACTTTATAATTAATAACTAAATATCTTATCTTATATTTCTATAAAAAAAATATATTATAAAAAAATAAATAATCTAATAATTATAATTATAATTAGAGATATAAATATTTTATTATTAAATTATTTATTAATACAAAAAATAAATAAAAATATAAAAGTATTATTAATTTTATTTTTATTATATTAAGAATAATAAATGTAATATAAAAATATTAAGTCTTTTTAAATTTATAATATAATTCTAATTATCTATTAATAATAATGAAAATAAAATTATATATAAAGAATTTTTTAATAATATTTAGAAAGATTTAGAAAATAGCGAAATTAAAGAAAATAAAATAAAAGATTTTAAAATTAAAATAGACTCTCTTTTTTTCGCTAATTAAGAATTTAGAATGAATTAATAAATATCTAAAAAGAATATTAGAAGAGTTATAAAAAATAATGAAGACTATAATATTATAAATTAAACTATTAATAAAAATTAACTCTTTTTAAATTTTGGAATATAATATTAGTATATATAAGAGAATAAGGTAGGGCTGAGCTAAAAAACCTTGAATTTGTATGTGCATCCAATTATAAATTCGATAGATCTACGCTTTTTGGTTAGACACAGCGGGTAAATAGATTAGCGTCCGTAACTATCAAAATCTCTTTTTCTACTTTTAACCTTTTAATAACTTTTCTTTTTTCTATTAAAATTTAATAATTATTTTTTTAAAATTATTGAGCGTAGTTTACGCTTTTCACATACGAAAAAATCAAAAAATTTAATCTTATAGTTCTTCAAAGGTAAGGAATTCAAATATCGCTCACCAAAGATCGCTTACCAAATTTACTCGACAGCCCTAATCAAAAAAATGGTTATGAGTTTAATTCATAGGCCTTTACTCGTTATTATTAGAAAGATAAAAATATTAATAAATAAATATTAAATAAATTATAATATTAATAATAAAAGAAGATAGAGTAAAATAAAAAAAGATAAAAATAAAATTTTATAAAGAGCGAAGATTATTAATTTTAAGGATAAAATCTATAAAGTTTTATAATTATTAAAAAAAATATAAAGTTTAATAGAATAAATAAAAAATAATAATATAAAATTAAGATCTTTTTTTTTTTTTTTAAAAAGCTAGATAAGAATCTAGTAATTATATTTAAAAATAAAATATTAATATTATAAATAATATTCCTTTTTTAATTATTTTAAATAAAATTAATTAATATTATTAAAATAATATATTTTTCTCTAAAGTAAATAGATAATATTTTTATATAAAAAGAGATATTATAAATTATCTTTTAGCTAAAATTCGATAAAATTTTAAAAATTAATAGAATATTAAATCGATTTCTATGAATAGTAATAAGAAAATTATTATTATAATTTTTTTTTAAATCTATCTAAAAAGAAAATATTACTTTTAAAAATTTAAGAAAGTTAATATAATAATATTAAAAAAGTTAAAAAAAGATAATTATATAAAATCTAAATTATATAAATTAATAAATATATTAAAGAAGATATTTAGAATAATAATAATGAAATATTTAAGCGATTACGTAGAAAATAATAATTTTCTCTCTTTAAAATAAATAAAGATAAAAAAAAGAGATTTGTAAAAATAGTATTAAAAATAATAATTAAAATAATATATATAATTTAAGACTATAATAAAGATAATATTATTAATCTTTTATTTCTCGATATTATAAAAGCTTTTAATAATATTTCTTGTTAAAAATTATTTTATAATCTTAGAAAAAAAAGAAATTTTAAATCTATTAATAAGATAAATTAAGAGCTTTTTAAAAGATAAAGCTATATTTATTATATTAAAAAAAATTAATATATTAAAATTCGCGAAAATTAATATTTTATAAAAATCTCTAATGTTATTAATCTTATTTTTATTTTTTAATATATTATTTATTAAAAAAAATACTTTAAAATTAAATTTTAATTATAGATTAAATATTTATAAATAATATTTATTTATTAATATATAGAAAATCGATTAAAAAAAATTATAAAGTTTTTAAATAAACTTATAAAATTTATTTTAAATAGATAAAAATATGTAAAATAACTTTTATTTTTAAAAGATATGAATTAATATATTTTATTTATAACTTAAAAAAGTTTAATATAAAAATTATTATTAATTTAGAAATTATAATTATAAATCTAAAAAGACTACTATTTAGTCTATCTATAGAGTTTTATTTTAAGTAATTAGTAGTTAAAGGTCTAACTAAATAGCGGTTGAGTAATAATTAAATATTAGTTAATTAACGATTATATAATAGTTAAATAATAAATAATAAGTTTAATAGCGACTAAATAGTGGTTAGATAGCTATATAATAGCTAGTTTAATAATTACTTCTTAATAACTTTTAATCATAATTTAATCGTTAAGAAATTTATATCACTTCTTTTAAAATTATTAACAATTAAATAATCTTAATAATATTTTTAATTATTCATTTATTAAAAAATAAATAAAGACGATTATTTAATAGATAAATAATTATCTCTATTTTTATATAACTAATTATAATTACGTAGTTTATTATAATATCTTTATTATATATTAATATTATAATCTTTTATAATCTCTCTTACTATAGATAATTAATAACTTATTTACTTTTATATATATATAAGTATATAATACTTTATTAAAGTCTTTAATAATATAAATAAGTTTATTTATCGAGCTTTTATAAGTATATTACTCTTTATATATATTCTAAATAATACGATTTATCTAACTAATCTAATTTATTAAAAATATTAATTATATAAATAATATTATAATATAAAGCTAATAATTTATATATATATTAATTTATCTATTATTTATATATTAGAAGATCTAGTATTATATCTAATATTAAATTATTTTTAATATTTTCTAAATTATTTTAATATAGCTTTATTATAATATATATAATAAAAAAAATATATTTCTTTTAATAATAGATATATATAAAATATTATAGTAGTTAACTTTTTCTAATATTAATCTATATATAATTATTAATACTATATATATATCTTTAATTAACTCTAAAAAAGACTTTATTAGCTTATTTAAGAAATATACGCTACGCTATACTTATAAATTTATATAAATAATTCTATAATATTATTTTAAAGTAACTATATTAAAGTTTAATATATTAAAACTATACTCATTTTTATAAATAACTATAAAATACTAAATAAAGCTATATTATAAATTAAATCTTATTAGATTAATTATTATCTTAATATAAAAGAATTTATTAAATATAAATTCTTTAAGCGAGATCTATGTAAAATAATACTCGCTATCTTCTATAACGCTATAAAAAAATTTCATATAACTCTTATTTAAATCTTATTTATCGATTAAAAGAAAGCTTTATATTAATATTATATATTAATTATTAAATAATCTAAATATTTTTATTATATCTAAATAATTATAATTTTAAATATCTACTAAGTCTAATTATAATAATTATTATATTATATTCTTTATAAATAGATAATTTATTAAGTTTAATAATATTATAATATTTATTATATTTTTAAAGATCTTAAAAGTAATTATTAATAATTATAATTATAAAAAAAATAATATAAATAATTTATACTTTAATTCTCTCGCTAAAATATTTAAATTTATAATTATTATATACTCTCTAATATTATTTATAAGATAAAGATTTATATAAATATTCGAAAGTTTAAGAAGCTTCTCGAATTTATTATTACGAGATTTCCTTTATTTCTTACTCTTTCTCTTTTTCTTTTTCTTAATTTTAATTAATTTAAACTTCGATATATACTATAATACTTCTATTTCTAAATTATTATATACTACGTTTAAAAGGACTTTTTTTAAAACAATTTTATCTTCAAAATTATCTTTATTTTTATTAGAGTTATTAAAGTTTTTTATAGCGGGCGTTATATATATAATTAGCTTCTAATAAATTTTACGCGTATTTAAAATCTATTAATATAATATAATTAATTTAATATATTTTTAATTATTAATAATAATATTAGATTAAATAATAAGTTTAAATATTTATATAATAGTTTAGAGTAGCGTTATTTTAAAGATTATAACTTTTTTTATAATTTATAAAAATAAGAAATAGATTTATTTAATTATTATTTTATTATATAGAATTAATAGCGCTAGTAAAGTAGCTTTATTTATCTTTAAAAGTAATTATAATTAAATATAGAATATTAAGCTTTAAATACGCTTTTATTTAGAAAAAAAATAAAATTTCTAAAATATCTTAAGATAGATAATAGATTTATGCTTAATAAGAATTATAATTATTAAGAATTCCTAGAGAATTTTTTTTAAATCTTTTTACTTCGAGTAAAAAGCGTTATAGACTTTAAATTAAATAAGATTTAAGAATAACGCTAGCTTCGCGATTAAGGGGGTATTAAATTATATATTAATATTCTAAATAAACTTCTTAAATTTAATATTATCGAGATTTTAAGTAAATTTATATTATTAAATAATCTTTTAATAATATCTATTATTCTCTATAATATTAAAATCTAAATTTATTCTCTTATCTTTTAAGTAATAATAAATACGATAATCTATAATAGCGATATATCTTATAAAATTATTATTATCTATTTATTAGAGTATATCTCTAAAAAAGATTAAAATAAAAATCTAAAATATATTTATAATACTATTAATTTTAAGCTTTATCTTATAATTTAAATCTTATATAAATTTATAAAAAGCTTTTACTATATTTTTAATATTAATATTATAAAATCTTAAAAATAAAATAAATATATTTATAAATTTTCTACGCTTTGCATAGTTTAGATATATTAAAATAAAATAAAATACTTTAAGTATATAATATATATTTTTATAAATATTAAAATTATTAATAAAGAGAAGATAGAAAAAATTAATAAAAGATTTTATAATAACGACTTCGAGATAATTATAATTAAAATATATTATTTTAAGCTCGCTATAGATTAAATATAATTAATATAAAAATTATATAATAGATAAATTAAAATTAAGAATTCTTTAAATAAAATAACGATTATCTAGATAGATAATCTTTTCTTTATCTTCTCTAAAGTTATAATTATAATAGATATTAAGATATTAAATAATAGATTACGAAGTCTACTTTAATAAAATATCCTCTATAAAAAAGAGTTTATATTTATTATTTAAATTTAAATCGAAGTTATTAAGAATAAATATTTTATAATTTATAACTATTTATAATATTATAATAATATATTCTATTATATTTTATTAATAATCGCGATTAATAAATATTATATATTCGATATAATATAAAAATAAATAAATTTATATTAGATTTTTAGAAATAATAAATATTCTTTTCTAGATATAATAAACTTTCTTTAATATTAATTAAATAAAAAATTTTTATATATATAATTACTAAAGCTCTATTAACTTATTTATATATTATATTATTTTAAAAAATATTTTTTCGCGTAAATATATCGCTAATAGTATAATATATATAAGATTTAAGAGTTTATATTAATATTATTATATTTAATATTTAATATTTTATTATTATATATTCTTCTCTTATTATAATAGTAATAGCTATTTCTTAATTATAATTATAAAAAACTTTTATAATAATTATAATAAAGAAATATATTAATAGATTTATCGCTTTAATATATCTAGCTTTAATAAAAGAATATATATATCTAATTTTAAGTCTTTATTCTCTTTTTTAATTATAAAGCTTTTTACTATTAAAGACTTTAATAATTAAAAAACCTCTTATAATTTTATATAGTTTATTTATAATTTATTCGATTTTTTAAATTATAAATTTAATATTAAATATAATAATAAAGATAGAATATCTTTTTTATCTTATTAAATAATTATTTTAAATAACGAAGTTAGAGAGAAAGTTAATGATTAAGCTTAATAAGAAAGAATTAATAAAAGTATTCGCTTTAGATTTTATAATTTTAAATTTAATAATAAAGAAGCTAATTATTTATTCTTATCGCTAAAAATATTAAAGTTTTTAAATAATTTAAAAAAGATAAATAATTAACATTCTTAAGATACTTTATTAACTTCTTCGATAGATTATATAATAATTAATATAACGATATTATATTTTAAGAAATTAAATATAATAAATAGATTTTTATTATCTTTATTATCTAAATCTCTATTACTATTTATAACTATATATATTTATCTTTACTTATATATCTCTCTATCGAAATCGTAAAATAATAAATTAATATTTATATTATTACTTATCTATTTATTACTTTTATTATTATTAAAGATTATAAATAAAAATATCTTATTATAAAAGTCTTTATTAGACTATCTAAAGAAATCGCTAAAGATTATAAATAAAAGTATTTTATTATAAAAGTCTTTATTAGATTATCTAAAGAAATCATAATTATTTTAAAAATATCTAATAAAAAAGTTATTTAAAAAAGTAAAGTTATTAATAAAAGAAAGATTATTAATAAAGAAAAGATTATTAAAAAAGCTAATAGATATCTTATTATCGATTATATTATCGCGAATATAATAAATAAGATTTAAACTTAAAGATAATAAAGACTAATTATTATTATTAATATTTTAATTAAATATTTATAATTAATTTATCTTATAAAATTAAGATATTATTTTTTAATAAAGAATTAATAGAATAATTCTTAATAGATAATTTTAAATAAATATAAATTTATTAAAAGATTTTAAATAAGAGAGAGACTATAAAATTAAAAGGCGTAATCTTATCGAAGAGCTATAATCTTATTAAAGAGTTATATAAACTCTATAAATAAGTCTTAGCGTATCTTAATAAATTTTTAATAATAATATATAATTTAAATTTTTAATTTTTAATTAGATATTTAATTATAATAAAAATATTAATTATTAATTTAGATAAATTATATAAATTATTAAGCTTCTTAGATATAATATTAAATAATATATATTATATTTTCAATATAGATTTCTTAAATTTAATTAATAGATTTATAAGTATAAAAAGTTTTAATTAAACTTATATTTTTATAATTACTATATATATATATAATAAAAATTTAATATAATTTATATTAAAGTTATTAACTCTTTCTTTAAAGATTATTATAATAATTTTTAATTATTATTAGAATATATAAGTTATAATTATTATTAGAATATATAAGTTATAATTATTATAATATAGATTATAAAAAAAAAAGAATCTCTCTATTAGAAGCTTTAAAGATATATTATAATTAAATAATTATTATATTTTTAATTAAAGATATTATTATAGTATATTTTCTATTATAGACTTTATATTATAAGCTTTTATATATTATTTATAAATAAAGAAATTAATAGAATAAAAGCTTTTAATAGTAAAGTTTAATATATTTAAAGAAGGATTTTCTTATCTTTTTATTATAATAGAATATATTAAAATATCTTATATAGTAATAAGATATAAGATCTATTTTACTTATTTTATTTAATTTAATTATATTTTATTATCTCTCTCTTTTTAAATATCTATTCTTCAAGATTAATAATAAAATTTTTTATATTATCTTCACTATTAAAGATTTATTAATTTAACTTAATTATTATTTATAATATAATCTTTTTAATATTTCTCTAGATTACTTAACTATTAAAATTATTAATAATATAATATTTATATAATTATATTATTACGCTCGAGTTTTTTATATATATTATATATTTAAAGGCTTAAATCTAAATATCTAAATTATATATATATTCGACTATATAAACTTTTTAATATATCTATTATAGATTTAAATTAATTAATCTTATCGTATATATTATAATTAGAATTTAAGTTTAATTAATATATTTAATAAATATCGTAATAATCATATTACGCTCTTCTATTTATTAATAAATATTAAGAATTATATAATTAGTTATAAGAAGTCGAAAGATTATAATAAGAAGTATTATAATAGCTAGTAATTAATAGAAGATTAAGATCTTTTTCTAATCTCTTATAATTTATAACGAAATTAATATATATAAAAAATTATTATAAAAGTTTATAATATAAAGTTTATAATATAAAGTCTATTATAGAAAGTTTATTATATATCTATAGAAATAGAGATTAAAGTATATATATATTTAATTATAAATATTACGAAGTAGAATATATAGCTTTAACGTATTTTTAAATAATTTCTAGAGTAATAGATTTAAATTTTTTATATTTAATTTTATATAAGTTATAAATTACTTAAAAAAAAATTTTTTATTAAAAGTTTTCTTTATATTAATAATTTTTAGATTTTAGATCTTATCTAAATTAAGAAAATTAATTTATATTATTAATAATAATAATTTATATTATATCGCTAGCGATTACTTTATTAATTTTTTCTCTTCTCTAAAAATAAGAAGCTAACTAATAAATTTCTTCTCGAATTTAATATATTACTCTTACTCTTTTTTATTAAATAAATAATTAATAATAATAATTTTAATACGCGGTAGAGAATTAGTAATTTTATAATCTATTTAAAAAGAAATTTAACTTTATAGAATATAGCGAATTATTAGCTTTTTTTATATTTTAATTATTTAAAAATTTTATTAAATAGAATCTATTTAATAAGTAAGAATTTAATTTTTTATAGTGCGAATTATAAGCTATAATTTAGCTACTAAATATTTATAAAAAATGAAAAATAAATCTTTATTATCTCTAAAGTATATTTTTATAAATAATTTCTTTAATTATTATTTATTAGTATTAAATAATTAAATAAAGAGTATATAGTCTAATTAGTTATTAATATTATTAGAGATAAAAGTAATATTAATTATAATATAGCGTAAAGTATTTAATTATAATATCGAATTAAAGATATTAATAGAGAGAGATTTTAATAGATAATATTCGTTATTAATTATTAAGTTAAAATAATTTTTTAAGCTTTCTTTTTAAAAAGCGTTTACTTTAAAGTAAATTTTATTAATCTTTATCTTTAATATAGTTAATTTATTAATTTAATATTTTTAAATAATTGCGAGATTATAATAAATTATAAATATTATATAGTTATTTATAATTATAACTTTAGAACGTTACTTTTTTTTATCGAATAGCTTATATATATAATAAAGAGTTTTTATAACCGCGCGCTTATTTATAATAAACTTCGAATATCGAGAATCTCTATAATATTTATATATTTTAAAGATATTTAAAATAATAAAATTAATAGCTTTAATTTATTATAATATAAGAGCTTTAGATATTAGAATAAAAATTAATTTCATAAAAAATTAATTTTTAATAAAAATATTCTTATAAAATTTCTAGAGCTAGATTAATAATTAGCGAAAGTCTACTATAAAAGTCTATTATGAAAGCTTATTATAAAAACTTATAGTAGAAAGTTTATAATAGAAAGCTTATAATAGAAAGTCTATAATAGAATATATATATTAAAAGAAAGAGGCTTATTTATAAGAGATAGCTAATAATAATTTATATTTTTTTTAAATCGATATAGTCTATTAGAAAGTAGGCCTATAAGTAAAATTATAAATAAAATTTAATAATTGTTTTTATCGCTATTAATTATTAAAATTTAAGCTATTAAAATAGATTTATATTAGATATATAGAAGATAGTCTTATTATTATATTAAGATATATAAAATAAATAATATAAGTTCTTAAGATTTTCTCGCTAGTAGTCTTTATTATCGAAGTATAGTTATTATATATTAAAGTTTATTACTATTATATTATTTTATAACTAATATTAAATAATATTTATTCTCTAATTATATATAACTTTATTAAATTAGATTTTCTAATTATAATTTATAATATAAGTAATAATTTATTTAGCTAGTTTAAGACTTTTCTTAAAAATTCTTATATTATTACTCTTTCGAATTAATTTATTAATAAATTATACTTTTTAAAATTATTTCTTAATATTAAACTTTCTAGCTCTAATCTTAATTATTATTATTTAAATATTTATTAAAATCTTAATCTTAATATTATCTTTATTCTTTTTATTAATATTATAATTAAATTTAAATTTCTAATTATTTAACTATATAACTTTTATTTACTTATCAAATTATAATATCTTTTAATTATAAATAGTATTTAATAAAAAGTTAATAATAAATCTAATTCGAGCGAGTTATTTATTTTTAGAAGATTTAGAAAACGAAGGCGATAGAGAAGTAAGTCGGGGAGGAATTATAAAAGGCTATAATAATATACTACTTTACTCGAGGTTAGTATATCTATAAAAGAGTATTTTTTAAAGATTATTGCTATAACTAAGTATCTATCGAATAATCTAATAAATTTGAAAACTATAATATTTTATTAGTCTATTATAAATTAATTAAAAGTTTATATATAAATAAATACTCGTTAAAGATTATAATAGCTAAGTATTTATTAAACGCTCTAACTTACTCTCTATAAAAAGATCTTTTATATCTTTTAATAAGCGGCGTCTAGAGAGGATTTAATTATACTTTTTATATTTAATAAATAATTAAACTCTTAGATTAATTTATATTAGCGAAAGTTCTTTATTAAAAAATAATCTCGAAGTATTTTTAGTATTAGTGTGATAAATATCGTATATTATATAAATATAATAATTTATTTAATTTTAATTAGATTTATTAGAGTATAAATTTAAAAATTTATTAGATTTTAATCGCTTTTTAATAAGTATATACTTCTTAACTATAATAAATTATAGCTCTTATTTATAAGATATATTTATATATTTTATAGCTTTTTATTAAGATAGTATTTAGATATAAATATAGATATCAAAATATAGTTTAAATCGATTACTTTAAATAAAGCGTTTTATTTTATTTATATTTATAAATTCTAATTCTATATAAAGATCTTCGTATTTATAAAAAACTAGCTCTTTTTTATAAACTTTAATTAATAAAAATATTATTATAATTATAGAAGATTTTAATAATAGAATAATAGAATAAATAAATTAACTTATAGAGTATTTATTTATCTATATAAAATTTTAAATAAACTAAATTATAATTTTATATAGAATAAGTTATAATAATAATATTAAAATAAGATAATTAAGAACTTATAAAATAAAAATTTTAAGAATTAATAAAATCTATTTTACATCTTTTTTATAAAGAGTAAATTTATAATTAAAATAGATATAGAAATTAAGTAATATATAAATAAGTAATAACTCTTATCTTATATATATAGAGAGAGGTTTATAATTATACTTTTATAATTTTATAATAATATTTAATCTAATTAATAGATTACTCTATAGTAATTTTCTATAATAAAACCTATATTTTTAAATATATTATTATTTATTAATCTACTTATTTTTCTTAAATTATAATTAAAACTATAAGAATTGAAGAAGATATAAAAATATATTTATTTTACAAGAGAGATAGAGATTAGATAAGTTTTAGCGTTAAAATCTATCGCGAACTTAATCTAAAAATATTTTAAATAACTTCTTTTATAACGTATTTTATTTTAATATATAATTCGTTTAAATTTCTTTCTTTTTTAATTATTATAACTATAAAAATATTTTATTAATTATTTTTATAATAATAAATAAATTAATTATCTAGCGTGAATTATAGATATTAAACTTTTTAAATAATCGTATTAAATTATTTTAGTAATTTAAGCTTAGATTTAAAATATATAATATTATATTTAAGAGATCTTTTATCTAGAATAGCGAGTTAAGAAATAAATTAATAAGAATAATATCTTAATATAATAGATATTAATATAAACGATCTCTTAATAAATTAAATATAAAAGAGATTAATAATATATCTTTATATAGTAGCTCTATTAAAGTAATATATTATCTAATACTTTTATAACTTTTTAAATTAATAATTTTTCTAGATTAAAAAGTCTAATACTTAGACTATATTATAGACTTTTAAGTATTTATATATAAAGCCTTCTATAGCTATTACGCAGCTTATACTAAAGACTTCTAAACTCTTATATACAAAGTCTACTACGGCTATTATTAAGCCTTCTATTATTAAGTTTATAAATATGATTTTAAAGGTTTTAATAAGAAATATATAATATATTATAAATATAAGAGACGATAAGACTCTTAATAGGGAGAAGAGAAGTTAAAGTAATTTAATAATAACGTTAATATCTAAAAGTAATTTATAGAGTTAGATAAATAAATATAATACTATTATAAGTTAATTTAGCACTATAAAAAAAGAATTAAAATTTTTATATACTTATTAAAGTTTAAAGTAGAGGTTTTCTCTTAATTAAATTTATTAATTAAATACTATTTTTTTATCTTTCTATTAAATATTTATATAGATAAATCTATTTAAATTATCTTTTTAAATATAAAAAGTAATTATTAAGTATATAAAGAGGCTAAATATTATATTTAATATTTATATAAGATATAAAAAGATAAAGTTTTTAAATAAGTACTATAATAAATATAGCGATAAATTAAAAGTACTATAAATCTAAAGCGTTAAGCGCTATATTTAAAATTATTAATATTTATAAATATTAAGATAGAGGTTTATAAGAAATATAATTTTAAATAATTAAAGAGTATATTTAGATTTAGAATTAAAGTAATAAATTTCGAAATAATTATTAAAGATAAGCTAAGATTTTTTAAATATAAATTCTCTATTATATCTATTTATAGATTTATCGAAATTTATTATAAATATAATAACTAATTATTCTACTATCTAAATATCTTTCTATAATTTATTATATATTTCTATTTAATAAAATTATATCTTAAAAATTTAATTAATTTATTATTAATAAAGTATATATATAAGTATCTTCTAGATCTATTTAACGCTTTTTATTAAAAAAGTAAATTTAAATATTAATTATTCGATTTTTATTCTAAATATATAATATTTTATAGCGTATGATATAAAAAATATTTAAAGATTAATATTAATTAAGATTTAAATATAATTATAAAAGAATTTAATATTAATATAGATAAGAATTAGATATTAGATATCGATAGCGATAAAAAAATAATCTCTAATAATAGAGAAAATAATAATAGCAATTAATAATAGTGTATTAAAGACTTTAATAATATAATTTGCGAGAATTATTATCTATATATAGCTTTATTATCTATAACTTTACTATTTATTACTTCACTATTTATTACTTTATCTATAACTTTAATTAATATATATTTATTTTCTAATATAATATTATATATTTTAATATTAATTTAAAACTTTATAGAAGAATATAATAAGATATTATATATAAAAAATATTATAACTTTAGTCTATATAGAGTATAATTATATATATTAAAGATTTTAATAAATTATATTATTTATAGATATTATATTAAGCTTTTTATAATTATAAATAACTTTAAAAAGTACTTTATTAACTTTAATATTAAATTTAATAATTAATTATTAAATAATTAATAGATTATAATTAAGAAATTATAAAACTTTATACTTATTTTTTAATTATTAATTAATCGCTAATTAATCGTTAATTAATAATTATATATTTTAAATAGTTATTAAATCGTTAGATAACTATTAATTAATAGATTTAGATCTACGCGAGAGGCCTAGATAGTATTTAAATTTTAAATTTTTATATTAATAAAAAATTTAAATAAAGATTATATATTAAAAAAGTTAAAGTAAAGATAATTTTATAATATAAAGTATTATCTATAATTATTATATTTAATAAAATAAAATAAATATATAGCGTTATAATAAGATTAATAATAATCTATATAATAGCAATATAATATATATTAAATAAATTAAAAAAAAATTAAAAAATATATATAAGATATTTAAAAATAATTTAGAATAATTATTTTAAAAGAGTTATAAAAATATATAAAGTAATTAATATATATATTTTAGAGATAAAAATAGAGATTTCTCTAATATAAATTATTTTAAATAAAATAATTTTTATATTAAAAAAAATATAAGAGAAAAGAAAAAAGAAAAATATAAAATAAAAGAAATTCTAATAAAAGAAAAGAAATTCTAATAAGAGAAAAGAAATTCTAAATTCTAAAAAAAATAAAGCTCGCTAATTAAAATATAATAATAAATTTAAATTTAATTTAATATATTTAAAAAGTATAAAAATTAATAAAAGAATAAAGAAGTAAAGAATAAATATTATTACAATATTAGCCCCTTCGGCTATCGTATATATATCGCGTATTATCAGAACTAGTAATTACTAGCCACTATCAGCCATCTATTTTATATGATATGATATTGCGGAAGCCTTTTGCAGAAGCCTCTGACAGAGCCGTTCCTACTAGGTCTGAGAGGTTTGGAGAGCCTAGGCCAAATATATATTAGCGTCTCCGAGCATTCTCTACTAAAGTAGATTTCTAAATAGTAAGAATTCATCTTCTTTTCATATTATGACTTAGTCTATAATAATATAATAGTAATATATATATTACTTATAAGTATTAATAGCCTATATTTATAAGTAGATCTAGTATCTTATTAATACTAATATTAACTTAAATCTTTTTCTCTAAATAACATCTTCTTTAGATTAATCTAAATTATATTATTATTAATAGCTATATTAAGCTAGCTTTTATCGCCTCTTTAAATATTATAATTATTATTACTTTAGCTTTTAAAAGTATCTTAATTACTCTTTATTCTATTAATAATTATATATATATTATATATTAAATTTAAGTATTTATAGAAGATATTAATTAAGTTTAAAAGATTTCTTATAAGATAATAATTACTACTTATTATATTACGACTATTTATATATATTTAAAATTAATAATTATAAAATTTAAATAAGTATTAGAAGAGCTCTTTTCTATATATTAAAATATTAATCTTTTATTATTTTAATATTTTATTAAAGTCTTTAATAATTATATAATAAATTTTAAAGCTATACTAGCTATTTAATACTTTTTTAAATATTATAAATCTCTCTTAATAAATAATATATCTATATTATTATAATCTATCTCTCTATTTATTAAACTAATTATATAAATAAGATTCGCTATTATATTAATAAATAAAGCTATTTATAATTAACTAATTAGACTCTAATTATCTATTATTATAATATAAGAGTTTATAAAAGTATAACTCGCTAAGTTATAAGTTATAATAATAAAATTTTATACTATATTAAATTTATCTAAATCTTTAAAAGATTTAAAATTATTAAATAAATTAGAATTAATTAAAAATAGCGATAATAGTAATAATAAAGTTAATCGATTTAATTTAGATAATATTAACTTTTTTAATCTATTCTATAAGAATAAGTTTATTAATATTATTTTAATAATAAAATATATTAATAAGAGTATCTTCTTTTAAAATATATATATTTTTATTAATTAAGTTAAGAATATAATATAAATTAAAAATAATATATTATTATAATAGAATCTTTAAATCTATCTAAAAGAAATTATACTTACTTAATTCACTATTAAACTAATTAAAAATAATAAACGCTTAATTACTTATAATATAAATAAATAATACCGTCTATTACTAGTATATTAAAAGCTACTATATTCTTAAGATATAATAATTTTACTATAAAAAAAGTATTCGATATAAAATATCGTCTATTATCGAAAATTATAAAAGTGTATTTAAATAATTATAAGAGTAGCTTAAAACGCGAATATAGATATTATAAAGAATTATATATTACTTATCTAAAATAAACTTAATATAAAATTCTAGCGAGATATTTTAGAGTTAGATATTATTACTAATTATAATTAATTTTTAAAATTACTTAATAAGCGAAAGTATTAATAATAAGAGTATATTAATCACTATTTATAGTAGACTTTATATTCTTAATAGTAATAGTAAAAAAAGATAGATTTTTATAGATATTTATCTCGATAATCTTAATCTTAATATTAATCTTAATTTTAAGTTTATTAGAATAATTAGTAATACTTATATTTATAAAAGCATTTTATATATAAGAATATCTATTAAAATAATTAATATCTTTTAATTTATTAAGACTATTAAAGTAATTAGTAATATCTATAAATATATTAAAATGTTTAAAAAAATGTTTATATCTTATTATTAGCGCTATTAATAAGATTATAAATTATAATACTTTTAATAATAGAAAAAAACGCGTTAGATTTAAGACTGTTTAATTATTAACCGCTTTATCTAAATAGCGGTAATTATTAGAATCAAAATCGAAATAGATTTTAATTATATTTATAATAAGTATATTAAATAGTAATTAAGAAAGATAATAAGAATAAGTTAGATTTATTATAAGATTATAAAATTAACTAAGATATTTATATTAATTATATTTTATATTAATTTAAAATATTTAAAGTAATATTAATAGAAGATTTTAAAGATTATTATAATTATAAAGTATATAATAACTTCGCTTATAATAATTATAATAATTTTATTAAAGACTATTTTTTAAAAATAATATTTATTATAAATTATTAATATAAATATTATTAATATAAAATTATCTCTTATAATAAACTTTTTAATTATCTTCGAGAAGAGTATTAGAAAAAGTTTTTTATAAGTATTACTTCTTTTATAAGTATTAGTAAGAATCTTATTATAGATATCTTAATCTTCGAGTCTAAAAAGTCTACTATAGAGTCTCTTATTATTCTCTTAATATTTAAATTTATATTAAAAATTAAATATATCTTCTAAAATTATTATTACGCTATTATCTATATTAATTAAAAGCTAATAAATAAAAAAAAGAAGTTTTATATTAATACTAGTTATACTATAATTATAGTTAATTAAATTTTTATTTTTATTTCTATTAAAGTTAAGAAGATAATTATTAAGATTTTAATTTGAGATTTAAAATTTAAGATTTATTATTTTAATAAGTATATAATCTTTATTTTTTATATAAAAAATGTACTTTTAAATAGTACGCGTATTTTTATTTAGATTACTTAAAAGATTTATATTATTAATAATTTTAAAATTAATATATTGATTAAAGCTAATATTCTTATATTAAAATAAATAGTTATTAACTTTATTATTTAATTTATTAAGATAAATAATTATCGAGATATAATTATACTTATAAATTTATATACTCGCTTTAAATTTATTAAGCGAATTATAAAGTTATTATCTTATATAATTCTATTTTCTTATATTATAATATAAGTATTAATAATTTATATTAGCGAGCTATTAATAAATAAAGATTTACTTTTTAAATTATAATATTTAATATCGCTAGATTATATTAAAGAAGTTTATATCTATATAATAAATATATCTTTTTAAATAGTCTAAGTAAGAAATAATATTAATTTATCTATTATTATTCTCTATAAAGTATGATTAAGTATATTAGGCGAATATAAATAAAATAGATATTTCTCTATCGAAGTATATTATACTAATCTCGCTATTATCGAATAAAAGAATTAGAAAATTTAATTAATATACTATAATAATAACTATTATAATAATAATAATAGTACTTAATCTTTAAACTAATTTATAAGAATTTATTATGAATATCTTATTTAATAGTATAGTTATTACTATTAATCTATTCTTAAAATATATTATATTAAACGAAGTAATAATCTATAGAAAGTTTAAAATAGCGAAATTTTTAATATATTTACTTAATAAATATTAAAATCTTTTTATTAATTAAGATTAAACGATAAATATATTAGAGAAAAAAAAATATCTATTTTCTTAAAATTTAATATAATATTTAAATTTATTAAGATATATTTAATAGAATAAAAGAATAAGAAAGTTATTAATATTACGTTTAATAAGCTATATAATTAAAGAAAAATAATATAATCTAGATAATCTATATTATATAGCTATCTAATTTTAATAATTTAAAAAAATACTTTTAATAACTATAAGGAATATATTATAATAGATATACGCGAGCTTAATAAGATAATAGAAATTAATTCTTATTTATTATCGCTATAATTAGAAATTATAATATCATTATTAAAATATATATATTTATTAATTATAAACGCTATAAATTAGTTTTATTAATTTCTTATAGCGCGTAATAATCGTTATAAGTTTATAATAATTAATTATAGAGAATAGAAAGAATCTACTATTATCTTAATAAGATATAAAGATTTTTCGCTATATATTTAAAGGTAAACGAATATTATATTATAATAATTTAAAGCTTTTATAAAAGTATTTATAAATAATATTATTATCTTTTTATATACGTTACAAGAGTATCTTAATTATTTTTATTAAATCTTTAAGCTCTTTCGTAGTAAGCGAGTAAGTTTATTATTTACTAAATTATTTATTAGCTATCTATTAATTACTCTATTAAATTAACGAGTTAATAGATTAAGTATATCTATATTTTAGAAGAAAATTTATATAATTACTAATTTACGATTTTTAGAAATATTACGCGATCTTAAAATCTTTCTTAAATTTATGAAATAGCTTTATTTTTCGATTCCTTATTATATATAGCTTATTAATTCGCTATAAGAATAAAAAACTATTCTTATTAAAGGTTTAGAAGTTAATATTAAAAGTTTATTATATAAATGATCTATTATTGAAATATTATTTTATATCTTTATCGAAGTAGAAGTAAAAGTCTTTTATAAATTTTAATAAGTCTTTATTAATCTCTTTTTTCTAATATATTATAACTTTATAAAATCTTTATTTATAGATCTAAATATCTTTAAAAGCTTTAGATTTATTATTATAATATATTATTATAAATAAAATAAAATATTTAAAAGCTTAAATAAAATAGCGTATATAAATATTTAATTAATTATATTTTTAAATTAATATTTAAATATAGTTAAGTATAATTATTAATTTATAAAATTAGAAATTATTAATATAATATAGATTATAAAAAAGATTTAATATATAATCGAATTTAGTTTAAAGTTATTTATAATAGTTTATATTAATTATTTAATTATAATTCTTATTTCTAAATGAATTATATTTAATATTACTAATATTGATAAATTTAATTTTTATCTAATTTATATATTCTAATATCTTTTAATATTTAATTTTAAGCTTTATTATAAGATAAATAAATTTAATATTATATCTAATATATTATTATATTTATTATAAGTTTTTATTATATAATTTATATAATTTAAAAAAAAAATTAATATATTATATAAGAGTATAAAATACTAGCCGAAGCCTTTAAGTATTATATCTATTAAACTAATAATAATTTACTATATTATCTTTATAAAAATATTAGATAATTTTAAATAGCGATTAAAGTAAGATTATATTAAGGATTCTTATTAAGAAAGATTATTATAGATATTAAAGTCTTTAGTAGAGGATATTATTATTACTCTAATAGCTATAAATATTATTTAAGTAGAGTCTATAAAGCGTATTTCTAGAATTTTATTTATACTAAGAAAAGGCTTTATCTACTATATTAACGACGAGGATAGATAATATCTCAATATTTTATCTTTTATAGAGTAAGAGATATTTAAATAAACTTATAATTTATCTAATTATAAAGATTATTTTAAATATTATAATTAATTATCTTATATAATATTTATTAAATATCTATCTAAGCGCTTATAAATCTATATAATATATTATTTTAAATATTAATTTAATTAAATTAAAAGATATAAGCTATATAAATCTTTTATTTTAATTTTTTTTTTATATTATAGCTATAAACTTTATTATTATCTTATCTCTTATTAAAGTAAAATATAATTATCTATTTATTATTATATATAAGACTACTAAAAGAAATCTTCTAATATTAAAAAAGAAGACTTAAATTACTACTTAATAGGTCGAGGTAATACTCTATATATTATTATAATATAATTAAAATATACTAAGATATATTATTAATAATCGCGATTTATATTTTATATTCGCTTTCTAGAAAAAGATCTTTAATAAACTATATATTAAGTTTCTAATATCTATAGTTTATTACTTATAAATAAATAATTAATTTAAATTAATTAATTAAATAGTAGAGATAGTCTTATATTTTTATCTTATTATAAATCTTAATAATAAATAAAATAAAATCTTACTATATATTTAGATTATTCTTAATAATTTTTTAAGTAATATTATAAACTTAATATCTAATAAATTATATTATAGTTTTAAAATTAATAATATTATAGATATATTATTTATAAATTCTTTAATATCTATAAAAGTCTTTTATAAGTTTTATTTAATTAAAAAAGAACAGATAGATAATATTATAGTATTTTTATTTATTATTATAAAAGTAAAGTATAATATAAAGTATTTAGTGTTAAATCTTAAAAAAGAGAATAATATCTTTTTTAGATTATATTATAAATATTTAATTCTAGATCTTTTAAATAAGAAACTTTTATAATAATATATCGATTTTTTTAAGATTCTAATAAAGATTAATTATTTAATATATCGATTAAAGCTATTATTAGTTATATAGATTTATTTAATAATATTAATTATTTAATTAAAGCTAATTATTACTATTATAATTAAAGCTTTAAATCTATATAAGAGAAGGATTAATATAAAATCGCTATCTATTTATAATAAAGAAAACGACTTTAAAATTAAAATAATTATAAATAAATAAATTATATATAAAAAGTCTAAATATTTATTATATTAAAAAAATTAGAATTATAAATATAATATATAATATATAATTAAGAATTTATCTAATGTAATGAAGCTAATAAATAACTACGAATGTAAGCTAATATTTATTTTATCTACTAGATAAAAGATAGGTAAGAGTACTAGAATTACGTAAGTACTATAGCCGCCTACGTAAATATCACAGCCGTTTACATAAGTATTACAACAGTCTACGTAAGTATTACAGCCTACGTCTAAGAGAGAAAGAGAAAAACCGCGTAAGACTTTACTGATTAGATAATAACCTACGTTAAATTATTTTTTGGATTAATAAAGAAAACTCTTAAAGTCTAAGGCGAAAGACTTTTATTACTTACTATATATCTAATTTATATATTTACTATACTAATAAATATCTATTTTTACTATTATTTTAATAAGAACGTTAACTTTTTTTTTTATTAGCATCTAATATAATATTATAAAAGCCTTTTATAAAAGTCTCTAATAGAGCTATTTCTATTAGATCTAAGAGGCTTAAAGAGCCTAGATTAAATATATATTAGCGTCTCCGAGTATTCTCTACTAAAGTAGATTTCTAGATAATAAGAATTTATCTTCTTTTCACATTATAACTTGGTTCATAACATTATATATATAAATATTCATATATCTTATAAATTAATAATTAATCTTTTAATTAATTTCTAATATATCTAATATCTTACTTTTAATAGATTATAAGCTCGAAAGCGAGTAAGATAGTATTAAATATTCTTATACTTTCTAATATAGATATTAAATTAAATCTTCGATAATCGTTTATAAATAGATATACCTTATAGCGACAGCCTATTTTTTTTAGCTTATATCTATCGACGAGAGGGCTATCGCTATTTAATTCTTATATAAAAAATATCGAACTAAAATCCTTATTTTATCCGAGATCCTGAAATAATATGAGTAAACCATTAAAAACCCTTAGATTATTCTGAGGTCTCGAAATAATACGGGTAAATTATTCCGAGGTCCCGAAACAATACAAGCAAAACATCAAAAACCCTTATATTATTCCGAGGTCCCGAAATAATACGGGCAAAAAACCCTTATATTATTTCGAGGTCTTGAAACGGGTACTCTTTCTATTTTTCCTATCGAGGTTTTTTATAGATTTAATAAGGTCGGGTAAATAATTAATCTCGGATATAAAGCGTAGATTTAGAAACTAATATATATAGAATATAATATATTAGGATTTAGGAAATCTAGCTTTTAAGGCTATTAGAAAGTATTATAATATTAGCTCCTTCGACTATTACATATATATCACATATTATTAAAGCTAGTAATTATTAGTTATTATTAGCTATCTATTTTATATATATAAATATTCATATATTTCATAAATTAATAATTAGTCTTTTAATCAATTTCTGATATATCTAATATTCTACTTTTAATAAATATTATATTAAGATTATTATTAATTAAAGTTTTTTAAATAATTAAAAATATTAATATAATAAAAAAAATTCAAATTAAATTCAAAATTTCTTTATCGAAGTTTAATTAAATTTAAAAAAATTATTTTTATTTAAATATATATAAGAAAGATTAAGTTTATATATTTTCTCTATATAAATTAAATATTAAATATTATTTTAAATAATTATATTTATAATTAAAAAAAGTAAAATATTAGATATATTCTAATACTCTATTTAAAATAAATAAAAAAAAAGCTAAATTTTAATAAGAGAGATTAAAATTGATAATATATTAATTATATTAATATTTTTAAAAGAAGTAAAAATAATCGCTAGATAATTTTTTTAAATAAATTTTTTAAACTAATATTTAATCGCTAATATATAATTATATAAATTAATTCTTAAAAAATAAATAAGAGAGATTATAAAATTAAGAGCTTAAGAGAGAAATTTAAAAGATTAAGATATAAATATAATAAAAAAATAAAAAAATATTATAAATATAATAAAAGAAAGAGAAATAAGATTTTTTATTTTAATCTTAAAAGGTTAGATAAGATTTCTCTTATAAATGTATATATTATCTATATAGTAGTCTATAATTACTCTTTATAATTCGATTAGAAGCGCGTATAAATAATTAATTAATTAAAGAGCTTAAATTATTATTATTTAGATTTTATTAGCTTACTATATCTTAAAAATATTATTATTATTTCTTCTTTTATTATTTTATTATTTTATTATTTTATTATCTCTTTTATCTCTTTTCTCTCTTTTATCTCTTTTATCTCTTTTATCTCTTTTATCTCTTTTATCTCTTTTATCTCTTTTATCTCTTTTATCTCTTTTATCTCTTTTATCTCTTTTATCTCTTTTATCTCTTTTATCTCTTTTATCTCTTTTATCTCTTTTATCTCTTTTATCTCTTTTATCTCTCTTATTTTTTCTATCATTATTATTAAGATAAATTTATAAAGTCTATAATAAAGTCTATAGTGAAGTATTTGATAAAGTTTATTATTATAGTAAAGATAATATTAATAATTATAGTATTAAAGAGATAATAGTCTTTTTCTTAATTAAACTTCTATCTTTTTTTACATCTGTAAAAATAGCTAATTTAAAATAATATATACTTTAAAATTACTTTTTAATTTTTTTATTAATTAAATTATTAAATTACTATTAAATAAGATTAAGAGTTATAAGTTACTTCTTATTTTAATATATACTTTTTAATTTTTTTTAATAAGATTTTTATTAATAATATAAAATAAGATATTATTTACTAGTATTAAATATTATATTTTTTACTCTCTTACTTATATTATAATTTAATTAAACTTAGCGTATTAAGATCTTTTAATCTTTTTACTCTATTATAAATTCTATATTTATAATTATTCTATATAAATATTATTTTCTTTATATTATAATTTATATATATTATGAAATTTCTTATAAATATTTTCTTTCTTTCTTTTAAAGTAGTAATTATTTATTTATTTATTATAATAAATATATAATTAAGATAGAAATATATTATTAAAAAGTTAATAGCTATAGTTAAAGAAGCTTATTATTTAAAATATTATCTAAGAGAAAATCTTTTACTTATATAAAGATTAATTTATTTAGATTAAAAAACTAAAAAAAAACTTTAATATATTAAAAGAATTAAACCTTAGATTAAACCTTCTTTATACTTTTATTAATTTAATATTACTATAAATTTCTTAACTTTAAATTAAATTAATATTTAAAATTAAATTATTATAAATAAATTATAAAAAAAGTATTATTTAGAAAAATTTAAGAATTTTAATAAAAAGATTTTAAATATTAAAGAAGCTAGATTATATAAAAAAAGTTAATTATAATAGAAGATATATTATTTAATTTAATTTAATTTATATAAAGAATAATTTATAAATATTATTAAAAAGAAGTTAATTATAATTTTTATCCTTATATTAAAGATATAATAAAAAGAAAGAAAGTTTATTCTTAAATTAGTAAAAGTAATAATAAAGTATAAAGAAAGATATTTAAGATATAAGTTAATTAATTCTTAAACGCTATGAAAGAAAAAGCTAAAGAAAGTTATATATTAAGTTACGCTAGAAACGTAATTAAAAACGTAATACTTTATTATTAATTTATAGAATTTTAAAAAAAGCGTTAATAATAGTTTTAATATTTTATATTTTATATTAAAGACTTTAATAGAAAGCTTTAAAATCGCTAATTAGAATATAAAAAGATTTTAATAACAAAATAATAAAATAATAAAATAAAGAATTTAAGTAGAATATTATTTAAGTTAAGATTTAAATATTAATAATTATTATTTATTTAAATAATATTAATATCTACTTATTTCATAAATTAGAAATTAATAAAAAACTTTAAGATTTATAATATAATAAGATATATTAGAAAAAATAAAAGATTTAAATAAGATTTAAAATATAAGAAATAATAATCTTATATATTAATTAATTTAGAAAAATTAATAAGAAAAATTAAGAAGTTACTAGTATTTTATTTACGTAATATTTCTCTTAATAATATCTATTAAATAACTTTTATTATATTTTTATTTCTAAGTTATATAAATAATATAAATTTAATTAAATAATATTTTAATACTATAGATTTTTATAATATTAATAAATAAAATAAATAAAATAGCTAATATTAATATTTGAAAGTAAAATTTAAATAAAATATTATAATCTTTTTTACTAAGCTAGAAAAACTTACTATATATAAATTTATTATATATAATATTATTATAAAAAGTAAATAAAAATTTATTAAATTTATATTAACTTATTTAATAAAATAATTAATAAATTAGATAATATATTTAAATTATATAATAAAATTATTAAATTAAATATTAAGATATTTAAATTTAAATTTAATATAAAAGTAATAGATAAGAAGAAGTTTATTAATAATTTCTATTTATAATTCTCTATAGCTATTACTTCTTTAAAATTTATTAAAATTTATAAAATATCTAATTTAAAATAATTAATCTCTATATATCTAAATTTTAATATTTTAAAATAATCTTTTAATATTTTTTAAGAATTATTTATTTTCTTATAAGTATTAAATATAAATCTTTAAGTTATTAATAAGATATTAAATTTAAAAAACTAAAAAAATAACTAATAAAATTAATAATAACTAATAAAACTTTAATCTCTTAGATAAATAATATAATATATTCTATATTTAAAGAAAATTATAGAAAATTATTATATATAAAAATTTAAAAAATTTAAACTATTAATAAAAAATAAAAAAATAAAAAAATAATTTATAAAAAATGAAAATAAATTAATATAATTTTAAAAGCTATCGATATAAAAAAGAATATTCTTATTAAATTATTATAAAAATCGAAAAATTAAATTTTTTTAATTAAGTTATCTATTATAGTAAGCTATTCTAATTATATAAGTATATAATTTTATCTATTCTTATATCTACTAAGAAGATATCTTAATAAAACTCTTAGCTTAATATTATAAGTAGTTACTTTTAAATAGAAGAATAATAATCTTTATTATATATTATATATTACACTTATATTTCTATATTACTCTTATAATATAGTAATAATAATATTATTTAATATTAATTAACTATCGAATAATCTAGAAACTTCTCTATTATTATTTATTTATTTAATAACGAGTAAAGGCCTATGAATTAAATTCATAATCATTTTTTTGATTAGGGCTATCGAGTAAATAGGTGAGCGATCTTGGATAAGCGAACTTTAGTGAGCGATATTTGAATTTCTTACGCTTTAATAATTATAAGACTAAATCTAAGAGTTATTCTTTTATCTAAAAGCCCACATTTTATTCTATAATTTAAAAAAAAATCTCAAAATTTTAATAGAAAACAAAAAAGTTATTCTAAAATTAAATAATGTATACCTGTTTTTTGATTAAGGCTATCCGGCTGTCGAGCGAAGTTTGGTGAGCGATATTTGATAAGCGATATTTGAATTCCTTGCGCTTTAATAATTATAAGATTAAAATTAAGAATTCTTTTTTTATCTGAAAGCCCACATTTCCTTCTACAATTTGAAGAAAAGATCACAAAATTTTAATAGAGAACAAAAAAGTTATTCTATGTGTCAATAATGTACACCTATTTTTTTGATGAGGGAGGCGCGGGAGGGCGAGATTGATGGTTGCGGACGCTAATTTATTTACTCGCGATAATTTAGCCGGTCTAAGTAAAGAGCGTAGCGAACCCGAATTTATAAGTAGCTGCACATATAAATTCAAGGTTTTCAAGCTCAGCCCTATCTTATTCTTTTATATATACTGATACTTTATTTACTTATATTTTATAATTATTTTACTATTAAAGTCTTTCGCTAACGCTCTTCTATTTATTAATTAAAATCTTTATTATCTTATTAATCTAATAAGTAATTCTAATCTAATAAATTATCTTTTTTAAATTAATACTATTTATATTTATATTAATTTAAAAAAAAATATATTAATCTTTTAAATCGATAATTTTATTAATATAATAAACTTATATAAATAAAGATCTATAAATTAAATTTATAATTTTTTTTTAATTAGACTTATTAAATAAATAGATAAATAATTTTTAATAAATAAATTTTAATAAATAAATTTTAATATATAATATTTAAATTTCTTACGCTTTAATAATTATAAGACTAAATTTAAAAAAAAATTCTTTAAAAATTTATATTTCTTTTTATAATTTAAAAAAAAATCTTAAAATTTTAATAGAAAATAAAAAGGTTATTCTATATATTAATGATATATATCTATTTTTTTAATAATTATAAATATTTATTTATTTATTTATAATAACTTAATTAATTTAATTAAAGAGCGTAATAATTCTAAATTTAGAATTAATTATATATATAAATTTAAGATTTTTAAACTTAACTATATCTTATCTTTTTATAGATATTAATTTTAATTTATTAAAATCTTTAATAATATTTATAATTTAATATCTTATTATTTATACTTTTAAATCTTTAAAATTATTAAGATTTTTATTTGTATTATAAAATAATAGAGTAAAAATTAAATTAAATTTTTTAAAATTAAATTATTAATATTATAAAAATTAAATTAAATTATTAATAGATTTTTATTTTATAAAAAAATAATTTTTTTTATTAATCTTATTATATAGTTAATAGAATTATTATATTCTTTTTTAATTAATATTATTTAATTTAATTTAATTTTATTAATATTCTTTTTATTAATTATAGAAAAATTATTAAATTTTATTTAAATAAAAATTTTTATATTAATAAATTTATCTAATAAATTTTTTTATTTTTTATTTAAAATCTTTATAAAGATTATAACTTATAATAATATTAAAGCTTTTAATTTTTCTTTTAATTATTAATAATATTATCTAAAGAGTTATAATTTAAATATTATAAAATTTATAAATATTATTTAATTCTATAAATCTAATAAAATAATTAAAATAATAAAATCTATATAAAAAATTATTTATTCTATTAAATATTTTTAATTAATAGAATTTATTAAATCTTAATTACTTTAATTTTTATTTTAATAAATTTTATAAAAAAAAGTAAGATTATTATAATTAATAGAAATATCTATTTTTATAATATTATTCTTTTTATAAAAGAGTTATGAAAAGTAATAATTATAAAAAAAAATTAATTTTAATTTTAATTTTAATATAATATTAAAAAAATTAAAAATTATAATATATTATTTAATTTTCTAAATTTTAAAAAGTTTAATTTATAAATAAATAATAATATTAAAAAATAATTTAAGATATTATTAAAATAATTTAAGAAATTAATTAAAATGATATTCGCTTATTTTATTATTAAAAAATATATTTTAATAAATATATATAATAGAAGAAAGTTTTTAAACTATATATAAATAATTATTTATTATATTAAATTTATTAATATAAATAATATTAAAAATTAATTAATATTTATCTATTAAGATATTATAATAGATTTATATATTTTTATAAATCTATTATTTATTATAATATTAATTTTATTATTTATTTAAATATTTAAATTAAAAAAATATATATAATTTAAAATATTTAAAATATTTTATTAAAAGTTTTAATAAAGTTAATTATTATAATAATAATATAATAATTAAATCTTTTAATTAAATTTTTAATAAGAATAATTAAATATTAATTATTAAGATTAATAAATTATAAAAATTAATTTTTTAATTTTTTTTAAATTTAATTTTTTTTATAATAATCTTCTAATTATTAAAAAAAAATTTATAATAAAAAATTATATATTTATAATAATTAATAATATACTTTATAAAATATTTATTTATTTATTATATTATTATATTTTTAAATTATTAATTATTTAAATAGATTAAATTTAATATTTTTAAATTAATTTAAATAATTAAATTAATTTTAAAATAAAAGATTTTTAAAATAAGATAATTACGATTATTTAAATAATAAAGATAAATAATTATAATAGTTATAAAATATTTATTATAATCCTATTCTTATTTATTAAATTAATTATAATAATTAAATTATTATTTATTAAATTAATTATAATAATTAAATAACTTATAATTAAACTAATTATATTAAAAAGAATTATTGTAATATTTTTTAAAAGTATAATAAACTATAAAAAGCTTATTAAAGCCAATTATTTAAGAAAAACTTTATTAATAATTATAAAAGATAATTATATAAAGAGATTTATATTAATTTTATTAATATTTACATAATTAATTATAATTATAATATATTATTTATATTTAAAATAAAATTCTATAAATATTTATAAAAGAGCTATTTATAAGAGTTTTTTATAATTAAATAAAAGTCTTTTATTTATTTATTAGAAATCTTTTATTATTAAAATTTTTATTTTATTTTATTAAAATTATTAATTTTAATTTTATTAAAAAGTTTAATTTAGATATAAGATTTATCTTTCAAAAATAAAAATATCTTTATATCTTTATATCTTTATATTTTAAAATTATTAATAAAAAGATTTATACTAATATTAATTATAAAATTATTTTAATAAATAAATTATAACTATTAATATTATTATTTTTTAAAAAAAATTAAACTTTTTTTTATCTTTTTATATTAAAAGCTTAAATTTAATTATATATAATATTAATAAATATATTCTATTTTTAATATATATTTTTATTAATAAAATAGATAATAGTAAAATTCTCTATTATATTTAATAATTAATTTTATTTATTAATAATTTAAAAATTTATATATTATTAAAGAAGAATATTATAAATCTTAAGAAAACTATATTTAATATTATTTAAATTAAAATATATATTAATAATTATGATATTATTATTAATATTATTAATTCTTAATATAATTTATATTAAAAATATATTATTTATATTTATAAAGCTTTAATTATAATACTTTATATTAATATTATAATATTTATTAATTAGTATATATAAAAGAATAAAATAGAACTAAGCTTGAAAATCTTGAATTTATATGTGTAGCCAATTATAAATTCGAATTCGCTACGCTCTTTAGTTAGATCGGCTGAGTCATCGCGGGTAAATAAATTAACGTTCGTAACCATTAAAAAAATATAGCCGAACAGCCCTAATTAAAAAACAGGTACACATTATTTGATTTTAGAATAACTTTTTTATTTTCTATTAAAATTTTGAGATTCAAGTTCTTTTTTAAATTATAGAACGAAATATGGGCTTTTATATAAAATGAGAATTCTTAAATTTAGTCTTATAAATATTGAAGCGCAAGGAATTCAAATATCGCTTACCAAAGTTCGCTCACAGGTACACATTATTTGATTTTAGAATAACTCTTTTGTTTTCTATTAAAATTTTAGATTTCCTTTTTTAAATTATAGAACAAAATGTGGGCTTTTAGATAAAAGAATAGTTTTTAAATTTAGTCTTATAGACATTAAAGCGCAAGGAATTCAAATATCGCTCACCAAAGTTCGCTCACCAAAGATCGCTCACCTATTTACTCGATAGCCCTGATCAAAAAAATGATTATGAATTTAATTAATAGGCCTTTACTCGAATATATATAAAAATATTATATAAGCTTAATATTAAAATTAAAATTTAATAATTAAGATTTTAATTCTAAGAGTTAAATATTTAAGAATATTTAAATTATAAATTAATTTATAATTTATAATTTAAGTTTAATAAGAAAAGACGAAGTCTAAATAAATAATCTATAAAAATTAGAAATCTTAATATAATAGCGATTTAAATTTTATACTTTTCGTCTAAGTAAATAAGAAAACTTATTTCTATTAATTATACTCTTTCGAATAGTATTAATCGATGATAATGTTACTATTATATTATAGAGTTTAATAATTCTTAAAGAGATTCTCGAGGAAAGTGTTACGAGCGATTACAAGATGTACTCTTGATATAATATCTTACCCCTGTTTGAAAACCAAAGTTGAAAATATGTGGGCATATTTTGAAAATATATGATTAGCGAAGGGGCTTTTAAAATATTAATTCGATCGTGATAAATGTTAGAATTTAGATTACGTGACTTTTAGCGTCTTAATAGTTATATAATATAACTATATAATATAACTATATAATATATCTTAGTATATTTATATTTAATTACTCTTTTTTTATTATAAAACTCTTTAATTAATATAACTAAGTATTTTATTTTATATTTTAATAAATTATAAATCTAAACTCTATTTATTAATTATTTTAATTATTTTATAATTTATTTATTATTTATTATAACTATAATTACTTTTAATATATTTATTATATTAATATTTATTAAATAATAATAATTATAATTACGAAGAATTTTTTTTATTAATCTTTATAATATAGATATTTTCTACTTTAAAATAATTATTTTAATTAAATAATATATATTAAATACGCTTTTAATAAAAAGAATAAAAGTTATAAATAAGAGAGATTATATTAAAATTATTAATATATTAATATATTATACTAATAATTTATTATGTAAACTTTTATATTATCTCTAATATAAGATAATTTTAAATAAATTAAAGTATATTATATTTAATTATATAATATCGAAGTTATTATATATTATAATAAAATATTATATATCTATATCTTTTTATTATATAATTATTATAATTATTAAAATATTATTAATTTCTTTATACTAAATAGAATATATTAAAAATAAAAAATAATATATTTTTATTTTTATATTTCGCTATATTAAAAATTAATAATAAATAATTAAACTTTAATATTCTATTATATAATTTCTATAATAAAAATAAAAACTTAATTTAAAATAACGATATAACGCTAAAAAGAAAAATAATCTATATCTTATATTTTTAATATATTAATATATAAAAGGAAATTACTCTTTATTATAGCGATTAAAAAATAATTACTCTTTATATTTATAAAAATAAAATAATTTTATAAAAAAGCTTTAGTTAGATTTAATAAGCGAGCGAAGCGAAATTATAAATAATTTTATATTTAATTTTAATTAATTTCTTTAATAAAAGAGTTGATTAATAGAAGATATTATATTATAAATATAATAAAAGATAATTAAAATAATCGCGATAATAATATAAAAAATTTAATTAAATTAAATTTCTTTTTAAGTATAAAAAGAGATAATTTTCTATTAAGTTATTATATACTTACGAGTATAGAGGTCTACATCGAAAGTCCTACACATACGCTAAAACTCTAAGTATTCTTAATATTCTCCGGCAATTTAACAAATTTCTTAAATAGCTTCATTTTTCTTAATAATTCTTTATATAACTACGTATATATTTATTAGCTCGCTCATTTAAATTATATAATCATATATTCTCTTTAAAATAGCCTTTTTTATACTTATTACCGCCTTTTAAATAAATAACTTTAACAATATATCTAGGTATATATTTTATTTACTTTTAAATCCTCTCTTATAAAAGCTTATATTTCTAATAATAAATTTATCGCTTTTTAGCCTCTTTTCGAGTTATTAATAAATCGTTTTAAGTAGTATATCACTTTATTTAAGATCAATATAACTTAATATAGTGTAGATTCGACGAGTTTCTATATTATAATAATCTAAGTATATTTATAGATATAAAGATTAATTTCTAAAACTTTAAGATATAGGCTAGAGCTTTATCTTTTATAACTACTATATTAAATTTATCCTCTTTATATTTTTAAGTAAATTTTAGAAATAATAAAAGGAGAATCTATATCTAATTAGCGAAAGAAGTTAAAGAATTTAAAGAAATATATATAAATAAACCTTCTTCTAATAGCGATATTAGTTAATTCTCTCTTTCTTCTCTATAATAATAACTTTCTTAATTTCTACTATAAATCTTTATTAAAGCTTTACGCTAGAAAGATTATATAAGTCTATACGTCTTATATCAATCTAAAGTTTCTATTATAATTTAATCTTAGACTTTAAGATCTTATTAATAGTAGCTAGTTCCTAAGTATATTTCTTCTTTTCAACTATTATTTCAATCTTCTAAATATAATATAGATCCTTCTTATCATATAAGAAATACTCTTAAAATATAAACTCTATAGCGTTTATAAAATAACGTCGAATAGCAGACTTAATATAGATCTTATCGAGTTAACATTATTATCGTATTCGTTCTCATCGAGAGTTTAAAATTATACTAATCTTATCAATCTAGATTATATTCTTTTAATTCTTTATAATCTAATCTTTATATCGTAAAGCGAATTAATAATAAACTTTTATTTAAATTATCGAAAGAGGCGATTTTTTAATAGTTTTAATTAATTAAAAGTTATTATATTTAAGTACTTATAGAATTATTATTAAGAAGATTTCTTACTTAGTAGCTAGTATAAAAGAGATTTTTTTATAACTATAGCGATTCTTTTATATAATAATTAAAATAGCACTCTTAAGCTTAGGCGTAATAATAGAGAATCGTCTAGATCTAGAGATATTAGATATATATAATAATAATAGCTTTTTAAATATAATAGAATTATATTCTCTATTATAAGCTTATTATTTTAGACGATTAATAGTTTAATAAAAGACTTCTATAATAGCTATAATAATTTTCTCTATAATACTATATTTAGCTAAAATAAATACTTAAAATCTAATTTTATTATTATAATTAATACTCTAAATATTAGATATATTAGAATTAAAGAGTAGTAAGAAGATACTCACTTACTATACTAGATATATACTAAATATATACTAAAATTCTTCATATTCTTTCCCTATTCCCTTATTCCCCTGTTAGCGTAAGTATATAGCGTATTAATATCGCTGCTATCGCTATAATATATATAGTAATATTATAATTATATATCTCATATATATATAATAATATCGCTACTATATATTATATATATATATATTATATATAGTAAGCATTAATATCGCTATTATATAAAGTATTAATATTTAAGATATTAAGAATATTTACTAAGAATACTATTCTGGCCATCTACGAAGATATATAATCATTCTACACTCGTTCTATAACGATTATATAACGAAAATAGCTATATAATCATTATAAAATCGCTATATAATAGTTATATATTAATTATATTAATTTAATCTAAATTATATTATAATTATATAGTTATTATATATTAACTCTCTTATTATAAATTAGAAGTATTTATATAATTAAAGAAAAGAAGAAAACTATTAATAGAGTAATCTATCTTTAATACTATATAAAATATCTTAAAAGTATATATTACTATAAATATCGATATTTATAATTCATTAAAGTCTTTTATATATAGCTATATAATTTAATATTAATTATAATATAAAATATTATAAAGTAAATATAAATAGATAAAAATTTATTTATAGAATATAATATATATAGCTTTATATTATATCTACTCTCTATATAAAAATATTTTCTAAAGTCTCTTATTACTTATTAGTTATCTTATTTTCTATATTATTTAATACTTTATCTATCTTTTCTATCGATTTCATCTTTAATATAAAGATATTTAAGTCTTTATTAATATCGATTTTTTAAAAAAAAAAATTTATATTAAATAAGATATAAGCTTTTTAAAATAGCTATCTATATTTTAATCTTTAAATTCTATATATTAATATAAAATATTAAAGATATCTAAAAGATATTGTTATATATATCTTAATAATAAAAATAAATTAAATATTAATAGATAATAAATTAGAGAAAAGCGTTTAGATAAATATTATATTAATATATATAAAAGCCTTTAATAGATAATAATAAATTTATTTCTTATATTTTAGAAAACGTAGTTTTATTAGATTAATCTCCTCGAAATTTATAATATTAATATTAAATTTAAAAATAGTTTTAAGTTATAAATTATTAAAATTAATATAAATCTTTTTTTTAATATTCGCGAATATAGATAAGTTCGATAGATATATTAGTTATATATTTTTTATTAAATTAATTTATTATTATATCTATTTAAGCGCTATTATTAAAATCTATTTCTATTAAATTTTATATAAACTTTATATATATTATTTAATATTCTTATATACTAAATAATCGATTTTTATATCTAAAAATACTATTTAAATAAGTTTATTTATATATATATTAAATAGATAGATTAAAAAGTATCGTTTATAGAGTATATTTAATTCTACTATCACTATACTCTTTTTTTTTTTTTTTTTTTTTTTTAGCTTTTTTTTATTAAAGCTAATCTTCTTTAACTTCGATATTTATAATTAATTTTTATTATAAAATTAATTAACTTCGTTATTATTCGATATTAAAATAATAATAAAATTATTATAACTTCTCTTCTTTATATTAATCTTTTTATTATTATTAATATTATTTTTTATATTATCTATTAAAGCTTTTAATATATTCTCTAATATATAGAAAATTATAATTTTTATAAATAAAAGATTTAATATACGCGTTATATTAAGAATACGTTTTATAGAAATAGTTTATAAAATAGATCTTAAAATAGGTTATAAGATAGATTATAAGATAAATCTCGAGATTTATTTTATAATAGATTTTAAGAAAAACTTTAAAGTAGAGAGTTACGAAGTTACTATCTTTATATTATTAATAATAAACTTTTTTAAAAACTTAGATTTAATTATAATTTATATCGAATAAATTAAATTTAAAGAAAATATAAAAATATTAATTTTATATAAACTATTAAGAGTTATAGATTAATTATTTTTATTTTTAAAATCTTTATCTAATAGTCTTTTATATTATTATATATTATAAAATAAAATAATTTTTATTAATTTATCTTAAAAACTATTTTTATTTTATATAGACTTTCTATCTAAAATAATTTATCTAATTTTTTAGACTTTAAATTTATTATTAATTATTAAAGTCTATTAAAAGATTTATTATAAAGATTATTTAGTTATTATATATAAGTCTAAATAATTAATATTAATATAAATTAGAGAATATAGAAATTATAAAGATATAATTTAAAGATTAAAGTAAATAATATTAGCTTTTTTATTTTAATTAAATATATTTAAAAAGAAGCTATTTTAAAGATTATTAAGATATCTTAATATTTATTTTAATCTATATAAAAATATATAAATCTTCTATATTATAATTATCTATAAAAAAAATTTAGATTATAAAGAAGATAAATAAATTTTAATAATAACTTTATTCACTCTCTTTTAAAGTATTTACTTTACTCTCTTTATTATATTATTTATTTTACTTTCATTTTTACTATCTTAATTATCTATATATATTAAATTCTATTATTATTTATCTATTAAAGACTTTTATAATTAGATTATTACTTTATTTTATATATTTAAATCTTTATATAAAGTATTAATCAAAAGCGTTTATCTATTAAAGACTATTATAATAATATTTCTACTTTTTATATATTTAAAATCTTATATAAATTATTAATTATTTATTATAATATCTATAATAAATATAAACTCTAAAATTATATAATTATAAGTTAATAATAAATTATAAAATAATTTTAACTTTATTAAAATAGTAAAGTTAAAAAACTTTATTAATAGTTAATTTTTTAAGTCTTACTTTAATTAGTATATAGAAATATATATTTATTTTTAATAAGCCTAGACTTTTAGAAGTAATAATTTATAAATAAGAGGCTTTAATTTATAAATAGTTAAATAATATTTATTTTAAAAGAAGTAATTTAATAATAATAAGTTTTTTTTATCTAATTTCTAATAAAGCTAAATAAAATAATATTAATTATTACGCGTATATAATATATAATCTCTAAAAGAGTAATTATAATAATATTTAGAGAATCTTTTATAATAAAGATTTAGATAAGAATTAGATATATAATTATTTTTAGATTTTAATATAATATATTAAGTATAATTAGATACTTTCTAAAAAGAAGAATTCTTATAAATATCTATTTTATAAAAGATTTTTATTATTATTAATTAAATTAAGCTAATTAAAAATAAGCTGACTAAAAATAAATTAAATAGAATATTTAATCTAAATAGATTATTTAAGTTAATTAATTAATAATTATTCTATTAATAATTACTCTATCGATAATTACTTTAATAATTTAGATAATTCCTTAATCTAATAATATTATTAATTTAAAGAATTATTTATCCAATAATTTATCTAATAACTTATCTAATAATTTATTTAATAATTTATTTAATAATTCTAATAAAAGTGAAATAGTTTAATTTTATAATATTAAAGTTAAATTCGATAAAGATTTAAATAACGAAGCTAATAGATTATTTATAATTAATTTTAAAAACAAAGATATTAACTTCTATTTTAATTTAATAAAGATATTTATTAATATTAAATATATAGTAAAGAAGAATAGTTTAATAATATTTAATCTTAGCGAGTATTTTTAATAAATCTAATTAATTAATTAATTAAGTAAGAATAATAGTAATATTATAATATTATAAAAGACTATAAATTATATAATTAATCTTAATTATTAAATAAATATAAAATCTTAAATATAAATAATATAGATCGCGAATAATTTTAAGAAAGATATAATTATTTATTAGTTTTTTATAAATAAAATTATTAAAGCCTTCAATTTAAAATAATAATATTTTAATAAAATTAATTATTAGAGAGAAAACTTTAAAGTCTTTTATAATATATTTAATATCTCTTAAAATAAAGATAATATTATTCTTCGTATATTAAAAATATTCTTATTCTCTAAATTTATATTTTAATAATTTATTAATATAAAAGCGCTAGTTAACTTTTATCTAGATAAATATATTTAAAAATATATTTTAATAAATATTATAGATTTAGATAAAATCTAGATAATAATTTATTATTTAATAAAGATCTTTATTTTCTATTCTATATTTATCTTATTAAACTATTTAAATTTTACTATTAAAGTCTTTTATAAAGCCTCTTACTAATTATATTAAATTATATATATATTTAAAAATATAAACTCAAATAATTGCTAATATATAAAGTCTTTTTTAATTATAATATTTATATATCTTTTAAATTAATAAATACGTATATTCTATCTTATTATATTTAAATTCTTTAAAATATATAAATATTATAAAAACTATTATCGCTATATACTTATTATATATAATATAAATTTTAAAGAATAATTTAGAAAGTAATATTTAATCTTTTAAGATTTAAAAGTTAATCTTAATATTATTATAATAATTATTTTAAATATATAATTAAATAAATATAGCTCGAAAAAATAGCGAACTTAATTAAAGAATAATTTTAAAATAATTAAAAGATAAATTAATAAGATTAATATAGTATTATAATTTAATTAGATATATAGTTTTAAGAAATATTTTAAGACTATTATTATAAATAAAGCGTAATTATTAAAATCCTTAATTATTTAAAGTACTCTTATATTATAATAATTAAGAGTATAAATATATATTATAATATTAATAATATTAATATTAAATAAGATTATTAATTAAATTAACTATATAATATTTATTAAATATTTTAATATAAATAATTAATAAAAAGAGAATTCTCTATATAATATATATTATACTATAAATTTAAATTTATTTAATATTTTAGATAATTATTTAATTATAAAATTATATCTAATATAATAAGTTTATAAAGATTAAATTTAATAAGTAGATATAAATTTAATAATTAAAGAGAGATATCTTATTTAAATTTAAAAGCGTATTTTTTTTTAACGAATTTATTTAAATTATATTTCTTTTAATAAAGACTTTTATATTAAAAAATATTTATTAAGAGTTAAAGTTATTATAATTAATTATAGCTATAATAATAATAAGATTAAGCGCTATAGAATAATAAAAGATAAAATTATTAAAATTAATATTATTATAAAATCTAATTAAAATAAATAGAAAAAGTTTTAATAATTTTTAATTATATATTATAAGTTTATAATATTAATTATATAATTAAAGCTTTTAGATTTAAATAATAAAGTTAATTTAAAAATTATAAATCTTAAATTAATATTTAAAAATAGATTTTTCTTTATAAATTAATTTAATAGTATAAATATAGATCTATTAAATTTAACTCTTTATCTCTAATAATTATTAAAAAGAATATTAAAGATTAAAGCTTTATTATAAAATATTCGTAATTAAATAAATATTAATACTTACTTTATCTCTATATATTCTTATAATCTTCTATAAAAAACTTCTTTTATATAAAATAATTTATTATAAAAATCTATTATAGAAGTAAATTATATATATAATTTTAAGCGAATATTAACTACTTTTATCGTATAGATAATAGAAGATTAAGAAAAAACTTTAATATAGTATTAATTATTCATAATAATTATTCTACTCTATATTATTTTTAAAATATTTTAAATTAAAATTATTATTATAATAATATTTTAAAAAAAAGATAAGAGAGATTATATTATTAATACATTTAATAACTATAATAAAAAGATTATAATCTATATTATAATTTATATTATTAAATTTATTAAATTAAATATATAAAAGCGTTATTATTAAATTTATATAATTAAATTTATATATAATTTTAATATTTTATAATAAGCTCTTAATTATACTCGTTAATTTAAAAATCTTTTTAATATTATTTATTTATATAAATACTTTATAGAGAATATTTTTAATAATTATATAATATAAAAAAATATTAAAAAGATAATTTCGAAGATTATAGCTTATTTTAATTTTTAAATTTTTTATAAAAATAATAATAGTAAAGAAGAATTTAATATTAAAGATTAAATAATTAAAAATAAAGAATTAATAAAATTAAAAGATTTAAATATTAATATTAATAAGAATAATAAGATTATAAAATCTCTAATAGTATATAAACTATTATATTATATTTTAATAATAATAAAAAAAGAGAAGATTAAGTTGTAAGTATATATATTTTATTATAAAAAGCTTTTAATCTAATTAATAATCTAAATAATAATTTTCTTTATAATCTTCTTCGTAGCCTTATTTTTATTATATTATAATATTCTTACTCTTTATAAATAAATATTTTTAATAATATCTTTAATAATATAGTTATATAATTTAATATTACTATATATAGCGCTAAAAAAGATATTTATAAAAAGCTATTTTATATATATAATCTTTAATAAAAAGATTATCTTATTTTATAGAAAGTATTTTAAGATATTATTATAAATAAAATTAATTATAATCTTTTATAATCTCTTATAATTTTCTTTTAATATTATTATTTAATATATAATATATTATAAAGATATCTATATAATAATTAATCTTTTTTAAAAGCTATAAAATATATTAATTATTAATCTATTAATTATTAAATATAAATATCTAAGACTACTATAGTCTACTTTTTAATAAATATTTAATAATATTTAATAATATTTTATAATAATTAATACTCTTAATATAGATATAATTATAAATTTTAACTTTTTAAATATTTAATAATAAATTTAGAGAGCTTTTCGATTTACTAACTTTTATTAATATTATTATAAAATATATCTTCTAATTAAAATAAGTAATCTTTTTAAACTTATATAAATATTAATTTAATATTTATAATTAATTATTTTCTTTTATAATAACTTTTTAATTAAGAATAGATAAATTATATATTTTTATCTAAGATTTTAATTATAATAAAGATTTTAATTTAAATCTTATTCTATTAAATTCTACTTTTATTTTAAATATTATTTTATCTAAATTAATTTTAAAATCTTTATAATTCTAAGATAATAGTATTAATAAAAATATTATTATTAATTTTTTATTTTTAAAAATAAATATAAAGTTAGTTAAAAATTTTAATAAGAATATATTTATAAATAATATAAAGAGAAGCGAGTTATATTATTTTAGAGAAGTAAAAAATAATATAGATTTAAATAAGAATAATAAAGAATATAATAAAGAGTATAAATAAAGCGATAATAATAATAATAATAAGAACTTATTTATAATATATCTCTATTATATATATTATTAATTCTAATTATATAGTAATTACTTAATAAGATATTTTATATATCTTAAAACTTATAATCTTTTATATTTTTTTAATATTTTAAAGATCTTAAATTTAATAATAAGAGTAAGATTAAAAATAAGTAATATCTTTCTCTATCTTTATCTTTATCGCTATCTCTATCTCTATTAAGATACTCTTTATCTTATATCCCTTTATTTAAAATCTCTCCGCTATTATTTACTCTTTCTTATAAAATTATTTATTAATTAATAAATAAAGAAGTATTTTCTTCTTTTTTATATTTAATATTTAAATTATAATTTAAGAAATTAAAAGATATAAAGACGAAGTATATTAGATTAAGAGAAATTCTTTAATTATTATAATCTTTTATAAATAATAATAATAAGAATAATTCTTTAAACTCTATATAAATACTCTTATTTAAGCTTAATATATTAAAATAATAAATATATTAATAAATATTATTATTATAATTAATATAAAAATCTTTATTAATTATAATTAAGAAATAATAATTATTTTTATAATATTAAAAGAGAGTTTAATAGTAGATAATTAAGTATATAGTATAATAGTATTAATATAATCTATTTAATTTAATTTAAATTATTCTTTTAACTATAACGTTATAAGAGAAGATATTTTTTAAAATAATATATTATATAAATAAATTTATAAAGCTATAAAAATCTTAGATTTAGAAATTTTCTATATAAATAATATTAAAAAATATCTATTATACTTAAATTAGTAATTTAATTATTTTTAATAATATTATTTATATTAAGATAGTATTACTCTATAAGATAGATTATATAATCTTTATAAATTAAGATTATTATATAAATATAATTATACTAAATAAAATTATAATTATATTATAAATTATTATAAAATAATAATTTATTTTAAAAATATTTAAATTAGATTTAGATATTAAAACTAAACTTTTTTTATTAAAAGATCTTTTTATTAAGTAATCTTCGAATATAATTAATAAATATCTATTTATATATCTTAATTAAGAATATAATAAAGATAATAAAAAAGAAATAATTTTTTTTAATAAATAAAAATATATTAGAAGAGTTTTTAATTTTAAATTTTTAAGCGTATAATTTTTTTATTAGCTTTATTAAATTTATAGCGAACTTAAAATAGCTTATTTTAATCGTTAAAAACTCGAATTACTTATTATTAATCTATATAAATCTTTATTATATTTTTTATTTATTAATAATTTTAGCATATATAAAAATATATATTATATTTTAAAAGCTTTTTATTTAATTTTTATTTATTTAAAATATAATAAGCGAAGAAAGCTTATAAATATATTTATACTATTATTAAATTTTTATAATATAAAAATAAAAAATATAATAGAAGTTTTTAATAGATTTATTTAGAAATTAAATTAGAGAATATAATTAGATATTAATAAAGAGATAATTACTATTTAAATATTCGCTATTATATTTTTAAAAGATATATTATAATAGATTAATAATATAAACTTTATAAGATATAGTGTAAAAATAAATTATTAAAATTATTTCTATTTAAAGAAAGAGAGAGAAAATTTAATTTTTAATATTATAAATAATAAAAGATATTATTAAGAGATTATTTAATAAAAAGAGTACGCGAATAGCTTAAATAATATAAATTTTAAGATATTTATTCACAATATAAATATTCGATTAAAGATTTTATTAATTATAAAATTTACTTTAACTTTTAATTTTATATAATTATATTTTTATAATATATCTCACTCTAAATAAAGAGATTTAAATAAAATTCTATAAGATTTTTTTATAATTTTAATTTTTAATAAGCGCGATATATTAATATATTTAAAAATCTTTTAAAATTTTTAATTCTCTTTAGAATAAAAGTGAATTTAAAGTTTAATAATCTATATTTAATTATAGTTATTTTCTAAAATAGATATAAGATTATAATTTTAACGCTATTAATATTTCGAAGTTAAATAAAAGTAAATTAATTCTATCTCTTATTTTTATAAATAATAATAAGTATTATAATTATTAAGTTTTCTTCGCTTTAAGTAGTAATAAAGATATTTAATATAATTATTTATTTTAATATATTAATTAATACTTAGTATTAAATTAAATTAAATTTTTTTATTAATATATATTAAAAGTGTATAAAATCTATTAAGATCTTATTATTTATAAGATTTCTATTATAATAAACTTTAATAAATTAAATTTAGATTTTAATTATAATAGAGAATTATTAAATAAGATATTAAAGAAGATAATATTAAATAAGAATTATTTTAATTTCGAAGTTATTTTTTAAATACTATTAGAATATAAAGCTAAAGAAAAATTAATTAATTAAAAAAAAAAAAAAAAAAGAGAATATTAAATTTAAGAAGCTTTTTAAGCTTTTTAATATATATATCAACTTATATCTAATTAATAATATAATTAAATATATAATAATAATAAATTTAAACGTTCTAATAAATGAATTAAAGTATAAATATATTTTATAGAGCTTAAATTATTATAATTAATTATTATTTTAGAATTTTTAAAGATATAGCTAATATCGTAGTATCTCTAAATTTAATAATTTATTTTTTCACTAAAAATATAATATAATAATCTCTATAATTAAGATTAGCGAGTATATAAAATTATAAATATTTAAAATTAATAAATATCTTAATTCTTTTAAATATATAATATTTAATCTTTATAAAAAGCTTTTTATCGATTAATAAATAGAGAATAAATAATATTATTAAAAGTTATTATAATATTTTTATAGATAATTAGTATAAGATTAGAGAGCTCTTTTTAATTAAGTTTATTTTAAATACATTTTAGATAATAGCTATAATAAACTTAATAAGACTTTCTTTATAATATAATTTTATCTAATATCTAATAGCGATATATTAATAAAATTACGATATTTAAATAATAAATTTTAATTTAAAATTATTAAAGTAATATTAAAGAATAGTCTATATTAATCTATAGATAACGCTATCTTATTTTTTAAGTACTTAATTTATAAATAGTTAATAAAGTTTTTAATAGAATTAATTACTATTATATTTATAATATTAATAATTATTTTAATATTATAAATATTAAAAAGCGATTAATATAGTATTTTATATATATCTATTAATAAAGAAAATATAATTTTTTAATTATTTATAAATTAAAATAATTATAGAATAAGAATAAAGATATACTTAATTTAATATTAATATTATTAATTTATTTTTATTAGACTAGATAATAAATATTTAGATTTTTTAGATTAGAGTATTAAGGTCTATATATAATAAATATGTTAATAAAGTTAATTTAAGATAAGAATTAAAACTTTTATATATTAAAGTATATTTAAGAAGTATTATATTTATAAATCTAATATATTTATATAAATAACTACGTAAGACTTTATATAAATAAATACTTTATTTATCTTTTTAGAGATTCTTATATAAATATATATAATATATAAGATTATAAAAGAATATAATATAAGAGTAATTAAGTTATAAGAGAGTTATAAGATAATAATTAAATCGATTATATAATCGTTATATAATGATTTTATAATAGATATTAAATTATTATTAGCGAATAATTAGATTATAATAATTATTATTATAGATTCTAAGGGAAGTAATCTATAGTTTATAACGATTATATAATCATTATATAATCGTTATATAATCGTTATGCAATCGTTATATCATCGTTATATTATCATTATATAATCGTTATACTATTAGTATATAATTAGTCGAAGATAAATTATATAATAATTATATATTAGTGCTAGAACTTCATAGAATGATAGAATAGTATTAAGAGTTTTAGCGTATGTATAGAACTTTCGGTGTAGACCTCTGTAAAGGCCTATGAATTAAATTCATAACCGTTTTTTTTGATTAGGGCTGTCGAGTAAATTTGGTAAGCGGTTTTTGGTAAGCGATCTTTGGTGAGCGATATTTGAATTCCTTGCGCTTTAATAATTATAAGACTAAATTTTAAAATTCTTAAAAAACTGGAAACCGCAAATAACGCTTTATAATTTAAAAAAAAACTCAAAATTTTAATAGAAAATAAAGAGGTTAATTCTATTATGAATAACGTATATCTATTTTTTTAATAGTTGCGAACGCTAATTTATTTATTCGCGGTAATTTAGTCGATCTAATTAAAAAGTATAATAACTCTAAATTAATAATTAGCTATATATATAAATTTAAGATTTTTAAGCTTAACTTTATTTTATTCTATTATATATATTAATATTATATTTCTCTTTAATATTTATAAATTAAAATCTATCTTTTTAAAATATTATTAATTATATTATAAATTATAATATAAATTTTTTTTTAAATAATATTTTAAATTATATTAAATTAATTTTAGAGTTTAATAAAAAAATTTTTATATATTTTAAATAATTATAAATATTTTAAATATAAATAATATTAATAATAAGTATACTCTAATCTTTTATATTAATTCTATTATTATATTAAATTAATTTATTTTTAAATTATTACTAAAATTAATTTTAGATAAAGAGCTTTTTTTATTTAGAGTAAAACTTATTTTATTTATTTTATTAAACTCTATTATATTATAAATCTTATTTTTAAATTTAAACTTTTATTAAAACTTTATTTTATTAAATTTTAAAAATTAAATTAATTTTTTATAAATAATATTATATTTAAATATATTAATATTAAACTTTTAATTAATTTAAATTAATTTTATTAATTTTTTATATTTAAAAATATTTTTAATTATTATAAATAAAAGTAAGATATATAAGATTTCTTCGTTTTATTAAATCTTTAATATTATATTAAAATTAATATAATTTAATTAATCTCTTATTTAATAATTATTATAAAAATTATAATTAAATAATAATTTATAAAAATTATTTTTAAAATTATTATTAATATAGATATTATAATATAGATTAAAATATATTATAAATTCTATATTATAATAAAAATTTATTATAAAAATAATTTATATAATTTTATTAAAAGTTATATTAATATTATAATTATTTAAAAAGATTTAAAAAAATATAAATCTTATAAATTAAATATTTTTAATTTTATTATTTAGAGATTAAAATCTTTTATATTTATTATTTATAAAAATAAATTATAAATCTATATTAATTAATTTATTAATTTATTATATAAAATTAATAATTTATTTAAAAAATTTCTCTTTATTATTAATAAGAATTAGAAGATTTATTATTTTATAAAAATTTAAATAATTAATATATTAAATATTATAAAATTTATAATTAAAATTATAACTCTTATAATAAAAATAAATCTTTTAAATTTATATTAATTTATATTAAAATATAATAATTTAATATTATCTCTAATTTTATTATTTTTATTAAATTCTTTAATAGTTATATAATAACTATTTATATTAAAATAAATATTTTTATTTTTATTCTTATAATATCTATATTAATTAAATATTATATTTAAAATAATATTAATTTTATTAATTTTTATATCTAAATATAAATTTATAAATTTTATATTATTTATAATAAAATTTTTTATTTTATTAAAAGATATCTCGAATAGTTAAAATATAAACGCGTTTATAAAAAATTTTAAATTTTTAAAAATAGAGATTATAATAATTATAATAATAAAAACAAAAATATTAATTAAAAAAATATTAATATTAATATTAATATTAAATTTAAAAAATTTAAAAAGAAAAAGAATTAATTTTTTAATATTAGAATAGCTATTATAATTATTTAATTTATAATAATATATTATTTTATTACTTATATCGCTATTATATTTATTATTAATTTTTAAATCTTAAATAATAAAATTTATAAATTTTTTATAATTAAATTTTTAAATAAAGTTTTTATTATTATACTTTTTATTATAATAATAATATTCTCTCTTAAATTCTATAATTATATATATATTTAATATATTATTTATAATTTCTTAATTTTTAAAACTTTTTTTAAATTTTTTAAATTTTATTTTATTAATAAACTTATTAATAATAATTATATAATTATTAATTTTAATAATATTAATTTTAAATATAAAATAAAGAATATTAAATATATTTAAATTTTTAATAATATTTAATTTATATTTAGATATAATTTTAATTTAATTTTTAAAAAATAATTAAAGAAATAATAATACTCGCTTTCTTTTATTTTTAATAATCTTTTTATAAAAAAATAATAATTTTTCTTTAAATATATTTAAAATTATTTTTATATATTCAATATTTAAAAGAATATCTTTTTAATCTTAATTATTATTAATAAAGAAATTCTTATTTATAATAAATTCTTTATTAAATTTATAAAGCTTTTTAATAAATAAGAATTTTAAATTAATAAAAATACTCTATATATATAATATATTTATATAAATTATTTAAATATTTAGAGTATTAAGAAGATAGCTAAAATATATATTAAAATAATTTTTTTTAAATCTTCTTTTAATAATATTTATAAATAATACTTTATACTTAATTTTAAATAAAAACTTTATAAATATTATATTTTTTTTAAAAAATAAAAAAATAACTTAGTTTATATTAATCTTTAAAAATTATTTAATATTTTTTATGATAATTATATATTTATAATTATCTTCTTAAAAGATTTTACTCTATATTTTAATATTTATCTTTTATTAAATAAATCTAATAAATATATTTTTATTATATTTAAGTTTTTTCTTAATAATATAAAATATAATAATAATTATTATATTTATTTTCGCTTTAATTATATTATAAAATATTAATATTATAAAATAAAAGTTTTTTATTTATTTAAAGAAATTATTTAAAAAAATATTATATTAGAAAATTATTAAATAAATAATAAATTTAAATAATTAGATATTATTATTTAATATAAAATTAATATAATATTTAAAAAAAAAATTATTATAGAAGTATTAAATTAAATTTATTTATATTAAAAATTATTTATATAATTATTAATCTATAATTAAATAAAATATTACTTCTTTTAAAACTTATATTAATTTCTCTTTTAATATTTCTTATTTATATATTATTAAATAAATAAACTTTTATTAAATTATATTTAAAATTATTAATTAAAAAAAGTATTAAAATTATATAATTAAAAAATTATTTATAAATTATTAAAATTATTTTTATTATATATTTCTAAATAGTAATAAAATCGCTATCATTTTAAATATTAAATAATTTAATAATATTTCTTTTAAATCTATAATAATTATTTTAGAGAAGAATATATATAATAATATTAAAATAATAATTTATTATAATAATTATCGATTTATTAAAACTATTAATTATTTCGAAAATTATCTTTTTATTTATTTATAATTTTAAAAAAAAATTATTAAAAGAAATAAATAATTTTTATTAAAGATAAAGTTAATAACTTATTTAATTTTATTTAAATTTTTAAAAGAGTTTAATTAATAGCTCTAGCTAATTTAGAATCTTTAAAAAAAAATTAATATATTTAATAATAAAACTCTCTTTATAATCTTTATAACGATATTTTTTAAATCTATTATTTATTTTATAAATAATTATAATTTAATTTTAGCGATAAATTATTTATTTAATATTTTAAAAATATATAAAAAATTCTTTTTAAATTCTCTAGCGCTATTAATAAAAGTCTTCTTTTCTAAATTTTATAAATTTTAAATCTATAAAAAAATTATATTAAACTCTTATTATAAAATATATTAGAAAATTATTATAAAAAAAAAATTATTTATTTATTTATTATTAATAAAATTTAGATTTTAATAAATTTTTTATTGAATATATATATTTTAAAAGATTAATAGATTTATAAATTTAAATATAATTTTATAAAGAAGATTATATAATATAAAGCTCGCTAGATTTTTTATAATTTTAAATAATAATAAAAATTAATTTTAATAAAATCTTTATTTTTATTATTAAGTTTATAAATTATAAAATAATTTTTATATTAATAATTATTTTAAATTAAAAACTTAAATAAATAAATATTAAAATTCTCTTTTTATATAATAATATTAAAAAGATAATTTATATTATTTAATTTATTAATTTTAAAATTAAAAATTAAAAAAATAAAATATATAAACTTATTAAAATATTTTATAATTTAAAATAATTCTCTAAAGTTTAATCTAATATTTTTATAATTTATTTTAAAAAATTAGATTTCAAATTTATTATTATTAATCTTTTTATATTTATTAATAATATTATTATTATTACTATTTATATAAATAATATTTTATTTATAAATTTTAATAAAATTAAAATATAAAATATTAAGAATAAATTTAATAAGAAGTTTAAAATAATTAATTTAAATTTTTATATTTATTATTTTAATATAATAATTATTAAAGATTATATTAATTAAATTTTAAATTTTAATTAAAAAAATTCTAAAGGAATATAATATATTAAACTTTACGCTATTATCTACTTTTATTAATAATAATAAATTTTATATTATTAAAAATAATTTTATCTTTATTAATTAATTTTATTATATTTATTAATTAATTATAAAATTATTTATATATATAATATTAAATATTTAATTTAATATTTAATTTAATATTTTTATAATCTCTAAATATATTTTAAATTTTAATAAATTCTATTAAAAGACTATTAAATATATTTTTTAATATTTAAATAATATTAAAAATTAATAATTAATATTTAGAGAAAATTTAAAATTATTTATTAATTATATAAATATAAATTAAATAATTAATTAAAATATTCGATATTTTATTTTTAATTTTATTTTTAATATAAATAATATTATTGTTAATTAATTATTAAAATAATAATTTATTATAATTTTATTCTTTTATAAAATTAAATATATTAATAAAATATAAATTATTAAAAAGATAATTTAATTATATAAACTTTTTAATTAATTTAATTTTAATATTAAATATATATAAATTATTATTATTTATTATAAAAATTATAGTATTATAGCTTTTATTAAAAAAAATTTAATTTTATATATATATTAAATATATTAATATTTAATATTATTATATATAAAAATAAATTATTATTAATAATAATATTTTTAAATATATTTTTATTAAATAATAAATAATTAATAAATTTATTAAAGTATTATTTAAAAATAAATTTAAGAAGTTTTATATATTAATTAAACTAAAATATTATTTATAGTATTATTTATTTAGAGAAATTAATTTTAACTTTAGAGAAGTTATTTTACTAATCTTCGTAATTTAAGTAATCTATTTAAATTATCTATTAAGTCTTAAACTTATATTCTATAAACTCGCTATTCTATATTAAAATAGCTATTTCTTTAACGCTATTATCGCAATTATTATTAGTCTTTAAAACTCTTTTAAAATATTTTTTACTTATATTATTATTATTATTAACTATTATTATTAAAAATTAGATATTTAAAATAATTTTATAAAACTTTTATAGTTAATTATAATATATAAAATAGAGAATTTCTTTTAATTATTTTATTTAGTTATTTCTATAAATATTCTTTAATTTTAAATTAATTATTTTTTAATATATATTAGATAATCTAGAAATAAAATTTTGGAAAAAAATCTATTAAAAGTAGAATATTAGATATATTAGAAATAGAATAATTATAACTAAAAGACTAATTATTAATTTATAGAATATATAGATATTTATATTAAAATATATCATCTAACTAAGTTAAAAGGTTTATCAAGATAAAGAAGATTTATCGAGGCTTAACGATATATATATTTATAATACTCTCTATAATTAAATTAAATTAACTAAATATTTTATTTACTATTTTTAATAGATTATAAGTCTAGATTATAGAATATTTATTTAATATATTACTTATAAGCTAGCTAACTTATTAACTAAATATTTAAAGAATAAGAGAAAACTTTATTATAATGTTATATCGCTTAATAATACTATCGTAATATTAAATATCTAATTAATTTACTTTAAGATAATTCGATAATACTTTTTAAACTTTATCGATTTTTAAATAATAAATTATACTTATTATATAATAGTCGTAATCCTTATAAAAACCTCGCTATTATTATTTTTAATCGCTATATTAAAAAGTAAGAAGTTAAAATAAAGAGTTTAAGTGTTAAATTAGCTAAAAATTTCGTTAAATTAACTAATTAGCTAAATACTTTAAATAACATTAATTTTATTTATAAAATATTAGGTTTATAAATAAAAATAATATAATTATAAAAGGGGTAGTATATAAAGAAGTATCTTTATTTTCTAATTAAAATATAATTATATTAATTAAATAGATTACAGCGAAATATTATTATATTAATATTATTAATCGCTTAATTAATAAGTTATTAAGTTAATAATTAAATATCTAATTAATAAAAAATATAATTATCGTATAAGATAAAGAATATAAAAAGTTTTTAAATTTTCTATCTAATATAGACTCTATATCTATCTAATTATCTTTAAATTTAATTATATCTTTAAAAAAAATTATTTAATTATACTAATTAAGATAATATTATACACTTTAAATATAATTATATATTAATATTTTCTCTTAATTAAGATAATATTAAACGTCTTAAATATAATTATCTATCGATATCTTTCGTAGTTTAAAATAAATTTAAAAGTTATTATAGATTATATATACTTATTATATCTCTAGATATCTTTTAAAAATAATTTTATATATTATACAATAAAGTATACGCGGATAGATATATCTTTAAATACGATTTTTCTTAATATAATTAGATATTAAATAAAATCTAATATTAATCTAAAAAATATTTAAAAAGTTAAAAATATAATTATATATTTATCTATCTCTCTAATAACTCTATAACTCTTAATAATTTAATTTATAAATTATCTCTTAAATTAACTAATAGCGAGAATCTTTTCAATATTATTATATAATTCATTAAATTTAATTCTCTTATAAACTCTTAAATCCTTCGCGCTTTAAATAATATATCGAAATTAAAATTATATTAAAAGAAATTAATTTAGATATAAAGTTTAATAGATTATCTCTTTATATTATTAAATTTAAAGAGTTTAAAAATCTTTAAATATAATAGTAAGATATACGTTAATATCTTATAATATAATATCTTATTAAATTTATTAGAGTTAAATAAAAAGATTATCTTATTATTTCTATCTTAGTTAAAGATATATCTAATATTAAAGTTATAAAATTTATTAATATTATTAAAGATAAAGTTATTAAATAAGAGTTAGAGTATAAACTAGCTATTAATATTATTTAGAGTTATCTTAATAATAATTTACTATTAAATCTAAAAAGTGAAATTAATATCTATTTTTTATAAAAGACTATTATTATTAATAATAAGTCTAAAGATTTTAATACTCTTAATAATCTCTATTATTAATTATTTAAATTAAATCTTAATTAATATAAAGATATATTAGATTTCGCGATTTGTCTTAAAGATATTTATATTAATATTATTAATATATTATCTAAATTAAAATTAAAAATTAACTTTCTTATTTTTTTTTATATCGAGTTAAATAAGATCTATAATATTTATTTTATTTATTATATTTAAAATTATAAGTCGATAAATAAAGTAAATATAGAGTTTATCTTCTCGCTAAAATACGCTATTACTCGATTTATTTAGATAATTATTAATTTATCTTCTAAGCGTATTAAATCTAGCTATATCTTTATTACTTAGCGCTCTTATTATTTTATTCTAAATAATTTAAGTTTTATTATTATTATTAAATTATAGAAAAAAATTATATCTAATCTCGATAATCGTATAATTTAAAAGCGAGTTAAATATTATATTTACTATAAAAAGTATTACTATATTAAAATTAAGTGCGATTAATTTATTAAAAAAAGTTAGAATAAAAATAATAATAGCGATAATAATAATGAGAGTAATATTTATAATAATAATTTTAAATTCGATAATAAAAAGAATAAAAATAAGAATTATAAGTTTAATAAAAAGCGTTATTATAATTTTATCGATATTAAAAGAGAAATATATATTATATATATAGTTAAATTCGATAGCTTATCTATATAATAAGCTTTAGATTATATCTATTTATAGTACTTTACTCTTTATCAAGATATCTTAATTCTATAATTAATAATATTTATCTAATTAAGGATATTAAGAACTTTTTTATCTCTATTAATATTAATAAAGTATATCTTAATATTATTATTAATAATAAAAAAAAGAAGTTAATTCTTATTAATATTCTTTATCTTTTTAAATTATTTTTTAATTTAATCTTTTAAGAGTAATTAATATATAATAGTCTATTTATAAAATTCGTTTTTAATAATATTAAAATTAGTTATCGCGGTATTATCGCTTAACTATAGAAAAATAATTTATATATCTTTTATATATAAGAGTTAAAATCTATATTAATATCGTTTAAAACTAAATCGATATTTATATTAATACTTAAATAATAAAATATAAAGTTCGCTATATTTTAAATTACTTTAAAATATAAAAAGAAAACTAATTTAATAAATAAAGATATTTTTATTTTCGCTAAGTCTAATATCTCTAACTCTAATTTTAATTTCGATTTCGATAAAACGCCTTATAAAATTAACGAAGAAACTCTTAATTTTTAATATATCTATATAAATTATTTAAGATATTAAAATATTCGAAAGCTCGCTAAATTATTTAAAAATATAAATCTTATTAAAAAGATTATAAAAATGAAGTTTTATATTTTATATACTATTAAAAAGATAAAGAATACGCTATATAAATCCTATATTCACTTTAAGAAAAGATTAAATAATTTAATTTATATTAATATCTATAGCTCTATTACTTTACGCGATTTTAATAAAAATTTTTTTTGTATTATCTTTCTAAATAATTATAATAAATATTTTAAAATTAAGATTATTAAATAAAAGAGTAATATCTTTATCGCTTTTAAGTGTTTTTAGCTTTATAATAAATATAGCGATTATACTATTAGATATTTATAAAGTAATTATAAAGATAAGTATAAAGATTATAATTTTAATATCTATTATATTAATTATAATATTACTTAAAAACTAATTTAATTAAAAGAATTTAAATAAAATAAAATAATTAAATAATTTAATTAAACTCTCTTTAGTATTATTAATATTATTATAAAAAATATTAATATTAATTAAAAGTTTTAATTAAAGTTTATAATAGTAATAAACTATCTTTATAATTATAGCTCTATTATAAATTATAAATATATTTTATATAAGATTTATACTAAATATAAATCTTATCTAATATATATTAGATAAATTAAAAACTTTATTATAATAAAAAAATTAATTATTAAATAAAAGAAAGAATAATATTACGTCTAAGAAGATATTCTTATAGATTATAATAATAATTATATTTATTAAATACTACTATTAGATAATAGTATTATATACTTATTAAAAGTTATATAGAATAAAGAAAAGAACGAACTTTTATTTAATTTAATATTTTCTTAATTATTAAATAATCTAGTTATAAAGGGGAATATATTTAGATTTATAACGCTTTCTTTAGTTAGAAATTTCCTTTCTATAGATATAATAGATATAAATAAACTTATTTAATTATTTAGATTTATTTTAAGACCTTTAAAGTTTATAATAACTTTTTTTAACTTTAATACTTCTATTATTACGTCTTAATCTACCTTAATAATATAAGATAATATATTTTTATATTCTAACTATTCTAACTTAATTCCTTAAAATCTCTTTTTAAACTCTTTTATATTTTATATTATAATTATTTAAACTATAAATATAAAGTTATATAAATTAAAGATTTATAAAGAGATTATAATAAATAATTATTTTTATAAATAATAGAAAGATGATATAATTAAAGAATTTAAGTCGCTAAAAGAGAATAATATCTAGACTTTTATCGATTTATTTTATAAGCGTACTATACTTTATAGTAGATAGATTTATATTTTAAAATATAAATTTAATAATAAAGTTATTCGCTATAAGGCTTGCTAAATAATATATAATTTTAAATAATATAAAGACTTAAATTATAATAAAATCTTTATTTTAATAATTAAATTTATATTCTATAAGATTATCTTTATTTTAATCGCTATCAAAAATTAAAAATTAAAATAAATAAATATTAAAATCGCTTTTCTCTATAAAGACGTTGAAGAGAAAATTTATATAAAATAATTTATTAGTTTTATCTCGAAGAAGTATTCTTAATAAGTTTATAAGCTTAATAAAATACTCTATAATTTAAAATAATTCTTATATATATAATATAATATCTTTATTAATTATATATAAGAAATTAATCTTATCTCTATTAATATTAATTATAATATATTTATTAATCTCGATATTAATATTATTATTACTCTTTATATAAATAATATTCTTATTACTAGCTCTTTTTACTTTAATATTTAATAAATTAAAAATATATTTAATATTAAATTTAAAATAAGCGATTTAGATTTCTATAATTATTATTTAAATATAATTATAATTTATAATTATATTAATTAAATATTATATTTAAATTAATTAATCTATATTAAATAATTTTTTAAATATTATAAAATATAAGAGTTTAAGCTATAGTTTACTTTTATTAAAACTAGCGCGTAATTACTTTTTATTAAAAATAATTATATAATATTCGCTAAATTACTAAAAACTTATTAATTAGTTATTAAATTTCTTATATATATTATATTAGATATAAAATTAGATATTATATTTACTATATTAATAATTTTATAATATTCTTTAAATTCTATTAAAGTCTATTATACGACTATTAAATATATTTTTTAATATCTTAATATAATTATTTATTAATATTTTATTTATAAAAGTTCGCTTTAAGATTTAATTAGTTATATTAACTTCAATTAGATTAATAATTATAATATTTATAAATTAATTTTAAATTATATTTATAATTTAGAAAATAAAATAATTAGCTAATTTTCTAAGCGATAAACTATTATTATATTATCTATTTATAAAATTAAATATATTAATTAAATTTAGACTATAAAGAAAGTTATTTAGCTTTAAAAATTACTTAATTAAATTTATCTTAACGAATTATTTTAAATAATTATTATTTTTAATAATAATTAAAATATAATTATTCTAATAAAGAACTCTTAATATTATAATTATATTAAATATATTAATATTTAATACTATTAAATATATAATTAAATTACTAATAATAATATAAATTTTAAATAAATTTTTATTAATAAATAGATAGTTAATAGATTTATTAAAGTCTTATATAAACATAAATATAAACTCTTTCAAGAATTTATTAATTTAAAATCTCGTCTATAAAATAACTATTTTTTATATTTTAGCGATATACTTATTATTAAGAAAGAATTAACTTTAATATCTTAAGGGATAGATAGATTTATATTCTAGCAATACGCTTATTATTAAACAAGAGTTAACTTTAATATCTTAAAAGATAAATAGATTATTATTAAGAGTTAACTTTAGTATCTTAAAAGATAAATAAACTTTAAGTAAATTAAGTCTTTCGATCTTATTACTTATATAAGAGCCTATTTTTAATTAATCCTTACATCTTAAATAATCTATTTAAATTATCTATTAAACTACTATATTAAGCTTAATACTCTATAAATTTATTATTTTATATTAAAATAACTATTTCTTCAACGCTATTACTATTATCGCTATTAAATCTTTAAAGCTTTTTTAAAATATCTTTATCTATATCTTATTCTATTAGCGTATTATATATAAGATATATATTACTATTAACTACTATCGCTAAGAATTAGATATCTAAAATAATTTCCGTAAAGGCCTTATAGCTAGGCGCGTATATATAAAATAAATAATTTCTTCTAATTAGATTTATTCTATCTCCACAAATATCCTCCAGTCTTAAATCGATTGATTTTTAGTATATACCAGATAGTCTAAAAATAAAAATTTCAAAAAACCGCTTTTTAATAAAAGTGGAATTTTAATAATAGGGGTATAATCTGATATAGTCGTTTTTAGATTTCGACTTTTCACTTTATCTACCCTATTATAAATATTATTAATTTCAACCTTTAATCGATTAATTTTTAATATATATTAAGTATACTAAAAATAAAATTTTTAAAAAATCGCTTTTTAATAAAAAATGGAATTTCAATATAGAGTAAATAAATTTTTTTCTATATATATATCCTCTTTACCTTTACTACCCAGCGTTCAAATATAGTATTTACTCGAATAGAGAGGATAGAGAAAATATTTTCATTTTTTATACTTATTTAATTCAAGCTATATTTCGAGTATATAAGAGTATTAAAATATATTATCTAACTAAGTTAAAAGGTTTATTAAGATAAGAAAAATTTATCGAGATTTAACAATATATATATTTATAATACTCTCTGCAATTAAATTAAATCAACCAAGTATTTTATCTACTATTTTTAATAATTTATATATATAAAATAGATAGCTAATAATAACTAATAACTATTAATTTTAATAATATATAATATATATATAATAGTCGAAGAGATTAATATTATAATACTCTTTAATAACTTTAAAAGCTAGATTTCTTAAACTCTAATATATTATATCTTATATATATTAATTTTTAAATCTACGCTTTATATTCGAGATTAATTATTTATTTAATTTTATTAAATTTATAAAAAATCTTAATAAAAAAAATAGAAAGAGTATCGAGACTTTAAATACTCGTTTCGAGACTTTAAATAAAATAAGAATTTTAATATTTTATTTATATTATTTTAAAATCTTAAAATATAAGAGTTTTTAATTATTTTATTTATATTATTATAAGACTTTAAAATAATATAAGAGTTTTTAATTAATTTAGATTCTTATATAATATAAGAGTTTTTTTATCTATATTTTTTCGACATCTTAGATAAAATAAGAATTTTAATTTAATAATTTTTATATAGAGATTAAATAGCGATAGTTCTCTCGTTAATAGATATAAATTAAAAAAATAAACTATCGCTATAAGATATATCTATATATAAATAATTATTAAAGATTTAATTTAATATCTATATTAGAAAGTATAAGAATATTTAATACTATCTTACTCGCTTTCGAGCTTATAATCTATTAAAAATAAGATATTAAATATATTAGAAATAAAATAATTATAATTAAAAGACTAATTATTAATTTATAGAATATATAAATATTTATATATATAAAATAGATGGCTAATAGTAACTAGTAATTATTAGTCTTAGTAATACGCGATATATATACGATAGCCGAAGAGGCTAATATTATAACAAAATCGTCTTTTAATAAAAAGTGAAATTTGAGAGTTTAATATAATCGTTTTTAGATTTCGATTTTTTTACTTTATTTATTCGATATTAAAACTTACTTTAATTACTTAATTTAAACTTTACTTTAATTACTTAATATTAAGCTTACTTTAATTATTTAATTTAAACTTTATTTTAATTATTAAATATTAAATTTATTTTAGTTATCTAGCTCGAATTTTACTTTAATTACTTAATATTAAATTTACTTTAATTATTTAACGCTAAAACTCTAACGAAAATCGATTAAATTATTTTTATTTTATCTACTTAATTTTAATATTATTAGTATTAAATTTTATATCTATCGAATTTCGCGTATAAAAGAATATATGTGAAAAGGAGTATTAAAATTCGAATTATATAACTCTTAGCGTCTTGGCGGTTATATAATATAATTACGTGATACGCCTTAGTGTATCTATATCTAGTCGCTCTTTCCTTTTATAGAACTCTCTAGCCAATACAACTAAGTGTTCTACCTCATATTTTGACAGTGGAGCAATCCTTTTCCCGATTAAAATCTAAAGCTCCACCACGGTGTAGCGTATGTAGATCGTACGAATATACTGCACGTATATGTAGACAGCGTTCAGGCAATATTTAGAAGTGATCTAAGGGTAATTGTATGTAAATTCGTTGACATTTTGAAGCTTTAAAGCTATATATAGCTTTCGGGTGGACAGGCGATTTGAGTGGACGAACGACTTGTGATATATGTTACTAGTAGTGGCAACATGCTTGCCTTAAACCCAATGAATCTCGCTGCTCAAATACTTGAAGAGCAAAGAAGAGTTATGTGCCACTTACTCCAGGACTGGTTTATCTATAGTACGTGAGGAAGCTTCGGTATGACACAGTGTGCAACGTCTTACTTATGCTCCAATATAATGTGGCAGCATGAGATTGTTTCTCTCCAGCGCCTGCTTATACAGCGAGTCTGATGATGCTCTTAGCTCCATCAGTCTCAATCTGCGGTGGCATGTTTTTCCAAGCTGCAAGCATATGAATCTCCATGCAGTCATGTGAATATTTTCCTGGGTGTAAGCACTTCACAAGTATGAAACGCTGCTCTTATAGCACCCTGGGTGCATTATCACGCGGGTGTTCTTCTTGGGTGGATATCACGCAGCACTGATGCATGCTGGATCATTTCTGCATTGTGCGCTGGATTATATCTGGCGGGGGATAAGGATGTTAGACATGGAGGAAGAGCTGATGTAGAGCTGATGCGGCGGAGAGTCGTGCTATAGACTATGGTAGTCGGCCAGTTTAGCTAGATTTGTCCGCATCTGATTGAACGTTAGCTATGAGCAAGCGCGTTGAAATGTTCTAGTGCTAGGATAGAATGACAATATAGATCAGAATTTGCGTATTTGTAATTGCTAATCAACCACCTATTAAAGAGTGTCATAAGCCGCGATAATTTCTCGTTGGAAACTTCATCATAATAGTTGTGCAGGAGTTGAGGTGTATAAGGTAGCGGGGAGGACTCTACCTTTGGAGTGATGATGAGGTACTTAGGAGCATGCCTCAGTCTTTGCATCATGCCACACGCGAAGTTGAAGAATGATGCTGTGGGAGTAGACGCTGAATCCTGTAATGAGCGACCAGAGCCCGAACTAGAGGTACCTGCGTTAGCGATCGGGTGCGGGCGAGTGGGTGGGACAGGGTTGGAGTTGCGGGCCGAAGGACTGTTTGTTCTGAGGCGTCTGCTGCTTTTCGATTCCTTCCATGGTGGCCACCGTATGTAGAAATTGCGAAAGAGTAACCAGAGAAGCGCAAATCCGAGCACTATGTCTGAGTATATGGCATCCTGAATTGACAGAAAGACCAAGGGCTCAATGCTAGGGAATATCAAGAAAATGCAAGGCTCAACTCGATGGTACGCTTGTCGATTCCTCCGCACTTGTAAATCAAGTAGGAATAAGTGAGGAATGAGTGAGGGGATGTTTAGGCGACTCACCGGTGGTAGCGGATTTTCCGCTGTCGACGTCGCGTTATGATGCCGACCACATTAATGTGCATCTTCTCCTTACTATTGTCTCTCTGTCAGCCATATCCCAACTCCTTGAACACCCTTTATAATATCGATATCGTTTATATTAATATTAATTAAAAAATAATTATACTAGTTTTTTAAATCGATGACTTTATTAATATAATATATTTATATATTAATCTATTAAAGTCTTTAATAATATCTATAATTTAATATTTTATTACTTATACTCTTAAGTCGCTAGAGCTTATTAAAATTCGAATTACGTAATTTTTAGCGTCTTAACGATTACGTAATATAATTACGTAATACGTCTTAGTATATTTATATCTAGTCGCTCTTTTCTTCTATAAAACTTTATAATTTAATATAATTAAATATTTTATCTTTATATTTTAATAGATTATAAATTTAAATTATTTTTAATAGTTATTTTAATAATAGTATAACTTATTATTATAGTTATAATTATTTTTAAATATTTATATCTATTATAATAAAGATAATTATAATTATAAAAAACTTTATTAATCTTCTTAATATAAAAAATTCTTATTTTAAAATAATTATTTTAGATTTAAATAGTTATAATTTATTTATAATTTAAAAGTTAAGAGTTATCGCTTAAGCGCTTTTATTTTTTATTTAAAATAATATAAAGTAAGTTAAAATATATTATATTTAGTTAAGATTATCGAAATCGCTATATAATTAATTAAATTATATTATTATTAAAATCTTTAAAATATTATTAACTTCTTTATATAAAATACGCTAAATAAAGAAATAATATATCTTTATTTATATATTATAAATATTAAAGAATTAGATAGCGAGTATCTAGACTTCGTATTTATTTAATTATAAAATATTTATAATAAAAATTAGTTATTAATTATTTTAATTATCGCTAGAAAAAGTATAATTTAAAAAAACTTAATTCTAATATTAATTATATAATTTTTTATTATTACTAATAGAGATATATTAATTAAATAAATTTTTTTTTTTAAAAGTAAAAGAGAAAAGAAATCTTTATTATTATAAAGAAGTTTTAATATAAATATTTATTTTAAAAATAAAATATCTTAATAATAAATAAATAATCTTATAATTAATCTTGATCTCAAATTTTAATTAAATTAATTTTAAAGAAAATAATTAAAGCTTTTAGTTATTAAGATAATTAATATAACTTTAATAATATAATATTATATCTATATATAAAAAATAGATTTTTATTATTATAATATTCTTAAATTATTATAATATTTTTAATATTTATTAATTATTTAACTTTTTAATAGAATATTATTCGCTATTTCGAGTATTAATAAATAATAAATCTTTATAAATAAAGATTTAAATTATATTAAATTAATTTTAAAATTTAATAAAAAAAAATTTATATATTTAAATCTTTAATATATTATAGAAGATATTTTAATAGTAAGAGTAAATATATATTAAGCTTTTTTATTAATTCTAATTTAATATTAGAATAATTAATCTTTAAATTTTTATTAAAATTAATTTCTAATAAAGATCTCTTTAATTTTTAAATACGTTTAATTTTATTAATATTATTTATTTTAATTATTTTTCTAAATCTTATTAATATATAAATTTTATTTTTAAATTTAGATTTTAATAAAGTAAGTTTATTTAGCTTATTTTTTAATAAAAAGAGTTTATTAAATCTTTAAATATTATATCTTTTAAAAATTTAATATCTCGATTTTTTTAAATTATCTTAATAATATTAATAAATTTAAAAATATTTTTAATTATTAAACTTAAAAATAATAAATTAAGAATAAATTAAAGTTATTTAGATTATAGTATTATATTAAAAAAGATTATATAAAGCTAATTATTAATAATATTATTATTAAAATCTAAATTAATAATTAATTATAAATATAAAATTAAATTTATATTATATTAAAATCGCGTTATAAAAAAAATTATATTTTAAAATTAAGAATAAAGTTAATATTAAAAAGGTTTAAGAGATTTTAAATAAGTTTAAATCTCGAAATTTAAATATTTTTAATTTTATATTTAGAAAAATAGATAATATTACTTTTATAAAATATAATAATAATTTTTAATTTTATATTAATAGATTTATAAAGATTCTAAATAAGTTTAATAATTTATTTTTAAAGTTAAAATTTAATAAGAATTAAAATATTTATTACTTTTATTTAAATTTAAATTTTCTATATAATTTATATTATAAATAATATAATTAAAATTATAATATTTTTAAAAATAATAATATTATAAAATTTAATTTAAATTATATAATTACTCGATTTATTAATATTATAATTAATTTTATTAACTCGATTAATATTAAAGCTTATATATTAATTCTATTAATTAATAAATTCTTTATATATAATTTATAAAGTGTTATTATATTAATTATTATTAATAAAATTATTAAATATAGAATCTAATAAAAAACTTATATTAATAACTTTTATACTTATATTTAAATTTATAAATATTATAATTATTATAAAAAGAATTAATATAATAATATTAAATATATTATTTTATATCTCGAATTTAAAAAATAAGATAGTAATAATAATAGAAGAGATTATAATAATTATAGAGATTATAATATTTATAGAGATTATAATAATTATAATAATTATAATAATAAAGATAATAATAATAATAATTTCTCTAACTCGAATAATAAAGATAAAGATATAAATATTTAAAATGATAAGTCTATTATTAATTATTAATTTAGTAATATTAATTTTTTTATAGCGTATATCTAATTAGCAATAGTATATAGTTTTATAATATATATTAACTTTAATCCAAAGAATATTATATATATTATTATTAATTATTAATTTTTATAAAATTAAATCTATTATTTCTTTATTAAAAAGAGCTTAAAGATTATAATTCAAATTTCTTTAATATTTATAATCGTTATATTATTTATAACTTCTTAATTTTTTAAATCTTTATTTTATTTAAATTATATTATCTTATTAATAAAGTTAATAATTTAATTATAATTATAAATTTTAGATATATTAAATTTAAATATAAGAGTTTTAAAAGTAGATAAATTCTATATATAGAAGATATCTAATATATTTCTAATAGTAATTTTAAGATTAAAACTATTCTTTTTAATTTATATTTAAAAATATTAAAATAAAAAAGTATAATATTATTTTTAAATATTAGCGTATTTATTTTTATATATAAAATATATAAATAGAGATCTTTATATATTTAGTAATTATTAATAAAAATATCTTTATTTATAATAAGTTTATTATATCTATATCTATATCTAAATCTAAATTTAAATTCTTATTCTTATTTATTAATATCGTAGATTCTTAAATTAATAAAAAAATCTTATATATATAATATACTTATTATAATTATTTAGAATTTTAAAATCTTAAGTAATTAATTGAAATATATATTAAAAGAAATGAATTAATTTTATTCTTTAAGAACGTGTACGAATTATATAATATTATTAATATAAAAATTAAATTGTATAAGCGTTATATAATATTAGATTATTAAAAAAAAAATTTAATTTATAATAATCTCTAAAAGTCTTTTTCTATTTTTTATAATAATTATAATTAAATAATAATCTTTCTAGATAATAAAACGCTTTATTTCGCTATATTCTTATTTTCTAATAAAAATAATTCTATAATTCTTATAGCGTTTAAATCTTTTCTAAATTAAATTAAATAGAAAATTTATATTTATATTAGATTTTATAATAATTATAATTTTAAGTATAATAATTATAATATATATACTTTTTAATTTATTAAAAGAATTATTTAGAAAAATATTATATTTAATAATTTTTAAATAAATAATAAATTTAAATATTTTAATTAAATAATATAATATAAAACCAGCATTATATTTAAAGAAAATAAATTATTATAAAAATATAAATCGAAATTTATATAGATTTCTAATTATTTATATAATCTATAATTAATATTAAAAAGAGATATTATTTTTTATAAAATCTATTAAAATATAAGGTAGAACACTTAGTTATATTAACTATAGAGTTCTATAAAAGAAAAGAGCGACTACCTTAGATATAAATATACTAAGACGTATTATATAACTATATTACGTGATTATTAAGACGCTAAGAGTTACGTAATCTAAATTTCAATACTCCTCTTCGCATATATTCTTTTATATACGAAATTTGATAAATACGAAATTTAACGCTAATAGTGTTAAAATCGAGTAAGTAAAATAAAAAATAACTTAATCGATTTCTATTAGAGTTTAGTGCTAAATAGTTAAAGTAAAGTCTAAGTTAAATAGTTAAAGTAAAGTTTAAGCTAAGTAACTAAAGTAAGTTTAGCGTTAAGTAATTAAAGTAAAGTTCGAGTTAAGTAGTTAAAGTAAGTTTAGCGTCGAGTAATTAAAGTGAAAAAGTCGAAATTTAAAAACGACTATATTAAATTCTTAAATTCTATTAAAATATAAAGGTAGAATACTTAATTATATTAACTATAGAGTTTTATAGAAAAAAAGAGCGACTTAATATAAGCGCGTTAAGGCGTATTATATAACGTAGTTATATAATCGCTAAGACGTTAAGAGTTATATAATTTAAATTTTAATACTTTTCTTTATATATATCTTTTTATAAGCGAAATCTAGTAAATATAAAGTTTAATATTAATAATATTAAAATTAAATAGATAAGGTAAAATAACTTAGTCGATTTTCGTTGGGTTATTAAGGTGAGTTTAGCGTCGAATAATTAAATTAAAGTTCGAGTTAGATAGCTAAAGTAAGTTTAGCGCCGGGTAATAAAAGTGAAATTAATATTAAGTAGTTAAGGTGAGTTAGTATCGAGTAGCTAGCGTGAAAATATATCTCTCTTACCCCTTATATCCCTACCCTTCTATAAGAATAAAATTAAAAAATATAAGATTTAAAGTTCGCGACGTTTAAAATAGAGTAGATAAAGTAAAAAATCGAAATCTAAAAACGATTATATTAAACTATGGCCCTTATCTAAATATAACTCAAATTTCACTTTTTATTAAAAAACGGTTTTTCGAAAATTTTATTTTTAGATTATCTAATATATATTAAAAATTAATTAATTTAAGATTAGAGAATATATATAAAGATAGCTAAATAAAATAATTAAAAGAAATTCTTCTAATTATATATCGTCGGCTATAAGATCTCTATAAAGATTATTTTAGATAATTAGTTTTTAATAATAATAACTATAATAGTAATAATTTAAAAATATAATATTTAAAATATTAGTAATAAATAAATATAGATTTTTTAAAAGAGTTTTAAAAGTTTTAGTAATAATAGCGATAATAGCGTTAAAGAAATAGCTATTTCGATATAAAATAGTAAATTTATAAAGTATTAAGCTTAATATAGCGGCTTAATAAGCGATTTAAGATAATTATTTATAATACGAGAATTAATAAAATAGCTTCTCTAAAATAAATAATTTCTCTTTATTAAGATTATTAGATTATAATTATAAGCGATATTCTAATTTAATAAATTAATAAAAACTTTTAAATTTATTTTTATAGAGGGCTTTAATAAGATTATTAATTATTTATTAATTAATAAAAATATAATTTAAAGCGATATTCTTAGTAATAACTTATTTCTATATATAGTAATATTAAATATTAATATATTTAATATAGATATAAAATTAAAAGTTTTTAGCTAATACTATAACGCCTTAATTATTATAAAAAATAACTATTACTTATATTTATTTATTATTAAAATTAAATTAGTTTAATAGATCGTCTAGTTAAATTACTTTTTTAATAATTTATATTTAATTAATATATTTAGTTTTATAAATTAAGAGTACTATAATAAGTTATCGCTTTAATAATTAATTAATAATTTTATTATTAATATTAAATATATATCTAGAAGTAAAATAATAAGTATTTTAATTATTAATTTAATCGATATTAATATAATTATTTAGGGATTTTAGATTTTTTTTAAAGATAAGTTAATAGTTAATAGTTTATCTAAGATAATAAAAGATTTATTTAATCGCTTTTTAATAGACTTCGTTAGAGTTTAAACTATATCGAGATATTATTAAAATCGCGAATATAATATCTAGTCTTATATTAAATATTATATATATTAATAATTTTACTACTAATTAATATTTAATATAAGAGACTTTAAAGATTTAAAAGTCTTTTTCGAATATTTAATATCTTTCGATATTTATAAGATTAAGTATATCTTTAAATTTCTATATATTATATTTAATAAGAATTTTTTTAATATATCTTATCTAATTAAGTCGAATAATATAATTAATATAATTTTTAATAATAGTTATATTTAGATAATAGATGTATAATCTTAAATAAATAATTTTAAAATAACTATTAAGCTTATTTTTAATATCTTAAATTTCTATCTTATCGAGATTAATTAAAAGAATATTATTTATATAAATTATAATAATTATAATATCGTTAATAAAAATTGAGAAATTAATTATAATAAGCTTAAAGTTTAATTTCTTTAGATATATAAAGAGAGTATTATGGAAATATGAGGTAAGATACTTAGTTATTAACTATGAAGTTACTATAAAGAAAAGAGCGATTAGATATAGATACGCTAAGACGTATTATATAACTATATCACATAATTGCTAAGACGTTAAGAATTACGTAATCCGAATTTTAATACTCTCCTTCGTATATATTCTCTTATAGACGAAATCTAATAAATACGAAGTTTAATATTAATAATATTAAAACTAAATAAATAAGATAAAATAATTTAGTCGATTTTTATCGGGTTATCAAAGTAAGTTAGCTTCGGGTAATTAAGATAAAGTTCGAGTTAAGTAGTTAAGATAAGTTAGTGCCGAGTAGCTAGCGTGAAAGTATATCTCCTATACTCTCTATATCTCTATCTCCTCTCTATATAAACGAAATTGAAAAATACGAGATTTAAAGTTCGCGATATTTAAAATAGAGTAGATAAAGTGAAAAGTTGAAATCTAAAAACGACTATATCAGACTAGGTCTCTATCAAAATTTGATCTAAATTCTACTTTTTATTAAAAAGCGGTTTTTTAAAAAATTTATTTTTAGATTATCTAATATATATTAAAAATTAATTAATTTAAGATTAAAGAATATATATAGAAATAACTAAATAAAATAATTAAAAGAAATTCTTCTAGCTATATATTATTAACTATAAAATCTTTATAAAGATTATTTTAAATATCTAATTTTTAATAATAATAACTATAATAGCGGTAATTTAAAAATATAATATTTAAGATATTAATAATAAATAGATATAGATTTTTTAAAAGAATTTTAAAAGTTTAATAGCGATAGTAGTAATAGCGCTAAAGAAATAGCTATTTTAATATAAAATAGCGAGTTTATTAAATATTAAGTTTAATATAATAATTTAATAAATAGCTTAAATAGATTACTCGTAATATAAGAATTAATAAAATAATTTTTCTAGAGTAGATAGTAGTAGGCGGTTTTTTTAAATTTAAATTTAAATATAATAAAATAACTTCTCTACTAAGTATTATTAAATTAAGATTATATTAAAATAATAATAAAATTAGCGATTATTTATAAAATAAATAGATATAACTTTTACTCTAAGAATATTTTAAAAAATAATAAATTTATTTAAGTAAAGAGTTTTAATAAGTTTATTAGTTATCTATTTATTAATAAAAATATATTATATATTTATAATATTATTATTAATATTTTCTTATATAAAATAATAAATAATATTAATATATTTAATATAAATATAAAATTAAATATTCTTTATAAGAGTAATTACGCTTTAATTATTATTAAAAATAATAATAATTTTAAAATCTATATTATTAAGACGAAGAAGTTAATTAAGTAGATTTTTTAATTAAATTATTTTTTAATAATCTATATCTAATTAATATACTCTATTTTATAAATAAATAATATTATAATAATTTAACGCTTAAATAAATAATTAATTATATTACTTTTTATATTAAAAAAATAATTAAATATAGATTTTTAAATTATATTATTAGCTTAATTAAAAATAATATAATTAATAAACTCTTAAAAAAAATCTTTATATACGAGTTTATAATATATTATATTTTTTAAATATCGAAAGATTTAAATAATTATATTTTAATATATTAAAATTAAATTAAATAAATAGCGATTTATTAATAATATTATATAAATAATATTAAAATAAATACTAAGTATAATATATATAAGAGATCTTATTATAAATTAATATTTTTTTTATAATTTTTTTAAAATAATATAGCTTTCTTTAATAAAAGCTAGTTTATAATTAATTTTAAAAATTATCGATATAAAGATAAGATTTTAATAATTTTAATAATTTAAAAATTAAATAATATAAGTCTCTTATTCTAAATAAAGAATATTATTATAATAATTTCTTTTAATAATTATATTTAAATAGTAGATATATAATTCTAAATTTAATATATAAAACTTTATATTAAGTTTCTTTTTAATTTATTAAATCTCGATTTTATTAAAATTAATAATTAAAATATTATCGATATAAAGCGTTATAATAATATTCTTTTTAAAATTTATAAATATATTATTATTTAATTCGATAGAGAGAAGATTTAGCTTCTTTATATATTTTAAAAAATATTAATATTAAATTTAAAAGAATTATTTTAGACTATAAAGTATTTTATTTAATTTATAAATCTTAATATTATTTTTATTAAAGCTATTAAATTAGTATATATAAATCTCTTTCTTTATATTATTATATAGAAAAATAATTTTAATATTTATTTACTTTAGATTTTAATTTAGAATAATTATAAGCGCGAAAATTATCTTATAATTTATAGACTTTATTATTAATATAAAAGTATTATAATAATTATAACTTTTCTATTATTTAAATTCTGATAATTTAATATATCTTATAATAAATAATTTCTTTATTAAAACTTTATTTTAAAATATAGATTTATTTATTTTTTAAAATATAAGTCTTAAAAGATATCTAGATAAGATATTAAATATTATTATCTATAAAAGATTTATATTTATTCTTTATAAAAAGTTTTTAATTTATTTAAGATAATTAATTAGATATAGCTTATTTATAAATAATAAATTTAAAAATATTTAATTTATTAATATAGTTTATAAGTAAAACGAATATTATAAAGACTTTTAAAAGAGAATTAGAAAATAGATTTTATAGATTTAAAATTATAAGATTTAGATAATTATATAATACTCTTTAAATAATATTTAATTTATAATTTTTATAAATATCTTAAATAACTTTAATAATAATAAATAATAAATTTAAATTTAAAAAAATTTCTTATATAGATAGCGTAAATTAAATTATTAATATAAATATAAATATAATATTTAATTAAATAACTTATATTAAGAATATTTAAATTAAAAACTCTCGCGTAATTAATTAAATTTACTATATTAAAAACTTTTATATAAATCTTCGCGAAGATATTAATTTATTAGCTAATTAAAGAAATTTAATCTTAATTTTATAAATATTAAAGATTTTAAAATTATTAAAAATTTAATAACTATTTTAATTATAGATATAATATCTTCTAATACTTCTTTAAATTTAATATTTTTTAAAATATTAATAATACCCTATTTATTTAATATCTTCTTTATAACGAATATTAATATTATTAAATATTATTATTTATTTAAAAATTTATAAATCTTAATTTCTTCTTTTAAATTTATAATTAGAGATTATTATTTTATAAAGTATATATTATTAGCGTAAATAATTTTTTTTAATAAGATTATATAATTAAAAGATATACTCTCTCTTATATTCTAATAATATATATTTTTCACTTTAATTTATAAACTTTTTTTCAATTTATTTTATTATATAAATAATAGAATTTATTATATATAAGTAAAAAAGAATAAACTTTTAATAATAAAAGATTTTAAAAGAGATTACGATAATTTTAATATTAAATAATTATATTATTAAATAATTAGTAATAATAATAATTTTAAATTAAAAAGATTTATTAAATTAAGAGTTTAATAGAATAAAATATATCTTATATAATAAAGTTTATCTAAAATACTTAATTATATTATTTATCTAAAAATTATTAAAAATAATAGATTTTTATTTAATACTTAATAAAGTAAGATAATTAAAAAAAACTTTAAAAATATATTTATCTTTATTATTAAGATAAATATAAAAAAATTTATAATTATATAATTTAAGATAAATCTTAAATTATAAAAATATAGCGAAAATTTTATTTTTATAATAAATATAATAGACTTTAGAGTAGAAGATAAAATTATTTTTAAATATTATAAAATATTTATAATTATTAAAATTAATAAAGAATAAAGACTCTATAAAATTATTATAAATAAATTTATTTAATTATATATAAAGCGTAGTAAGATTAATATAAAAAATAATCTTCTAATATTTTATAATATAATATTTATAAATATATTTATTCGCGATATTCTTAATAAAATCTATATCTATCGCTATAATAAAGAGCTTATTTAAATTTTATTAATTTAAATAATTTATATAAATATATTAAAGTTAATAAATCGAATTTAAAGAAATATTATATATTATTAAAATATTATTTAAACTATTTTAAAGATTAAGAAAGAATAAATCTTAATTATAAGTATTTATAAATTTTAAAATATCTTTAATTAAAGTATAGCTAATTTTATAAAAATCGATTATAATATTAATATTTAAAAGTTTATTAATAAAAAGAAGATTAATTTTTATATTAAGTATATATAAGATATTAAATAAAGTAATATTTATATATTTATTTTAAATAAAGTAATTTAAACTAATAATATCGCGAATTAAATAAAAATAAATCTTTTTATAAATAATGAATATTAAATAATTAATAAAGAAATAATAAGAGTAATTAAAGTTTATTATTATATAAGAATATAAATTTATAAAATTTATAATTATTAAGTTATACTTTAAATTAAAATCGATAATTATTAAATTAATAACTTTATTATTATTAATCATATTAAGAATATTAAAATTATTAAAGCTAAAATCTATATAATATATAATTAAATCTAATTCTTTTAAAAAGATATAATTAATATTAAAATACTTATTCTCTTTTAAAGTAGAGATATTAAGTATCTCTTTAATATACTTATATTTAATACTAAAATCTTTTCTTATATTATTAAAATTAATTATAATAATTTAAGACTTCTTCTTCTTTTTTCTATTTAATTTAGATTTTTTAAATTTTAAATAAAAGAATTTAGTTTAATATTTAATAAGAAGATATCTAAATTTATATTTAATAACTTTATATAAAAAATAAATTTTATAATTAATTTCTAAATCGCTAGCTTTATAATATTTAATAAATTATTTATTTTTATTCTTATTATTATTATTATAAATAATATATATAATAATATTATTATTTTTAAATAATAATAAATAAATTTCTTTATTTATCGCGATATAAATAATTTTATTAAATTTAATAATTTTATTATTATATAATTTATAAATTTAGATATAAATTATTATAAAGATATTTAAAGAGTTCTTAAGTTTTATAAAAAAAAGCTAAATTAGAAAGAGTTTTAATAAAATAAATAATTTATATAAACTAGCGATTTTAATAATAATTTTATAAAAATTCCTTTTATATTAGCGAATATCTCTTTTAAAAATAAGAATAATATTAAATAATTAGTAAATTAGCTTTATATAGAGCTTAAAGTTTTTAAATTTATAATATTTAATAATAATATTTAATATTATTTAAAGATTTTTATTATTATAATTAATCTTAATAAGCTAATAACTACTATATTAAAAATATTAAAAAAAAATTATATAAATATTAAATTTAATTATTTTAATAAAGAGTAAAAGATTATTAAGTATTAATTAGTTTTTAATATCTTATTTTTATCTAATATATTTTATACTAAATTCTAAAATAATAATAAAAATTAGAGAAAAATTACTCTTATTAAATTAAGATTAATTAAAAATATTAATTATAAAGCGCTATAATTAATTATTTAGATTTATTATTATTAAAAAATAATTTAAATAATAATATATAGAATATTAATAAAGAGAGTGATAGTAATAATAATAATAATAATTTAATTATTATTTTAAATAAAATAGTAAAATTAGAGAAAGATTTTAAGAGTAATTTTAGAGTAAATAAAATAGACTTTTTAATATAAAGATTAAATAACTTAATATCGCTTATAGAGTTAAGAGTATTTTTATTAATTTTAAATTTAAAATTAATAAAACTATTATTTAATAAAATAATAAGAGTAGAATAAATATTTTAATTATTATTAAAATTTTTAAAGATCTTATTAATATAAGCTAATTATTATTTTTAAACTTTAAATTTTTATATAAAAAATAAAAAGTATTTATATATAGAGCTATAATAGATATAAGTAATATAATTAAAATAAAAGATATTTAATAATAAAAATAATTTATAAATAAAGATTAATTTCTAATAGAATTATATAAAGTATAATTATTATAAATATATAAATCTTCTTTTTAAAGGAGAATTAATATTCTTTTTATATTACTTATTTAGAAATTTAAATTTAGAATATCTATATCGCTAGCTATTATTATAAAATTTCGAAAATTATTTTAACTTTATAATTATAATAATAGAATATAAATAATTATAAAAAAGAATTCGATAATAGAATCTTAACCTCCTTCTTTAAGAGGCTTCTAAAAATCTAGAAATTAATATTAATAAGATATTCTTATTCTTTTAATTTTAATAGATTTATAAATATATTAGAAGATGGTAATATTAGCTCTAAAATACTTTAAATTATAATTAAATTATTAATACTAATATTTAATTACTTTTAATTAATAATTATTAATCTAATAATTAATATATAATTTTAAAATTAAAATTAATATAAAATAACTTTATTTTTAATAAAATTAAATATTTTAATTTAATGAAAATTAATAAAATTTAGAGAATCTTAATAATATAATTTAATTATATAATAATATAATTATATATTTAATATATTTAGCGAGTTTAATATTTCGATTAAAAATAATATATCTTAACTCGCTTAAAGTAAGAGCGAAAGTAACTTTTAATCCTTTATATTATTAACAAATTATACTTATTTAGACTTATAACTATTTTAAAAAAAAGAAATATTTCTATTAAAAAGATTAAAAAATATTTTTATAGCTATTACTATCTTTATATAATAGATTTAAATATTATAAGATAAATATTAAAATTCTAAAAATAATTATGATTATAGAGATAAATAGTAGTTATAATATAATAGTTATTAAGTAAAGCTCGAGCTTATAATCTATAGAAATATAAGATAAGATACTTAATTATTAATTATAGAGTTACTATAAACGAAAGAGCGACTAGATATAAATACGCTAAGGTGTATCACGTGATCATGTCACGTGACAGCCAAGACGCCAAGAGTCACGTGATCCGAATTTTAACAAGTATTATATTAGATTTTTAGAGATTACTTTAAATCGTATAGCGCCTTCTTTAGTTTATATATTTTATACTTACTATTAATTTTAAAGTCTATAAACTATATTATATAGATAATTTTCTTTATATTATTATAGAAAAAAGTAATTTTAATATTCATTTATTTCAATTTTTAATTAAGAGTTATTACTAAAATAAAGATCGCTTTATAATTTGTAGACTTAATTATAAAAGCGAAAATCTTATTAAAATCTACACTTTCGCGCTATTTAAAATTATAAATTATTTATTAAACTTTATATCGTATAATCTTCTCTATAAGATCTCGCTTAAATTTATAAACTTATTTATTATTTAGAGTATATATATTTAAGAGTAGATTTATTAAGATCTAAGTATCGTTAGCTATAAGAGAGTTAACTTCTTTTTATATAATAAATTTTTATTTTATTTTTTAATATTTATTCGCTATTATCTCTTAATAGATTTAAGATTTAAATAATTTAGAAATATTAATTTTAATTAAAAGAATAAGTAAGTTTAATAAAAGATCGCGATAAGTTTTAAGAACTTTATATCGCTTAGATTACTCTAAAAAAGACTATTAATTAATTTTAGATTTAATTATAAATCTTATTAAAACTTATATTAAAGATATTAATACTATCGAGATAAATTTTATAAATATATTTTTATTTAAAGTTTTAAATAATTCTAATTCTATTTTCTCTAGAGATATCTATAATAATATTTATAGCGATATTTATAGCGAAAATATCTATAAAGATATTTCTTTAATAGAGATTTATATAATAATAATAAATTCTCTTCTAACGACTTTAGCTAAGATAATTATTACTTCAATAAATATTTCTTATTTTATTTTTTTTAAAACTCTCTTCTCTAAAATTAATATTAAAAAAGTAATTAATAATTTATATATGATTTTTTATAATATATCTATATAACGCTTATTTCTATTTTTAAATAAGTTTTAATTATTAATCTCTCTTTCTTTAATAGAGTTAAGCTTAAATAGAGTAAACTTAAAAAAAATATTATTAATTTAAATTATATTTAATTATATTTAAATTTTATTATTTAATATTAATATATAATAAAATTAATTAGCTTTATAATTAATTAAGCGCCTCTTATAAATATAATTCTTATATTTAATTTAATTAATATTTAATAAATATATTTAATAAAAATTAATTTATCTAATAATTTAAAAATATAAAATATTAGATAAATAATTTATAAAGACTTTATAAGAGATAATATTTCTTTTTAATATCGATTATAAATTGGGTAGATAATTAGAAATCTATATAAATTCTAATTAATATTTTTATAATAGTTTACTCTCTTTAAATATAGTATTAGTCTTACATTATATCGTTTAATTAAAATATTTAAATTTATTATTTATTTAGAGATTATTAAATATAATATCTTTTTAGATAATTTCTTTAATAAATTAAAAAGTATATATATTATAATTATTATAAAATCTAATATAAATATAATCTTTATATTTAATTTAATTTAGAAAAAAATTAAATATCGCGAGAATTATAAAATTATTCTTATTAGAAAATAAGAATATAATAAAATAAAGCGTTTTATTATCTAGAAAGATTATTATTTATTTATAATTATTATAAGAAATAAAAAAAAGTTTTTAAAGATTAATATAAATTAGATTATTCTTTTAGCGATCTAGCGTTATATAATACTTATATGCTTTAATTCTTATATTAATAATACTATATAATTTATATATATCTCTAAAAAATAAAATAAATTTATTTATTTTGATATATATTTTAATTAATTTTTTAAGATTTTAGAACTCTAAATAATTATAATAAGCGTATTATATATATAAAATTTTCTTATTAATTTAAAAATCTAGAATATTAATAAATAAGAATAAAAAATTAGATTTAAATCTAGATATAGATATAGATATAGTAAATTTATTATAAATAGAGATATCTCTATTAATAATTATTAAATATATAAAAATCTTTATTTATATATTTAGCGTATAAAGATAATTATATTAATATCTAAAAATAATATTATACTTCTTTATTTTAATACTCTTAAATATAAATTAAAAAGAATAATTTTAATTTTTAAATTACTCTTAAGAAATTAGATTAAAATTACTATTAGAAATATATTAGATATCTTTTATATATAAGATTTATTTATGTTTAAAATTCTTATATTTAAATTTAATATATTTAAAGTTTATAATTATAGCTAAATTATTAACTCTATTAATTAAATAATATAATTTAAATAAAATAAAAATTTAAAAGATTAAGAAATTATAAGTAATATACTAAGTATAAATATTATTAATAAATTATAGATATAATAATATAGCGATTATAGATATTAAAGAAATTTAAATTATAATCTTTAGACTTTTTTTAATAAAGAAATAATAAATTTAGTTTTATAAGAATTAAGAATTAATAATAAGATATATAATATTCTTTAAATTAGAGTTAATATATATTATAAAACTATATATTATTACTAATTAAATATATATTATAATAATCTTAATACTATTAAATTAATAATTAATAATAAATTTATTATGTTAAATATTTTTATTTTTATCTTTATTATTCGAGCTAGAGAATTTATTATTATTATTATTTTTATTATTATTATTATTATTATAATTATTATAACTTTTATAATTATTATAATCTTCTTTATTATTATTATTATTCTATTTTTTAAATTTAAAATATAGAGTAATATATTTAATATTATTATATTAATTCTTTTTATAATAATTATAATACTTATAAATTTAAATATAAATATAAAAGTTATTAATATAGATTTTTTATTAAATTTTATATTTAATAGTTTTATCGATAATAATTAATATAATAATACTTTATAAATTATATATAAAGAATCTATTAATTAATATAACTAGTATATAGATTTTAATATTAATTAAATTAATTAAATTAATTATAATATTAATAAATTAAATAATTATATAATCTAGATTAAATTTTATAATATTATTATTTTTAAAAATATTATAATTTTAATTATATTATTTATAATATAAATTATATAAAAAATTTAGATCTTAATAAAAGTAATAAATCTTTTAATTTTTATTAAATTTTAATTTTAAAAATAAATTATTAAACTCGTCTAGAATCTCTATAAACTTATTAATATAAAATATAAAATTATTATTATATTTTATAAGAGTAATATTATTTATTTTTTTAAATATAAAATTAAGAATATTTAAATCTCGAGATTTAAACTTATTTAAAATCTTTTAAATTTCTTTAATATTAATCTTATTCTTAATTTTAAAATATATTTTTTTTATAGCGCGATTTTAATATAATATAGATTTAATTTTATATTTATAATTAATTATTAATTTAAGTTTTAATAATAATAATATTAACGATTAGCTTTATATAATCTTTTTTAATATAATATTATAATTTAAATAATTTTAATTTATTTTTAAATTATTATTCTTAAATTTAATAGTTAAAGATATTTTTAAATTTATTAATATTATTAAAAAAATTTAAAAAAATTAAGATTTTAGATTTTTTAAAAGATATAATATTTAAAAATTTAATAAGCTCTTTTTATTAGAGAATAAGTTAAATAAATTTATTTTATTAAAATTTAAATTTAAAAATAAAGTTTATATATTAATAAGATTTAAAAAAATAATTAAAGTAGATAATATTAATAAAATTAAACGCGTTTAAAAACTAAAAAAGTTTTTATTAAAAATTAACTCTAATAGAGATTTAGAGATTAATTATTTTAATATCGAATTAAAATTAATAAGAGAGCTTAATATATATTTACTCTCGCTATTAAAATATTCTTTATAATATATTAAAGATTTAAGCGTATAAAAAAAGTTTTATTAAATTTTAAAATTAACTTAATATAGTTTAAATCTTAATTTATAAAAATTTATTATTTATTAATACTCGAAATAACGAATAATATTCTATTAAGAAATTAAATAATTAATAAATATTAAAAATATTAAAATAATCTAAAAATATTATAATAATAAAGATTTATCTCTTATATATATATATAATATTATATTATTAAAGTTATATTAATTATCTTAATAATTAAAAGTTTTAATTATTTTCTCTAAAATTAATTTAATTAGAGTTTAAGATCGAGATTAATTATAAAATTATTTACTTACTATTAAAATATTTTATCTCTAAAATAAATATTTATATTAAAATTTCTTTATAATAATAAAAATTTCTTTTCTCTTTTACTTTTAAGATTAAGATTTTTATTTTTTTAATTAATATATCTTTATTAATAATAGTTAAAAACTACGTAATTAGTATTAAAGCTAATTTTTTTTTAAATTATATTTTTTCTAACAATAATTGAAATAATTAATTTTTAATCTTTATTATAAATATTTTATAATTAAATAAATATAAAGTCTAAATACTTACTATCTAATTCTTTAATATTATTAATATATAAATAAAGATATATTATTTCTTTATTTAGCGTATCTTATATAAAAAAGCTAATAATATTCTAAAGATTTTAATAATAATATAATTTAATTAATTATATAGCGACTTTAATAATTTTAGCTAAATATAATATATTTTATTTTATTTTATATTATTTTAAATAAAAAGCGAAAGTATCTAAATAATAACCTTTAATTTTTAAATTATAAATAAATTATGACTATTTAAATTTAGAATAATTATTTTAAATTATAAATTTTTTATATTAAAAAAGTTAATAAAGTCTTTTATAATTATAATTATCTTTATTATAATAGATATAAATATTTTAAAATAATTATAATTATAGCGATAAATTATATTATTATTAAAATAATTATTAAATATAATTTAAGTTTATAATCTATTAAAATATAAAGATAAAATACTTAGTTATATTAATTATAGAGTTCTATAAAAGAAAAAAGCGACTTAATATAGACGCGCTAAGGTATATTACGTGATATAGTTATATAACCGCCAAGACGCTAAAAGTCACGTGATCCGAATTTCAACAAATTCCACTTTTTATCAAAAAACGGGTTTTCGAAAATTTTATTTTTAGGCCATCTAATGCCCATCAAAAATCGATTAATTCGAGATCGAAGGATATTTATAAGGGTAACTAAATAAAATAATTAAAAGAAATTCTTCGTCTTATATATTGCGATCGACTATAAAGCTTTTATAAGGCTATTTTAGATATCTAATTTCTAGTAATAATAACTAATAGTAATAATAATATAGATAAGAGTATTTCGAAAGAGTCTTAAAGATTTAATAGCGATAGCGGCAATAGCGCTAAAGAAATCTATTTCGATATAAAATAGCGAGTTCGTATTAAGCCTAAGGCTCGGCGGGTAACTTAAATAAATTACTCGAACTACGGGAATTAATAAAATAGCTCCTCTAAAGTCGAAGTTAGCTTCTCTAAATAAATAATATTATAAATAATATTTTAACTTAATTAATATATAAAACGTCTTAAATTTATTCTTAGATAATATCTTAATAAATTTATTAATTATTTATTATTTAATAAAGATATATTTAAAAGTAATATTATCAGTAATAATTTATTCTTATATATAATAATATTAAATATTAATATACTTAATATATATATAAAATTAAAATTTTTTAATAAAAATTATAATATTTTAATTATTATAATAAATAATAATAGTCTATATATATTTAATATTAAAATTAAATTAATTAAAAAATTTATATAATTAAACTATCTTCTTAATAATCTATATTTAATTAATATATTTAATTTTATAAAAGAATAATATTATAATAAATTATTATTTTAATAATTAATTAATAATATTATTATTTATATTAAAGATATAATTAGAGATAGAATATTAAATATTCTAATTATTTATTTAATTTATATTTATATAATTAATAAGTAATTTTAAATCTATTTTAAATATTAATTATTAATTTTTAATATTATTTAAATATCGAAAGATATACTTAATAATCTTTTAATAAGATTTATTAAGATTTAAAATATATCTAAAAATTATTAAAATAATAAATATAATATAATATTAAATATCTAATATTATATATATACAAGTAATTCTATAATTAATTAATAAATATAATAAAATTAATTAATAGAGATAAAATTATTTTTAATAATATAAAAATTATTATTATTAATAAGAGTAAATAATAATATAGAGTTTAATATATTATATTTCTTTAGAAATTTTTTAATATAATTTTTTTAATTAAGATATAAAATTCGATTAATATAATCTTTAATAATTATTATATTAAAATAATAGATATAAGATCTTAAATTAATTATTTTAAATTTCTTATTAAATTTATTCTTAATATTTTATATTTTAATTTTATTAAAATTTATAAATAGAATATTATTTATATAAATAGTAATAATAATAATATTATTAATAAATATAGAGAGATTAATAAACATAAATTTAAAATCTAATTTTTTAAAATAGATTATAAAAGTATTATATTAAATTTTAAAGAAATATTTTAAATTATAAAATATCTTAATAAGCTTATATATCTTATTTTTTTAATCTTTAATTTTAAAGTTAATAGATTAAATAATATAAATTATTTTCTTAATATTATTATATAAAAAAGCGATTTTAATATTTATTTATTTAAACTTTTAATTTAAAATAGTTATTAAAATAAAAATTATTTTATAACTTATAAATTTAATAATAAAGATAAAAATTTTATTAAAATGAATCTCTTTTTATTATTTAAAATTATAAATAATCTAGCGAGCTTTATATTATATAATCTTCTTTATAAGATTATACTTAAATTTATAAATCTATTAATCTTTTAAACTATATATATTTAATAAAAGATTTATTAGAATTTAAATCTTATTAATAATAAATAAATAAATTTTTTTTTTATAATAATTTCTTAATATATCTTATAATAAGAGTTTAATATAATTTTTTTATAGATTTAAATTTTATAGAATTTAAAAGAAAAGAGTTTTATTAATAACACTAGAGAATTTAAAGAAAATTCTTTATATATCTTTAAAATATCGAATAAATAATTTATTATTAAAATTAAATTATAATTATTTATAAAGCGAGTAATAAACTTAAAAGACGCTATTATAGAAGTTATAAATAGAGTTTTATTATTAAATATATTAAATAATTATTTTTTTAAAATTTTTAAATTAATTAGAATTATTAATTAAGCTCTTTTAAAAATTTAAATAAAATTAAATAAATTATTAACTTTATTTTTAACAATTATTACTTATTTCTTTTAGCGATTCTTCTTTAGAATTATAAATAAAAAGAGAAAATAATTTTTAAAATAATTAATAATTTTAATAAGTCGATAATTATTATAATAGATTATTATTTTAATATTATTATATATATTCTTCTCTAAAATAAAGATTATAAGCTTAAAAAAGATATTATTAAATTACTTAATATTCGAAATAATAATAATTTTATTACTATTTAAAAATATATAATAAAAATAATCTTAATAAATTATAAATTATTTTTTAATTATATAATTTTAATATTTTTTTTAATTAATAACTTTAAATATAATTTAATAAAAATCTATTTATTTAATAATATATAAATAAGAAAAATTAAAAGAAAAATTAATAAAAATTTTAAAAAAAAATATCTCGCTTAATTATAAGTTAATAATTATATAAATAATTTTTAATATAAATAAATTCGATTTAATATTTTTATAATAGATCGCTTTTTTTAAATATCGCGCTAGCTTTATATTAAATAATAATATTTAATTATTTAAATTTATTATTTATTTAGAAATTCTCTAATATAATATCTTTTTAAATAATTCTTTTAAATAAATAAAAGATTTTTATTTTATAATTTTAATATTTTATATTATAATTAAAGCGAAAACGAGTATAATAATAATCGCTATATTTTATATTATTAAGAAAATATTTAAATATAATAAGAATAAATTTATTAGATTTATTTAATAGAAGATAGATATTAAAGTATAGAGTAAAATTATTTAAAAAGATAATTATAAATATATAGTTATTATAAAAAGTATTAAATAATTTTTAAAGATTAATATAAATTAAGTTATTCTTTTATTTTTTAAAGATAATATAATATTTATAAAACTTTATCTTAAAATTAATTATAAAATATTATTTATAAATATTATTAAGAGAAGATTTAAAAAGATTTATTTTAATATATATTTTATTATCTTCTTAATAATCTAAGTATCTACATAATTTATATAAATATATTATATATATAAAGTATTTTTTTTAATTTTAATTTTTTATTTATTAGAGAGCTTTATAGATTTAATAGAGAATTTATTATAAGCGAGAATTTTTTTATTAATAACGATTAAGGCTAGAAGAGTATTCTTTTAAATATTAAATATATAAAAATTATTTTAAATATATTTAAAGAAAAATTATTATTTTTTTATAAAAAGATTATTAAAAATAAAAGAAAGCGAGTATTATTACTTTTTTAATTATCTTTTAAAAATTAAATTAAAATTAAAATTAAATATATATTAAATATTACTAAGAGTCTAAATATATTTAATACTCTTTATTTTATATTTAAAATTAATATTATTAAAATTAATAGCTATATAATTATTATTAATAAATTATTAATAAAATAAAATTTTTAAAATTTAAAAAAGATTTTAAAAATTAAGAAATTATAAATAATATATTAAATATATATATAATTATAAAATTAGAAAGAGAATATTATTACTATAATAGAAAGTATAATAATAAAAACTTTATTTAAAAATTTAATTTTAAATAATTTATAAATCTTATTATTTAAAATTAAGAAGTTAATAATAAATATAATAGTAATATAAATAATAAAGTAGCGCGCTATTATAAATTAAATAATTATAATAATTATTTTAATATTAAAAAATTAATTCTTTTTTTTAAACTTTTTAAATTTAGATTTAATATTAATATTATTATTATTTTAATTATCTTTTTTATTTTAATTACTATAATTATTATAATCTTTATTTTTAAAAATTTAAAATTTTTTATAAATATATTTATACTTCACTTATTTAAAATATTTTTTAATAAAATAAAAATTTTTATTATAAATAATATAGAATTTATAGATTTATATCTAAATATAAAAATTAATAAAATTAATATTATTTTAAATATAATATTTAATTAATATAGATATTATAGAAATAAAAATAAAAATATCTATTTTAATATAAATAGTTTCTATATAAATATTAAAAAATTTAATAAAAATAATAAAATTAGAAATAATATTAAATTATTATATTTTAATATAAATTAATATAAATTTAAAAAATTTATCTTTATTATAAAAATTATAATTTTAATTATAAATATTATAATATTAAATATATTAGCTATTTAAATTTTTATAAAAATAATAAATCTTTTAATTCTTATTAATAATAAAGAGAATTTTTTTAAATAAATTATTAATTTTATATAATAAATTAATAAATTAATTAATATAAATTTATAACTTATTTTTATAAATAATAAAAATAATAAATTTTAATCTTTAAATAATAGAGCTAAAAATATCTAATTTATAAAATTTAATTTTTTTTAATTTTTTTTAAATAACTATAGCGTTAATATAGCTCTTAATAAAATTATATAAATTATTTTTATAACGAGTTTTTATTATAATATAAAGTTTATAATACGCTTTAATTTATATTATAATATTTATATTAATAATATTTTTAAAAATATTTTTTATAAATTATTATTTAATTATAATTTTTATAATAATTACTAAATAAGAGATTAATTAAATTATATTAATTTTAATATAATATTAAAGATTTAATAATATAAAGAAATCTTATATATCTTACTTTTATTTTTAATAATTAAAAATATTTTTAAATATAGAAATTTAATAAAATTAATTTATATTAATTAAAAGCTTAATATTAATATATTTAAATATAATATTATTTATAAAGAATTAATTTAATTTTTAAAATTTAATAAAATAAAGCTTTAATAAGAGTTTAAATTTAAAAATAAGATTTATAATATATTAGAGTTTAATAAAGTAAATAAAATAAATAATATTAATAAAATTAACTTTACTCTAAATTTAAAGAGCGCTTTATTTAAAATTAGCTTTAATAATAATTTAAAAATAAATTATCTTAATATAATAATAAAATTAATATAAGAAATTAAAGTATACTCGCTATTAATATTATTTATATCTAAAATATTTATAATTAAATAAAGCGTATAGAGAAAATCTCGCTAAGCTTTAAAATTAGCTTAATATAATTTAAAGTATTATTTAAAAAAAATTATATTATAATCTATAATATAATTAATAATATTTTAAAAAAATAAATTTTAATTTATAGATATTAAAGAGAAATATAATATTAGTATATATAAAAGAATAAGATAAAGTTAAACTTAAAAATCTTAAATTTATATATATAGCTAATTATAAATTTAGAGTTATTACGCTCTTTAATTAGATCGACTAAATTATCGTAAATAAATAAGTTAGCGTTCGTAATTATTAAAAAATAGATATATATTATTAATATATAGAATAACTTTTTTATTTTATCAAAATTTTAAGATTTTTTTTTTAAATTATTGAACGAAATATAGGCTTTTAAATAAAAAAAGAATATTTAAATTTAGTCTTCTAATTATTAAAGCGCAAGGAATTCAAATATCGCTCATCAAAGTTCGCTCGACAGCCGGATAGCCGGCCCGTCACAGCCCTGATTAAAAAACAGGTATACATTATTTGATTTTAGAATAACTTTTTTGTTTTCTATTAAAATTTTGAGATTTTTTTTTTAAATTAAGTCTTATAATTATTAAAGCGCAAGTAATTCAAATATCGCTTATTAAAGATCGCTTACCTATTTACTCGATAGCCCTAAATAAAAAAATGATTATAAATTTAATTCATAGGCCTTTACTCGTAAATATATAATAACTTAATAAAAAATTATCTCTCTTTATACTTAAGAGAAAGTTTCATTAAATTTTATCTTTTATATTATTATCGCGATTATCTTAATTACTTTTTATCGTATTTATAATATAATATCTTCTATTAATTAACTTTTCTATTAAAAAATTAATTAAAATTAAGTATAAGATTACTTATAATTTTATTTCGCTCGCTTATTAAACCTAATTAAAGCTTTTTTATAAGATTATCTTATTTTTATAAATATAAAGAATAATTACTTTTTAATCGCTATAATAGAGAATAATTTTTCTTTATATATTAATATACTAAATATATAAGATATAATTTTTTTTTAGCGTTATATCGTTATTTTAGATTAAGTTTCAACTCTTATTATATTAAAATTCGAATCACGTAACTCTTAGCGTCTTAGCGATCACGTAACATAATCACGTAATACGTCTTAGCGTATTTATATCTAGTCGCTCTTTCCTTTATAATAACTCTATAGTTAAATAACTAAGTATCTTATCTTATATTTCTATAGATTATAAGCCCGAGCTCTACTTGATAACTATTATATTATAATTACTATTTGCCTCTATAACTACAGCTACCCTCAGACTTTTAATATCTATCTTACGATATCTAAAGCCTATTATATAAAGATAGTAATAGCTATAGAGATATTCTTTTAACCTTCTTGATAAGAATATTTTCTTCTCTTAAAATAATTGTAAGCCTAAGTGAATATAATTCGTCAATAATATAAGAGGCTGAAAGTCGCTTTCGCCTCTATTTTAAGCGAGCCGAGATATACTACCTCTAGCCGAAGTATCGAACTCGCTAAATATACTAAGTATATGATTATATCGTTATATAATCGAGTTATATCGCTAAGATCTCTAAATCTTATTAGCTTTCGCTAAGTTAAAATACTTAATTCTATTAAAAGTAAAGTTATTTTATATTAATATTAAGTTTAAAATTATATATTAATTATCGAACTAATAATTATTAATTGAAAGTAGCTAGATATTAGCATTAATAGTCTAATTGTAATCTAGAGTATTTTAAAGCTAATACTACTATCTCTTAGTACGCTTATAAATCTACTAAGACTAAAATAATAAGAATATCTTATTAATATTAGCTTCTAGGCCTTTAGAAGCTCCTTAAAGAAAAGAGCTAAGGCCTTATCATCGAATTCTTTTTCCGCGATTATTTATATCTTATTATTATAATTATAAAGCTAGAACGATCTTCGAAGTCTTATAATAGTAATTAGCGATGTAAATATCCTAAGTCTAAATTTCTAAATAAGCAATATAAGAAGAATATTAATCTCTCTTTAAGAAGAAGATTTATACGTCTATAATAACTATATTCTATATAGTTCTATTAAAAACTAGCCTATATTTATAAATTATCTTTATCACTAAGTATCTTTCATTTTAATTAAATTATCTATATCTATCGCAGCTCTACATATAAGCACTTCTTATTTTTTATATAAGAACTTAAAGCTTAAAGACGATAGTTAACTAGTATTAATAAGATCTTCAAAAACTTTAATAACGATTAGAGTATCTATTCTACTTTCGCTACTTTATCGAATAATAATCTTATTAATCTCGAATTTAAAGTTAATAAAGATACTCTTAGCTCTATAAGCGATATTAAGCTATTCAGTCTTTGTACTAAAAAGCCTATTTTATTCGCTCCGAAGTTACTTTTAGAGTCTTTCTCTAACTCTACTATCTCGCCTAAAATAGTAATTAAATTATTATTATTATCGCCGCTATCGCCCTCTCTATTAATATTCTATATATTATCGTTTAGACTATTCTTTAGCGATGATAAATTCGAATAATTAGTTATAGCGCGTTACGGTTAATACCTCTAATTAATCTTAATTTAATAAAGATAATTTTCCTCTAATCTTTATCGCTATTCTAGAATCTAGCGTGAAATATATTAAATAGAGATAAGATATTAAGGGCTAGTTAATACTTAATAATCTTTTACTCTTTATTAAAATTACTAAGCTTAAAACTTATATAACTATTTTTTAATGTCTTAAGTATAATAATCGCTAGCTTATTGAGATTAATTACGATAATAAGAATTTTTAAATAATATTAAATACTATCGCTAAATATTATAAGTCTAAAAGCTTTAAATTCTATATAAAGCTAATTCGCTAACTATTTGATATTACTCTCACTTTTAAGAGAGATATTCGCTAATATAAAAAGAACTTTTATAAGATTATTATCGAAATCGCTAATCTATATAAGTCGCTTATTCTATTAAAGCCCTTTCTAATTTAGCTCTTTCTTATAAGACTCGAGAACTCTTTTAATATCTTTATAACAACTTATATTTAGATTTATGAGCTATATAACGATAAGGCTATTAAATTTAATAAGATTATCTATACCGCGATAAATAAAGAGACTTATTTACTATTATTTAAAGACGATAATATTGCTATATACGCTATCTATAACGATAGTAATAAGGGTAAAAGTAAGTAATCCGCTAGATACTATAAAGCTAGCGACTTAGAAATTAATCGCGAAACTTATTCTCTATATAAGGCCGCCGAATGTAAATTTAAGTATCCTCCGATTAAATATTAGATTAAGTTCTTTTATCTAAAGTTTGAAAAGTTTATATCGAATAAGAAAAAGAAAAAGAAGGCTTAAATCGTCGTGATTAACTTTAATAATATAAGGGAAAGCCCCAGCATTAAGCGTAAGCGTATCGAAGAGGTGCTTTTTAACGCTTCTACTTTAGGGGAGGATAAGTATCTTAATATTAACTATACCTTTCTAAAAAAACTAGATTCAATTATATATCATATAGATCTCAGCTTTAACGATTTTAATATTCTCGATATAATTAATAATAAGAAAGTTATTAACTTAATAGTTATTAATTTTAATTTAGAGTATAACTTAATAGTAGCTAACTTCGTCGATCTATACTCTTATATAATAATAGACTCTAATTACTCTCGCTATTTCTTTGTCGATTATTCGATATTTATTATCTATAAAAAGATTTACTCTTGCTCTATTCGCGGTATTAAGAGTAATTAAGTTTAATCTCTCGACTATAATATTATTAATTTAAACTACTCTATTTAAGATAAGTGTATAAATATTACTTTACTTAATATCTTATATATATCTAATATAGACGTTAATCTTCTTTTTATCGATAAACTCTTAAATATCGATATTATAGTCGATTTCTATAAGATTAGCTACGCTCTAATTAAAGACGATCTAAAGCTTATAAGCACTCGTAATTAAGATCTATTTTTTCTCGATCTTTAGAATAATTTAAATAGTGCTTTAACGATATATAGTATTTCTTTAAATCTAATTTATTAACTCTAATATATTTATATAGATTATTTAGATTAGTAGAATCTAAATAGACTCTTCGCTATAGCGATAGATATAGATTTTATTAAAGATATCGCGAATAAGTATACTTATAAGTGCTATATTATAGGGCGCTAAAAGGCTATTCTCTATACTAGTTCTACTACGCTCGATATATAATTAAGTAAATTCATTTATAGCGATCTTATAGGGTCTCTATTCTCTATAGATTTTAATAATTATAAATACTTTATAATATTTAAGAATAATTTTATCTTCTACTTTAAAGTCTACTGTATTCGCTATAAAAGTAAGATCTTTACTATATTCTTACGATTTAAGGTCTATCTTAAATTGTATAACTATAAAATCTCTTATATTCGCCTCGATAATAGGGGCGAGTATATATTTAAAGTCTTTCTTAATTATCTCGCTTTATCGAATATTAAGTAGAAATTTATTATATCTAATAATCTCTAGATAAATAATATGGTCGAGTGTTTTAGATAGACTTTACTATATAAGATACATTCTATTCTTTTAAGCTTTAATCTTAATAAATCTTTTTAGCCTAAAATCGTTATTATCGCTAATTATCTAACGATGCGATTATCTAATATTAGAATCATTATAATTTCTTTCGAGGCCTTCTATTAATGAAAGTCTATTTTTTTCTATTTACGTATAATTAATTTTATTGCTTACGCGATAAAACGAATCTAGAAGAAATTTATAGATTGAAGCGAAAAGTGTATATTACTAGAGTATAAAAGAGAGTATATCTTTTGACTATATAATCTTATTAAAAAGATAATTATTCACGCTAATAGCGCGTACTTTATAAAAAAATGATTCTTAATTATAGACTTAAAAGAAGAAATCGAGGTCTATAAGTTTTTGAATAAATGATAATATCTAATAGTATTAGTATTTGCTATAGAGAAGACACTAAATAGATAGCGTATTACTAATATTTCGAAAGACATTAAATCTAAAGAAGTATTAGAAGACGTTATATCTATAATTAAAATAGCTATTAAATCTTTAGCGACTTCGAGACCTTTAGTATCTATAAGATTAAGATTAAATTTCCCCTAGTTAATTAATAAGTTAGCGCCTTCGCGAAGACCTACGTAAGAGCCTCTAATACGATATATTTAATTAACTACGCGAAAGCCCTTAGCTCAAGCGCCTCTAATACGGGCTATTCGATCAAATACTATATCTATATTATTATCGATAATTCGACCTACGCTATCTATACGGGAAATTTCCTTAAATTTAAATTCACTATTTATTATTATTAAAGTTATATAAGCTATTCGCGAAGATTATAAATTAAGCGCTATTTAAAAGATACTATATAATTACTTAGATCTTATAATTTCGAATCTATAAGATCTATTCTCTAATCCTCTTTCGAGAGCCTTTACGATATTCGCTCTACTTACGAACTATACTAATAAGTTAAATATCTTTAAGTCTATTACTTATAAGTAGACTATATTTAATTAACTATTTCGAATAAATTAGAAACTTTCTATGAAGAATAAGTATAAATCTCTTATAAATAATAACACTTAATACCTTATTTAGGCGTCTTTCGAAGCTTATATTCTAAGAGATAGATAGATCTATATCTTAAAACGAGATCTTAATAAAGAAATCACTCGTTATAAGATATATTAAGTTATTTAAGAATTCGAATAGTAGAAGAGCTATAATTACTATAATACTTTCGCGTTGATAATAAAGCTTATAAGCTATAAGACGATCTTCGTATTTATAATCGCTTTAAATTAGAATCTAAAGTAAATAAATATTAAAATTATCTTTCTATACGATAATATAAAAAAAGAGATTTATATACGCTAACTCGATAACTTTAATAAAGATAATATTAAGGTCTATAAGCTAAATAAAATACTTTATAGTTTAAAGTAATCCCCTCGAGTTTAATATTAGCATTTCTCGAAGAATATAAAGAAACTAAGCTTTCTCTCTATCGAATCGAATAATAGCGTATTTATAGACCCTAAGAAGAATATTATTATAGCGCTCTATATCGACGATATCTTAATTACCGATCTAAGTAAAGTCGGAATTTAGCGAATTAAGAAGAAATTTAATATGAAGTTTTATATATCGAACTTAGAACTATATATCTATTATTTAAATATAATCGTTAAGAGAAATCGCTGTAGCGATATTCTTCGTCTGAGATAAGAGGTTTATATTACTCAATTCTTAAATTATTTTAATTATTAAAACCTTATCTCGATATTAATACCCCTCGAAATCAGCCGTAAACTAGCTTTCGTTAAAGAGAACTATATCGTCTTAAGAAAATTATAAGAGAACTATTAATCCGCGATAGAATCTCTTATATATACTATATTTAATATCTATCTCGATATCGTCTACGCGATATTATTAATAAGTCGCTATTTAGCTAACTTAACTTTAGCGTATTAAAATACGATTATTTAAATCTTTCGATACCTAAGAAGTATAGTACACTACGAACTCGTATATAAAGACTCTTTTTAAAAACTTATCGATTATATCGATTCTAATTAGATTAGCGATATAACTCGAAGATCTATATCTAACTATCTCTTTAATATAAGAAGCGACGCGATTAGTTAGTTATCTAAGCGTTAAATTATTATAGTATTATCTACTTATAAGATAGAGTATATCGATTAGATATAGACTATTAAAGAAGCGATCTAGCTAAAGAACCTACTTAATTAACTTCTTCGCCTCGATAATATAAATCTTAAAGCTATTATTATTTTCGATAATAATTAGAGCGTAATTACTCTCGCAAAGAATACTTAGTTCTATACTCGCATTAAGTATATTAATATTACCCACTATTTCGTGTGAGAAAAGATTAATAATAGCACTATAGATATATAATATATTCTTACTAATAAATAGATAGCTAATAAGCTTATTAAGGCCCTTTACTTAAATAAATTTATTACTTTTCAAGATACCCTTAGAGTAAAAGCTATATCTACTCACCCCCTCGATAGCTAATAATTTTACTACTATCTCAGTATAGTCTTAGTTTAATAATGCCTAGTAGAGAAGCTATTTTATTACACCTATACCTAGATTTAGGAAAGTCGTCTATTACTGACTATTTTAGAAAAGCTATTTTATTAATCCCCGCACTATAAGTAATTTACTTAAGTTATTTGTTAAGCCGCTATATTAAACTTAGTATTTAGCGAACTCGCTATTTTATATCGAAATAGCTATTTCTTTAACGCTATTGCTACTATCGCTATCAAACTTCTAGGGCTCTTTTAAAGAATCTATATCTATTCGTTATTAATGCCTCGAGTATTACACCTCGAATTTATCGTTGTTAGCCACTATTACTAAGGATTAATTACCTGAAACGGCCTAGGATTTCTTCTAATTATTTTATTTAGCCACTCTCACATATATTCTCCGGCCTCGAATTGGTCGATTTTTGGTGTGCACCAGATGACCTGAAAATAAAATTTCCAAAAAACCGCTTTTTAATAAAAAGTGGAATTTAGATCGAATTTTAATAGGGGACTAGTCTGATATAGTCGTTTTTAGATTTCAACTTTTCACTTTACCTACCCCGTTTTAAATATTATAAACTTTAAATCTTATATTTTTTAATTTCGTTTATATAGAGGAGGGTAGGGATATAAGAGATATAAAGGGTATATTTTTACGCTAGCTATTCGATACTAACTCACCTTAATTATCCAGCTTAAATTTCACCTTAATTACCCGACGCTAACTCACTTTAATAATCCGGCGAAAATCGACTAAGTTATTTTATCTTATCTACCCGATTTTGACATCGTTAGCATTAAACTTCGTATTTATTCGATTTCGCCTATAAGAGGATACGTGCGAAGAGAAGTATTGAAATTCGGATCACGTGACTCTTAGCGTCTTGGCGGTCACGTGACATAGTCACGTGACACGCCTTAGCGTGTCCGTATCTAGTCGCTCTTTCCTCCATAGTAACTCCATAGTTAAACAACTAAGTGTCTTACCTCATATTTCCACATATTATAGAAATTATATAATAAAATATTAGAGTTTAATTATTTATTATTAGTTTTAAATATAGCGAAGTATAAAAATAAGAATATATCGTCTTTTATCTTTAGCGTATTTTATTTAATATAAAAAAATTAATAATATTTTAATAGTTATAGTAATTATATAATGAAAAGATATAGATATATAATACTTTATTATAATATATAATAATTTTAATATTATATAATTAAATATAATACATTTTAATTTATTTAAAATTATCTTATATTAAAGGCGATATAAGAGTCTATATAATAAATTATTAATATAATATATTAATATATTAATAATTTAAATATAATCTCTCTTACTCGCGACTCTTACTCTTTTTATTAAAAATATATTTAATATATATTATTTAATTAGAATAATTATCTTAAAGTAGAAAATATTTGTATTATAAAGATTAATAAAAGAGATTCTTCGCGGTTATAACTACTATTATTTAATAAATATTAATATAATTAATATATTAAAAGTAGTTATAATTATAATAGATAATAAATAAATTATAAAATAATTAAAATAATTATTAAATAGAGTTTAGACTTATAATCTATTAAAATATAAGATAAAACACTTAGTTATATTAACTATAGAGTTCTATAAAAGAAAAGAGCGACTAGATACGAATATACTAAGGCGTATTATGTGACTATATCACGTGATCGCCAAGACGCCAAGAGTTACATAATTCGAATTTCAACAAAATCGTTATAGACTATTTATTTAATATTTTATATCTTTAAATTATTAAATAAATTAATTTCTATTAAATATATATATTAAATATTAATTAGATTAAATATAAAAACTATACTTATAAAAGGTATTTAATTAATTAATTTTATTATATATTAATATTAAATAATAAAATTTAAATCTATTTAAATATAATTTAAATTAATAATATTCTTTTTAATTTAATTTATTTAAGCTTAATCTCGCTAAAAAAAGAAAGATTAATAATTAAAATTTATTTAAAATAGAAATAAGTGTTATATAGATACGCTATAAAAGATTATATATAAATTATTAATTATTTCTTTAATATTAATTTTAGGGAAAAAAGTCTTAAAAAAAATAAGATAAGAAATATTTATTAAAGTAGTAACTATCTTAGCTATTACTCTAGCTAAAGTTATTAAAAGAGAATTTATTACTATTATATAAATCTTTATTAGAGAGATATCGCTATAAATATCTTTATAGATATATTTAAAGAGGATAGAGTTAAAATTATTTAAAATTCTAAGTAAAAATATACTTATAAAATCTATCTTAATAATCTTAACATTTTTAATATAAGTTTTAATAAAGTTTTAATAAAGTTTTAATAAAGTTTTTAATTAGATCTATAATTAATTAATAATCTTTTCTAAAATAATTTAGATAATATAAAATTCTTAAAATCTATTATAATTTTTTATATAAAAAGAAGTTAATTTTTCTATAGCTAATAATACTTAAATCTTAATGAATTTATTTTTAAATATATATATTTTAAATAATTTATAAATTTATAAATTTAAGTGAGATTTTATAGAGAAGATTATATAATATAAAGCTTAATAAGTAATTCGTAATTTTAAATAGCGCGAAGGCGTAAATTTTAATAAGATTTTCGTTTTTATAATTAAGTTTATAAATTATAAAGTAATTTTTATTTTAATAATAGCTTTTAATTAAAAATTAAAATAAATAAATATTAAAATCGCTTTTCTTTATAATAATATAGAGAAAATTATTTATATAATATAGTTTATAAATTTTAAAATTAATAATAAATATAAGATATATAAGTTAAAGAAGGCGTTATATAATTTAAAGTAATCTTTAAAAGTCTAATATAATATCTTTTTTATATATTTAAAGAAATTAAATTTTAAATTTATTATAATTAAATTTTTAATCTTTATTAATAATATTATAATTATTATAATTTATATAAATAATATTTTTTAAATTAATCTTAATAAAATAGAAATTTAGAGTATTAAAAATAAATTTAGTAATTACTTTAAAATAACTAATTAAAAATTATATATTTATTATTTAAATATAATTATTATTAGAGATTATATCAATTATATTATTTAACTTAATTAAATAAAATATATTAAAAGGTTTTTTATTAAATATAATATATAAAAATTTAAAGATATATTTATTTTTATAGATATCGAAAGATATTAGATATTTAAAGAGAATTTTTAAATCTTCGAAATTTTTTATATTGAGTATTAATTAATAATAGAGTTAATAATATATATAATATTTAATATAAAACTAAATATTATATTTATAGTTTTAATAATATTCTAATATAGTCTAAATTCTAATAAAACTTATTAAAAATCGATTAAATAAATCTTTCGCTATCTTAAATAAATCGTTAATTATTGACTTATTTTTAAAGAAAATTTAAAACTTCTAAATAATTATATTAATATCGACTAAGTTAATAATTAAAATACTTATTATTTTACTTTTAAATATATATTTAATATTAATAGCGAGATTATTAATTAGTTATTAAAGTAATAATTTATTACAATACTCTTAACTTATAAAGCTAAATATATTAATTAAATATAAATTATTAAAAAAGTAATTTAATTAAGTAATTTATTAAATTAAATCAATTTTAATAATAAATAAGTATAAATAATAATTATTTTTTATAATAATTAAGGCGTTATAATATTAGCTAAAAATCTCTAATTTTATATTTATATTAAATACATTAATATTTAATATTACTATATATAGAAATAAGTTATTATTAAAAATATCGCTTTAAATTATATTTTTATCGATTAATAAATAATCGATAATCTTATTAAAACTCTTTATAAAAATAAATTTAAGAGTTTTTATCAATTTATTAAGTTAGAATATCGCTTATAACTATAATTTAATAATCTTAATATAAAAAAATTCTCGCATTATAAATAATTAATATAAATCGCTTATCGAGCTATTATATTAAGCTTAATACTCTATAAATTTATTATTTTATATTAAAATAGCTATTTCTTTAACGCTATTATCGCTATTATTATTAAAACTTCTAAAACTCTTTTAAGAAATTTATATCTATTTATTATTAATATTTTAAATATTATATCTCTAAATTATCGCTATTATAACTATTATTATTAGAAACTAATTATTTAGAATAGCTCTTATAAGAGTTTTATAATCGATAATATATAGCTAAAAGAATTTCTTCTAATTATTTTAATCACTCTTATAAATATTCTTCGATCTCGAATTAATGAATTTTTAATATATATTAAATAATCTAGAAATAAAATTTTCGAAAAATCGCTTTTTAATAAAAAGTGAAATTCAAGTCATATTTAGATAAAGGCTATAGTTTAATATAATTATTTTTAAATTTCGACTTTTCACCTTATCTACTCTATTTTAAATATCGCGAACTTTAATTTTTAAATTTTTAAATTTTATTTATATAGAGAGGTGGGGGTAAGAAGAGATATATTTTTACGTTAATTATTCGACACTAATTTATCTTAGCTACTCGATATTAATTTACTCTTATTATTCGACGCTAATTTACTTTAACTATTCGACTTAGATTTTACTTTAATTATTTAACGTTAATCTTACTTTAATAACTCGATAAAAATCGATTAAATTATTTTATCTTATCTACTCGATTTTAATATCATTAATATTAAACTTTATATTTACTAGATTTCGCTTATAAAAAAATATATATAAAGGAGAGTATTAAAATTCGAATTATATAGTTTTTAGCGTCTTAATAATTATATAATATAATTATATAATACGCCTTAGTATATTTATATCTAGTCGCTCTTTTCTTTCATAGAACTCTATAGTTAATAACTTAATATAACTAAGTATTCTACCTTTATATTTTAATAGAGCTATTAAGATTTTTATTTATATTATAAAATAATAGAATAGAAACTAGATTTAATTCTTTAGAATTTAAATTATTAATATTATAGCTATTAAATTAAACTATTAATAAATTTTTATTTTATAAAATAATTAAAGATTTTAATAATCTAATTATATAGCTAATAGAGCTATTAAAATCTTCTTTAATTAATATTATTTTATTAAATTCGCTTTTATTAAGCTCTTTCTTATTAATTATATAAGAATTATTAAACTTAATTTTATTAAGAACCTTTATATTAATAAGTTTATCTAATAAATATTCTTTTTCTATATTTAAGATCTTTATAGAGATTATAATTAGTATATATAATAGAATAAGATAGAGCTAAGTTAAAAAATCTTAAATTTATATATATAGCTAATTATTAATTTAGAGTTATTACGCCTTTTAATTAGATATCGCGAGTAAATAAATTAGCGTTCGTAATTATTAAAATCTCTAATTCTACTTTTAATCATTTAATAATTTTATTATTTTCTATTTAGATTTTAAGTTTTTCTATACCAGTTATAGAAGGTAATTTACGCCTTTCAATAACGAAAAAATTGCGAAATTTGATCTTATAATTATTTATAAATAAGGAGTTTAAGTATCTCTTATTAAAGTTCGCTCGATAGCTCTAATTAAAAAAAAAAGTGTATATTATTTATCTTCTAAATAACTTTTTTATTTTCTATTGAAAATTTCCAATTTTTTTTTTATATTATAGAGCGTAAGCTTCGTATTCTAATAATTTAAAAGTTATAGAATTTAGTTTTATTATTATTTAAAAATAAAGAATTTAAATATCGCTTATTAAAGTTCGCTTATCAAATTTACTCGATAGCTCTAATTAAAAAAATAGATTATAAATTTAACTTATAGATCTAAACTCGTCTATAATAATACTATAGCTTTTAATTAATCTTTTAATTATTAATAATTTTAATAAGATATTAATAATATTATTTAAAGAGCTATAATCTAAGTATTATAAAATCTATAAATACTCTCTAGCTTTATAAACTATATAAAATAATTAAAGTTATAAGATTTTTTTTAGAAAGCTATTTATCTTATTAAATACTTTTAATTAATATAATCTATCGAATCTTAGCTACTTTAATCTCTATCTCGATATATTCTATAACGAAAATAAGATTATTATAATCGATAAAGATATCTACTTTCGTAATATAATTATTTTTATAATACGATTATAAGATATAGCTATTATAAAAGATTTCTTTATAATTAAAGCTAATTTGAATATAATATTAAAAGTTATAGCGTTATTATAATATATTATTAAGTTATTAAATTTTAAAAAACTTAGCTTATAAGTAGATAATAATATTAAAAAATAATATAAGATATTATTAAGATAACGAGTAAAGGCCTATAAATTAAATTCATAACCAATTTAATAAGCGATCTTTGATAAGCGATATTTGAACTCCTTATCTTTGAATATTTATTAGACTAAATTTAATAATTCTTTTTTTATCTGAAAGCCCATATTACGTTCTATAATTTAAAAGAAAAATTTTAAAATTTTAAAAGAAAATAAAAAAGTTATTCTAAAATTAAATAATATATATCTATTTTTTAATTAGGGCTGTCGAGCGAACTTTAATAAGCGATATTTGATAAGCGATATTTGAATTCCTGGCGGTTTAATAATTATAAGACTAAATTTAAAAATTCTTTTTTTATCTGAAAGCGCAAGTTACGTTCTATAATTTAAAAAAAAAACTAAAAATTTTAATAGAAAATAAAAAAGTTATTGTATGTGTAAATAACGTATATCTATTTTTTTAATAAGGGGCCTCGGGAGAGCTAGCGGGCTGATTTAGCCGATCTAATCAAAGAGCGTAGCGAACCTAAATTTATAACTAACTGCACATACAAATTCAAGGTTTTTTAGATCAACCCTATCTTATTCTTTTATATCTATTAATTTAAAGAATCGATTAAGATAGTACTTACTTATTTTATTATTAAAAAAGTATATTCTAGTAAATATATATAATAAAAGAGAGTCCTCGAGCTATATATATATAGTTATTTATTATACTAAGTTTATAAATATAGATAATATTAAAAATTAATTAATATTTATCTATTAAGATATTATAATAGACTTATATATTTTTATAAACTTATTATCTACCACGATATTAATTTCTTTATTTATTTAAATATTTAGATTTAAAAAAGATATATAACGAGTAAAGGCCTATGAATTAAATTTATAATAGTTTTTTTGATTAGGGCTATCGAGTAAATTTGATAAGCGATCTTTGATGAGCGATCTTTGATAAGCGATATTTGAGTATCTTACTTTTTAATAATTATAAGACTAAATTTAGAAATTCTTTTTCTATCTAAAAGCCCATATTTTTCTCTACAATTTAAAAAAGAAATCTTAAAATTTTAATAGAAAACAAAAAAGTTATTCTATATGTTAATAACGTACATCTATTCTTTTAATAGTTGCGGACGCTAATTTATTTACCCGCGATAAGTTGTTGATTTGAAAGTTTTTTTTTTTATTCGGCTGTTTAGCTGAGATAGCCGCCTTAACGAAGGTGCCCCACCTAGAAATCTACAGAAACTCGAACCCGTAAACCACTCTCGCCCGAGTATATACAGAGTATCACGCGAAGACCTTTATAAAGAAAGGCTATATCGAGTAACTCCACCAAATCAACGCTAAATTAAATAAATCAGAGATAAAAAGAGTAAATAAAATAAAGAAACTATCTAAATAATAGGTTTAGGCTCGTCAACTCATTTCAATCGCTGGTATTACTAATACCCATATCCTAATCCTCTATAATATCATTCGGCTTCTCAATTACCTCGCGATAAGTTAGTCGATCTAATTAAAGAGCGTAGTAATTCTAAATTTATAATTGGCTATATATATAAATTCAAGGTTTTTAAGCTTAGCTCTATCTTATTCTTTTATATATACTAATTTAAACTATCTAGATTATTTTATTAAAGATTTTAATAAAATTAATTATTATTATAATAACGTAATAATTAAATATCTTTATAAGATCTTTAATAAGATTAATTAAATATTAATTATTAAGATTAATAGAATTATAAGAATTAATTATTTAACTTTTTTTAGTCTTAATTTTATTCGCGATAATCTTTTAACTATTAAAATTAATCTTATAATAAAAAATAATACGCTTATAATAATTAATAATATAATTATTAACTAAATCTATAATACGCTTTATAAGATAATTATTAGCTTATTATATTATTATATCTTTAAATTCTTAATTCTCTAAGTACGTTAAATTTAGTGGCCGGAAAGGTATGGGATTTTTTGGACTTAGAATTTTTCAACTTTTACTTCTTTTCTTTGAAAATTTATATCTTTATAATCTATTTATAGAATCTTATAATTCTTAAAACCTTATAACGAGGTTAGTCTGTTCTATACGGGACAATTTTAAAATACGGTAATTTATGTATAAAATACCGAGTGGGATCAGAAATATCTCATACCTTTTGGGATGGTATCTCGAAAATTGCCCAAATCCCATATCAAATATCATACCTTTCCGGCCAGTAGTTAAATTCGATATTCTTAAATTAATTTAAATAATTAAACTCTTTTCAAGATACGAGATTTTTAAAATAAGATAATTATAATAATCTAAGTAATAGAAGTAAGTAATTATAATAGCTATAAGATATTTATTATAGCTAAATCGTTACTTATTAAGCTAATTATAATAATTAAATAATTTACAATTAAGCTAATCATATTAATAAGAACGAGTAAAGGCCTATGAATTAAATTCATAATCATTTTTTTAATCAGGGCTATCGAGTAAATTTGGTGAGCGATCTTTAGTAAGCGATCTTTGGTGAGCGATATTTGAGTGCCTTGCTTTTTAATAATTATAAGACCGAATTTTAGAATTCTTAAAGCGTTAAAAAGCATAAGTTGCGGGCCATAATTTAAAAGAAGAATATAAATATTTCAATAGAAAATAGTAGAGTTATTAAAGGGTTAAAAGTGGGTTAAGAGATTTTAATAGTTGCGGACGCTAATTTATTTACCCGCGATGACTCAGCCGATCTAATCAAAGAGCGTAGCGAACCCGAATTTATAATTGGCTATATATACAAATTCGAGATTTTATAGCTTAGTCCTATCTTATTCTTTTATATATAATAATTAATCTAATATTTTTTAAGAGTATAATAAAGTATAAGAAGCTTATTAAGATAAATTATTTAAGAAAAGTATTAGAATCGATATAGATATAATATTAATATAGATATATTAAATAAGATAATTAGATATGGAATAACTATATAGATAGAAGATATTGAATAATAGTAGATATCTCTTTTAAGATACGCTAGAATCTAATAGATAATAAAGCTAGATAATATATTAAGAAAGATATAAAATACGCTTATAATACTACTTCTCTTCTCTTATAGAATTATATCTTTATAATTAATAAGTAAAAGAGTAATAGAAATAGTATATATATATACTTACTCGAAAAATAATAAAATAATAAAGAAATTCTAATATTTAAGATCTTTAATATTATAATATTTTTTAGCGATAATGTAAATAGCGAGAGCTTATATTTTAATCTTTACGTTAATATTATTATTAATTAAAGATATAGCGAGTATAAAGATTTTAATTTAAAAGAAATTAATAAAGTAATAGACGAGTAATAATTATATATATTTTAATAAATAATAGTAATTCTCGAGTTAATATTTAAGTATAAAGAATATTAATAAAATAATTTAATCTAACTAATCGAGAGATCTTAAATCGAATTAAGTCGTAGACGTTAAACTTTAATTTAATATTAAATTATATTAATATATATCTCTTTATAATAATTTATTTAATTAATATTAATTATAATTAGTGATAATAATAGTAAGATTCGCGTATAATCTAATATAGCTTTAAAATACGTTAAGAGTTATAATAATATGAGAAGTCGACTTAATAAATTTAATATAAGACTATTATAGAGTAATATAGATCTAAAAATTCAATTTACGAATATAAAAAATTAAAGTTATTATAAATTATCGAATAGTTTTAATTTATTTAAAAATACGATATTCTAGATATTATCGAGTTAAAAATATTATTACTATTAAAAGTCTTAAGAAATCTTCTTATAAGTTAAAAATTATATTAGATCTATTATTTATTAGTAATAATATCTATATAATAAAGAAGAAAGAAAGATAAATAGATTTTCTTTTATAAACAGCGATTAATAACGCTAATAGACTATTTATAGAAATTATTTATAAAAATTATTAATTATATCTTATTAATTTTCAAATTTACTATTATTCGAGTTATATTATTTTAAGATTATTATTAAAACTCTTTTATTTTACTCTATATTTAAAATAGCTATTAATAAATTTAAAGATAAGAATCTTCTTTATTATCTATTCGATCTAGTTCTCGATAGTAATATACTTTAATAGAGAATTAATCTATTTAAATAAAGAGTTTATTAATATAAGATTTAAGAGATTAAGATAAAAGATATTATAGATTTTTATTAGTATTAGTATATATAAAAGAATAAGATAGAGCTAAGCTAGAAAATCTTAAATTTATATATATAGTCAATTATAAATTTAATAGATCTATATTTTTTAATTAGATATTATAAGTAGGTAGATAAATTAATATCTATAATTATTAAAATCTTTTACTCTACTTTTAACCCTTCAATAACTTTATTATTTTCTATTAAACCTTTTAGATTTTTTTTTAAATTATAACCCGCGATTTAAGCTTTGTAATAATAAGAAAACTATAAAATTTAATTTTATAGATATCTAGAGGTAAGGAATTTAAATATTTTATCTATTAAAAGTTTACTTATTAAATTTACTCGATAGTCGATAGCCCGTAGCTCTAATTAAAAAATAAGTATATATTATTTAATTTTAAAATAACTTTTTTATTCTCTATTAAAATTTTTATTTTAATTTTTTTAAATTATAGAATATAATATATGCTTTTAGATAAAAAAAGAATATTTAATTTTAATTTTATAAATATTTTGAATTAATAGATTTAAATAGCACTTATTAATATTTATATATTTTATTAAAAATAGTCTTTAATATAAGTTTAGATAGTCGAGTAATAATAATTTTAATAAAATTCGAAAGTATTTCGCTTCGTCCTCGGTTCGAATCTATAAATCTCCCTCTCTAAAAAATCGTAAAATTATACAATTATAAAAATCGTGAAACTAGTAAAAATTCTATAAATTATAAAAATAAAAATAATTATTATTAATATTAAAAATCTAGAAGAGATATTAAAATTTAATTTCTTATTAACTAAATCTAAATTAATTTAAAGTTAATTAACTTTTATAAATTTATTATTAATATAACTTCTCTTTTTTCTATTAAATTTCTTAAATTTTCTTTTTTAATTATATAATGTAGTTTAAGCTTTTAAATAAAAAAAGAATTATTAAATTTAATTTTATAAGTATTTAAAGATAAGGAATTTTAATATCGCTTATTAAGAACTTATTTACTCTATTTGAAATACTCGTTAATATAAACTTAAATAATCAAATAGTAATAATTTTAATAAAATTCGAATCGATTTAAATCTATTAATCTCTCTCGTTAAAAAATTCAAAAATTCAAAAATTCTAATAATTCTAATATTATAAAAATTATAAAAATAATAATAAATTTATAAATTACGAGTAAAGGCCTATGAATTAAATTCATAATCATTTTTTTGATCAGAGCGATATTTGAATTCCTTGCGCTTTAATAATTATAAGACTAAATTTAAAATTTCTTTTTTCATCTAAAAGCACACATTTCGTTCTATAATTTAAAAAAAAAATATCAAAATTTTAATAGAAAACAAAAAAGTTATTCTATGTGTCAATAATGTACACCTATTTTTTTGATGAGGGAGGCGCGGGAGGGCGAGATTTTGATGGTTGCGGACGCTAATTTATTTACCCGCGATGACTTAGCCGGTCTAACCAAAGAGCGTAGCGAACCCGAATTGATGATTGGCTGCACATACAAATTCAAGGTTTTCAAGCTCAGCCCTACCTTATTCTTTTATATATACTGATAAAAATTATAATTATTATTATTATTCTAAAAATATTATAATAGATATTAAAATTATCTTCTTATTAATTAAATTTAAATTAATTTAAAATTAATTAGTTATTTAGAAACTTATTATTAATATAACTTCTCTTTTTTTTATTAAAATATTATTATTATTTTAGTTAATTATAGAACTTATTTAATTATTTTTAAGCGTTTAAAATTTAAAAAATTCAATTTTATAGTTCTAAGTAAATCTTAAATTAAAATATTTTCACTCTTTAAGAGTTAAATTCAATCTCGAAATTAGATTTAAAAATTAATTACTTTTTATAAATTTAATTTATGAATTTAAACTTATATATAAAAGAATAAGGTAGAGCTAAGTTAGAAAATCTTAAATTTATATATAGAGTTAATTATAAATTCGATAGATCTACGCTTTTTAGTTAGATACCGCGGGTAAATAAATTAATATTCGTAACTATTAAGATATTCTTTCGCTACTTTTAATTGTTTAATAACTTTATAATTTTCTATTAAATTTTATTGGGGTTTTTTTTTAATTATAGCTCGCAGCTTACGCTTTTTATAAATAAATAAATCTCAAAATTTAATCTTAAAATTTTTCGAAAGTATAGAATTCAAATATCGCTCACCGAAGATCGCTTATTAAAGATCGCTTATTAAATTTACTCGATAGCCCTAATTAAAAAATAATAGTTATAAATTTAATTTATAGACCTTTACTCGTACTTATTAAAAGGTTTAAGCGATATAAAACTCTTATAAGATCTATTATTTTAAATAGATTATATCTCTTATTATTTAATTTTTAAGATAATTAATTTAATATAATATTCTTATTATTAAAGAAAATTATATTATATACTTTAGAAGTAATCTTTTAATATTATTTATTAATCTAGATTATTATAGTTTTTTAAACGCGATTTATATTATTTCGAATATAATTAAAACTCTACTATATATACTCGATAATATTCTTTATTTAAATAATATTAAGATATTTATAAGTAATATTATAGTTAATAATATCTAAATTAAAACTTATTTAAAAGTAAGAGTCTTTATCTATAAAGAATAATAGAATACTTATAATTATAAAAGTAATATTATTATTAATAAACTCGATAATAAATAATTATCTAGATTAATCGTTTTATATATAGTTATAATAAATTTAAAAATACTATTTTATATTCTAATTAGCTCGTTTAACCTATTAATTAATTTTAAATAAAAGACTATTAATAATATAATCTTAATTTTAAATTATATATAAAAAGCTTTTTATAATATAAATATAAATTAAGAGCTTTTATTTAAAACTATTAGTATATATAATAGAATAAGATAGGGCTAAGCTAAAAAACCTTGAATTTATATATATAGTCAATTATAAATTCGGGTTCACTACGCTTTTTGATTAGACATCGCGAGTAAATAAATTAGCGTCCGCAATTATCAAAATCTCTTCTCTTACTTTTAACCATTTAATAACTTTACTATCTTCTATTAAAATTTAATAATTTTTTTTTCAAGTTATAGATCGAAATTTGCGTTTTTTTAATATATAAGAATTATAAAGTTTGATCTTATAATTCTTCGAAGATAAGGAATTCAAATATCGCTTATTAAAGATCGCTTATTAAAGATCGCTCACCAAAGATCGCTCACCAAAGATCGCTTATCAAATTTACTCGACAGCCCTAATTAAAAAAAATAGGTTATGAATTTAATTCATAGGCCTACTCGTTAATACTAATAAATTATATAAGCGAAAAATCTTTTTAAATAGTATATTAATTATTTTTTTAATTATAGTTTTTTTTATCTATATTAGAATATGTAACGTAATATTATTTCTTAATAAATTAATCTATCGCTATTTAGATAGCGTTATATCTATTAAATATAAATAAATCTATTATAAAGTCTATCGAGATATTTATATTCTACTATTAATTTTAAGAAATTAATAGAAATTTATAGAATTTATATTTTTAATTATAAGAGACTTTAAATCTATAGTAAATATAGTAATTTTAGATATAGATAATAACTATAGTTCTTATATCTTATTAATAGTATTTCTACTTAAATAGCTTATAGATATAAATTATATTAAGATATTTATATAAGAATTAATTATATATTTCGCGAATAATATCGATATATAGATCTTTTAATATCTATAAGCGATTTTTATAATAGAGTATTCTATTCTCTATAAAGCATTTATTAAGTATAACTTCGCGAAGTTTATTCTTATCTTTCGTAATTACTTTATAAATTTCGTTATAAAACTTATTAATTTTATTTTTTTAAGCTATTCCATAGAAGATAAAGTTATTAATAATATATATTCTAATATTTTTATTATTAAACTCTAAATAATTAGATAAAAATTATTTAATATTATTACTTTAAACGTTTATTCTTAAAACTATTTAATTTAAAATCGAATATATATATAAATATATTAATCTTAATATTTTAAAATTCTAGACGATAGATAATCTTAATATTAAATTCGAATAGTATATTTAAATAGATCTTTTCGATTAGTAGATTAATATTAATTAAAGAAAACTTTAATAGCTCTATTAGCTATATAGTAAAATTATTAAAATCTTTAATTATTTTATAAAAGAAAGATTTATTAATAGTTTAATTTAGTAATTATAATATTCATAATTTAAGTTCTAGAGAATTAAATTTAATTTTTACTTTATTAGTATATATAAAATAATAAGATAGAGCTAAGCTATAAAATCTTAAATTTATATATATAATTAATTATAAATTTATTAGATCTATACTCTTTAATTAGATCGACTAAATTACCGCGAGTAAATAAATTAATATTTATAATTATTAAAAAATCTTTTATCTTACTTTTAATCTCTTAATAACTTTACTATTTTCTATTTAAATTTTTAGATTTTTTTTTTAAATTATAGCTTATAACTTACAATTTTTAATATTAAAAAAATAAAATAATTTAGTTTTATAATTTTTCAAAGATATAAAATTTGAATATCGCTTATTAAAGTTCGCTCGGTAGTCTTAATTAAAAATATATATATATTATTTAATTTTAAAATAACATTTTTATTTTCTATTAAAAATTTTAATTCTTTTTTCAATTATAGAATATAATATAGGCTTTTAAAAAAGATTAGTCTTATAAATATTCAAAGATAAAGAATTTAAATATCGCTTTTTAAAGTTCGCTCGATAGCTTTAATTAAAATATATATATATATTATTTAATTTTAGAATACTATTTAATTTTCTATTAGAAAAATTTAATTCTTTTTTTAAATTATAGAATATAATATAGGCTTTTAGAAAAAAGAGAATTATAAGATTTAATCTTATAAATATTTTAAGATAAAGAATTTGAACATTACTTATTAAAAACTTATCTACCTTACGGGAGCTACTATATATGAGAATTTACTATTAATAGAAAATAGATAAGTTATTAGCGATAATAATACGATTTATATAATAAGGACTACACACCGGATATATTCAGATTTTACGTTCTATATAACGTATATCGAATAGAGTTATATAAAACTTTCTATCTATAGAGGATTCAGTCAAATTTATTATTAATGGATAGTTAATAGACAGTTAATGAAATACGAAAGAGATATCGATTTATTATTATTTCAATACTACGCTATAAAGTAATACATTAATATATTACTAGTAGAGAATTAATGAGTAGCGGTAATATATAAAAAAATTCGAAAATTTCTTTAAGTCCCACAGCCCTATAGAGCTATATATCTTACTTATATATTAAATTTCGAGAAAAATCGAAAAATCGAAAAATAAATCACGTGACGTTGATGAATCGGCTATTATAAGCGAAGCGAGATACCCGAACTAGTTTAAACCTTAATATATAATAAGGGAATCACTAAATAATCATCTATTTATTTCGAATATCGGATAATTTACTATTATAGAAAATTTAATATCAATGAAAAGTTAATTGAAAGTTAATTGAAAGTTATAAGAGATATCGAGTTAATAATATAGTCACGTGACATACCCTAATCGTATATTTCCTCTAAGGTACTTTATTAAGAATATCTTTTAATATAAACTCAGATAATTAAATAATAATAAATTTAATAAATTTCGAAACTATCTCGCTTCGTTCTCGATTCGAATTCGTAAATCTCTCTCACTAAACAATCTAAAAATTATAAAAATTATAAAATTCGTATAATCGTAAAATTCGTAAATTCGTAAATTCGTAAAATTTATAAAATTAATAAAAATTAAAAAATTGTAAAAATTAAAATAAAAGAAAATTATAAGTATAAACTATAATAGATATTAAAATTAACTTCTTATTAATTTAATTTAAATTAATTTAAAGTTAATTAACTCTTTATAAACTTATTATTAATATAACTTCTTTTATTTCTATTAAAATTCTTTAATTCTTTTTTTAAAATAATAGAATATAATTTATACTTTTAAATAATCTAAGAATTATGAAATTCGATCTTATATTTCTAAGTAAATCTTAAATTAAAATATTTTCACTCTTCGAGAGTCGAATTTAATCTCGAAATTAGATTTAAAAATTATTTACTTTTTATAAAATTAATTTATAGACCTTTACTTGTTATTTTATAATATAAATAAAAGTTTTAATAGCTTTAGAGACTTAAGAGTATAAATAATAAAATAATAAAATATAAATATTATTAAAGACTTTAATAGATTAAAATAGAAATATATTATATTAATGAAGTCGTTAATTTAAATAACTAATATAATTATTTTTTAATTAATATAAATATAAATAATATCGATATTAAAAAGATATTTTATTAGATTAAAATTACTTATTAGATTAATAAGATAATAAAGACTTTAATTAATAAATAAAAGAGCGTTAATAAAAGATTTTAATAGTAGAATAATTATAAAGAATTAAGTAAATAAAGGATTATTAGATAAATAAATAATAATAGAGAAACTTTTAAATTATTCGATAGTTAATTAATATTAAATAATAATATTACTATTATATTATAAGAGTAATATAAAAATATAAATATAATAAGTAGTATATAGTAAAGATAATTCTTCTTTCATTTAAAAGTTACTACTTATAATATAAGCTAAGAATTTTACTAAGATACTTTCTTAATAAGTATAAAATATAGCTAAAAGTATATATTTAGATAATCGCGATAGCTTACTATAATAAATTTATAGCTAAAATAAATAACTTTAATTTTTTTAATTAACTATTACTTAGTTAATAATAGATTAACATATATTAATTAAAACTTTTAACTAGATATATTATAGAATATATTTTATATTTTATACTCTTTAAAATATAGATTTTAATATCTTAATATAAATTAGATTATATTTTAATAAGAAGTAGACAATTTAATATTACGCCGGATTTATCGGATTTTAAAAAACTGCATATCCTAGTAAACTGTATTTCCTAGTGATAACAGATAAGTGTCCGAATATCAAAGAATCCTGAGTCGTGGAGAAAATAAAAAACCACTACACCATGATATTAGCGCCAATAGGAATCGAACTTATTACGAATTAAATATCCTCTAACCTCGATCGCAACTATAGGTGCGTACCCCCGGACGACAAGGACAACACTTCTACTACTGCATTTAAGCCAGACTAGATACAACTAGAATTTAACTCTACGACCTTCGGGGAAGATACAACGGCAATACTGTAGTATTGGCGCTGCCAGAAAACAGAAAACCACTACACCATTGTACCAGCGCCAATAGAAATCGAACCTATTACGAATTGGATACCCTATTACCTGGAGGGAGAGTACTCCGTAACGGCAACGAGAACGCACCTCGTCATTCTCATCCCTTGCATGTCGGAGTGTGGAATACAGAAATGTGTTTGAATTGTATCAGGGTCCGTTCAGCCTGCTGATGTCTCCATACATGCTTCAGCCCGAGTGATACAGATACCTATCCTCCCGTCTCTATCCTTCTGCTCTCTTTAAGTATGGCTCAGGACATTCACCGGTTGCTGCTTCAGACCGGCCAGCAATTGTACAATGGCCAACAACAAAAAGCATCTTTTTGCCACGGCATCTGGGTATGAAACTCTGAGACCCTGCCAGGAGTATCTATTCACACCTTTGACAGGACTCTCGAAAGGCTCGTTTTCATCCGTGTTTTTTTCCAATTCTATCTTCTCTTCCCGCTGTCATGGCAGTCTGCATTGTCGTTGGTCGCGGCCTTCAGCCTATTCTTCTAAATCGGCCCACATGGGCTACTGCTTTCGTAAAAGAAATCAGCCAGCCAGGGGGCATGATTAGCCCAGACCTAAAAAGGCACTCGGCACGTGGCGCGACCACCTTGCTTGTAATTTTCCTTGTTGGACTCGTGTTACACCTTCTGACAGTGTTTTACCCTCATCCCAATTCCATGGCGGTGGCTCCAGCGATATCTTGGGTAATCTACCTTCCGAAGATCAAGAATATTTTTGACACAAACATCAGGCCCTACTCGTCATTCTGGTTGCGATAGATCGGCCAAAAACTACTCCTTTTGGGGTACTCGCAATCGTGCTCGGCCTTGTGGCAACAGAGCTGACTTTATTTGTTGACGCTCGCTCTGTACTGCATGCTCAGGATATACCCGCAAGTCTTGAGTTACTTACTGGGCTCTCGGCCGTGATTGTCATTCTTTGCATGCCGTTACGACACCCAAATCTTTCAAAGGATCAAATTAGCCCACCATTCGGCCATCCGACGAGTGAACTTCGCAGTCCTGAGGACAACCTGACTCTATGGCAATTCATGACAGTCTCTTGGATGACGCCTCTCATCTCATTAGGCTCAGCCAGGCAGTTGAATGACGAAGACGTTTGGAGTCTTGCCTTTGAATTCCAACATAGTGTTCTGCATGACAGCTTCCGGGAGCTGAAAGGCTCCGTGGTGAGACGGCTTATCGTGGCTAATGGACTTGATCTGGTGATCATCTCTTCTCTAGCAGTGTTAGAGTCGCTGGCAAGTATGGAGGGCATTCATTACCCAACCCCGTGACGTCGGTGACTAACCTCTAGCTTAGACCTTTGCGCGCCTGTGCTGTTACAGCAGCTTCTTCGATCTATGGAAAGCTCTGGTACCCGTCATAGTGCTGCCATTACCTATGCGGTACTTTCACTGCTTGTCCGACTTATTGCAAGCCAGTCCTCTGTGTTCAACCTCTGGTTCAGTAGACGCTGCTATGAAAGGTCAAGGGGCGAGATGATCACGATGCTGTACGAGAAAACGTTATCCAGGAAGGTTATCGGTAGTCTCACGCAGCCGCGAGAAGTAGGAAGTCCCAACGGGACGAATGACGGCGGCCCCCCAATGGAGACAAAGCGACCCATATCTCAATTGGAGTCTATTTGGGAAGGTCTGTATAGGCCAATAAAAAGGTTGTTCAGTACAAAACATGAGCGTCCAAATGAGTCAAGAAAGCCGGCGTCAATGGGGAAGATTCTAAACATGATGCGGTATGCTTCTCTTGCAGTCCTCCTTTTCGCATCGCAACTAACATTGCGTTCAGCAACGACGTCTACGAAGTAGCTCAGAGGTACTGCCTGCGGTTCCGTTCTTAATTTACCTTGCAATTGACGTATATATATCCAGATTCTGGGAGTTCCAATCCCTTGTTACTAAACCCCTCGGTTTGGTGCTGTCCATTGTGTTGATATGGAGGCTGATCGGATGGCCATGCCTTTTTGGTGTATTGACCATCGTCCTAGCCCAAGCCATTAACATACTGATCACCAGAATCTTACTGCAACGGGAGAGAACAAGGAGAACAGCTACGGATAGTAAACTTCAGAAAGTCACCGAGTATGTTAGCGCGATTCGTCACCTACGATGGTATGGGTGGCAAGATATTTGGCAAGACCAGATCATGCAAGCAAGGCAGCAGGAATTAAACCTCCGTGTCATCACTAGTCTCTGGGGAGTCCTGATCAGTTTTACGAATAATCTAGGGAGTGGCATGTTCCCTGTTGCTGCTTTCTACGCCTATACAGTCCTGGCCGGCCAACCACTGCGTATAGACATCGCTTTTCCCGCTTTGCAATTGTTCGGTATGCTGGAAGGCAGCCTCCGCGAGATCCCAGGACTAATAACAGTCCTTTTGAACGCCAGAATTGCGGTCGGCCGTATAGAAGATTTCATGGAAGAGCCCAACAAAGACCACCCAATTACGCAAGAAGCCAAGCCGGAGCCCAAGTTGGAAAGTGCTTCATTTGCTTGGCCCGGCACCGGTCGTCCTGTGCTCCATGACATAAGCATTGCGTTCCCTGTTGGTCTGACCGTTATCACTGGTAAGGTCGGTGCAGGTAAAACAGCCTTACTACAGGCATTGATGGGCGAGCTCGACAATTTAGCTGGCTCGGTCGTCCAGTCCAAAGGGACAATAGGATACTGCGCCCAAACACCTTGGCTCCAGAGCATGAATATTAGAGAGAATATACTCTTTTCCTCTTTGCAAGAGGAAGTTCGCTACAAGCAAGTTCTGGAAGCTTGCGCGTTGAATCCAGATCTTGCGTCCTTCAAGGATGGTGACCGTTCAAACATTGGAGAAAACGGCATTGGACTATCTGGGGGGCAAAAAGCTCGAGTAGCGTTGGCAAGGGCGGTGTATAGTCGGGCAAATTTACTCCTGCTCGATGATCCGTTCTCGGCTCTAGACTATTTTACAGCTCAAATGGTTGTGCGAAAATGCTTTGGGGGCCCGTTGCTGGAAGGCAGGACCGTCATTCTGGTCACGCATCGCACAGAGTTATGTCATGGGATAGCACGGCAGCTCGTTGAGATGTCGGAAGGCAGAGCACATGTTCTCGACGAGATCGACTTTACGGGCCCAAGCATGCTGAGCAGAATTGGATCTTCTGAGTCGGCCAACAGCAGGGAAGGAAAATATAATACGGCGCAAGAAGCTGGTATGGTGCCTAATAAATTCATCGAGGAAGAACACAGGGCTCATGGAGGGGTCAAAGCCGCTGTCTATTGGGAATACCTCAAAGCGGGCAAAATCAAGTGGTGGGCTGTCTTGATCTCCATCCTAGCGCTTTATCGCCTCGTCACTGTTGGAGAAACTTGGTTCCTCAAAATGTGGGGTGAGGCCTTCGAGAGGAGTGGAAGTGAAAGCCGAGCCAGGTCCAGCCCCTTTCCAACACAGCCCTCACCGGAGACTAATGTAAGACCTTGGCTCATTGGATTCTTCATGATCGCTGCCATTCGATCGTGCTTGTTTCTGATCTCTCAGAGCTTCATGCTGGTCATCATCTATTCGGCTGGACGTCAGATGTTTAGAGAAATTATGCAGAGAGTCTCCAATGCAACGTTTCGATTCTACGACGTCACTCCTGTGGGCCGCTTGATGAATCGCCTTACCTCAGATGTTGGAACCGTCGAGTGAGTATTCATGTATCTGATTCCTGCCTACATGCTTCCCCCTAATTGCTTCTCCGATGTAAGTCGCAAGACGTACAAAGGTCCCCTCGGTCATTCTTCCCTCCTGCTCTGTCTTACACATCACACGGAAACCCTGCTGATTCCGAGTCTCACAGTGGGAACATCAGTCAACAATTCCAGAACGTGGCATTCCTTTCCATCACATGGGTCTCTTCCGTCATCATCATTGCGGGTGTTACGCCCATGTTCCTCGTATTATCTCTTCTTCTATCCCTCGCGTTTATACTGATATTCCTACGTTTTCTACCCACGTCTCAGAGCCTACGACGACTCGAGATGGTATCTTTGAGTCCATTGATGTCGAACTTTGGCGCGTTACTGGACGGTTTGACAACTGTCCGTGCCTTTTGTGCTCAAAGTGTTTTCCAAACCAGAGTGATTGCTGTAACGGATACATTCCAGAAGATGGACCATTTCTATTGGAGTTTGCAAGCATGGTTGATGTATCGCTTTGATGCTTTGTCGGCATGTGCAACGCTGCTTTTAACCTTACTCGCTATTTACACCGGTGTCTCGGCTGGTCTCACGGCATTCGTCTTAATTGCAGCCTCTCAGTTTGTCATGAGCACACACGCGCTATGTAGGCAATACGGACAGCTTCAGATGGACTTTGTCTCCGTGGAAAGGGTTGTTGAGCTGTTACATTTAGAGCAGGAACCCGCAGGAACAGTCGATCCGCCAGCTTGGTGGCCCTCATACGCGGGCGACATTGTTTTTGAAGATGTTACAATCCGCTACGCTCCACATCTTTCTCCATCCCTATCTTCCATATCTTTCTGCATTCCAGGGGGATCTACTACGGCGCTTCTTGGACGGACAGGATCTGGCAAAAGTACCCTATCACTTGCGCTGTTAGCCACGATTCTGCCCGAATCTGGCCGCATTCTCATAGATGGGATCGACATCTCGAAAGTTGACAAGCAGGCTTTGCGAAGCCGCGTAACGTTCTTAGCACAAGACCCAATTCTCTTCCCAGGCTCCATGCGACATAATCTTGATCCTCTAAATGATTACTCTAACGACGCCTGCGAAGCCGTCCTTGATCGTATATGCGGCACCCATCAATGGAGGTTGGACACCGAGATTGAGGCTGGCGGTCAAAATCTAAGCCAAGGACAGAGGCAGCTAATCGGGTTGGCCCGTGCTGTGCTAAGGAGGAGCTCGATTGTCATGCTTGATGAGGTGCGTGATGTGCCTTGCCGCTGCGCGTTCCTTGCTCGGTAACTACGTAGCCCGGGGAAGAATGGAAGCTCACTATAGGCGTTAGGCAACGGCGTCGATCGATGTGGAAACTGCAATCCACATACAGCATGTACTTCGTGAAGAATTAAGAGAAAGCACGGTCATTACCATTGCACATCGGTTGGAGGCGGTGAAGAATGCGGATCACTATATCGTGCTCAAGAATGGCCGGGTTTCTGCGCAGGGGTCGACAACGGCCGAAATGATGGAAGCAGGACTGGGTGATCTTGCGGAGAGTGGAGGTTGAGGATGATTCATTGCTTGGGGATGAATACAGATACGGTCTTCACGCCCTTCGGTCCTATGACTGAGCCTAATCATCTATCCCTTGGTCGGTTTTCAAGGTCAACCTAAAACTGTCAGGACCGGTACAGATGCAATATCAATGTAGGTGGATTGGATAAGATAACTAAAGTATTAAATCATATGGGTAGAAGGGAGATATTAAGTAATAGATAAATATCTTTATTAAGATAAGCTTATAATACTATTCTCTCTCTCGTATAAAATTATATTTCTATAATTAATATCTAGAAAAATAGATAGATATTATATTTATATTTATATTTATCGCTTATATTTATCGCTTAAAAAAATCGCTTAAAAGAACTTAAAAAACTTAAAAGAATTTAAAAAACTTCTTAAATGTTACGAATTAATTCTTTATACTCGATATATCTTTCTAGTTAAATCTTAGCGCGTCTCTTTTTATATATATCTATTCTACGAATATATAGATAATTAATATCTTTTATATTATATATATATATAAGTTAAATTATAATAATTTCTTAATAAATAATAGTAATTTCTAATTTTACTTTATAGAATATTTAGACGTTATTAGACGTTTATATAAAGTTTATATTAATATTTAATAATATAACGCTTTAAGTTAATTCTTTAATATACTCGCGTTATCGAGTATCTTTTAATAAAAACTTATATCTAAATTAATTCTTTTAATAGATTTATCGATCTTATTATATCTATTACTATAATAGATTAAAAGTAATAATATATATTAGAGCTAGAAGTAATAATATAGCGTATTATTCTTAATATAACTAATATTATAGCTAATAATATAACTATTATAAAAGAAAGAATAAATATTAGAATAGCTAAAGTTAAATTAAGATCTTAGTTATCTACTTAATCTATTACTTAATTAATTACTTAGTTAATATCTATCTCGCTAGCTTAATAAGCTATTTATTTAACTACTTAACTAGAGTACTTATATTATTATAGTAAGCTTCTATAATTATATATATATATAAATTATCTACGTTTATATCTATTAAGAAGATATCTTAATTAGAAGATATCTTAATAAGAATCTTAGCTTGATATTATAAGTAGTTACTTCTAAGTAGAAGAATAATTATCTTTACTATATACTACTTATTATATCTATATTTTTATATTACTCTTATAATAATAGATATTAAAGTTTACTTCTTATTAATTAAATCTAAAATAATTTTAAATTAATTAATCTCTTAGAAACTTATTATTAATATAACTTTTCTTTTTTCTATTAAATTTTTTTAATTTTCTTTTTAAATTATAAATTATAGTTTACGCTTTTAAATAAGAAAAGAATTATTAAAATTTAGTCTTATAAATATTTAAAGATAAGAAATTTTAATATCGTTTATTAAAAACTTATTTACTTTATTTAAAATACTCTTTAATATAAGCTTAAATAGTCGAATAGTAATAATTTTAATAAAATTTAAAACTATTCTACTCCGTTCTCGATTTAAATCCATTAATCTCCCTCGCTAAATAAATTTCAAAATTTCAAAATTCTAAAATTCTAATAATTATAAAATCGTAATAATCGTAAAAATTATAATATTAATAATTAATTTAAAAATACTATATTAGATATTAAAATTAACTCTTTAAAGACTTATTATTAATATAATTTCTCTTTTTTCTATTAATATTTTACTATTATTTTAATTAATTATAGAACTTATTTTATACTTTCTAATAATTTAAGATTTATAAATTTTAATCTTATAGTTCTAAGTAAATCTTAAATTAAAGTATTTTCACTCATCGAGAGTCGAATTTAATCTCGAAATTAGATATAAAAATAAATTACTTTTTATAAATTTAATTCATAGGCCTAAACTTGTAAATATATAATATTTTAATAAAAAATTATCTCTCTTTATACTTAAGAGAGAGTTTAATTAAATTTTATCTTTTATATACTTATCGCGATTATCTTAATTATTCTCTATTATATTTATAATATAATATCTTCTATTAAAAATATTAATTAAGATTAAATATAAGATTATTTATAATTTCGCTTCGCTCGCTTATTAAATCTAATTAAAACTTCTTTATAAAATTATCTTATTTTTATAAATATAGAGAGTTATTATCCTTTAATCGCTGAATAATTCTTTTATATATATTAATATATTAAGTATATGATATTATATTATAAGTATAGATATCATATTTTAGTTATAAAGTTAATTAATTCTTCTAAGAAAATCTACGACTAAAAGATATCGTGTATTAAGCTCGCTAAGTCTTAATATCTTAAATAGATAAAGATCTTCACCTTAGATAGACTATAATATCTTCCCCTCTCGAAAGAAAGCTCGTTTCGAGCGTTAGAGAAAAGTTTATAAAAACTATTAAAGAATTTATATCTCGAGCGCTAGAGAAAAGTCTATAAAAATTATTAAAGAATTTATATATTAGCGTAATTTAATAATAATATTAAAAAATTTATTCGCTTAGATATAATCTCTTAGACTTATTTATTCTTCGAGTATAGATATAATATTAAAATTCTACTTCTTATATTAAAAGATTCACGATTCTAGACTTAAAAATTTCGCCGCGAGAGTTCTAATAACGTCGTCGCTTTTCTAAAAAAAACGACGTTAATATTCTATTTAATCTAATTCTTATCTTTTATAATTATTATTATCTTTAATTTCGAGAATTTATTCTTTAAAACTACTATAACGTTATTTTAATATAAATTAAAAATTATTAAGACTTAAATTTTATAATTAATAAAGTCTCTAATAAATAATAAATTGATAATAATAGTAGATAGCTTAGCGACTTATTTAAATAATCTAGTCTCTATACTTCTTAACTCTATTAATATTTTATTCTTAAGATATCTAACTCTTAAAGAGTCTATTAATAATATTAATAGCTATATAATAAGAAATAAGATAGTAATTAATAAAGCTTATTTAAAAGAACTTAGTATTAAGATCTTAATTAATATATTAATAAAATATAAAGCTAGTTTAGATAGTATTAAGAGAGACTATAACTTCTTAAGTCTTTATCTTTTATTTAAAAAAAGATTATCTAGAATATCTTAATCTTTTAAGATTCTATAATTATTTAAATAAACATTTTCTAGATAATAGATTTTTTTTTAATATTCTTAATTAATTTATTAGAGTATAATCTATTTTATATACTCTTTTAAATAATAATAGCGATCTTTTATATAAGTTCTATGTATTCTTTAAGATTTCTATATAATTAATATATATTTTATATAATAAAGTATCTAATATTATTCTTATCTTTTTATATAATTAATATTTTTTAAAATATAAAGTTTTCAGCTAGCTATTCTTTTAAATTAAAATTAAACTTTTAAAGTTTAAATCTATTTTTAATATATAAATTTATAATATAAAACTTTTAATAAAATTATAAAGATTTTATAATAAAAAAGAAATTTCTTTTTAATAACGTTATTAGTAATATTAATAATAATCTAAATATAAAATCTATTAATAATAAGTTACTTTAACTTTTTAATATAATTAATTTAAAACTATAATATAATATTTTTAAACTTCTCTCTATTATTTAAACTATTAAAAATCTAGCGATTTATTAATCTATTAAAATCTTAATAAATAATAAAAATATCTTTATTCTTTATATCGACTATTAGAATTTTAAATCTCTTAAAAATAACGAAAATTATATTAGATAAATAATTTAAAATTTATAATATTAAGATTAGCGGATTAAAAGTTAATAAATAATTTAATATTAATATTAATAAATTAGAGATAGAGATTAATAAATAACTTAATATTAATTCTAGAAAATTAGAGATTAATAAATAATATAATACTTATAACGTTAATACTATAAAATAAAAAATTAATAAAAAATATAATTTAAAGTTACTTTACTTTTAACTTTAATTAATATTTAATAATTTCTCTAAATTATAATAGACGTATTAGAATACTTTATTTATATTTTTATAAATAATTTATTAAAAACTCTAAAGATTAATATAGTTAAAAGCGATTTTTAAAGTAATCTTAAATACTTATCTAAAATAGCTTAAATTCTAATCTATTTTAGAAATTATAACTAATAATACTTTATATTAAATCTTTAAATAATTATTTAAATTTAAAAATAAGAAATTTTTATCTTTATCTTATAGGCTAAAACTCCTTTTATAATTTTATAAATAATAAACATAAAAAGCTTCTAAAAAAATTTAAGATTTTAATATTTTCGCGTAAATCTTAATTTAAATTAATCGAAAAGTATTAAATAAAGAATAATTATTATGATTAAAAGTATAAATAAGTAAAGAGATAAAAAAAAAAGCGACTAATATCTTTCTTTACTTAATATAGATTTTTATTAAAATTTAAAAATTTAATAACGTTATCGATAATTAGCTAAGAAACTTTATTTATAATATAATAAAGTATTTCTTAAATTAATAATTATAGAATATTTTAAATTAAAAAATAGAGATATCGATTATTTAGTACTATAAAGATTCTATTATAAAGTTTAAAAGAATTTTTAAATTTAGATTTAGCGATATAATCGAGAAATATTATATTACTATATTATAAAATTAATATTAAATAATCTTTAAAATTATTTATATAAAAAATAGTAATTATAATATTTTTTTTAAGTATTAGAGAGTATAAAAATATTAAAAAGATATTTTTAAATTTCTTACTAGGTAAGTTTTAGATAATAATAATCTATAATAAAGAAACGCTAAATGTAATTACTATCTACTTTAATTCGAGATCAATTTATTAAATAAAAATTAATCTTTTATTTAGAAATATCGTTATATCTATATTTTAGTTTTTAATAAATAATTTTATCGAAAAATCGCGAAAATACCGCTACTTTAATAATAATATCTATTTTTAAAAAATTTATATATTAAATAAAGTATAAGATAAGCTAAATAAAAATAATATAGATAAAAAAAAATAATAAAGTTTATAAATATATTAATATATAAAAAGAGTAAAAGTATAATAATAATTAAATAAATTTAAATTTAAAAGATTTAAATTTACTTTAATTTACTCTTACTTAATAAATATAGATTAAATCACTTAAATAGTAAGAATTTAAAATCTTATTTTCGAACGCGAATTTAAAATCTTACTTTCAAGTTCTTAACTTTTTAAATTTCTTAATTATTTTTAATATATCCTCTTAAAGTATACTCGTAAACTCTTAAATACTTTCGAAGTATCCTTTTTATTATACTTAATACTAATTTTTCTTTTCTTATTTTTCTCGACATATAATTGTTACAATATTAGCCCCTTCGGCTATCGCATATATATCGCGTATTATTAAGGCTAGTAATTATTAGCTATTATTAGCCACCTATTTTATATATATAAATACTCATATATTCTATAAATTAATAATTAGTCTTTTAATTATAACTATTCTATTTCTAATATATCTAATATTCTACTTTTAATAGATTATAAGCTCGAAAGCGGGTAAAATAGTATTAAAACATTCTTATATTTTCTAAGAGATATTAAACTAAGTCTTTAATAATTATCTATAAATAGATATACCTCATAGCGATAGCCAATTTTTTTAGCTTATATTCATCGACGAGAGGATTATCGCCATTTAATCCCTACACAAAAAATATCGAACTAAAATCCTTATTTCATTCGAGGTCCCGAAACAATACGGGCAAACCATTAAAAACCCTTAGATTATTCCGAGGTCTCGAAATAATATAGGCAAACCATCAAAAACCCTCAGATCATTCCGAGATCCCGAAACAATACGGGCAAACCATCAAAACCCTCAGATCATTTCGAGATTCCGAAACAATACGAGCAAAACATCAAAAACCCTCATATCATTCCGAGGTCCCGAAACGGGTATTCAAAAGCCCCGGTATTCTTCCTATTTTCCCTATCGAGGTTTTTTATAGATTTAACGAGGTCGAGTAAATAATTAATTTCGAATATAAAGTGTAGATTTAAAAACTAATATATATAGAATATAATATATTAGAGTTTAGGAAATTAGCTTCTAAGACTATCGAGAAGTATTATAATACTAGCTTCTTTAACTATTATATATATATCGCATATTATTAAAGCTAGTAATTACTAGTTATTATTAATTATCTATTTTATATATATAAATATTCATATATTCTATAAATTAATAATTAGTCTTTTAGTTACAATTATTCTATTTCTAATATATCTAATATCCTACTTTTAATAATAATTTTCTCTATTATATACTTTTTTTATTTCTTAATAACTATAAATATAAAAGAAAATATTTCTCTATTAAAAGAGTTTAACTTAGTCTACTTTAGATAAACTCTAAATATATTAAATAGAAGTTTTAACTTATAGACTAAAGCGCTAGGTTTTTTTAAAATTCTATTTAAACTAACTTTTTTAATAGATAATGCGAAATTTTTAGAAATATAATAATCTACTTCTTTAATTCTAATTAATTTAAAATATATATTATTAATTAAATTAAAGATTTTATATTATATATTATATCTAATAATTATCTTAATCTATATTAATTTAATATTATTAAAAATATTATTTTAAATTATCTCTTAAATTTTAACAAATTTTATAAATTTTAAATCTTTATCTAGAATTATATTTTTTAAAAAATTTCTAGATTTAACTTTATAGAGTACTTTAAAAGAAATAATAAAAATTAAAGCGTTCTTTATAATATTTAAAAATTATTTAACTTTTATTAATAGAATATTTTAATTTTTTTTATATTTATTAACGAGTAGATATTATAAAGCTATCTTTATCGTTTAATTTATATATTCTATTTACTTATTCGCTAAAAGATAATAAATTATTATTATCCTAAATATTATCTTAAGGTATGTATTAAAAATAATATTCTTTAGAATATATTAACAAATTTAAAATCTTAATTAAAGATTAATTAATGGAGAACTTTTTAAGATCTATAGATCTAATCGAAATATCGAGTCATCTAAATTTCTATTATATCTTTTTTATTTTCTAATATTAATTAAACGAATTTAGAGAATTTATTAATAACTATTAAAATATATTTATACTTATTAAAGATTAAAATAATCTAATTATAAAGTTTATAAATAATTCTTTTAATAACTATTAGAGATTTTTTACTAGTTAAAACTATTTATATAATAATTATTAAAAGAGTTCTAACAATTAATATACTAGATAACTATTAATATATTCTTAAATTATCTTTCATCTCTTTAAAAAATAAATCGAGCTATAAAGTTAATTATATATTCGATATATACTTTCATAAATATACTAATTATAATTATACTTTAAAACTCTATAAATTGATTTTTTAGAGATATATAAGTAATTTAATTTCTTATTTAATATATAAAGTAATCTTAAATCAATTAATTTAAAAGTTATTTATTTTATTCGGCTATTTAGCTAAGAAAGCCGCCTTAATAAAAATACTTTATCTAGAAATCTATAAGAACTCGAACTCGTAGATTACTCTTATTTAAGTATATATAAAATATTATATAAAGACCTTTATAAAGAGAGATTATATTAAGTAATTTTATTAAATTAATACTAAATTAGATAAATCGAAGATAAAAGAATAAATAAAAAAATTATTTAAATAATAGATTTAAGTTTATTAATTTATTTTAATTACTAATATCGCTAATATTTATATTCTATTTTTTTATAATATTATTTAATTTCTTAATTATCTCTATTACTTTATATTTAATTTAATTTATTATTATAAAAAAGTTAGATATTAAATAAATAAAGTCGTTATAAATCTTTATTTAACTAAAAAACTCGCCTTAAAAATTCTTAAATATCTATATATTATATTTTTTAATTTAATATTTTTTATAAAGATATAAAATCTAATTTATAAGAATTTACTTTTAAATTAAGATTTAATAATATTTTTAAATAATATTTAGAAATTAGTATATAATTAAATCGTTAAAATTATATAAGAGATAATATTTTTACAAAGTTTGAATAAAAATCTAATAGAGAATATTCTATTATTTTTTATTAATATCTTTTAAATTAAGATTAAATACTATAAAAGCGAATATTTTATTAATAATTTTTATTTTAAATATCGAGTTAGAAATTAATTGATTTAAAATAATAAAAAATTCTTTTTATATTACTTTTAAAAACTATATACTCGATTTATATATAAAATAAGAATTAATTAATATTATAAATAAGATATAACTATTATTATATCGATATCTAAATAAAATTAATTTCTAATTAAATCTTTTTATAGAATAATTATTAGAGAATATTCTCTATATACGATATTTTAAACTTATTATAAATTATAATTATAATTTTATTTATTAAGATTCTTAATTTATAATAATATTAATAAATAAAAATAGAGTTTTTAATTCTATCGCTAAAATTAATAGTTTTTAATCTTTTATCTAAAATTATAAAATAGATTTATTAAAAGCTAATCTTTAATAAAGAAATAAAATAATTATTAATTTTTATAAAGTATTTCTATTAATATATATTTAATCTTTATATATTTAGATCTAAAAGTAATTAGTATATATAAAAGAATATAATAGAGCTAATCTAAAAAATCTTAAATTTATATATATAGTTAATTATAAATTCGAGTTCGCTATACTCTTTGATTAGACCGGCTAAGTTAGCCCGATAGCTCTCCCGAGCTCCTTTATTAAAAAAATAGATATACGTTATTAACATATAGAATAACTTCTTTATTTTCTATTAAAATTAATTTTTTTTTTTTTAAATTGTAGAACGAAATATGGGCTTTCAGAAAGAAAAAAGAGTTTCTAAATTTAGTCTTATAATTATTAAAGTGTAAGGGATTCAAATATCGCTCACCAAAGTTCGCTTATCAAAGACCGCTCATCAAATTTACTCGATAGCCCTAACCAAAAAAAAAATGGTTATAAATTTAATTCATAGGCCTTTACTCGTAAATATTAATTTAATAAAATAGCGTTAGAGATTAATTTATAAATAATATAATTAATCTGAAAAGAATATTTATTATATACTATTCTAGCTAAAATTATAAAGATTATATATATTGAATTTTATATATCTTCTAAAACTCTAATATTCTTATTTTATAAAACTTATTAAATCTCGAAATTAAACTTTTTTATATTCTTTAAATTAAACTTTTTTAATAATAAATAATAGAATATTAATATTACTAATAGTTTTATAGTAATTTAAAAAAACTTAATTTAAAGAATTTATATAGATTATTTTTTTATTATTATTAAATAGTTTATACTAATTTTAAAATATATTTAAACTAATTAAAGAATTAAGATATTTATAAATTAATAAATATTAAAATATATAAAGAACTTCGAATATATAATATTAAAATATCTTTAATTAAAATAGTTTATATTAATTTAAAAGAGTTAACTAGTTTATTAATTATAATTATAATATTTTTATTAATAATAGTTTATAAATTAATTATTTTAATTTTACTCTTTTTTATCTAATAATAAATATATAAATCGCGAATAATATCTTAAACTTTATTACCTTATGTTAATTTATAATATTTCTTTTCTAACTTATTATATATTATTAAAAATATTTTTAGAAATTATAAAGTAAATTTAGAAAGAAATATTATAAGGGGGTATTTTTATTTATTACTTTACTCTTAAGAGATAAATAAAGTTATAATTAATTTTATATTAATTATTTAATCTTCTATCAAATTTTAATCTAAAAATTATTTAATTAATAATTAATATCTATTTTAATTAATATCTTTAGATATTTATAGAATTACTAAAATCTCTTTTATATTAATAATATAGATATAAGCGATATTTTCTATATATAGTATATATAATTTATTTTAATTAATTCTTATATTAATTATAGCGTAATAGACTTTTAAAATTATTATTATAATATTTATCTCTTTTTAAAATTATATTATAATTATAATATTATTAATATATATTTATAAGGGTGGAAGTACTCGAAGCGAACTAATAGGCTCGCTTACGTCGCTTATTAGGCTATAAGCTATATAGTTAAGGCGAATATTTAATATACTTAATAAAGTCTTAAATACTTATAAATCTTTTTTCCTCTTCTTCTTTCTTTAATTATTAATTTATCTAATAATTAATCTATCTATTCTATTAACTATGTATATAAATCTTATATTTATATAGCTACTACGTAGTTTTATTAAAAGAGACTACTATTTTATAGTTTTAATAACTTTATTTATACGAAGTTATCTAATTTAGTTATAATAAGTAACTCGCGAGTTAATTTTATTAACTTATAAAATAGAAATATCTTATTATAATTAATTAATAACGTTTTAAACTTAATAAGCGACTCTTATTAGAATACGCTTACTACGCAATTAAGCGATTATAATATTAATCTTAATATCGATAGAAATTCTAATAATACTATTAGCGGAAATAATAATCGCCGAAGCGTTATATCTAATAACCCTCTATCTATAGATAAAGATTCTTATCTTATAAACTTAATTTAAATTTAATACTATCGACTTTTAGAGTTTAATACTAAGAAATAACTAGTTATTAAAAAAATTAAATTAATCGAAATATAAAATATATAAGGATATTACTATAAATATAGTAATAATTAATATTATAATTTAAGTTATAAGAAAATAAGCGTTATTAAGATACTTAATATATAATATCTTAATAACTATAGCTCGATAGTTATATTTCTTTAAGACTATAATAATTTTATCACCTCGATATTTTATATCGATTTTTATATAGATAAAAAAAAGACTTATTAGACTTCTACTCTTTTAATAAATATTAAGAAATAGATCTAAAGAAATATTAGAGATATAATACTATATAATATTAAGAAATTTATCTAAAAGAAATAAAAGGGATAATATTTAAATTAAGTTTATAATTTAATTATTAAGTCTTATAATATAAGACGCTAATTAATTAAAGCGGTTATAAGAGATATATAATTAATAGTTAGCTTTAATAATTATCTTATTATATTTTAATTATAATAAGATTACTATATAATCGATCTAGAATATATAAAAGATTTATAAAATAAAGTAATAAAGAAAATTTCTCTAAAAGCTATAAAGGAGGTTATTTAATCTACTATCTATATTATATTATTATAATAATATTAAAATATAGAATAAAGATTATAAAAAATAAAAGAGCTCTCTACTCTAGATAAAACTCGCTTTAATAATAAAATAAGTAATTAAAAAAATAGTAATTAATAATATATTAAGTTTAAGAGATAGTATATAAAGAGTTAATAAGATTAAAAGAAGAGTTTATTTTTATTAACGTTATAAGATTAAAAGCTTAAACGAATTAAATTTAAAAATAACGACTCTTATATTAAGTCTAAGACGCCTTTTATTAAAATATAATATTATAATTATAAATAATTAAAATATTATAAGAATTCGCTTAAATATTTAAACTACGTTATAAATAATAAAGTATATAATTATAAATTAAGTAAGAGAAAAGATAAAGTCTAATACTTATCGCTATAGTATTAAATATACTATTAATTAAGTAATAATCTCGCTCTCTATTATTAAGAGGCGAAATTATTATATTAAATAAAAAGCGTAAAGTAACTACTCTAATAGATATCGATAACGAGAAAATCTTTATATTATAATCTTTTATTAAAGAGACGTAGATTTCTAAATCTAAATACGCGTTAATAATAATATATATTATCGATGATTATTAAATATTCTTATATAAGAAGTATAATCTAATCTTTAATCTCGCGAATAGTTAAGGAAAAAAGTAAGAGTAAATCTTAAAGGCGTATACTATAAATATATAAGGATATAATCTTATTCTTAATTTCCTTTAAATCTATAATATCGATTTAAATATTTATTAGCGTAAGTAGTTTTAAACCTATTGCGATTTTTTTATAAATAATAAAAAGTAAATAGATATCGTAATAGTAAATATAAAGTAATTTACGTTATTAATTAATATAGTAATTATATATAATCTAAGATAAGCGTTTATTATACTCTTATATTAGATTCTATTTAAAAGTAATAAAAATAATTATAATAAAGCTATATGATATAATATTATATAGCTAGATAACTTTAATATATTTAAATAATTTAGAAATTTATTAGAAGTCTTTTTAGAAGAATTATTTAATAGTTTTAATACGTATAATTAGATTAAGTACTCTATTAATCTACTATCTAGAAAACTATTTAGAAGCGATTTAATTTATAATATATTATATAACGAACTTATAGTAATTAGAAATTATTTAGATATTACGCTTAAGAGAAAGTAAATTTAACTCTTAATTAGTTAGATTAGCTCGCTAATACTATTTATTAAAAAATTAGATAGCTCGCTATAACTTTATATTAATTATTAAAAACTTAATAAAATAACTATTAAAAATAATTACTTATTATTACTACTCTTAGAGATATTAGAAAAATTTATATATATAAAGTACTTTATTAAGATAGATATTTATAATATATATTATAGAATATAAGTACGAAAGAAAGATAAATAGAAAATTATCTTTCGAACTCGTTATAGCTAGTTTAAGTATTAAGTAATATCTTTTAATCTTATAAATATTTTTATAATCTTTTAAACTTATATAAATAAAGTACTTAAGCTATATATCAATATCTTCTATATAATATACTTAAATAATATATTAATCTATTTTAAAATAAAAGAGTTATATTAAGAGTATATATATAAAGTATTACGCGTATTATTAAAGTATCGACTTTATATAAAGTTATTAAAATATACTTTTAATTATAATAAGATTATTTTTTTAGAGTTTTTAATAAATTAGCGTAATATCTAAATAAAACTATCGCGTATTAAGATTATTATTAAATAGTTAGAATTAGAGTCTACTAAGAATATCTTAATCTTTCTAAAATTTATAAATTTTTATTAATAATTTATATAAGGCTTTTCGTAAATAGCTATATCTTTAATAAACTTAATTTAAAAAGTAAAAAAAAATAAGATTAAATTACTCTTCATATTTAATAAAAAAGTATATAAAACTTTTAAGATATTTAAGCGAGTATTTATTATTATATTTATACTAAAATATTATAATTAAAAAGTATTATTTATTATAAAGATTAATACTTCTAATATAGATATAGATAGTATATTTAATTAATTAAGCGAGAATAAATAATAGTATTTTATTATATTTTCTAATTATAAATTTAAAGACGCTAAGTCTCGCTAGAATATATATAATAAGAAGCTCTATATAATTATATTAGACTTTAAAAATTAAAGATATTACTTATAAAATAGTAAGTACTTTATTTATATAATTTTAGATTATAATAATTTATATTATTTTATAATAATAAAAGAGTTTAATATAAAGTAGATTTATTAGACTAAAAAATTAGCTATATTTAACTTTATAATTAAATATTATAAAAGAAAATTTAATTTTATAAATATATTATTAAGAAGATCTAATATTATTAAATTAAATAATAGTAAGAATAATAATAATAATTTTCTTTTTATCTTATAAAATAAACTTCGTAATTAAAAATATTAATCTAATCTATAAAAATATAATAGTATATTTATTATAATTAAACTTATAGCGTTAATAAAATAATTAAATAATATTATTATTATAGATATCTAAGTTATTAATTTAGATAAGAGAGTACTTAATAGATAAATATATATTCTAAATACTACGATATTATTTTAACTTTTAATTTATTAGATTTTAGAGTTAAAGAGATTCTATTTAAAATTATAAAAATTAATAATAATATAACTACTTAAATTATAATATAAAAATACTTATATTATAAATAAGAAATAGCGTTAAAGATACGCTATTAAATAGAATAAGCTTTCGAAATAAGAAGTTAATAAGAATAAACTACTACGTCGTAACCTCGTAATCTATATTTTTAATAATTCTATTATAAAGAAAGAGATTCTTTATATAAATTATAATAATTTTAATATTAAATATTTCGCTTATAAGTATATTAAGAAAAATATTAGATTTAAATATTATTAAATAAATATAATAAGCGATATAGTAGAGTATATTTATATTTATTCTAATTATTAAAGAGTATAAATTTATTATTATAAATTATATAGCGAGCTAGCGTTAGTTCTCCTAGATAGCGTATATTTATTTTATATTATAATATTAAATTTTATTATAGATCTATTATTTATAAGAGATTCGTATATTAATAAAATTTATAATATTATTTTAATCTTAATAGATAAACTAATTAAGTATATAATATATATAATAATTGTTAAGAACTTAAAGATTAATAATCTTATTAATATCTTATAATAAAAGTTTATATTATTATATAATATAATATATAACTTAATTTCAAATCGAGACTCTCTATTTATAAATAAATTTTAAATAATATTATATTAATATCTAGATATAAAGTATAAACTAAGTATTATATTTTATTCTTAAATTAATAATTAAATTAAGAGATAAAATTAGATATTAAAATATTATCTACGAGTATATTATAATTATAAATAGAATAATTAGTCTAAAATCTTATTAATAACTACATTTATATATAATAATAGCGTATATATAAATATTAACAAGATCTTATAAGATCTATTAATAGAATATATAGTAGATTTAAAAAATACTTTTAAAGATAAGATCTTAAGAAGAAAAGTATTACTTATTATAGAGCGAGTAGAATAATTATAAGAGATAAGATTATATCTAAAAGAATTATAAGAGCGAGTATTAAAATAGTAAGTAAAGTATTATAATAGTAATTATAAAATTATATTCTTTAAAAAAGATAATAAAGTATTATTATAAAGCTTAAATATATATATTTTATAATTAAAAAAGAAACTTAATTATAGATAGCTTAGGCCTTTTAAAGTATTAGAGAAAATAAATATATAGATTTATAAGCTAGATCTCTCTATTAGATATAAAAAAATTTATTCTATATTTTATATATTATTATTAGAATTATAATACTCGCGTAATAATAATTTAGAGTTATAAATAATTTTAATTAATAAAGAAGAAGAGTAAAAGATTAATAAGATACTAGATAAAAGAGTTTATAAGAGCGAGATTAAGTATCTTATTAATTAAAAAGACTCTTTATCTTATAAAGCTTTATAAAAATTAATAGAGTATCTTAAAAATACTAAAGATATAATTAAGAACTTCGAGTAAATAAAAAAATTATATAAATTAGTATTTAAGATAAAGTTAAAGATATAATTATTAAAAGAAATTAAAAAATAAGATAAATTAAGAAAATAGTAATAGTAGAGAAATTTTATAGAGTAAATAAATTATAGTTAAAAGGCTTAGCGAAAATAGCTAAGATATTTATAGATATATTCTAAAGCGTTAAAGTGTCGCGTATTATAAAGAAAGTAATTATTAGAGTTATATATATAACTATTACTATCTAATATTAATCTATTTATCCTCTTATATTAAAAAATAATTTTTTATTTAGAAGATTTATTAGATAATAAAAAGATTTAGTATAAGAGATAGCGAAAGAAGTAATTGAAGGGGGAGCGAAGATAATAACATTATATCGAAGTTTCTTAATACGACGAGTCGCTATATATATTAGCTATATATTCTAATATATATTAATTAGAATTTATATTATTTTAATAATAAAGGATAATATAAATATTCTCGCTAATATAAATTATAATAAGAATATTAATCTAGTAAATAAGAATTAAATTTACGATATATATATAATCTCTATAAAAGTATTATTTATACTTACGCTATCGTAAATTAATAGAAAATATAATATAAATTATATAAGAATTATATATAAGAATATATATATAATAGTAATAAAAGGGGATTAATATATATTAACGTAATCTCTTAATTATTTAATATCTCTTTTACTTATAAATAGCGTTTAGAATAGCGATAAAGAGGGTTAATAGTCTTTTTAATTAAGTATATCTTTAAAGTAGAGATAAATATTTATTAGCTATAGCGAGGGGCGTAGAAATAATAATAGTTATAAGTACTTAATAACCCGTAGAGCTATAAAAGCGAAGATTTAATATTATTATTAATATATTAATATACTTTTTATACTATCTAAAAAGTATTATAAAGTATTCTTTAAAATACTTATTATATATAAAATTAATTTAAATAACTTTAATCTTACTTAATTATTATCTTAATCGATATATATATTATATTATTATAATAATATATAACTCGCTATTATAATATTATAATAAGAATAAATAAAGATAAAATAGTAGATATAAAGAAGAATTAGATATTTATTTATAATAACGTTAATATTAATATTATTATTAAAAAGAATAAAAATTAAATTAAAAATAAGACTTTTATATTTATTAATACGACTTTTATAATTATAATAATAGGATTATTATAATTATTAAAGTAATAATAATAATAATAGTATATAATAATAGCGATAATAGTATATCGCAATAGAGTAATAATATACTTATATTTTATTAATTAAGATAATAATATATATAGCGATACTATCGCGATTTAGTATATAAATATAATAATATATTTAAGAAGATCTTAGAATATATAATATAAATACGCTATTATAGTATATATTAGTTTAAATTATATTTAAACTAATAATAAGTAGTATAGATAATACTAATAAATTTATATATATTTAATTATAAGACGTAATAATAATAAGATTTAAGAATTAAATTTTTTAAGGAGGAATATAATTATAAGAGTAAAAGTACTTAAAACGAATTAATAAGCTCGCTTATATCGCTTATTAGACTATAAGCTACGTAGCTAGAGCGAGTATTTAATATATTTAATAAAGTCTTAAATATTTATAAGTCCCTTTTTCTCTTTTTTTTTCTTTAGTTATTAGTTTATCTAGTAATTAATCTATCTATTCTATTAACTATATATATAGATCTTATATTTATATAGCTACTACGCAGTTTTATTAAAAGAGGCCTTACTACCTTACAATATTATTATCTTTAATACTTTATTTTTTATTTATATCTTTAAAATTTAAGAATTATAAATAATATATTAAATAAGGTTTTTAATTATAATTATAAATAAGAGATTTTTTAGAGATTTTTATTATTTTTTATTATTTTATATTATTTTATATTATTTTATATTATTTTATTTTATAATTTTTTTTAAGTATAGCTATTAATATAATTTTTTTTCATATTTTTATTATATTTAAATAATAATTTTTTTTAGATATATTTAATTCTTTTAAAATCGCTAAAAGAAATTTATAATTAATTTAATTATATATTTTTTTCTAATTAAAAAAGAGAATAGTAATTTTTCTTTATTTCTATAATAACTTCTTAATAGATTTATATTTAATTATTAAATATTAAATATTAAATAATTTTAATATTATTATTAATAAGTCTCTTTAATAAAAAAACTAACTACTATTCGCTAATTATCTTATTTAAAAATTTTATTAAATATTATATTAGAATATTTATAAAAATCTTATAATTTATATTTATAATAAATAGAGAATAATAATTCTTAATATTGATTTATTTCTCTTTATTTTTAAAAAGAATAGTAAAAAACCTATTTATTTAATACTCTAAAAGTTTTTATTCTCGCTATATCTAATAATAAAAGAAAATTAATTAAGCGATAATAATCGAGATTTTCTTTTTCTTCTTTTTCTTATATCTTATAATAATATTATAAAACTCGCTTAAAAGATTATTTTAATTTAATAAGATTTTTAAAAATACTTAATAAATAGTAATTTATATCTTTTAAGCTTTAATAAGATTTTTTATTTTAATAATATCTATTAAATTTATTTAATCTATTATATATTATAAGATTTCGTCTTAAGCTCTCTTATTTAAAGATTTTATATTATAAAGATTTTAATAATAATCTATTATTATTCTAAGAATATCTTTTAAATTTACATATATCTCTTTTTAATTATTTTTTAAAGTCTTAATAAAGCCATAATTTATATATCTAGCTTTTATAAAAAATTATCTTATTAGCTTTTTATTAAGAACAAGTTTAGGCCTATAAATTAAATTCATAATCTATTTTTTTAATTAGAACTATTATTAAGGAATAGTTCTTAATATTATATAATATTAATATAATGTAAAGTTATTTCATTAATCTATGTGGTCTATAGATATATATATGTGAAGAGAGGCGCGCTAAGGTCTAATTAGGAAGGTATCTCGAGTGTAAAGAATTAATCCATAATAATTACCTATAAAAAATAGAGAAAAGTTATATTCTATGAAAATATGAGGTAAGATACTTAGTTGTTAACTATAGAGTTACTATGAAGGAAAGAGCGACTAGATACGGACACGCTAAGGTGTATTACGTGACTATATTACATAACCGCCAAAAGTCATATAACCCGAATTTCAATACTTCCCTTTATACGTATCCTTTTATAAGCGAAATTTAATAAATACGAAGTTCGATATTAATAAGCTTCAAAATTAAATAAGTAAGGTGAAATAACTTAGTCGATTTTCGCCGAGTTACTAAAGTAAGACTAGCGCCGAATAATTAAAGTGAAATCCGAGCTAAGTAACCGAAGTAAGTTAGTGTCAAATAGCTAGCGTGAAAATATACCCCCCTATACCCTTCACACCCCTATTCTTCCCTATTCCTTTATATAAACGAATTTAAAAAATATAAGATTTAAAGTTCGTAACGTTTAAAATAGAATAGATAAAGTAAAAAGTCGAAATCTAAAAACGACTATATTAAACTATAGCCCCTATTTAAATATAATCTAAATTCCACTTTTTATTAAAAAGCGATTTTTTTAGAAATTTTATTTTTAGATTATCTAATATATACTAAAAATCGATCGATTTAAGATTAAAGGATATTTATAAAAATAACTAAATAAAATAATTAAAAGAAATCCTTTTAGCTATATATCACCGGCTATAAAACCTCTACGCGAGTTATTTTAGATAATTAATTTTTAATAATAATAGCTATAATAGCAATAATTTTAAAAATATAATACTCGAGATATTAATAATAAATAGATATAGATTTCTTAAAAGAGCTTTAGAAATTTAATAGCGATAGTAGTAATAGCGCTAAAGAAATAGCTATTTCGATATAAAATAATAAATCTATTAAATACTAAATCTAATATAATAACTTAATAAGCGACTTAAATAAATTACTTATAATATAAAAACTAATAAAATAATTTTTCTAAAATAATTAATAATAAATAACTTTTTTAGATCTAGATATAGATATAATAGAATAGCTTTTCTATTAAATATTATTAAATTAAAACTATATTAAAATAATAATAAGATTAATAATTATTAAAGAAATAAGTAACTACAGTTTTTACTCTAAGAATATTTTAAAAAGTAATAAATTTATTTAAGTCAAGAATCTTAATAAGCTTATTAGTTATCTATTTATTAATAAGAATATATTATATATTTATAATATTATTATTAATCTTTTTCTATATAAAATAGTAGATAATATTAATATATTTAATATAAATATAGAATTAAATATTCTTTATAAAGATAATTATATTTTAATTATTATTAAAAATAATAATAGCTTTAAAGTTTATATTATTAAGATAAAGAAGTTAATTAAATAGATTTTTTAATTATATTACTTTTTTAATAATCTATATTTAATTAATATACTTTATTTTATAAATAAATAATATTATAATAGTTTAATACTTAGATAATTAATTAATTATATTATTTTTTATATTAAAAAAATAATTAAATATAAATCTTTAAATTATATTATTAATTTAATTAGAATTAATATAATTAATAAGTTCTTAAAAAAAGTCTTTATATACGAGTTTATAATATATTATATCTTTTAAATATTAAAAGATTTAAATAATTATATTTTAATACGCTAGAGTTAAATTAATTAAATAATAATTTATTAATAATATTATATAAATAATATTAAAATAGATATTAAATATAATATATATAAAAGATTCTATCGCGAATTAATAGTTTTTTTATAATTTTTTTAAAATAATATAGCTCTCTTTAATAAAAGTTAATTTATAATTAATTTCGAGAAATATTAATATTAAAATAAGATTTTAATAATTAAAATAGTTTAAAAATTAAATAATATAAGTTTTTTATTTTAGATAAAAGATATTATTATAGTAATTTCTTTTAATAATTATATTTAAATAATAGATATATAATTTTAAATTTAATATATAAAACTTTATATTAAGATTCTTTTTAATTCGCTAAATCTCGATTTTATTAAGATTAATAATTAAAATATTATTAATATAAAGCGCTATAATAGTATTCTCTTTAGAGTTTATAAATATATTATTATTTAATTTAATAGAGAGAAGATTTAATTTCTTTATATACTTCGAGAAATATTAATATTAAATTTAAAGAAATTATTTTAAAATATAAAATATTTTATTTAACTTATAAATTTTAGTATTATTTTTATTAAAGCTATTAAATTAATATATATAAATCTCTTTTTTTATATTATTATATAAAAAAATAATTTTAATATTTATTTATTTTAGATTTTAATTTAGAGTAATTATAAATATAAAAATCGCTTTATAATTTATAGACTTTATTATTAATATAAAAATATTATAATAATTATAATTCTTTTATTATTTAAATTTTTAAATAACTTAATATATCTTATAATAAATAATTTTTTTATTAAGATTTTATTTTAAAATATAGATTCATTTATTTTTTAGAATATAAACTTTAAAAGATATCTAGATAAGATATTAAATATTATTATCTATAAAAGATTTATATTTCTTTTTTATAAAAAGTTTTTAATTTATTTAAAATAATTAATTAAATATAATTTACCCGTAAATAATAAATTTAAATATATTTGATTTATTAATATAATTTATAAATAGAGCGAATATTATAAAGATCTTTAAAAGAGAATTAAAGAATAAATCTTATAGATTCGAAATTATAAAATTAAAGTAATTATATAATATTTTTTAAATAATATTTAATTTATAATCTTCGCGAATAGTTTATATAACTTTAATAATAATAAATAATAAATTTAAATCTAAGAATTTTTTTTATATAAATAATATAGATCGAATTATTAATTCAAATATAAATATAATATTTAATTAAATAATTTATATTAAAAATATTTAAATTAAGAGTTTTTATATAATTAATTAAATATATTATATTAAAAACTCTTATATAAATCTTTATAAAGATATTAATTTATTACTTAATTAGAAAAAATTTAACTTTAATCTTATAAATATTAAAGATTTTAAAATTATTAAAGATTTAGTAATTATTTTAATTATAGATATAATATCTTCTAATACTTCTTTAAATTTAATATTTTTTAAAATATTAATAATATATTATTTATTTAATATCTTCTTTATAGCGAATATTAATATTATTAAATATTATTATTTATTTAAAAATTTATAAATCTTAATTTCTTTTTTCGAATTTATAATTAAAGATTATTTTTTTATAAAGTATACGCTATTAGCGTAAATAACTATCTTTTTAATAAAATTATATAATTAAAAGATATTTTTTCTCTTATACTCTAATAAAATATACTTTTTACTTTAATTTATAAATTTTTTTAAAATTTTTTTATTATATAAATAATAGAATTAATTATATATAAATAGAAAAGAATAGATTTTTATTAATAGAAGATCTCGAAAAAGATTATAATAATTTTAATATTAAATAATTATATTATTAAATAATTAGCAATAATAATAATTTTAGATTAAAAGATTTATTAAAATTAAAATGTAATAAAATAAAATATATTTTATATAATAGAGTCTATTTAAAACGCTTAGTTATATTATTTATTTAAAAATTATTAAAGATAATAGATTTTTATTTAATATTTAATAAAGCGAGATAATTAAAAAAGACTTTAAAAATATACTCGCTTTTATTATTAAAATAAATATTAAAAAAATTATAATTATATAATTTAAGATAGATCTTAAATTATAAAAATATAATAAAAAATTTACTCTTATAATAAATATAGTAAACTTTAAAATAAGAGATAAAATTATTTTTAAATATTATAAAATATTTATAATTATTAAAACTAATAGAGAATAGAGGCTTTATAAGATTATTATAAATAAATTTATTTAATTATATATCGAGCGTAATAGAATTAATATAGAGAATAATCTTCTAACACTCTATAATATAATATTTATAAATATATTTATTCACGATATTTTTAATAAAATCTATATCTATTACTATAGTAAGAAATCTATTTAAATTTTACTAATTTAAATAATTTATATAAATATATTAAAGTTAATAAATCGAGTTTAAAGAAATATTATATATTATTAAAATACTATTTAAACTATTCTAAAGATTAAAAAAAAAATTAATTATAAAAATTTATAAGTTTTAGATTATTTTTAATTAGAGCGTAATTAATCTTATAGAAATTAATTATAATATTAATATTTAAAAGTTTATTAATAGAAAGAAGATTAATATCTATATTAAATATATATAAAATATTAAATAAAATAATATTTATATATTTATCTTAAATAAAATAATTTAAATTAATAATATCGCGATTAAGAAATTAAATTTAATTATTTTTAATTTCGCGAATAAAAGAAAAGTAGATCTTTTTATAAATAATAAATATTAAATAATTAATAAAAAAATAATAAGAGTAACTAAAGTTTATTATTATATAAAAATATAAATTAATAAAATTATTAATTATTAAGTTATACTTTAGACTAAAATCGATAATTATTAAATTAATAATTTTCTTATTATTAATTATATTAAGAATATTAAAATTATTAAAATTAAAATCTATATAATATATAATTAAATCTAATTCTTTTAAAAAGATATAATTAATATTAAAATATTTATTTTTCTCTAAAATAGAGAGATATTAAAAAGTATCTTTTTAATACGCTTATATTTAATATTAAAATCTTTTTTTATATTATTAAAATTAATTATAACAATTTAAATCTTCTTTTTCTTTTTTTTATTCGATATAAATTTTTTTAATTTTAAATAAAAAAATTTAATTTAATATTTAATAAGAGAATATCTAAATTTATATTCGATAAATTTATATAGAAAATAAGTTTCGCGATTAATTTCTAAGCTATTAGCTTTATAATATCTAATAAATTATTTATTTTTATTTTTATTATTATTATTATAAATAGTATATATAATAATATTATTATCTTTAAATAATAATAAATAAATTTATTTATTTATCGCGATATAAATAATCTTATTAAATTTAATAATTTTATTATTATATAATTTATAGATTTAAATATATATTATTATAAAGATATTAAAAGAGTTTTTAAATTTTATAAAAAAGAGTTAAATTAGAAAGAGCTTTAATAGAATAAATAATTTATATAAATTAGCGATTTTAATAGTAATTTTTTAAAAATCCTTTTTATATTAATAAATACTTTTTTTAGAAATAAAAATAATATTAAATAATTAATAAATTAGCTCTATATAGAGCTTAAAGCTTTTAAATTTATAATATTTAATAATAATATCTAATATTATCTAAAAATCTTTATTATTATAATTAATCTTAATAAATTAATAATTATTATATTTAAAATATTAGAAAATAGCTATATAAGCTTTAAATTTAATAATTTTAATAAAAAATAAAAGATTATTAAGTATTAATTAGCTCTTAATATCTTATTTTTATTTAATATATTTTATATTAAATTCTAGAATAGCGATAAAAATTTAAAAAAAAATTTATTAGATTAAGATTAATTAAGAATATTAGTTATAAAATATTATAATTAATTATTTAAATTAATTATTATTAAAAGATAATTTAAATAATAATATATAGAATATTAATAGAGAAAGCGATAATAATAATAATAATAATAATTTAATTATTATTTTAAATAAAATAGTAGAGTTAGAGAAAAATTTTAAAAATAATTTTAAAATAAATAAAATAGATTTTTTAATATAAAAATTAAATAATTTAATATCGCTTATAAAGCTAAATATATCTTTATTAACTTTAAATTTAAAATTAATAAAATTATTATTTAATAAAATAGCGAAAATAGAATAAATATTCTAATTATTATTAGAGTTTTTAAAAATCTTATTAATACTAATTAACTATTATTTTTAAGTTTTAATTTATTATATAAAAAATAAAAAGTATTTATATATAGAGCTATAATAGATATAAATAATCTAATTAAAATAAAAGATATTTAATAATAAAAATAATTTATAAATATAGACTAATTTCTAATAAAATTATATAAAATAAAATTATTATAAATATATAAACCTTCTTCTTAAAAAGAAATTAATACTCTTCTTATATTACTTATTTAAAAATTTAAATTTAAAATATTTATATTATTAATTATTATTATAAGACTTTAAAGATTATTTTAACTCTATAATTATAGTAATAAAATATAAATAATTAAGAAAGAATTCGATAGTAAAACCTTAGTTCTCTTTTTTAAAGAGTTTTTAAAGATTTAGAAGCTAATATTAATAAGATATTCTTATTATTTTAATTTTAATAAATTTATAAATATATTAAGAGATAATAATATTAGTTTTAGAATATTTTAAATTATAATTAAACTATTAATATTAATATCTAATTACTTTTAATTAATAATAATTAATTTAATAATTAATATATAATTTAAAAGTCGATATTAATATAAAATAATTTTATTTTTAATAAAATTAGATATTCTAATTTAATAAAAGTTAATAAGATTTAGAGAATCTTAGCGATATAATTTAATTATATATTTAGCAAATTTAGCAAATTTAATATTTCGATTAAAAATATATTTTAACTCGCTTAGAGTAAAGGCGAAAGTAGCTTTTAGCTTCTTATATTATTAGTAAATTATATTTATTTAAATTTATAACTATTTTAAGAGAGAGAAATATTCTTATTAAAAAGATTAAAAGAATATCTTTATAGCTATTACTATCTTTAAATATTAAACTTTAAATATTAAAAGATAGATATTAAAAATTTAAAAGTAATTATAATTATAGAGATAAATAGTATTTATAATATAATAGTTATCGAATAAAGCTTAAACTTATAATCTATAAAAATATAAAATAAGATATTTAATTATTAACTATAGAGTTACTATAAAGAAAAAAGCGACTAGATATAAATACGCTAAGGTATATTATATAATTATATTACGTAATCGCTAAGAGTTACGTAACTCGAATTTCAATATATTCTCATAATAAGAAGTATCGAAATATCGAAAAGAAATAAAGATAACGTAGTAATTAATAATGTAAATTTCATAATATCTTCTACCGCAGTAAAATCTTTCGAATAATAAAATAGCTATAGACATCGAACGATTTTAATTCGTTTAAATATATATTATTCGATATTTCTTCTATAAAGATCTAATTAGCTATAATCGTCGTAGTAGATTCTTCTCTTATAACGTTATTATAGTAATATATCATATTAATATAATAAGAATAACAGGTCAAGTTATAGTAATATTCTCCGCTTACTAAGTAATAATTTAATATGAAATCGTAAAGAGCATATAACGTGAGATCTTAAAGAGTTAAACCGTATTCTTAATAATAGTAACCTTATTTTCGCTTAGTTTCTCTATAGTATTCTCCGCATTTACCTATTATAGTTCCTTCTCTTACTTCTTCTCTTATAGAGTATTAAACTAAGTAACTAGCTAAGTAACTAATTAAGTGAATGACTAAGTAACTAGCTAACGATCTAACTAAGTGAATTGCTAAGCTAATAGGGTAGGTAGTATTAACTGAGCGGTTGATCGAGTAGCGAATTCGTCGAGGGGTGGCCTAAGGGGGTTAGTAGAGGCTCTAAGAGGCGGGTAAAAGGGGTATACGTGCCTGAAGCGTTTAGTAACGTTTCCGCGAGGGGTATCGAGGACGAATTTATTCATATTGGTAAATTAGTAGTAGTGAAAGAAGAATAGTTACATAAACAGGTGGAAGGATTACTTAGTTTCATAAGGAAACGTATAATACTAGGAAATGCGGAATTTTTAAATCCGATAAGTCCGATCTAACACTTAAATATCTAATTCTTATCAAAATTCTATAATAATTTCGTATAATAAGAATTAATAACTTTAATTCTTGCTTACTATCAAGGCTTCTATATAGAGAAATCTAAATCATTATTTTTTACTCAAGCCGGTTTTTAATATTGGGCCACTTAACCTATCTAGAAAAAGCGATTCTTTTTGCATTCCAAACAACTTGTCAACGAACAATCATATGAAAATAAAAGTGATATGAAAGATACTCTGCTAGCTACCCTCTATATCTTTATAATAGAAAATGTCTTCGAATTGATTCTTGTTATCGAGTTGTGAAGTGGGAGTTTATAGGCGACTTTACTTAATTAAGTTAGATGGCCTAATATTAAAAACCGGCTTAAGTAGACCTTATCGATCTATCAACGCGTAAAAATCGTATCTCTTCTATCTTACTAGATATATTACTGCGAAGATACTATAGTAAAGACTACGACGAAGTCCTTAGTAAAGCGAATGATAGTAATCTTAATAGGCTTAACGTAGAAGATATGGTAGCTATTAAAATAAGTGATAGTAATAGCTATAATAGTAATAGCCAGCTATATCGAATTTATCGAATTTAGAAATTCCGCATTTCCTAGTATTATGCGTTTCCTTATGAAACTAAGTATTATCCGATTTCGGACGCGTCTAATATAACTATTATATTTAAATATCCATTTAACCCATTAATAGTAGAATAAACTTTATAATTTTTACATCGTTAGAAAGCGTAAACTAAGCTCTATAATTTACGAAATTATAAAGTAACTATATATATCGCAAGCTGAGTACTTTAAAGTATAAAACTTCTATATATAAATTTTTAATAAGAAAGCGCGGGAGAATTATTAAGCTAATTTAGTCGATCTAATTAAAGAGCGTAGCGAACTTAAATTTATAATTAACTATATATACAAATTCAAGGTTTTCAAGCTTAGCTCTATCTTATTCTATTATATATACTAACAAGATATTTAATTATAATATTATAGAAATAGAATTAATTATATATATCTATAAGCTATTTCTTATATATTTTAATAGTTACTATTATTAAAATTCGAATTATATAACTCTTAGCGTCTTAGCAATTACGTAATATAATTATATAATATATCTTAATATATTTATATCTAATTACTCTTTTTTTTATAGAACTCTCTAATTAATATAATTAAGTATTTTATTTTATATTTTAATAAATTATAAGCTTAAACTCTATCTAATAACTATTTTAATTATTTTATAATTTATCTATTATTTACTATAATTATAATTACTTTTAATATATTTATTATATTAATATTTATTAAATAGTAATAATTATAATCGCGAAGAACTTTTTTTATTAATCTTTATAATATAAATATTTTTTATTTTAAAATAATTATTCTAATTAGACGATATATATTAAATACGCTTTTAATAAAAAAAATAAAAGTTATAAATAAGAAGAGCTATATTAAAATTATTAATATATTAATATATTATATTAATAATTTATTATATAAACTTTTATATTATTTTTAATATAAAATAATTTTAAGCGAGTTAAAATATATTATACTTAATTATATAATATTAAATTTATTATATATTATAATAAAATATTATATATCTATATCTTTTTATTATATAATTATTATAATTATTAAAATATTATTAATTTCTTTATATTAAATAAAATATACTAAAGATAAAAGATAATATATTCTTATTTTTATATTTTATTATATTAAAAATTAATAATAAATAATTAAACTCTAATATTCTATTATATAATTTTTATAATAAAGATTAAAATTTAGTTTAAAATAACGATATGATGTTAAAAGAGAAAATAATCTATATCTCATATATCTAATATATTAATATATAAAAAAAAAATTCTCTATTATAGCGATTAAAGAATAATTATTCTTTATATTTATAAAAATAAGATAATTTTATAAAAAAGTTTTAATTAGATTTAATAAGTAAGTAAAGAGAAATTATAAGTAATCTTATATTTAATTTTAATTAATTTCTTTAATAGAAGAGTTAATTAATAGAGAATATTATATTATAAATATAATAGAAAGTAATTAAGATAATCGCGATAATAATATAAAAGATAAAATTTAATTAAATTCCCTCTTAAATATAAAGAGAAATAATTTTTTATTAAATTATTATATACTTATATTATATTTTCTCTTAATATTTATAAATTAAAATTTATCTTTTTAAAATATTATTAATTATATTACAAATTATAATATAAAATCTTTTTTTAAATCTTTTTTTAAATAATGATAAATTAATTTTAGAGTTTAGAGAGATTTTCTTTATATACTTTAAATAATTATAAATATTTTAAATATAAATGATATCGATAGCGAGTATACTCTAATTTTTTATATTAATTTTATTATTATATCGAGTTAATCTATTTTTAAATTATTATTAAAATTAATTTTAAATAAAGAGCTCTTCGAATTTAGAGTAAAGTTAATTTTATTAATATTATCTACTTTATCTATTTTATTAAACTCTATTATATTAAACTCTATTATATTATAAACTTTATTCTTAAATTTAAATTCTTATTAAATTTTTATTTTATTAAGCTTTAAAAATTAAATTAATTTTTTATTAATAATATTATATCTAAATATATTAATATTAAACTTTTAATTAATTTAAATTAACTTTATTAAATTTTTATATTTAAAAACGCTTTTAATTATTATAAATAAAAGCGAGATATATAAGATTTCTTTATATTATTAGATCTCTAATATTATATTAAAATTAATATAATTTAATTAATCTTTTATTTAATAATTATTATAAAAATTATAATTAAATAGTAATTTATAAAAAATATTTTTAAGATTATTATTAATTTAAATATTATAATATAAATTAAAGCGTATTATAAACTTTATATTATAATAAAAACTCGCTATAAAAATAATTTATATAATTTTATTAAAAGTTATATTAATATTATAATTATTTAAAAGAATTTAAAAAAATATAAATTTCGCGAATTAGATATTCTTAGCTTTATTATTTAAAAACTAAAATCTCTTATTTTTATTATTTATAAAAATAAGTTATAAATCTATATTAATTAATTTATTAGTCTATTATATAAAATTAATAACTTATTTAAAAAATATTTCTTTACTATTAATAAGAATTAGAAGATTTATTATTTTTATAAAAGTTTAAATAACTAATATACTTAATATTATAAGATTTATAATTAGAATTATAATTCTTATAATAAAGATAGTATTAAAATATATTATCTGACTAAGTTAAAAGATTTATCGAGATAAGGAAGATTTATTAAAACTTAGCGATATATATATTTATAATACTCTCTATAATTAAATCTAATTAACTAAATATTTTACTTACTTCTTTTAATAGATTATAAATCTAAATTATAAAGTATTTATTTAATATATTATTTATAAGCTAGCTAGTTTATTAATTAAATATTTAAAAAATAGAGAAAAGCTTTATTATAATATTATATCGCTTAATAATATTATTATAATATTAAATATCTAATTAATTTATTTCAAGATAACTTAATAATACTCTCTAAGCTTTATCGATTTTTAAATAATAAATTATATTTATTATATAATAATTATAACCCTTATAGAAATCTCGCTATTACTATTTTTAATTACTATATTAAAAAATAAGAAGCTAAAATAAAAAGTTTAAATATTAAATTAGCTAAAAAATTTATTAAATTTATTAATTAATTAAGCGCTTTAAATGATATTAATTTTATCTATAAAATATTAAATTTATAAATAAAAATAATATAATTATAAAAGAGATAGTATATAAAGAAATATCTTTATTTCTTAATTAAAATATAATTGTTACGGATATAGTGTGCTTTAGAGAATTCTTGCTGTTCAGGCAGGGGTCCACGCTCTTTTGGCGCAACGGTCTGCGATAAAGCACGTATTCCTTAACAATGGTAGCAACACCGGTTCGATTCCGGGTGTGACCCGGACAGTCTGAATAGGTTACTTGGCTGCACTCGGATTTGGTGGAGGCTCATAACTTCCGTGCCTTTCTGAAGCTGTACGCACCAGGCCGCAAGTAGCTTACGGGGTCACACCCGGGGGGTTCCTATATACGATACTCATGCGTGTAGGCCAGCGCATGAGGACATGCGCCATTTTTCGAAGTGTGCAATTGTTACGGATATAGTGTGCTTTAGAGGATTCTTGCTGTTCAGGCAGGGGTCCACGCTCTTTTGGCGCAACGGTCTGCGATAAAGCACGTATTCCTTAACAATAATTATATTAATTAAATAGATTATAATAAAATATTATTCTATTAATACTATTAATCGCTTAATTAATAGATTATTAGATTAATAATTAGATATCTAATTAATAAAGAATATAATTATCACGTAAGATAAAGAATATAAAAAGTTTTTAGATTTTTTATTTAATATAGACTCTATATCTACTTAATTATCTTTAAATTTAATTATATTTTAAAAAAACTCTTTACTTAATTATATTAATTAAGATAATATTATATATCTTAAATATAATTATATATTAATATTTTCTTTTAATTAAAATAATATTAAATATCTTAAATATAGTTATTTATTAATATTTCTTATAATTTAAAATAAGCTTAAAAATTATTATAGATTATATACATCTATTATATCTTTAGATATTTTTTAAAAATAATTTTATATATTATATAATAAAGTACGCGTAAATAAATATATCTTTAAATATAATTTCTCTCGATATAATTAGATATTAAATAAAGTTTAATATTAATTTAAAAAGTATTTAAAAAGTTAAGAAAATAATTATATATCTATCTATTTCTCTAATAGCTTTATAACTCTTAATAATTTAATTCGCGAATTATCTTTTAAAGTAATTAATAGCGAGAATCTCTTTAATATTATTATATAATCTATAAAATTTAATCTCTTTATAAACTTTTACTTTCTTCGCGCTTTAAATAATATATTAAAATTTAAATTATATTAGAAAAAACTAGCTTAAATATAAAGTTTAGCGAGCTATTTTTTGTATTACTAAATTTAAAGAGTTTAAAGATCTTTAAATATAATAATAAGATATATATTAATATCTTATAACGTAGCATTTTATTATTTTTATCTTAGTTAAAGATACGCTTAATATTAAAATTATAAAATTAATTAATATTATTAAAAATAAAATCGCTAAATAAAAGCTAAGATATAAATTAACTATTAATATTATTTAGAGTTATTTTAATAATAATTTATTATTAAATTTAAAAAGTAAAATTAATATCTATCTTTTATAGAAGATTATTATTATTAATAATAAGCTTAAAAATTTTAATACTCTTAATAATCTCTATTATTAGTTATTTAAACTAGATCTTAATTAATATAAAGATATATTAGATTTTATAACTTATTTTAAAAATATCTATATTAATATTATTAATATATTATTAAAATTAAAATTAAAAATTAATTTTCTTAATTTTCTCTTCTATATTAGATTAAATAAGATCTATAATATCTATTTTATCTATTATATTTAAAATTATAAATTAATAAATAAGATAAATATAGAGTCTACCTTCTCGTTAAAATATATTACTATTTAATTTATTTAGATAATTATTAACTCGTCTTTTAAGCGTATTAAATTTAACTATATCTTTACTATTTAACACTTTTATTATTCTATCTTAAATAACTTAAATTCTATTATTACTATTAAATTATAGAAGAAAATTATATCTAATTTTAATAATTATATAATTTAAAAATAAGTTAAATATTATATTTACTATAAAAAATATTATTATATTAAAATAAAATACAATTAATTTAATAAAAAAATTAAAAAAATTAATATTAATAGTAATAATAATAGAGGTAATATTTAAGATAATAACTTTAAATTTAATAATAAAAAGAATAAAAATAGAGATTATAAGTCTAATAAAAAGCGTTATTATAATTTATTAATATTAAAAGAGAAATATATATTATATATATAGCTAAATTCGATAACTCGTCTATATAATAAACTCTAAATTATATCTATTTATAATACTTTACTTCTTATTAAAATATCTTTATTAAATATTATTCTCTTAACTTTAAAATTAATAATATTTATTAAATTAAGAATATTATAGACTTTCTTATTTCTATTAATATTAATAAAATATATTTTAATATTATTATTAATAATAAGAAGAAGAAATTAATTCTTCTTAATATTCTTTATCTTCTTAAATTATCTTTTAATTTAATTTCTTAAAAATAATTAATATATAATAGTTTATTTATAAAATTCGTTTTAAATAATATTAAAATTAGTTATTATAATATTATTACTTAGCTATAAAAAAATCTTTTATATATCTTTTATATATAAAAGTTAAAATTTATATTAATATTATTTAAAGCTAAATTAATATTTATATTAATACTTAAATAGTATAATATAAAATTCATTATACTTTAAATTATTTCGAAATATAAAAAAAAGATTAATTCGATAAATAAAAATATTTTTATTTTTATTAAGTCTAATATCTCTAACTCTAATTTCAATTTTAATTTTAATAAAATATCTTATAAAATTAATAAAAAAACTTTTAATCTTTAATATACTTATATAAATTATTTAAAATATTAAAATATTCGAAAATTTACTAAATTATTTAAAAATATAAATCTTATTAAAAAAGTTATAAGAATAAAGTTTTACACTTTATATACTAATAAAAAAGCGAAGAATACGTTATATAAATCTTATATTCGTCTTAGAAAACGATTAAATAATTTAATTTATATCGATATTTATAGCTCTATTACTTTACGCGGCTTTAATAAAAATTAATATTTTATTATCTTTTTAAATAATTATAATAAATATTTTAAGATTAAAATTATTAAATAAAAGAGTGATATCTTTATTACTTTTAAGCGCTTTTAACTTTATAATAAATATAATAATTATATTATTAAATATCTATAAAGCGATTATAGAGGCGAGTATAAAAATTATAATATTAAAAATTTATTATATTAATTATAATATTACTTAAAAGCTAATTTAATTAAAAAATTTTAAATAAAATAAAATCGCTAAATAATTTAATTAAACTCTTTTTAATATTATTAATATTATTAAAAAGAATATTAATATTAATTAAAAATTTTAACTAAAGCTTATAATAGTAATAAACTATTTTTATAATTATAATCTTATTATAAATTATAAATTTATTTTATATAAGACTTATACTAAATATAAATCTTATTTAATATATATTAAATATATTAAAACTAAGAACTTAATTATAATAAGAAAATTAATTATTAAATAAAAGAAAGAATAATATTATATCTAAGAAGGTATTCTTATAGACTATAATAGCGATTATATTTATTAAATATTACTATTAGATAATAATATTATATACTTATCTAAAGTTATATAAAATAAAGAAAAAAACGAATTCTTACTCGATTTAATACTTTTTTAATCGCTAAATAATTTAATTATAAAGAAAAATATATCTAGATCTATAGCGTCTTCTTTAATTAGAAATTTTCTTTTTATAAATATAATAGATATAAATAAATTTATTTAGTTATTTAGATTTATTTTAAAATCTTCGAAGTTTATAATAACTTCTTTTAACTTTAATATAAATACTTTTATTATTATATCTTAATCTACCTTTATAGTATAAAATAATATATTTTTATATTTTAATTATTCTTATTTAATCTCGCGAAATCTCTCTTTAAATCCTCTTATTAGTATATATAAAAGAATAAGATAGAGCTAAACTAGAAAACCTTGAATTTATATATATAGCTAATTATTAATTTAGGTTTATTACGCTCTTTAATTAAACCGGCTAAATTAGCCTAATAATCCTTTCGCGTTTTTCTTATTAAAAATTTATATATAGAAGTTTTATACTTTAAAGTACTCAGCTTACAATATATATAGTTACTTTATAATTTCTTTAATTATAAAACTCGCTTTACGCTTTCTAACGCTATAAAAATTATAAAGTTTAATTTACTATTAGTGAATTAAATAAATATTTAAATATAATAGTTATAGTAGTTATATTAGACGCGTTTAAGATCGAATAATAATTCTTTTATCTATTTATATAATTATTCTTCTTTTATTATTCTATTAATTCTATTAATTTCATTAATATAAATATAATTATCTTCGATATTTCTCACCTAAAGATTACTTAACGTCTAAGATATATATATTCCTTTACTCGCCTCTTAAAGTCTCTATTAATATCTCTAGACGATATTATCTCTTAAGACGCATCTTTCTTTTTAATCCATTTTTTATTATTCTATTTTAAAGTCTCTTAATATATATTAGATTTTAAATATCGTTAAGAAGAAGTTTTTAAATAAGAGGAAAATAATATAGAAAACTCTCTATTATAAGACTTATTACTAGACTTCTTTAATAATAACTCTTTCAATAATTTACATCCTTTTAATTTATCTTCTAACTCTTATTTAAGTTTTATTTAATCTTTAATAAAGCTCGTTAGTTATATTACGCGTTATCTATATATTATCTACTTATAAACATATTAAAAGACTCTTAAAAAAAGTCTAAACGAATTCATAGCTATTATTCTCCTCTATATACTCTTTCTAAACTAGCGATACTCGATTAGTCGCTTAATTAATACTATTTATTTTATTAATTTAGTAATCTACTTAGTTAGATCGTTAGCTAATTATTTAGTTATCTATTTAATTGATTACTTAGCTAGCTACTTAGTCTAATACTCTATAAAAAAAGAATTAAAAGAAGGAACTATAATAGGTAAATGCGGAGAATATTACGAAGAAGCTAAGTGGCAATAAGGCCCCCAGCATTAAGAATACGGCTCAGCTCTTTAAGATCTTACGTTATATACTGTTTATGATTTTATATTAAATTATTACTTAGTAAGCGAAGAATACCACTATAACTTAGTCTATTATTCCTACTATATTAAAGAGTAAGAGAAGAAATTATAATAGATAAATATAGAGAATACTATAAAGAATACTATAAAGAATACTGCGGAGAAACTAAGCGGTAATAAGATTACTATCATTAAGAACACGGCTTAGCTCTTTAAGATCTCACGTTATATACTCTCTACGATTTTATATTAAATCATTACTTAGTAAGCGAAGAATACTACTATAACTTGATTTATTATTCTTATTATATTAATATAATATATTACTATAATAACGTTATAAGAGAAGAATCTACTATTATAATTAATTAAGCCTCTATAAAAGAAATATCGAATAATACATATTTAAATAAATTAAAATTATTCGATATCTACAGCTATTTTATTATTCGAAAGATTTTACTACGATAGAAGATATTATAGGATTTATACCACTAATTAATACGTTATCTTTATTTCTTTCCGATATTTCGATACTTCTTACTATAAGAATATAGTCTTTCTCTATTTTTTATAGGTAATTATTATAAATCAATTCTTTATACTTAATATACCTTTCTAATTAGACTTTAACGCGCCTCTCTTCGCATATATATATCTATATATTATATAGATTAAATTAATTTTATAGTAATAGAAGTAGGTTAAAAACGTATAGTAAGCGATTAGAGTTTGATTTAACTTAGGGCTAGGGCTAAAATTCGATTTAACTTAGAAAAATTCAACTTTATAAATTTAATTCATAGGCCTTTACTTATACTTTATACTATAATTACTTAAATTATAAATATAAAATTATATAAGTTAAAGATCTATAAAGAGATTATAATAAATAATTTTTTTTATAAATAATAGAAAGATAATATAATTAAAGAATTCGAGTTACTAAAAGAGAATAATATCTAAACTCTTATTAATCTATCTTATAAATATACTATACTTTATAATAAATAAATCTATATCTTAAAATATAGATTTAATAATAAAATTACTCGCTATAAGACTTATTAAATAATATAAAGATTTAAAGTATAATAAAATCTTTATCTTAGTAATTAAGCTTATATTTTATAAGACTATCTTTATCTTAATCGCTATTAAAAATTAAAATCTAAAATAAATTAATATTAAAATCACTTTTCTCTATAAAGACGTTAAAGAGGAAATTTATATAAAATAGTTTACTAGTTTTATCTTAAAGAAATATCTTTAATAAATCTATAAGTTTAATAAGATACTCTATAATCTAAAGTAATTCTTATATATATATAATATAATATCTTTATTAACTATATATAAGAAATCGATCTTATTTTTATTAATATTAATTATAATATATTTACTAATCTCGATATCGATATTATTATTATTTTTTATATAAATAATATTCTTATTATTAGCTCTTTTTAATCTAATATTTAATAAATTAAAAATATATTTAATATTAAGTTTAAAATAAGTAATTTAAGTCTCTATAATTATTATTTAAATATAACTATAATTTATAATTATATTAATTAAATATTATATTTAGATTAATTAATTTATATTAAATAATTTTTTAGATATTATAAAATATAAAAGTTTAAACTATAGTCTATTTTTATAAAGATAAATATATAATCGCTTTTCCCCAAGAATAATTATATAATATTTATTAAATTATTAAAAATTTATTAATTAGCTATTAAATTACTTATATACGCTATATTAGATATAAGATTAAATATTATATTCACTATATTAATAATCTTATTATATTCTTTAAACTTTATTAAAACTTATTACGCGATTATTAAACGTATTTTAAAATATTTTAAAATAACTATTTATTAATATCTTATTTATAAAAATTCGCTTTAAAATCTAATTAATTATATTAATTTCAATTAAACTAATAATTATAATACTCATAAATTAATTTTAAATTATATTTATAATTTAAAAAGTAAAATAATTAATTAATCTTTTAAGTGATAAGTTATTATTATATTATCTATCTATAAAATTAAATATATTAATTAAATTTAAATTATAAAGAAAATTATTTAGCTTTAAAAATTACTTAATTAAATTTATCTTAATAAATCGCTTTAAATAATTATTATCTTCGATAATAATTAAGATATAATTATCTTAATAAAGAACTCTTAATATTATAATTATATTAAATATATTAATATTTAATACTATTAAATATATAATTAAATTATTAATAATAATATAAATCTTAAATATATTTTTACTAATAAATAGATAGTTAATAAGCTTATTAAGACTCTATATAAAGATAAATTTAAGCTCTTTTAAGAATTTATTAATCTTAAACCTTATCTATAGAATAATTATTTTTTATATTCTAGCGATACGCTTATTATTAAAAAAGAATTAATTATAGTATCTTAAAAGATAAATAAATTCATATTTTAGCGATACGCTTATTATTAAGAAAGAATTAACTCTAATATCTTAAAAGATAAATAGATTATTATTAAGAAAGAGTTAACTTTAGTATTTTTTAAGATAAATAAATTATTATTAAGAGTTAACTTTAGTATTTTAAAAAGTAGATAAATTTTAAATAAACTAAGTCTTTTAATCTTATTATTTATATAAGAATCTATTTCTAATTAATTCTTATATCTTAAATAATCTATCTAAATCACTCGCTAAGTCGCTATATTAAGTTTAATACTCTATAAATTTATTATTCTATATTAAAATAGCTATTTCTTTAATACTATTATTATTATCGCTATTAAATCTTAAAAGCTCTTTTAAAACACTCTTATCTATATCTTATTTTATACGTATATTACTATTAATTACTATCGCTAAAAATTAGATATCTAAAATAAACCTCGTAGGAATCTTATAGCTAGACGCGTATATATAAGACGAATAATTTCTTCTAATCGAATTTATTCTATCCCTACGAATATCCTCCAACCTTAAATCGATCGATTTTTGATATACACTAGATAGTCTAAAAATAAATTTTTTAAAAAATCGCTTTTTAATAAAAGTGGAATTTTAATAATAGTGATATAATCTAACATAATCGTTTTTAGATTTCGACTTTTCACTTTATCTATCCTATTATAAATATTATTAATTTCGACCTTTAATTAATCGATTTTTAATATACACCAAGTATACTGAAAATAAAATTTTCAAAAACCCGCTTTTTAATAAAAAATGGAATTTTTATATAAGATAAATAAAATATTTTCCATACATATATCCTCTTCACCTTTATTACCCGACGTTCGAATATAATATTTACTCGAATAAAGGGAGTAGAAAAGAAGTATTTTCATTTTTTATACTTATTTAATTCGAGCTACATTTCGAGTATATAAAAGTATTAAAATATATCACCTAACTAAGTTAAAAGATTTATCGAAATAAGGAAGGTTTATTAAGGCTTAGCGACACATATATTCGTAATACTCTCTGCAGTTAGATCTAATTAATTAAGTATTTCACCTACTCCTTTCAATAGATAGATCTTCTAAATTTATACTAATTTACGTTAAAATATAATAATTTAATATTATTTCTAATTCTATTATTTTTATTAAATTCTTTAATATTTATATAATAGCTATCTATATCGAAATAGATATCTTTACTTTTATTTCTATAGCGTCGATATTGATTAAATATTATATTTAAAATAATATTAATTTTATTAACTCTTATATCTAAATATAAATCTATAAATTTTATATTATTTATAATAAGAATTTTTATTTTATTAAGAAGTATCTTAAATAGTTAAAGCGTAAATATATTTATAAAGAATCTTAAGTTTTTAAAAATAGAGATCGCGATAGTTATAATAATTAAGATAAAAAAGATAATTAAAATAATAATAATATTAATATCGAATTTAAATTTATAAGGTTTAAAAAGAAAAAAGATTAATTTTTTAATATTAAGATAATTATTATAATTATCTAATTTATAATAACGCGCTATTTTATTATTTATATTATTATTATATTTATTACTAATTTCTAAATCTTAAATAATAAGATTTATAAATTTTTTAAAAATAAATTTTTAAATAAATTTATTATTATTATACTTTTTATTATAATAATAATATTCTCTCTTTAATTTTATAATTATATATATATTTAATATATTACTTATAATTTCTTAATTTTTAAAATCTTCTTTAAATTTTAAAAACCTTATTTTATTAATAAATTTATTAATAATAATTATATAATTATTAATTTTAATAATATTAATTTTAAATATAAAGTAAAGAATATTAAGTATATTTAAATTTTTAATAATATCTAATATATATCTAGATATAATTTTAATCTAATTTTTAAAAATTAATTAAAGAAACAAAAAATACTTATTTTCTTTTATTCTTAATAATCTTTTTATAAAAAAATAATAATTTTTCTTTAAACGTATTTAAAGTTATTTTTATATATTTAATACTTAAAAGAATATTTCTTTAGTCTTAATTATTATTAATAAAGAAATTTTTATTTATAATAAATTTTTTATTAAATTTAGCTCTCTAATAAGTAAAAGTTTTAAATTAATAAGAATACTTTATATATATAATATTGTTGAAATATGAATATCATCTCGATTAAGCTCTTTCGAGTATGTCACCTTTTTAACAGGTTATGAGCCCGGTTAGCTGAGTGGGAAAGATTTCGAAAAGATCCGGAACAATTCCGCCTTGCCAAGAAGCAGGGTCGCCAGTTCGATTCCGGCTGTCGCAGAACTCGCACCAATTTTGAGTAGCAGAGTTGCGATGCGCTGATCTGACTGCGCACTCACTTTCGCTTCTTCGCGACTCTATTCAAGGGTCGTGTTGAAATATGAATATCATCTCGATTAAGCTCTTTCGAGTATGTCACCTTTTTAACAAATATATCTATATAAATTATTTAAATATTTAAAATATTAAAAAGATAGCTAAAATATATATTAAAATAAATCTTTCTAAATCTTCTTTTAATAATATTTATAAATTATATTTTATAATTAATTTTAAAATAAAGTTTTATAAATACTATATTATTTTTAAGAGATGAAAAAATAATTTAATTTATATCGATCTCTAAAGATTATTTAATATTTTCTATAATAACTATATATTTATAATTTTTTTTAAATAATTTTATTTTATATTTTAACATTTATCTTTTATTAAATAAATTTAATAAATTTATTCTTATTTATAACTAGATAAGATATTACTTCTTTTAAAATTTATATTAATTTCTCTCTTAATATTTTTTATTTATATATTATTAAATAAATAAATTTTTATTAAATTATATTTAAAGTTGTTAGTTAAAAAAAGTATTAAAATTATATAATTAAAAAATAAAAAATAATTTAATAATATTTCTTCTAAATTTATACTTTTTATTTTAGAAAAAAATATATATAATAATATTAAAATAATAATCTATCGTAATAATTATCGATTTATTAAAATTATTAATTATCTTAAAGATTATCTTCTCTCTTTATCTATAATTTAAAAAAAAAAATATATATTTTTTATTAAAGATAAAGCTAATAATTTATTTAATTTTATTTAAATTTTTAAAAAGATTTAATTAATAATCTTAATTAATTTAAAGTCTTTAGAAGAGTAATTATTTAATATATTTAATAATAAAACTCTCTCTATAGCCTCTATAACGATATTTTTTAAATTTATTACTCGCTTTATAAATAATTATAATTTAATTTTAGCGATAAATTACTTATTTAATATCTTAAGAATATATAAAAAACTCTTTTTAAATTTCTTAACGCTATTTATAAAAGCCTTCTCTTTTAAATCTTATAAATCTTAAATCTATAAGAAAATTATATTAAACTCTTATTATAAGATATATTAAAAAATTATTATAGAAAAAAAAATTAATCTATTTATTATTAATAAGATTTAAACTCTAATAATTTTTTTATTAAATATATATATTTTATAAAATTTATAAATTTATAAATTTAAGTATAATTTTATAAAGAAAATTATACGATATAAAGCTTATTAAATTATTTATAATTTTAAATAATAATAAAAAATCGACTTTAATAAAATCTTTATTTTTATTATTAAATTTATAAATTATAAAGTAATTTTTATATTAATAATTATCTTAAATTAAAAACTTAAATAGATAAATATTAAATTTTTTTTTATATAATAATATTAAAAAGATAATTTATATTATTTAATTTATTAGCTTTAAAATTAAAAGTTAAAAAAATAAGATATATAAACTTATTAAAATAATTTATAATTTAAAATAATTTTCTAAAATTTAATATAATACTCTTATAATCTATTTTAAAAAATTAGATTTTAAATTTATTATTATTAATCTCTCTATATTTATTAATAATAATATTATTATTATTATTTATATAAATAGTATTTTACTTATAAGTTTTAATAAAATTAAAATATAAAATATTAAGAATAAACTTAATAAGAAATTCGAAATAATTAATTTAAAATTTTATATCTATTATTTTAATATAATAATTATTAAAAATTATATTAATCGAATTTTATATCTTAATTAAAAAGATTATATTTAAAAAAATTTAAAAGAAATATAATATATTAAACTCTACGCTATTATCTATTTTTATTAATAATAGTAAATTTTATATTATTAAAAATAATTTTATTTCTATTAATTAATCTTACTATATTTATTAATTAATTATAAAATTATTTATATATATAATATTAAATATTTAATTTAATATTATATTCGCTATTTTAATAATTTTTAACTATATTTTAAATCTTAATAAATCTTAATAAAAGACTATTAAGTATATCTTTTAATATTTAAATAATATTAAAAATTAATAATTAATATTTAGAGAAGATTTAAAATTATTTATTAATTATATAAATATAAATTAATTAATTAATTAAAATACTTAATATTTAATCTCTAATTATATTTTTAATATAAATAATATTATTATTAATTAATTATTAAACTTAAAAATTAATAATAGCGCTATTTTTTTATAAAATTAAATATATTAATTAGATATAGTTTATTAAAAAAAGTTTAACTATATAAATTTTTTAATTAATTTTATTTTAACGCTAAATATATATAAATTATTATTATTTATTATAATAATTAAAATATTATAACTCTTATTAAAAAATTTAATTTTATATATATATTATATATATTAATATTTAATATTATTATATATATAAAAAAGTTATTATTAATAACATTATTTTTAAATATATTATTATTAAATAATAAATAATTAATAGACTTATTAAGATATTATTTAAGAATAAATTTAAGAAGTTTTATATACTAATTAGATTAAAATATTATTTATAATATTATTTATTTAGAGAAGCTAACTCTAATTTTAGAAAAGCTATTTTATTAATCTTTATAATTTAAATAATCTACTTAAGCTACTCGCTAAATCGCTATATTAAGAATACTTTATAAACTTACTATCTATATTAAAATAGCTATTTCTTTAACGCTATTATTGCTATCGCTATTAAATCTTTAAGACCCTTTTAAAATATTCTTACTTATATTACTATTATTAGTTATTATTATTAAAAATTAAATACTTAAAATAATTTTTATAAAATTTTTATAATCGATTATAATATATCTAGCTATATATATATATACGAGTAAAGGCATATGAATTAAATTCATAATCATTTTTTTAATTAAAGCTATCGAGTAAATTTGATAAGCGATCTTTGATAAGCGATCTTTGGTGAGCGATCTTTGGTGAGCGATATTTGAATTCCTTGCGCTTTAATAATAATAAGACTAAATTTAGAAATTCTTCTTTTATCTGAAAGCCCAGATTTCGTTCTATAATTAAAAAAAAAATCTCAAAAATTTAATAGAAAACAAAAAAGTTATTCTATGTGTTAATAACGTACACATAATTTTTTGATGATTACGGACGCTAATTTATTTACCCGCGATGACTCAGTCGATCTAATCAAAGAGCGTAGTAACTCTAAATTTATAATTGGCTATATATATAAATTCAAAGATTTTCAAGCTTAGCTCTATCTTATTCTTTTATATATACTAATATAAAATAAAGAATTTCTTTTAATTATTTTAATTATTTTTATAAATTTTCTTTAATTTTAAATTAATTATTTTTTAATATATACTAGATAATCTAGAAATAAAATTTTCAAAAAATCGTTTTTTAATAAAAAGTAAAATTTAATAATAAGGACTCGATTTAATATAGTCGTTTTTAGATTTTAACTTTTTACTTTTACTATCTAACGCTAATTTATTTTAATTATCTAATTCAAACTTTACTTTAATTATTTAATATTAAACTTACTTTAATTATTTAGCTTAAATTTTACTTTAATTATTTAATATTAAACTTACTTTAACTATCTAACTTAAACTTTACTTTAATTACTTAACGCTAAACTTACTTTAACTACTTAATTTAAATTTTACTTTAATTACTTAATATTAAACTTATTTTAATAACTTAATAAAAATTAACTAAGTTATTTTTATCTTATCTACTTAATTTTAATACTATTAATATTAAACTTCGTATTTATTAAATTTTATTTATAAAAGAATATATATAAAGAAGAATATTAGAATTTAAATTATATAATTCTTAGTATCTTAATAATTATATAATATAATTACGTAATACGTCTTAGTATATCTATATCTAGTCGCTTTTTTCTTTTATAGAACTCTCTAGTTAATATAACTAAGGTAAGTGTTCTATCTTATATTTTAATAAATTCTTAAATCATTTAAATATATTAAGATTATCTAGTTACATAATACTATATTTTATAATTTTATTATAATTATTTTTATTATTTTTAAATATAATCTAATATAGAAGTATAATAAATATTTATTTTAAATTATATATAATTACTATATTAGTTAATAATATAAATTACTTTATATTTATTATTACGATATCTACTTACTTTTTATTATTTATAGAAAAAATTATAATAAGTTTAAAATTACTCGTATTAATAAATATTTAAATTAATATTATAGATTTAAGAAAAATTAAGAATAAGATTATATATTTATATATTTATAATATACGCTTTTAAGATTTACTCTTAGTTTCTTTTTTAATTATCTATAAAATTAAAGAATAAATTATACTTCCTATATAAAAGTATTTAATTAATAATTATTAATATATATTATTATTAATATATATTTAAATTTACGAATTTGTATTTTTTTAATAAAAGATTATAATATAAAGATTTTATTATTATTAATATTTATTAGAATAATTATTTTACACTTTTTATTTAATATAGTAATTTTATCTCTTAATAATAAAGAGTAAGATTATTATTTAATTAATAGCGTATTTAATATTATAATAATAAATATTAAACTTTATTTTTTCTTTTATTAAAATTAAAATTATATATTTTATTATATATAACATAATTTAAATATTTAAAAGAATTTCTATAATATTCTAATTATTTATAATTATAATATTATATTTTAATAAAAAATATTTGAAATTTAATATAAGAGTTATTATCTTTAAATTTGATTTATATAGATTTTTAATCTTATAACATTAAAGAGAATAAACTCTTCTTTTCATTTTATCAACTCTTTATATACTATCTTTTAAACTTTATATACTATTAATTATTATTTTTTTAATTACTTATTTTATTATTAAAGCGAGTTTTATCTAAAATAAAAAGCTCTTTTATTTTTTATAATCTTTATTTTATTTTTTAATATTATTATAATAATATAATATAGATAATAGATTAAATAATTTTCTTTATTACTTTTAATTTTTTTTTCTACTACTCTATTTTATAAAGCTTTTATATATTCTAAATTAATTATATAATAATTTTATTATAATTAAAGTATAATAAGATAGTTATTAAAGCTAGTTATTAACTATATATCTCTTATAATTACTTTAATTAATTAACGATTTATTTTATAAAATTAAATAATTAAATTATAAATTTAATTTAAATATTACTCTTAATATTTTATTTAGATAAATTTCTTAATTTCGCGTAATATTATATCTCTAATATTCTTTTAAATTTACTTTTTAATATTAATTAAAAGAGTTAAAAACTAATAAATCTTTTATTTATTTATATAAAAATTAATACAAAGCGCTAAAATAATAAAATCGTTATAATTTAAAAAATATATAATTATTAAGCTATAGTTATTAAGATATTAAATATTAAATATTTTAATAATATTTATTTTTTTATAACTTAAATCGCGATATTAATTATCGCTATACTTATAATAATATTTTTATATATTCTATATTTTAATTAATTTAGTTTTTTTAATAACTAGTTCTTTTTTAATATTAAGCTTTAGAAGTTAATAGTAATAAGATAAGAGTCTTTATTTATAAATAGAGAGGTATTAAATATAATACGTTAGTAATTATTATTTCTATTAATAGTATTATTAAAATTCCTATCGATATTAAAATTAGTATTAAAATTATTTAATTATATAATAAATATATTTTAATAAGAGTTATTTATTAAATTAAAAACGTCGCTAATAAATTATAATAAGATACTTTTATTTTATAAATTAATAGAATTTATTCGCGAGTTATCTATTATAATTAAATTAGATAGCTTTATATAAACGAAGTTATTAGAATTAAAAAATTATAAAATCTCTTTTAATAAAATTATATAATAGTTATATAATTATAATATTTAGATATATAGTTATAAAAATAAATAAATAAATAACTAAATAAATTAATAACTGAAAAAAAAAGACTTATAAGTATTTAAGACTTCTATTAAATATATTAGATACTCGTCTTAACTATATAACTTATAATCTAATAAATGATATAAGCGAGGCCTATTAATAGACTCGAAGTACTTTTACTCTTATAGATATATTAAAATAAAAGATAAATATTAGATTTAGTTAATTTAAATATTATTAAATATTATAAAGAATTAAAAGTTTTAATAAGAGAGATATTTATACTTCTTATATTAAATTATTAAAAGTATTTTAATAATAATAATAATAATAATAATAATAATAATAATAATAATAATAATAATAATAATAATAATAATAATAATAATAATAATAATAATAATAATAATAATAATAATAATAATAATAATAATAATAATAATAATAATAATAATAATAATAATAATAATAATAATAATAATAATAATAGTAATAGTAATAATAATAATAATAATAATAGCGAGATAATTTAAAATATACTTAAATATAATAAGATAAAAGATAGAAAAAAAGATAGAAAAGATTAAAGTAATAGAAGAAATAAAAGAGTTAAAAGAAATAATAGAAGATAAAAATAGAGATAAAAATAGATTTATTAAATATTTAATAGATAAATTAAATCTAGAAAATAATAATTTAAATATTTTCTTATAGAGTCTTAATAGAAATAAAAGATTATCTTACGAGCTCTAGTAGTGACGGGAATTTTAGGTCTACTCTACATAGATCGGCTGTTTTGACGAATAATATAAACTATATAATAAGGACTACACACCGGATTAGATAAAATAGCCTATTTCAAATAATTTATATTCTTCATAATATGTTAATACGATATATCTATCGTTCTTACTCATAATGAGCTTAATACAATTTATTATTTTTTTAAACTTATACGTTAATAAACAATTAATAATAGAGTAATATAATATTAATTTTATATTAGAGGCTTATTATATCTTAGTATACTATAAGTAATTCTATATAAACTATATTTAATATCTTTAATTATATATTTATACTAATATATCTAAATAATAAATATCTACTTAGTTTACTTAATAGCTATTATATCTATTATTTAAATAATTAAAATAAATATTACGCTACGCTATTAATCTATATAATATTATTACGCGATATTAACTCTTCTCTAAACTTTAATTATATATTTATCTATATATTAAATAAGTATTATATAATATAAATAAATATAACTAACTTATCTAAAGGAAAAATAATATTATATTTAATAGATATACGCTCGAGATAATTAATTTATAGTATTGATTCCAACGCTACTTTTTTTTTTAAATAAACTCCTACTAAGATTAAAAGCTTCTTATAATATTTATATATTTAATAATATATTATATAGTAGTATAGAAGTATAATAGTATAATAAAATATTTAAATAAAATATAAAATCGTTAAATAACTTATTATAATACTTTATTATTTAATATAATTATAATCTATTAAGTAAATTTCTTTATATATTTTCGCTATTTAATTAAGTAGATTTAAGAATACTTTAATAGCTTATACGCTACTATTGATATATATTAACTTCTTATTCTTATACTTAATATAAAGATTTAGATTAAATAATAAAGTATTATATAACTTAATACTAACGAAGAAATAGAAATAATATTAAAAGTATATTTCTCGAAAGTTTTTTAATATAAATATTTTATTTAAAATTACTTTATTTAATCTAGAATAACTATTAGAATATAATATAGTTATATATTTAAAAATAAAAATAAATCTAATATTTCGAAATGTATATTTATAATATTTATATTAATTATATTATTCTACTTTCTTCTCTACTATTACTAATTTTATATTATTATATTATTCTAATATTTTATTAGATATAAATCTCTTTTTTATTTTAAATTAAATCGTCTTTTCTCTATCTATATCGCTATTAATATTATATTATAATATTTCTTTTAAATTAATAATAAGATATATAATAATTATTTATTTATCTAGTTTATTTATTCTATTTATCTACTCTAGCTAATTATAAGAAAATAAATATATATTTTATATCTTATTATTACTATTACTATATTAACTTAAAAATTTAAAATTAAAATTCTAATTAATCTAAAATTAAAGATTAAGTTATTATTATTATAGATAAAATTTATAAAAATAAAATATAAATAAAATATATCTAGTTAATAAGAAAGTTGAAGAAATCTAAAAAAAATAAAAAAAGTTAAAGATATCTTTAAATATAAATAGAGATATTTAATATATAAAAATATTACGCTAATATATAAATCGTTAATAATTTTACTACGAGATTTCTATATTATACTAATAAGAAAATATATATTATTACTTATTCTAGAATATTTAGAGATATTATCTATTTATATAATTTTCCTATTAAAAAAATATTAATTTATTAATCGCTTTTTTTATATATCTTACTATTAAAGAAGAATTTTATAATTATATTTAATATCTTTCTATATACGTAAATTATACTCGCTAGATTTCTATTTTTTAAAAAGATTATAATTTAAATTATAATATTTAAGAGATAAGTATTTATATTACTTTCTAACTTTTAGTTAACTAAATCTATTTATCTATAAATTTTACTTTTTAATATTCTTTAATAATATAAATACTTATGATATATAACTTTAAATTAAATATCTTAATTAAAAGAGAGCTTTATTATTAAATATTTTAAAAATATATTTATCGCTTAAATATATTTATTAATATTATAAACTTTATATTAAAATTAACTTTCTACTTTTTAAACTATTTTATAAAATTATTTAAATTAAAATATAGACGTATAAATATATAGTAAAGTTTAGAGTAATATTATTAATAAATAAATTATATCTATTTTTTTAAAATTTTTCTAAATTAAATATTAAGCATTTCTCAAATTTCCACTAAATCCGAATTCTAAAAAAATTCTAATAATTTTTAAATTAAAAATTTAATAACTTATACTTTAAACCTTAATATCTATATTTAAATATTATATTTTATATATTATATATTTTATATTCTATATTTAATAATTTAATATTAAAATAAATAATTTTAAAGTATAAAAAATATAGCGAAATTTTCTATAAAGAGCGCTTATTTAATAAATATCTATAAGTTTTATTATTTTATAACTTAGATAAATATATTCTTTATTATTAAGATAAAATTCTTTAAAATAAATTATCTTTATTTTATATAAATTAAATATTATAATTCTAGCTTAAAAATAAGATAACTTCTTTATAAATTAATTATTAAGTTTTATTAAATTACTTTATATATTTAATATATATAATATAATACTTCTTATTTTTAATATTAATTTTTTTTATAATAGCTATAATTATAAATAATTTAAAATAAAAAATATTTAAAATAGAATTAATTTAAAAAATATAAAAGTTCTTTATTATAATAATACGCGTAAATATTTTAATTTACTTATATAAAAACTAATATAGAAATACTTTATTTAAATAAATAAGCTCTTTTACTCTATTAATAATAAAATTATTAACTTTAAATATAATTTAATATTTAAATTTTCTATATCTTAATAATTGATATTCTAATTTTATTCTAAACTTATCTTTAATATAATTAATATTTTAATATAATAAATTTAAAAAGAAATAAAATATATTTATTTATAAAGCTTAACTTTTAATATTATTATAATCTAATATTATAAAGAAAAATTATATTTAATTTAATATATCTATTATAATATTAAAATAAATAAATTATTATATTTAAGATTAATAAATTAAAGTAATTAATCTAGCTCTTTAATAAATTTCTTATCAAAATAATTTAAGATAATAAATTTCTTATATAATTCGTTCTTTAAAATAATTAATCTTAATTCGCTTTTTATATTCTTCTACTCTCTCTTAAATAATAATAATAATTATTTAAATAATATTAGATATTAAGTGTAAATTCTTTATAACTCTATTATTAATCTTAACTCGAAATATTATATTAAATTAATAAATATAAAGTAAAATATTTAATAGATATTTTCTTTAAATAGTAATATCTTAATAATATTATAATAATTTATATATAAAATAGATATTTTAAAGCTTTTAAATATTCGAGTTAGCGGAGTATAATAATAGTTATTAAAATAATCTCTTATTAATACTTATCTTCTTTAGAGAAGATTATTAAATTATTTAAAGTTATATACTTTTATACTACTTTAATAAAATATAATTTAATATAAATATTTAATTTATTTATAAAAGTTCGAAATACTATTTTTTTTTAATAATATCTTTTCTATAATAAAAGATTTTATAAAATTCTTATACTTTAAGTATCTTATTTTTTATATTTTATAATTTTTAAATATATTAAAAATAGCTAACTCGTTATTAATTTTTTATTAATATTTTATTAATATTATATCTCTAGATAAAATAGATTTTTTTTATATTTAAATTTTAACGATATAGCGAGAGTAATATATTAAAATAATCTTTAAAAAATCTTTTTTAATTAATATAATAAAGTAATTATATTATTTCTATTTTCGCTAATTATATTATAAATTAAAATAATAATATTACTCTTTATTATATAAGTATAATATTATATAATAAAATTTATAATATTATATTCTAAATTTAAAGAAATAATACTCTCTATAATCTTTAAAAAAAGCGATATTATTTATTTTAAATATAATTATATTTTTAAAAGTAATAATATAATAATAGAGATTTTTATATATTTTTATATTTAATAGCTTTATAAATAATAAGTAAAAGATTATAATTTATTTTAATCTAATAGAAAAAAAAAATAGCGAAATTTAATTATATAGATTTTAATATTTTTTATTATAAAAATAGTCTTAATTAAAACTTATTAAGCTAACTTTATTATATTAACGAATTTTAAATATACTATATTAATTAAATTACTTTAAATAAAATTTAGAGAAAATAAGATTTTAATAAGAGAAGTCTATTTTAAATTTATTTCTAATATTTTTAAATAGTTAATAAAATTAGATAACGACTTCGCTTTTAATCTCTTATATAAAATTCTTTAATAAAAGCGTTTATTAAATCTAATATTAAATATTAAATTCGACTTATACTTCTTAGAAATTAGATATTTTATATAATCTCGATTTATTAGCGAAAAGCTAAATTCTATATTCTATATCTATTATTTTATATTTTTAATAAATACTATTATATAAATATATATTATATACTTTACTTTATTAATCTTTATTAAAAAAAAATTATTTAATTTTATTATTCTAAATTTAATAACTTTAATAATATTTATAAATTTATTTTTATAAGATTCTAGAATAAATAATAAGATATTAACTCTTCTCTTTTTTTCGCGCTAATTTAACTTTATAATAATAATATATATATTAAAAATTAATTTATATATATTTTAATATATATTAATATAAGAAGATTTAAAAAAATTAAGAAGATAATATTAATTATAAATTAGAAGTTTTAATTTATTATAATAAAGAGAGTAAAGTTATAAAGCGTTTATTAACTTAATTTAAATATTATAAATACTTTATATAATAAAGCGAGTTTTATAGATAACTAGCTTTTTATTTAATTCTATATTTAAATTCTTATAGCGATAATTATAATATATTTTTATTTTTAGAAAATTAATTTAATTATAAATAATATAATAAAATTAATTTTTTAAAAGAAATAGTTCTATAATTATATATTATAAAGAAATTAAATAATTTAATTAATTTAATTTAAAACGAGATAAGAAATAAAGAGAATTAATAATAAGCTTTATTATTTCTAAAGAGATTATTATTTTAATAAAATTTTTCTTAACTTCGAGAACTCTATTAAGATAAAATTTAATATTTATTATAGCTAAATAATAGTAATTTAACTTTTTATAATAATAATAAATTAAATAAAATAAGAGAATTATAAAAGAGTTATTATAATTAGTATATATAAAAGAATAAGATAGGGCTGAGCTTGAAAACCTTGAATTTGTATGTGCAGCCAATCATAAATTCGGGTCCTGTACGCTTTTTGGTTAGACCGGCTGAGTCATCGCGGGTAAATAAATTAGCGTCCGCAACCATCAAAATCTCGCCCTTCCGCGCGTGCGCGCCTCCCTCATCAAAAAAATAGGTGTACATTATTGACACATAGAATAACTTTTTTGTTTTCTATTAAAATTTTGAGATTTTTTTTTTAAATTATAGAACGAAATATGGACTTTTAGATAAAAAAGGATTCTTTAAATTTAGTTTTATAATTGTTAAAGCGCAAGGAATTCAAATATCGCTCACCAAAGTTCGCTCGACAGCCCTAATCAAAAAACAGGTGCACATTATTTGATTTTAGAATAACTTTTTTATTTTCTATTAAAATCTTAAGATTTTTTGTTTAAATTATAGAACGTAATGTGGGCTTTTAGATAAAAAAAGAATTTCTAAATTTAATCTTATAGATATTTAAAAGCAAGGAATTCAAATATCGCTCACCAAAGACCGCTCACCAAATTTACTCGACAGCCCTGATCAAAAAAAACGGTTATGAATTTAATTCATAGGCCTTTACTCGTTTTTAATATAATCTCTAGAATATACTTTTATTAATATTATCTATATTATAGAATAATAAAATTCTATTAATTTATTTATAAAATAAATTATTTTAATATATATCTTTATATAAAAATTAGTAAATAATAAAATAATTTTAAAGAGATATAAAGAGTTAAAGAAATATATATCTTCTTAACTAGTATAAGAAATACTCTTAAAATTCTAAATAGATAGTTTCTAAAGTATTATAACTATCTCTTAATATTATAATTTAATAAATAATAATTATACTTTAATATATTTCTTAATAATAAAAATAGATTTTAATAGATTTTATCAAAATATGAAGATAGGACACTTAGTTGTATTGACTATGGAGTTCTATAGAAGGAAAGAGCGACTTAACACAGGCGCGCTAAGGCGTGTCACGTGACCGCCAAGACGCCAAGAGTCACGTGATCCGAATTTCAACACTCCCCTTCGTACGTATCCTTTTATAAGCGAAACCCAGTAAATACGAAGTTCAATATTAACGATATTAAAACTAGATAAATAAGATAAAATAACTTAGTCGATTTTCGTCGGATTATTAAAGTGAGTTTAGCGCCGAGTAGTGAAAGTGAAATTAATATTAGATAGTTAAGGTGAGTTAGTGCCGAGTAGCTAGCGTGAAAACACACCCCCCTTACCCCCTCATACCCCTACCCCCTCTATACAGACGAAATTAAAAAACACGAGATTTAAAGTTCGCGATGTCCAAAACAGGGTAGATAAAGTGAAAAGTCGAAATCTAAAAACGATTATATTAAACTATAGCCCTTATTTAAATATAATTTAAATTCCACTTTTTATTAAAAAGCGATTTTTCGAAAATTTTATTTTTAGATTATCTAATATATATTAAAAATTAATTAATTCGAGATTGAAAGATATATATAAGAATAACTAAATAAAATAATTAAAAGAAATCTTTCTAACTATATATCGCCGGCTATAAGATCTCTATAAGAGTTATTCTAGATAATTAATTCTTAATAATAGTAGCTATAATAGCGATAATTTAGAGATATAATATTCGAGATATTAATAATAAATAGATATAAATTTTTTAAAAGAGTTTTAGAAATTTTTAATAATAATAGCGATAATAGCGCTAAAGAAATAGCTATTTTAATATAGAATAATAAGTTTATATAGTATTAAGTCTAATATAGCGACTCGATAGATAACTCAAAATAATTATTTATAATATAAAAATTAATAAAATAATTTCTCTAGAGTAAGTAATTTCTTTATATTAAGATTATTAAATTATAATTATAAATAATATTTTAATTTAATAAATTAATAAAAACTTTTAAACTTATTTTTTATAGAGAGTCTTAATAAGATTATTAATTATTTATTAATCGATAAAGATATAATCTAAAGCGATATTTTTAATAATAATTTATTTTTATATATAGTAATACTAAATATTAATATATTTAATATAAATATAAAATTAAAAGTTTTTAGCTAATATTATAGCGTCTTAATTATTATAAAAAATAACTATTATTTATATTTATTTATTATTAAAATTAAGCTAATTTAATAAATTACGTAATTAAATTATTTTCTTAGTAATTTATATTTAATTAATATATTTAATTTTATAAATTAAGAGTATTATAATAGATTATCGCTTTAATAACTAATTAATAATCTCGCTATTAATATTAAATATATATTTAAATATAAAGCGATAAGTATCTTAATTATTAACTTAATTAATATTAGTATAATCGCTTAGAGATTTTAAATCTTCTTTAAAGATAAATTAATAATTAATAATTTATTTAAAATAGCGAAAGATTTACTTAATCGCTTTTTAATAGACTTTATTAAAATTTAAGCTATATTAAAATATTATTAAAATCGCGAATATAATATCTAATCTTATATTAAATATTATATATATTAATAATTTTATTATCGATTAATACTTAATATAGAAAACTTTAAAGATTTAAAAATTCTTTTTAAATATTTAATATCTTTTAATATTTATAAAAGTAGATATATTTTTAAATTTCTATATATTATATTTAATAAGAAATTTTTTAATATACTTTATTTAATTAAGTTAAATAATATAATTAGTATAATTTTTAATAATAAGCATATCTAGATAATAGATATATAATTTTAAATTAATTATTTTAAAATAATTATTAAATTTATCTTTAATATTTTAAATTTCTACTTTATCGAGATTAATTAAAAGAATATTATTTATATAAATTATAATAATTATAATATTATTAATAAAGATTAAAAAATTAATTATAATAAATTTAAAGTCTAATTTTTTTAAATATATAAAGAAAATATTATATTAGATTTTTAAGGATTACTTTAAATTATATAGCGCTTTCTTTAACTTATATATTTTATATTTATTATTAATTTTAAAATTTATAAACTATATTATATAGATAATTTTCTTTATATTATTATAGAGAAAAATAATTTTAATATTTATTTACTTTAATTTTTAATTAAGAATTATTACTAAAATATAGATTATTTTATAATTTATAAATTTAACTATAAAGATAAAAGTCTTATTAAAATTTATATCTTCGCATTATTTAAAATTATAAATTATTTATTAAACTTTATATTATATAATCTTCTCTATAAAGCCTTACTTAAATTTATAAATTTATTTATTATTTAAAATATATATATTTAAAAGTAGATCTATTAAGATTTAAGTATTATTAGCTATAAAAAAGTTAACTTCTTTTTATATAATAAATTCTTATTTTATTTTCTAATATTTATCTACTATTATCTCTTAATAGATTTAGAATTTAAATAATTTAGAAGTATTAATTTTAATTAAAAGAATAAATAAATTTAATAAAAGATCGCGATAAATTTTAAGGATTTTATATTATCTAGATTACTTTAAAAGAGATTATTAATTAGTTTTAAATCTAATTATAAATTTTATTAAAGCTTATATTAAAAACGTTAATACTATTAAAATAAATTCTATAAATATATTTTCACTTAAGATTTTAAATAATTTCGACTCTATTTTTTTTAGATATATTTATAATAATATTTATAATAATATCTATAGCGAAGATATCTATAAAGATACTTTTCTAATAAAAATCTATATAATAATAATAAATTCTTTTCTAATAACTTTAATTAAGATAATTATTATTTTAATAAATATTTTTTTTTTATTTTTTTTAAGGCTCTCTTCTCTAGAATTAATATTAAAGAGATAATTAATAACTTATATATAATCTTTTATAGCGTATCTATATAACACTTATTTCTATTTTTTAAATAGATTTTAATTATTAATCTTTTTTTTTAGCGAGATTAAACTTAAATAAAATAGATTTAAAAAAAATATTATTAATTTAAATTATATTTAAATAGATTTAAATTTTATTATTTAATATTAATATATAATAAAATCGATTAGCTTTATAATTAATCAAGCGTTTTTTATAAATATAATTCTTATATTTAATTTAATTAATATTTAATAAATATATTTAATAAAAATTAATTTACTTAATAATTTAAAGATATAAAATATTAGATAAATAGTTTATAAAGACCTTATAAGAAATAATATCTCTTTTTAATATTAATTATAAATTATATAAATAATTAAAAATCCGCGTAAATTTTAATTAATATTTTTATAATAATCTACTCTCTTTAAATATAGTACTAATCTTATATTATATTATTTAATTAAGATATTTAAATTTATTATTTATTTAAAAGTTATTAGATATAATATCTTTCTAAATAATCTCTTTAATAAATTAAAAAATATATATATTATAATTATTATACTCGAAATTATAATTATTATAAAATCTAATATAAATATAATTTCTATATTTAATTTAATTTAATTTAGAAAAAATTTAAATATTATAAAAATTATAGAATTATTTTTATTAGAGAATAAGAATATAGCGAAATAAAGCGTTTTATTATTTAGAAAAATTATTATTTATTTATAATTATTATAAGAAATAAAGAAAGATTTTTAGAGATTATTATAAATTAGATTATTTTTCTAGCGATCTAGTATTATATAATTTATATATATCTCTAAAAAATAAAATAGATAAATTTATTTTAATATATATTTTAGCTAATTTCTTAAGATTTTAAAATTTTAAATAATTATAATAAGCGTATTATATATATAAGATTTTCTTATTAATTTAAGAATTTAGAGTATTAATAAATAAGAATAAAAATTTAGATTTAGATTTAGATATAGATATAAATATAATAAATTTATTATAGATAAGAATATTTTTATTAATAATTATTAAGTATATAAGAGTCTTTATTTATATATCTAGCGTATAAAGATAATTACGCTAATATCTAAAAATAATACTATACTCTTCTACTTTAATATTTTTAAATATAAATTAAAATAAATAATTTTAATTTTTAAGTTATCTTTAAAAAATTAGATTAAAATTACTATTAAAGATATATTAGATATCTTTTATATATAAAGTTTATTTATTTTTAAAATCTTTATATTTAAGTTTAATATATTTAAAGTTTATAGCTATAATTAAATTATTAACTCTATTAATTAAATAATATAATTTAAATAAAATAAAGATTTAAAAAGTTAAGAAGTTATAAATAATATATTAAATATAAATATTATTAATAAATTATAGATATAATAATATAATAATTATAAATATCGAAGAAGTTTAAATTATAATTTTTAAGTCTTTTTTAATAAAGAAATAATAGACTTAATTTTATAAGAATTAAGAATTAATAATAAGATATATAATATTTTTTAGATTAGAGTTAATATATATTATAAAATTATATACTATCGCTAATTAAGTATATATTATAATAATCTTAATATTATTAAATTAACGATTAATAATAAATTTATTATTTTAAATATTTTTATCTTTATTTTTATTATTTAAGTTAAAAAAATTATTATTATTATTATTATTATTATTATCTTTATTATTATAATTATTATAATCTTTATAATTATCGCGATTTTCTCTATTATTATTATTATTTTATTTTTTAAATTTAAAATATAGAATAATATATTCGATATTATTATACTAGTTCTTTTTATAATAATTATAATATTTATAAATTTAAGTATAAATATAAAAGTTATTAATATAGATCTCTTATTAAATTCTATACTTAATAATTTTATTAACGATAATTAATATAATAACGCTTTATAAATTATATATAAAAGACTTATTAACTAGCGTAATTAATATATAAATCTTAATATTAATCGAGTTAATAAGATTAATTATAATATTAATAAATCGAGTAATTATATAATTTAAATCGAATTTTATAATATTATTATTTTTAAAAATATTATAATTTTAATTATATTATTTATAGTATAAATTATATAAAAAATTTAAGCTTAAATAAAAGTGATAGATTTTCTAATTTTTATTAAATTTTAACTTTAAAAATAAGTTATTAAACTCGTTTAGAATCTTTATAAATCTATTAATATAGAATTAAAGATTATTATTATAATTTATAAAAATAATATTATTTATCTTTCTAAATATAAAATTAAGAATACTTAAATTTTAGAGTTTAAACTTATTTAAAATCTTTTAAACTTTTTTAATATTAATCTTATTCTTAATTTTAGAATATAAATTTTTTTTATAATATAATTTTAATATAATATAGATTTAATCTTATATTTATAGCTAGCTATTAATCTAGATTTTAATAATAATAATATTAATAATTAGCTTTATATAATTTTTTTTAATATAGCGTTATAATTTAAATAGCTTTAATTTATTTTTAAACTATTACTTCTAAATTTAATAATTAAAAATATTTTTAAATTTATTAATATTATCAAGACGACTTAGAGAGATTAAGATTTTAAATTTCTTAAAAGATATAATATTTAGAGATTTAATAAGCTCTCTTCATTAGAGAATAAATTAAATAAACTCACTTTATTAGAGTCTAAATTTAAAAATAAAATTTATATATTAATAAAATTTAAAGAAGTAATTAAAATAAATAATATCGATAAAATTAAGCGCGTTTAAAAATTAAAGAAATCTTTATTAAAAATTAATTTTAATAAAGATTTAAGAATTAATTATTTTAATATTAAATTAAAATCGATAAAAAAGCTTAATATATACTTACTCTTATTATTAAAATATCTTTTATAATATATTAAAAATTTAAGTATATAAGAAAAATCTTATTAAGTTTTAAAATTAGCTCGATATAGCTTAAATCTTTATTTACGAAGATTTATTATTTATTAATATTTGAAATAGCGAATAGTATTCTATTAGAAAATTAAGTAATTAATAAATTTTAGAGATATTAAAATAATCTAAAAATATCGTAATAATAAGAACTTATCTCTTATATATAGATATAATATTATATTATTAAAGTTATATTAATTATCTTAATAATTAAAAACTTTAATTATCTTCTTTAAAATTAATTTAATTAGAGTTTAAGATTAAGATCGAGATTAATTATAAGATTATTTACTTACTATTAAGATATTTTATCTCTAAAATAAATATTTATATTAAGACTTCTTTATAATAATAGAAATTTCTTTTCTCTTTTACTTTCGAGATTAAAGTTTTTACTCTTTTAATTAATATACCTCTATTAATAATAGCTAAAAATTACATAATTAATATTAAGATTAGAATTATTTTCTCTTAACTTCTTTTAGCGATAATTAAAATAACTAATATTTAATCTTTATTATAAATATTTTATAATTAAATAAATATAAAGTCTAAATACTTATTATTTAATTCTTTAATATTTATAATATATAAATAAAAGCGTATTACTTCTTTATTTAGCGTATTTCATATAAAGAAGTTAATATTATTTTAGAAATTTTAGCGATAATATAATTTAATTAGTTATATAATAACTTCGATAGTTTTAACTAAATACGATATATTTTAACTCGCTTTATATTATTTTAAATAAAAAGTAAAAGCGTTTAAATAATAGTTTTTAGCTCTTAAATTATAAGCGAATTATAACTATTTAGACTTAGAATAATTATTTTAAAATAAAAATTTCTTATATTAAGAAGATTAATAAAGCTCTCTATAATTATAGTTATCTTTATTATAATAGATATAAATATTTAAAAATAATCGTAATTATAGCGATAGATTATATTATTATTAAAATAATTATTAAGTATAGCTTAAATTTATAATCTATTAAAATATAAAGATAGAATACTTAGTTATATTAATTATAAAGTTCTATAAAAGAAAAGAGCGACTTAATATAGGCGCGCTAAGGCGTGTCACGTGACCGCTAAGACGCCAAGAGTCACGTGATCCGAATTTCAATAGATTTTTTAAAGTTTTTAAATTTTTTAATAGATTAAATATCTTTAATAAGCTCTAATAGTTTTATCTACTTAGTTTAATTACTTAATATTATAATTTAAAAGCTGTTATAAAGATTTTTAATTTTATAAAGATTCTCTTATAAATAATTTTCTTAGAAAGATTAATTATAAAAGAGTGCTTTAAATAATTATAATATACTTATAATCTATTTATATAAATTATTCTTAAATACTAACTCGTTAAAACTATTTTTAAAATTATTCTTAAAGTTTTATATTAGTATTTTTAAAGAAGTAAAAATTAAAGATAAGTTTAATAAAAGTAATAACTAATAAAAAATCTTCTCTATTATTAGATTCGTTTTTTTAATCTAATATAATATTTAAATTATTATTTAATATAGTATTCTTAATAATTTAATAGAGATTATTTATTATAATAATAATATTTTTTTAAAATTAATAAATATTTAAAGTTAATTAATAAATTAAAATATAATTTTATATATTTATATTGATTTCGCTATTTATAACGTTTTTTAGCGCTTTAGAATATTTATTAATATTATTTTTCTTAAAATATTTTAAAGATATAATTTTATTTAAATTCTTCTACTTTATTTAAATCCTTTCTTTTATTATTATTTTCTATTATTATCTAATATAATTATTTTAAACGATAATAAATTTAAAATTAAAATATTAGAGATCTAATACTTATATATTATTATCTTACTATATATTTATTAATTATAAGAAATATATATTATATAATATCGCGAGTTATATTAAAATATTTAAAATAGATTAATTTAATAAATTAAGATTTTAGTAGATTAAGAATTATAGAATAAATAGATATTAGAAATAAATAATAGCTATAAATTTAAAAAGATAATTAATAATACGCTATTTTTATAAAAAGATAAAAAAATAAAAAAAAGTCTTAAGAAAATAAATAGATATAAAAATATTTTAAAGATAATTAATTATATTATAATAGATATTTAAACTTATTATCTAATTAAATAATAGCTTTTTTTTAAAAAATATTATTATTATTTAATTGATTAAATTCTCGCTAATACTATTATTAAGAGAAATAAAAAAATTATTTATCTATTTAATATTAATTATTTCTTTTTATAAGACTTAATTCTATTATTTATAAAATAATATTATTATTATTAATACTTCGCTATATTATATAAACGTATTTATTAATTTTCTAAATTATTATCTAGCTTTAAATATTATATAATTAAATTTTCTAAATAGCTTAAATATCTTAATTAATTTATTCTAATATTTATTAATAAATCTTTTTAAATCTTTTTTAATTATATAAATATTTTATTATTATAAAAATAATTAGCTTTAAAACTTAGAGATTAAATTTAAAATCTTACTCTCGCGCTATAGAGAGCTTCTTATAGAAAGAATAAATATTTAGATTTAATTTTTAAAATATTAGATAATTTTATAAAACGTTTTAAATTAAAATATAGTAATATTTAATTTATATAAAGTATAAGATAATATTATTAATGAAGAAAAAGTAATTAATTTTTTAATTTTTTCGAAATACTAAAATTATTAAGTTCGCTTTTTTAATAATTATTATTATAGAAAATCTATAACTCGAGAATTAGTCTATTCACATTATTTATTATTCTTTATAATTTTCTATTTTTCTTATTCTTTTCATTTATTCTAATAATAATAATAGTTATTTTTTTATTTATTATAATATATAATAAATTTTTTAAGATATCTAATTTAAAATAAATTAAGAGAATAAATATATAATTTTAATTTATTTCTATAAGCTCTTTATTTAAATTTATATTAGAGAAAACTTTAAAAAAAAGAAAGATAATTTTTTAACTCGCTAATATAAAAAAGTTTAAAATATATAAATTCTTTAAGATAAAGTTAAATTATTAAAAAATTATTATATTAAGCGATATAGAAGAAAGTAAGAATAGAGATAAAGACTTTAATAAATTAAAATCTATAAAGAATAGATAAAAAGTAAGTTTTCTTTTTCTAAAATACTAATATTTTTAATATATAATATTTAGAGTAATAATACTCTAGAAGAGAATAAAGTAGATAAAGAGCTTAATAATATTATATATTAAAAAGAGATTCTTAAAAAGAGTATTAAATAGATATTTAAAATATCTAAGTCGAAGTCTAAATAAGATAATATATTATTTATATCTAAGATTAATAGCTTATCGCGCTTTATTAATAATATTTAAATTAAATTTAATAAGCTTTTATATAACTATCGAGTTATATATTTTATATATTTTAATTTAAATAAAATTATATATATTATTAAATCTATCTAAGAAGATAATATTAAATAATATAATTAGAAATAAATTAAAAGTAGATATTATCTTAATTAAAATAATATAAATTAAAAAATTTAATCTATTTCGAATATAATTATAAATATAATTTATCTTAATATTATCTTTATAATTTATTTATTAATTAATTTTTATACATAAATTAAGATTATAAACTTTTCAATTACTATTATAGAATTTAAGGCTATAATTCGTAAATAAATACTTATTTAATTCTTTTATCTAGGTTTTTAACTTTTTTAATAATATTATTAATATATTTAAATTAGATAAAATAAAGAAAAAGTAATACTTCTACTTTAAAAGTAGATTAAATTTAAACATTTATATTTAATTAATTTTTAATATTAGAGTTAAATTATATATAGATTAACTTTAAAGTAAAGATAGATATATTAAATCTTTTTATTCTTATTATAATTTACTTCTTTAAATAAATAAGATAAACTCTTTATTGAAATATAATAATTATTAAAATAAGAATCTTATTATATTAAAGAGTAAGTAATAATATAATAATAAAGTAAAAAATAAATTAGATTTCTCGAATAATAGTCTAGATTATTATTTTAAGAAAATATTATTATTATCTTTTTAATATATTAAAAAGATTAATAAAATCTTTATTAAAGTAAAATAAATTATATATTAAATATCTATTATTATTTAAAATCTATATTTTATTATCTTTATATATATTTATTTATTTAAATTTATAATTTATTATCTATCTCTACTTTATATATATTATATCTTTAAAAAAATATAATTTATTAAGTTATTTAAGAGTTTATAATAAATAGAAAATTAGAATTAATATTTATTTTTATAATAATAATATCTTAAAATATAATAAATAAATTATATTTTATAATTTAAGTATAGTATAATATTAGAATAACTTTTATACTTTTAAAATATTTATTTAATATATATATATTAAATAATTTATAATAATAAAATAATAAAAAAAGAGTATTTTTTTAAACTTTCTTAAAGAGTTATAGTACTTTTTATATATATAATTATTTTAATATTTTAGCTATATCTTCGTTATAGAATAAATAAAATTAAAATTTATTATAAAATATTAATAAGATTAATTTTAAATCTTAGAGAATAATTATTAAATAATATTAAATAAAAATAAAAATATATAGATTTTATATAAGATAATAGCGATAAGATAAGTTATTTATTTACTTTATTTTATTATATACTATTATAATTTTCTTTAAATTCTACTCTACTATATAAAAATCTAAATTAATAAAATAAAATTTAAAGTCTTATAATTTTTTAATTAATTTTAATTTTAACTCTATATTATATAGATTATTTAAACTCTATAAATCTTATAATATTTTTATATTTATTAAATAATAAATAATATAATATATTAGATATTATATATATTAATTTAAAATAATATCTTTTATTTTAGATTTTAGCGCTAATATTAATAAGCTTTATTATTTATTTAATAAATTAATTAATTATATTATAAAGTATTTTTTTAGAAATACAAATATTATAATAATTAATATATTTATTAATAATATATTTATTTATCTATTTATTATTTCTAGCTTTTCGAAATTATAAAATTAAATAATTAATTTACGATATAATAATAACTTGAATTTTTTAAGGAATATTATCTCTTCGCTTTATATCTTAATTCTTACTTAAAATAATATAAAGTTTAATAATATTATTTAAAATAGAGTATATAAGATTAAATTTATTCTACGCGAGAAGAAGATATAGATATTAATATTAGAAAATAAGATTATAAAATTAAAAAGAGAGAGAGTAGAGTAATAGACTTTAATAGAGAATAAGTATAATAAAATTTAGATAAATTATAAATTAATTAATATTAATATTTTAAGTATATTAGAAATAGAGCTAATTATATTATAAGCGAGACTTTTAATTAAATTTTAAAGATATCTCTAAAGCTAAATTATATCGTTTATATAATCTTTTTAAAATAAGATAATACTATTAGAATTATAAAATAGATACTCTATATTAATTATAATAAGAAATTAAATAATAATTATAATAGTTAATATAGTTATTTAATAAGAAGATAGCGTAAAAATATCTTTAATAAATTTATTCTCTAATATCTTTAAATATAAAGAAGAATTAAAGAAGATTTAATATATAGAGAATAATTAATATATCTTTATCGCTAAATTTAATAAATAAATATTCTATTAATAGAATTTTATTCTTATATCTATAAATTCTATATTATTAATATATTTATATTTTCTAATCTTATTTAAGATCTAAAAAAATTATAATATCTTATTATTATCGTTTAAATTACTTTTTAATTTAAACGCTATTTATAATAGCGAATATCTAAGTTAACTATATTATATATATATTATATAATATTAATTTATACTTTTCGCCATCTATATCTATCGATATTATAATTATAAATATACTATTTTAATAAATATTATTTTTCATTATTAATAATTTAATAATTTATAGTTAATAAAATAATTCTATAAGATACTTTAGATTTCTTATAGCTATCTATTCTAAAAATTAAGTTATTAATAATATTCTAAATTAGATATATCTTTAATAAGAACGTAGTATATATAATATATTAATAGAAATCTAAAAAGTAAGAGTTAAATTAATAAGGTATATTTATTAACTATATAAGTGTGAAAGATTAGTCGAAAATTTCCAAAGTATATACTTTCTCTAAGATATTATAATTATATTAAGTTATTATATAGAGTTAATGAATAATAAACGTTTTAATATTACGTTAAATTTATCGAATTTAAGAGTATATAAATAAAGATAATATGTAAATAGAGATAAAAACGAGTAATTAGTCTAGTATCTTTAATTCTTTTTAATATTTCGATATTTCTTATCATAAGAATATAATTATTCTTATTTTTTATAAGTACTTATTACGAATAAATCTTTTATATTATATATATATAAGTTAAATTATAATAATTTCTTAATACGTCTTTAGCTAATCTATTACTCTTTATTTAAGATTATTTAGTTTTAAACTTAAATAATAGATAGTAATATATATTAACTACGATATCTATAAATATAAAGCTTTTATAATTATTATAAAGTTATTATTACTAGTTAGAGAATAGACTATAATTAAAATAAATAGTTTTAAATTATTTTATTAATTATTACTTAGCTGATAATAAGTAAATTCATATTATTTAAATTCTAAATTATATTATAAAATACGAGTAAAGATCTATGAATTAAATTCATAATTATTTTTTTAATTAGGGCTATCGAGTAAATAGGTGAGCGATCTTTAATAAGCGATATTTGAATTCCTTACGCTTTAATAATTGTAAGACTAAATTTAAAAATTCTTTTTTCATCTGAAAGCCCTTATTTCGTTCTACAATTTAAAAAAGAAATCTTAAAATTCTAGTAGAAAAAAAAAAGTTATTCTATGTGTTAATAACGTATATCTAATATTTTTAATCAGGGCTATCCGACTGTTAAGCGAACTTTGATGAGCGGTATTTGAATTCCTTGCGCTTTAATAATTATTAAACTAAATTTAGAAATTCTTTTTTTATCTAAAAGCCTATATTTTATTCTATAATTTAAAAAATAAATCTTAAAAATTTAATAGAAAATAAAAAAGTTATTCTATATGTTAATAATGTACACCTATTTTTTTAATAATTGCGGACGAACTTTGATGAGCGATATCTGAATTCCTTGCGCTTTAATAATTATAAAACTAAATTTAGAAATTCTTTTCTTATCTGAAAGCTTATATTTTATTCTATAATTTAAAAAATAAATCTTAAAAATTTAATAGAAAATAAAAAAGTTATTTTATATATTAATTTTTTTTTAATAGTTATAAATGCTAATTTATTTATTCGTAATAAATTAGTCGATCTAATTAAAGAGCGTAGCGAATACAAATTTATAATTAACTATATATATAAATTTAAGATTTTTAAGCTTAGTCTTATCTTATTCTTTTATATATACTAATATTCTATAGTTTATACTCTTTAAAATATAGATTTTAATACGTTAATATAAGTTAGATTATATTTTAATAGAAAGTAGATATTTTAATATTACGTCGAATTTATCGAATTTAAAAAACTATATTTTCTAGTAAACTATATTTTCTAGTAATAATATCTTAGCGAAGAGCTATAAGTTACGATAATCGTATCTATATTAAATTAGTAAAAATTATCGTCTTTTAGCGATTACTTAGTTATATAATCGTAATACTATAAATACGTTATATATTTTTAATAGTACTTTTTATAGAATAATAGTAGATCGATTTTGATATAGCATTGTGGAAGTCTTCTATAGAAGTCTCTAGTAGAGTCGTTTCTACTAGGGCTAAGAGGCTTAAAGAGTCTAGATTAAATATATATTAGCGTCTCTAAATATTCTCTACTAAAGTAGATTTCTAGATAATAAGAATATATCTTCTTTTTATATTATAACTTAATCCATAATAGATTTCTCTAAAAAAGCGTATTAATTTTTAATACGATAAATTTAGAAATCTAATATATTATAATAGTAATTATTGTTGAAATTCGGATCACGTGACTCTTGGCGTCTTAGCGGTCTCGTGATATGGTTATATAACACGCCTTAGCGTATTTATATTTAGTCGCTCTTTTCTTTATAGTAACTTTATAATTAATAACTAAGTATCTTATTTTATATTTCTATAGATTATAAGTCTAGACTTTACTTAATAATTATTATATTATAAATATTATTCACCTCTATAATTATAATTATTCTTAAACTTTTAATATTTATCTTCTAATATTTAAAGTTTATTATATAAAGATAATAGTAGCTATAGAGATATTCTTTTAACCTTCTTAATAAGAGTATTTTCTTTTTTTAAAATAATTATAAGTTTAAATAAGTATAATTTATTAATAATATAAGAGGCTAAAAGTCGCTTTTACTTTTACTCTAAGCGAGTTAAAATATACTATCTCTAATCGAAATATCGAATTCGCTAAATATATTAAATATATAATTATATTATTATACGATTAAATTATATCGCTTAAACTCTTTAAATCTTACTAACTTTTATTAAATTAGAATATCTAATTTTATTAAAAGTAAAATTATTTTATATTAATATTAATTTTTAAATTATATATTAATTATTAGATTAATAACTATTAATTAAAAGTAATTAGATATTAATATTAATAATCTAATTATAATTTAGAGTATTTTAAAATTAATATTATTATCTCTTAATATATTTATAAATCTATTAAAATTAAAATAATAAGAATATTTTATTAATATTAGCTTTTAAGCCTTTAAAAGCTTTTTAAAAAAGAGAATTAAGACTTTATTATCGAATTCTTTTTTCGTAATTATTTATATTCTATTATTATAACTATAAAGTTAGAATAATTTTCGAAATCTTATAATAATAATTAGCGATATAAATATTCTAAATTTAAATCTTTAAATAAATAATATAAAAAGAATATTAATTTCTCTCTAAGAAGAAGGTTTATATATTTATAATAATTATATTTTATATAATTTTATTAGAAATTAGTCTATATTTATAAATTATTTTTATTATTAAATATCTTTTATTTTAATTAAATCATCTATATCTATTATAACTCTATATATAAATACTTTCTATTTTTTATATAAGAATTTAAAATTTAAAGACGATAGTTAATTAATATTAATAAGACTTTTAAAGACTTTAATAATAATTAAAATATTTATTCTACTCTCGCTATTTTATTAAATAATAATTTTATTAATTTTAAATTTAAAGCTAGCGAAGATATTCTTAACTTTATAAGCGATATTAAGCTATTTAATCTTTATACTAAAAAGCCTATTTTATTTACTTTAAAGTTACTCTTAAAATCTTTCTCTAACTCTACTATCTTATCTAAAATAATAATTAAATTACTATTATTCTCGCCATTATCGCTCTCTCTATTAATATTCTATATATTATTATTTAAATTATCTTTTAATAATAATAAATCTAAATAATTAGTTATAACGCTTTATAATTAATACTCTTAATTAATTTTAATTTAATAAAAGTAGTTTCCCTTTAATCTCTATCGCTATTCTAAAATTTAGTATAAAATATATTAAATAAAAATAAAATATTAAAAACTAATTAATATTTAATAATCTTTTATTCTTTATTAAAATTATTAATTTTAAAATTTATATAATTATTTTTTAACATTTTAGATATAATAATTATTAATTTATTAAAACTAATTATAATAATAAGAATTCTTAAATAATATTAAATATTATCGCTAAATATTATAAATCTAAGAGCTTTAAACTCTATATAAAGCTAATTTATTAATTACTTAATATTACTCTTACTTTTAAAAAAAAAATTATTAATATAAAAAGAATTTTTATAAGATTATTATTAAAATCGCTAATCTATATAAATCGCTCGCTTTATTAAAATCTTTTTTAATTTAACTTTTTTTTATAGAACTCGAGAACTCTTTTAATATCTTTATAATAATTTATATTTAAATTTATAAGCTATATAATAATAAGATTATTAAATTTAATAAAATTATTTATATTATAATAAATAAATAAATTTATCTATTATTATCTAAAGATAATAGTATTATTATATACGCTATTTATAATAATAGCGATAAAAATAAAAATAAATAATTCGCTAGATATTATAAAATTAATAATTTAAAAATTAATCGCGAAATTTACTTCTTATATAAGATCGCTAAATATAAATTTAGATATTCCTCTATTAAATATTAGATTAAGTTTTTTTATTTAAAATTTAAAAAGTTTATATTAAATAAGAAAAAGAAGAAGAAGATTTAAATTATTATAATTAATTTTAATAATATAAAGAAGAGTTTTAATATTAAACGTAAATATATTAAAAAAATATTCTCTAATATCTTTATTTTAGAGGAGAATAAATATCTTAATATTAACTATATCTTTCTAAAAGAATTAAATTTAATTATATATTATATAGATCTTAATTTTAATAATTTTAATATTCTCGATATAATTAATAATAAAAAAGTTATTAATTTAATAATTATCGATTTTAGTCTAAAGTATAACTTAATAACTACTAATTTTATTAATTTATATTCTTATATAATAATAAACTCTAATTACTCTTATTATTCTTTTATTAATTATTTAATATTTATTATCTATAAAAAAAATTGTTTTTATCTTATTTATAATATTAAAAATAATTAAATTTAATTTTTTAATTATAATATTATTAATTTAAATTATTTTATTTAAAATAAATATATAAGTATTATTCTATTTAATATTTTATATATATTTAATATAGATATTAATTTTTTTATTATTAATAAACTTTTAGATATTAATATTATAATTAGTTTTTATAAGATTAATTATACTTTAATTAAAGATAATCTAAAGCTTATAAATACTTATAATTAAAATCTATTTTTTTTTTAATCTTTAAAATAATTTAAATAGTATTTTAGCGATATATAATATTTCTTTAAACTTAATTTATTAATTTTAATATATTTATATAGACTATTTAGATTAATAAAATTTAAATAAACTCTTTACTATAGCGATAGATATAGATTTTATTAAGAATATCGCGAATAAATATACTTATAAATATTATATTATAAGATATTAAAAAGCTATTCTCTATATTAATCTTATTATATTTAATATATAATTAAATAAATTTATTTATAATAATCTTATAAAGTCTTTATTCTCTATTAATTTTAATAATTATAAATATTTTATAATATTTAAAAATAATTTTATCTTCTATTTTAAAGTCTACTATATTCGCTATAAAAATAAAATTTTTACTATATTTTTATAATTTAAGATTTATCTTAAATTATATAATTATAAAATCTTTTATATTTATCTTAATAATAGAGGCGAGTATATATCTAAAGTTTTTCTTAATTATCTCACTTTATCGAGTATTAAATAAAAATTTATTATATTTAATAATTCTTAGATAAATAATATAATTAAGTATTTTAAGTAAATTTTATTATATAAAATATATTTTATTCTTTTAAACTTTAATCTTAATAAATCTTTTTAATTTAAAATTATTATTATCGCTAATTATCTAATAATATAATCGCTTAATATTAAGACTATTATAATTTCTTTTAAAATCTTCTATTAATAAAAGTCTATTCTTTTTTATTTATATATAATTAATTTTATTATTTATATAATAAAATAAGTCTAAAAAAAGCTTATAAATTAAAGTAAAAAGTATATTTTATTAGAGTATAAAAAGAAGTATATCTTTTAACTATATAATCTTATTAAAAAAATAATTATTTATATTAATAATATCTATTTTATAGAAAAATAATCTTTAATTATAGATTTAAAAGAAGAAATTAAGATTTATAAATTTGCGAATAAATAATAATATTTAATAATACTAGTATTCGCTATAGAGGAGATATTAAATAAATAGCGTATTATTAATATTTCGAAAGATATTAAATTTAAAGAAATATTAGAAGATATTATATTTATAATTAAAATAGCTATTAAATTTTTAATAATTTCAAGATCTTTAATATTTATAAGATTAAAATTAAATTTTTTCTAATTAGCTAATAAATTAGCGCTTTCGCGAAGATCTATATAAGAGCTTTTAATTTAAACGCCTTTAATATAAATTACTTAATTAAATATTATATTTATATTTATATTAATAATTTAATCTATATTATTTATATAATTTTTTTTTTTAAATTTAGATTTATTATTTATTATTATTAAAGTTATATAAATTATTCGCGAAGATTATAAATTAAGCGCTATTTAAAGAGTATTATATAATTATTTAAATTTTATAATTTTAAATCTATAGAATTTATTCTCTAATTCTCTTTCGAAAATCTTTATAATATTTATTTTATTTATAAATTATATTAATAAGTTAAATATCTTTAAACTTATTATTTCTAAATAGACTATATCTAACTAGCTATTTTAAATAAATTAAAAATTTTCTATAAAAAATAAGTATAAATCTTTTATAGATAATAATACTTAATACTTTATTTAGACACTTTTTAAGACTTATATTTTAAAAAATAAATAAATCTATATCTTAAAATAAAATTTTAATAGAGAAATTACTCGCTATAAGGTACATTAGATTATTTAAGAATTCGAATAATAAGAGAATTATAATTATTATAATACTTTCGTATTAATAATAAAGTCTATAAATTATAAAACGATTTTAATACTTATAATTATTTTAGATTAAAATTTAAAATAAATAAATATTAAAATTATCTTTTTATATAATAATATAAAGAAAGAGATTTATATATATTAATTCGATAGCTTTAATAAAAACGATATTAAGATTTATAAATTAAATAAGATACTTTATAATTTAAAGTAATTCTTTTAAATCTAATATTAATATTTCTCGAAGTATATAAAGAAGTTAAATTTTCTTTCTATTGAATTAAATAATAGCGTATTTATAAATTTTAAGAAGAGTATTATTATAGCGCTTTATATTAATAATATCTTAATTATTAATCTAAATAAAGCTAGAATTTAGCGAATTAAGAAGAAACTTAACACGAAGTTTTATATATTAAATTTAAAGTTATATATTTATTATTTAGATATAATTATTAAAAGAGATTATTATAATAATATTTTTCGTTTAAGATAAGAGATTTATATTACTTAATTCTTAAATTATTTTAACTATTAGAACTTTATTTTAATATTAATATCTTTTAAAATTAATTATAAATTAGCTCTCATTAAAGAAGATTATATCGTCTTAAGAAAATTATAAAAGAATTATTAATTCGCGGTAAGATCTCTTATATATACTATACTCGATATTTATTTTAATATTATTTATATAATATTATTAATAAATCACTACTTAATTAATTCGACTTTAATATATTAAAATATAATTATTTAAATCTTTTAGTATTTAAGAGGTATAGTATATTATAAATTTATATATAAAGACTTTCTTTAAAAATTTATTAATTATATTAATTTTAATTAAGTTAATAATACGATTTAAAGATTTATATCTAACTATCTTTTTAATATAGAAAATAATATAATTAGTTAATTATCTAAATATTAAATTATTAATATTATTTATTTATAAGATAAAGTATATTAATTAAATATAGATTATTAAAGAAGTAATCTAATTAAAGAATCTATTTAATTAATTTCTTTATCTCGATAATATAAATCTTAAAATTATTATTATTTTCGATAATAATTAAAATATAATTACTCTTATAAAGAATATTTAATTTTATACTTATATTAAGTATATTAATATTACTTATTATTTTATATAAGAAAAGATTAATAATAATACTATAAATATATAATATATTTTTATTAATAAATAGATAGCTAATAAGCTTATTAAGACTTTTTACTTAAATAAATTTATTATTTTTTAAAATACTTTTAAAATAAAAGCTATATCTACTTATTTTCTCGATAGTTATTAATCTTATTACTACTTTAATATAATTTTAATTTATTAATATCTAATAAAAAAGCTATTTTATTATATTTATATCTAAATTTAAAGAAGCTATCTACTATCGATTACTTTGAAAAAACTATTTTATTAATCTTCATATTATAAATAATTTACTTAAATAATTTATCGAGTCGCTATATTAGATTTAGTACTTAGTAAACTTACTATTTTATATCAAAATAGTTATTTCTTTAACGCTATTATCGCTATTATTACTAAAATTTCTAAAACTCTTTTAAAAAATCTATATCTATTTATTATTAATATCTCGACTATTATATCTTTAAATTATCGCTATTATAACTACTATTATTAAGAATTAATAATTTAAAATAATCTTTATAGAAGTCTTATAGCTGGCGATATATAGCTAGAAGAATTTCTTCTAATTATTTTATTTAGTTATTTCTATATATATTCTTCGATTTTAAATTGATCGATTTTTAATATATACTAGATAGTCTAAAAATAAAAATTCTAAAAAACCGCTTTTTAATAAAAAGTGAAATTTAGGTTATATCTAAGTGGGGGCCATAATTTAATATAGTTATTTTTAGATTTCGACTTTTCACTTTACTTACTCTATTTTAAACGTCGCGAACTTTAAATCTCGTATTTTTTAATTTCATTCGTATAAAGGGGGTAGGAATATAGGGAGTATAGGGGGTATAGAAAGTATATCTTTACGCTAGTTACCCGATACTAACTCACCTTAGCTATTTAACTCGAATTTCACTTTAATTATCCGGCGCTAACTCACTTTAATAACCCGAGAAAAATCGATTAAGTTATTTTATCTTATTTACTCGATTTTAATATTATTAGTATTAAACTTCGTATCTATTAGATTTCGCCTATAAGAGAATACGTGCGAAGGAAAATATTAAAATTCAGATCATATAACTCTTAGCGTCTTGGCGGTCTCGTAATATAGTTACGTAATACGCCTTAGCGTATTCGTATCTAGTCGCTCTTTTCTTTATAGTATCTTTATAGTAACTTTATAGTTAATAACTAAGTATCTTATCTTATAACTTTACAATTATAAATTAATAGAATAATAATATTTATATAAATATCTTAGTAATAATAGATTTATATAAATTATCTTATATAATTAAATAAACTCTTCTTTAACTTAAGTAAATTTAATTAATATATATAAAAGAATAAGATAGAACTAAGTTAAAAAATCTTGAATTTGTATATACAGCTAATTATAAATTTAGGGTCACTACGCTCTTTAATTAGACCGGCTGAGTCATCGCGAGTAAATAAATTAGCGTCCGCAACCATCAAAATCTCGCCCTCCCGCGTCTCCCTTATTATAAAATAGATATACGTTATTCACGAATAGAATAACTTCTTTATTTTCTATTGAAATTTTGAGATTTTTTTTTAAAATTATGAAGCGTTTTTTGCGCTTTCCAAATTTTTAAGAATTCTGAAATTTGGTCCTATAGTTTTAATAAGCAAGGAATCTAATTATCGCTTATTAAAGTTCGCTCGACAGCCCTAATTAAAAAACAGGTGCATATTATTTAATTTTAGAATAACTTTTTTATTTTCTATTAAAATATTTTAATTTCTTTTTCAAATTATGAAGCGTAACTTAGGTATTTTAATTATTTAAGAATTCGAAAATTTAGTCTTATAATTATTTAAAGATAAAGAATTTAAAGATTTCTTATTAAAGTTCGCTTATTAAATTTACTCGATAGTTCTAATTAAAAAAATAGATTATGAATTTAATTTATAGGCCTATACTCGTCGAGTAATACAAATTTATAGAGTAAGATAGTTTCGTAGTTTAAATTAACGAATATATCTCTTATTTAAAATTAATTAATTTTATAAATATCTTATTTTTAATAGATCTTAACTATTATTAAAGAATTCTTAATTTTTTATTCTTTTCGAAATAGTTTTTAATTTTATAACGGTTTCTCGATTTCATAACGATGTTATAACGATATCGTAACGATATCGTAACGATATCGTAACGATATCGTAACGGTGCCGTAACGGTTTTAATCTATAAAACGTATTAAAAATATTATAGTTATTTTAACTCGATACGATTTTTTATTAATACGTACTAAGATATATAACCGTTAATTATTTAGTTCGTTTTTTATTCTTCATCGTCTAAAGGCGGAGGTGGCCTACTAACACGTCTCAATAAAACAATCGTATATTTACCGTATATATACAGTAAAAGAAGGCCGCTGCTACTCGCTAAGGTAGGTAAGGGATAGGGTCGTTCGGTATCCAAGGAGCCGAGCTGCCGACGAGCTAAGGATGCTTGTCATCTTCCGCTGAATAATAGCTCAGTCATCATATAATCAATCGATATTCAGCTCATACATCCCAAGGTCAAGAACTACAAGTGTTCACACATCTCTCGAGGCTGTGTTGAACAGGCGAGGCAGAATCTGGGGCAAGATTCGGCGGGTCTCCTGCAGAATTGACGTTGTAAGACCTCCCTTACAGTGTAAGCCCAGCACTCTAAACAGCAGTTCCACACTCTCAGACCGGAGCGAACACATTTGAGGACTCCACGATTACATCAGCTCGAGATCTGACCAGATTGTTTAGTCATTCAACCTCCAAGGATGCAGCCAACACTTGCACCAGCACCGCACCCCATGCGATTATCAGGGCAGGTAAGCGATAACACCACTTCATTCGTAGACGCAGTGACTGACTTCAGGTGGCAGGACAATGTCTCGGACCAGAGTGAGTAATCAGGCGATAGATTTTGGGTTCATTGTTCCACTGTGGAATTGCTAACACATCGATGTGATCAGCTCTCCGAGAGCAGCTGCTCGCCCAGGTGCAAAACCATCATCTTCCTCATCATAGACCAGAGCATCAGCTGTCAAATACTGCGAGTCCCCACCACCACAATATTGATCCTGCGATTGCGGGAACTGGCGTCATGAACCAAGGTGCTGGTGACAGCGGAGGCGATGACGGCGCCAGCGATGGTAGGAAAAGTGGCAAGCGTGAATTATCGACGTCAAAACGTGCGGCGCAAAATAGAGCAGCTCAGGTAGGTGGGCTTTCCATAATCGTTGTCAGTTCATGAGACTTATGAGACTTACTTTGCTCCTGGGTTCAAAGAGACTTTCTGCGCGAAAGTTTTTTGGGTGACAAAGACAGCTTACTAAAAGATTACTACAGCGCGCGTTCAGACAACGAAAAGAAGGGCACATCAAAACTCTGGAGACGCAAGTGAGGGAATTCAACAGCCTCAGTGAAAATTTTAAAGCTCTACAATCAGAGAACTATCAGCTGCGTGACTACATCATCAGCCTCCAATCTCGCCTCCTCGAGTCCCAAGGCGAATATCCACAACCACCGTCGAACATCGACATCCCTCATCCTCGGACTTCGGGTCCCCCTACTCAGCAGATTCCAGCACCCACAGCTCCAATGGGATCATCGGCCGCAAGTCAGCTTCAAGCTTCTGCTGCTCAAGCTGTCGCAGACATGAGTGGAGGCAGAAACCAACAGGACGAATCTCCTTATAACAGAGGAAACAACCCGAACAAAAGGACTCGAGTTGGCGAGGATGCAGAGATGCGCTCTGCGCCTCAGCCTCCGCATGCTGATAACAGGTGATCTGCTGTCCGAGACCTTGCGAAGGATCCTGCGGTAATCACATATGGCCCCTGCACGTATGCCTGATACCCAATCAGCGTTATGTTACAGTTTAATGATGACGCTTCGGAAGATTGCATTGGCGGATTGGTGAAGCTTCTTGGCTGGGACGTCTTGCAATGTGGTTCTCGACGTTATGGGAGCGTGCCAATCGGCGCCCATACTGGCCATGTGCTCCCTTGCCCCGATAGCAGCTAGCTAGCAGAATCTAGTGACTATCTGCCACTTGTCGGTATAGATCAAACGAGCTATCATCCTTTTAACCGCGCTATCATCGATTGAAGCGGCCCCACCAGATAGGCTGCAAATTATTCCTATTTCGCATTGACTGGTTAAAAAGTAGTGCTGTTACCAAGATTGTGTTCCTGCAATATGAAAGTCAGTAATCACGTCAGACTAGGCAGATGTTGTGGTCGGGCGAAGGTTCGTGGATGTTGTGCGGCCTTACTTTCATATAGTCAGAACCCTTCTCATCGTAATCTTGACGAGTCACGAGAGCTTGCCTAAAGGTCGGCTCCCTAGACCATTGAGCTGCGCCTCTCCAGGCGTCAAGCAACGGGTCGTTCGCCTGGCGGAGATGCATTGCGGCATCTATAGGTAGGACAGCGCGCAACTCCTCGTTGAGTCTGTCATCAAATCCCGCGAAAAGCGTGTTACCTCCCGTGAGGAAAACATCCCTGAGAATGTTGTTGCGATCTTGTGGTTTGCCCATCCCGTGGTTGACCATGTCGGCAGCGATGTCGATGATGCCTGCCTGATCAAGACCTGCTATAGCAGGTTGGAAGACCACCTCGGGCACGCGAATCCTTTCCACGTTGAGATGCAACTGATGAATTTCCTGCTGGCTTTCCGGGTCAAAAGGCCATGGACCACGTCGAAAAGCATGCATGAGACTTGTTGTCCAGTCCATCTGAGCAGCCATAGTATTGCGCTCGTTGAATCCAGGATCATACTTTAGCAGCTGTGCTTCCACGTTCTTCATTTCCGCATCAAGGTCTTCTTCCTCCTCATCCTCACTTTGCTCACCCATCGCAACAGTGCGATAGACCCCCCAATCTTCATCATTTGCGCCGAAATTGTCATCGTCGCCACCTCGCCGACGCTTTCTGCCGGGCGCATCTGAGGCCAGGTTTGCGAGTGTTTTCATACGCATCTGGCTGGCAAGTGATTTACGGTTGCCGAGATCTGCCTTTTGTCTGTCTCTATCTTTGATCTTTTGGAGTAGAGCCTGCAAGTGAATTATCAGCACACAAGAATTCCTAGCGTTCTCCGGTCTGTAACGTGTCTCACCGTTCTCGCGACTCTCCGATCCTCTAACCACCCGTCAAGGTCTTTGATGCGGCGCTCGTCATCGAGTCTCTCTTCCTCTGCTACACGGGCTCTTTCTTGCTCCTTTTCGACCTTTGCCCTTGCACGAGCTTCCACGCCTGACTTTAACAATCGTTGATGTCTCTTTTGTCTCAACCCTGCCTCATCCAGCTCTTCGTCCGCTATGTCAAGCAGTGGAAAGTTAACTCCTTCCTCCTCCTCAACGACGTCTGGAACACCGAGGTCCTTGTTCCTGGCTTTTCGTACAGATTTCTCCATGTCTTTGATTATCTTGTCTAGTTGGGCTTCATCTCTGAACTCATCCTCATCGAGCAAGCGTTTCGTCTCCTTTTTCGTTTGACCCACCAGGCGCTGCTGAAGATCTTTGTAGTACTCCAATTCCTGTTCTTTCTGCACAAGCTTTTCCAGTCTCATTTTTGCCGCTTGCTCTTGTAGTCTCTTTCCGCCCTCCCTTTTCCGTTCGGCGATTCGTGCAAGTTCTTCCTCACTCTTCTCCACAACAACGTGCTCAGTGAAAGGGTACTGTATGATATGGTCTCGGCTCTCCAAACCGGTCCAGTCCAGGAAGCCCCTCATCTCCTTGTCGAAACTTTGAGAGACATAGCAATGCTCACGAACCACATGTTGCGCCTGATAGTCGGTGACTTTACTGGGGAAGCTCGGATACTTCAATCTCAACAGTTTCAGCAAATACTCAGCGCCTTGAGATCCTCCCCAATTCAGCCGCGACACGCTGGACATAATAGGCTTCGAGTTCAAGACAGGGATTACGTGTGTCGAGGAGTGCGAGGATGATATGATAAGTCCGCTGTTTCCTTTATTGAACTTATACGAGAAGAGCGAATCGATGCCGTAAACCAGCGAGGGCGCGTGGTAGCATTCGAATAAAAGCTCATTCATAGCTGCATAAAGTCAGTGTTCATCTGTACAAGTGAGCTCAACGGTTGGCACGTACTCTTCCTTGAATAGCCCAGATTGGCAACGGGTTCCGTCATGAGAACAGGTCTTCCGATGCCTCCGTTCTCTCCCTCAACTCCTAGATTCACAAATATGTTATCCAGCACACCTTCCATGACGTCCCAATTGCCCACAATACTGGTCCCAGGTTCGAAAGCGTTCCGTATCTGACCCCTGGTGGTAGCGTCTGCATACGCATTGTAACCCACGTATGAGACGGTCCTGTTGTATTTTCGGTCTCGATATCGAGCAACATCTGCCGGAAATGATATTCGAGGGATTGTATCGAAAGACCAACCAGCACGTACAAGACTGGAGCCTCGAGGGAAATCAGCACAAAGTCCCCAAACAGTTGTATGCTTTGGATGCTTACCATTGTCAATGACTATCGCTGTCTCGGCAACGCTTTGAGCATAGGCTTCGGAGGGAGTTGGTTGGTAGCCTTTGAAGGGCGGTTCGATAGCGTACCATGTACGTGGAGGCGGTTTGGAAGACTTTTGGCCATTGGTAACCTCGGTTGTAAGGACCGGCTCCACGTAGCGACTAGAGGTGATGGTCATGATGGAGTGTGAATTTGCCTTGTCTCAGGAGCCTTTGTATGGACGCAGACAAACCATTTTTCGTCGTTGAGTATGAAATATGTCTGCGTAAACGAGGTTGCGCAATATCATTCGGTAAATGTGTACGTGAAGTGGAAATCCGACTGCTTAGGTTGGCTCGGGTAGTATAATCTACAGGCGCAGTCGGCTTCCACGTCAATCATTATTATTATCATCATCATCAGTGGTTTCAGTGTCAGTCTTGACTTCAATTTTCATTACTACAGTACGGTTGTACGCTATGATGGGTCTTGGAGGCTGTCCGTGGCTGTAGGCGAAACCGAGATCAATGCTTTATATCAGGCAGCCCGACAAGTGACATGCCTTCTTACCTTCAAGGTGAAAGAGCACATTGGATCGATAGTTTTTAAACATCTGAGCAACAAGTTCGACATTCATGTTTAGGATGTTGATCTCCTGGGTTAAAATGGTACCTGCATTAGTGCAAGATTCGACGAGGCAAGCTGGCAGCGAGACCGAGTATCATACCTGAAGGTTTTTGTTCAGGACCATTACGGCTTCGTTGAGTTTCTCCTAGGATAATTCATGAGTATATACCATCGAGAGACAAAGTTCTCACTGTTACTTACGACGTTGGTGATGATGCGCGTGAGAAGCAGGCTCTGCTGATGCTCGTGGGGGCTTTCCTACTATTGATCAGCGAGGCGATCAGGTATTAAACGACATTGCGTTCAAGACACGTACCATAGCTCTAAGTCCCATACGCTCCTATCTCATTGCTGCGTGTCGGGATGGCTGGCTGATAGCTCGCTCGACTACGAGTGTTTGAATGAACGCGTTTCGTGGATCCCACCATTTGTAACTTATCTAGCGCCGAGCTTCTCTTGTGTAAAGTATGATGTATCTAATAAAAGACCTGGATTGACCTTCAGCTTACCTCCCAACTTCCCTTACTGCCTTTGTACCACAATCTATCTATGGCTCCAACAACACCGTCTACAGACGACTCGCATCAGCAGCTTCTGGATCAGCTTGACTTGACACTTAAGCCGCGACCCTTTCGCAATTCTCAATGGAAGCCTTCGCAGCGCCGTAACAAGAATATCAAGCAAATAGTGGCCGAGGCTGCTCGCAAAGAGGCATCAGTCATGGCCACACACGACAACAGCGGCTCTTCTACCCCAAATCTGCAAAGCTCTGCCATAGACACCGGAGCAGCAACGCCGGTACCTTTATACGGCACGTTCACACACTCCAACATATCACAAGCAGCTCAAAATCTGTCTACAATGGTACTCGAAAGGAATCTGCAAGCCTCTCTTTCCTCTGGGCCAGTAGCTACTTACACGAACATCGAGTCTGCTCCGTCACTGCATCCAGCGCACCAGAAACACTACTGCGACATCACTGGCTTGCCGGCCCCTTATACGGATCCGAAGTCCAGACTTCGTTATCACAACAAGGAGGTGTTCGATGTTGTCCGACACCTACCTCAGGGGGCGGCGGAGAGATACTTGGAAGCGCGAGGAGCCCACGTCGTACTCAAATGATCTAGCTGAAGACATTTCTCTGCTCGTATACAGACGTCCTGCCCAGAGGAACAGCAACCACCAATGCCCGGATAAGTGAGTTGTTCGGCCAACAAAGTCAAGCCTATTCCACCCATCTTGCCCCTCTCGGTGCAAGACTCAAGAATACGCTCCGGCTTAATCGTGACCAATTTGTATTCGCCAGCTTGACGGTCTACCGATGATCCCATGGAGGAGAACAGGGTATCAGTTACAGAATCCAAAGATTGCTGTTGTCAAAGCGTTGGGTGACAAAAAAACATCGCATGGTATAGTTGATTTGCTACTGTAGCATTGCTGCATTATGAATGGGCCTCAGTGGGCAAGGGTTTGTAAAGTTAGTTGAAACAAGTCGACGATAGCTTAAAAGTGAGGACCATGATCGGTGCATTGGAGCAGCACCATGCGAATTCCTTGACATGTCATTGCAAATTTCCGATGGTCTGCATGAAAGTTGGCTTGATGCTCGGATTTTCGTAAAAATCTCTACGATTTCTTGCCTACATATCGAGGTGGGGATGGCAGAAAATTTGTGATATGGCGCCGCGGGGGAAAAAGCTGAAATGTACGTACTGTAAATGAGCTAGTACCTGTATAGGACTAATACTAGCCTCCTACCTGTTTCGAAAACCGAATGCAGGGTTTGACAACGTGTCTTTGAAGATTTGACCGCATTGAGAGCTATTAAGTTGTCAATGTTCGATGATTTAGATTCGATCGAATACTTGAGACCTCGTCACCACATACCTGCGAGATGCCTACCATGTGGCTCTCAGATTCACAAAGTTAGTCTACACGACAGATTTCCAAAGCTTCCCAAGAGCTACCAGTATCTCGACCCCAAACTTCGCACAATCAGCGCTGATGTTTCCGTTTGCACACAGAAGTCGGAGTCGCCTTCTGCTCAGGTGGTAGGTAGGGTCACTGAGTTTGCCAGTTTCTCGCGCTAGTGGTCTGATAATAGGTTTAGGGGGATTCTTTCTAGTTGGGGGAGTGATCATGTTTTTCGATAGAGCCATGTGCGTCTTCAGCATTTCCCGAACTCAACAGAAAAAAAGCTCATGTCAGGCAGGCTGGCCATGGGCAATGTACGAGGCGGCAACTTCCAGACAAGACCTAATTAATCATCCGCGAACAGATCCTCTTTCTCCTTGGTCTTACCCTTATAATCGGCCTACAAAAGACAGCAGTCTTCTTCGCTCGGCGTCAAAAATTGAAGGGAACGGCTGCGTTCGCGGCAGGAATCATACTCATAGTTCTACGATGGCCCCTAGTGGGCTTCCTAATTGAATTGTATGGGATATTTGTGCTCTTTGGTGACTTTTTCTCAACAATCGGTGGATTTGCCGGAAACATCCCCGTGGTGGGACCGTACATACAGCAGGCGCTAGTCAGAGCTGGAGGAGGGCGGAGGAATGCAGAATTGCCTGTATGAATTCGCAGGACGTGGCAAACCTTGGGACCCAGCAAAACTTCGACATGGAAGGCGCTGCCCATTAGAACGGAGCGGTCACGGGCTTGTGAGTGGGGAGAGCTATCCAACTCCCAGATTGAAATATGAGGAGCTGACAACGCGTCGGTTGCACGGACGACGACGACACGATCGGACGCAATGAAGAGCTTGTGATATGGTGAAGCAGAGGCCCCGTTCCATTCATCTGTCGAACCCTGTCCTCAGAGAGGAATGCAAGTAAAGTACAGCTTCATAATGGCATTAAGGGAGACGATGTGTGAATGCTTAGTAGCCAACCCCCATTAGATAATCGCCAAGCTGCTCCACTGTGTTCGTTGCTTGTCCTGGTTGTACTGTCTCTGGGTAATGGGTGACAAGGATCGCTTGATGCGTCTTAACAATCACTATCCCCTCCTTTCCCTATGTGGCAGTCAGCTCCAATTTGCAACCATGACCTCCCATGTAAATTTGTAATGCACCTTCTTGCCATACACACTCTTTTCATCCGCCTTTATCGTCATGTATTTCTCACCTGCGATGCGAAAGCCACCACTTTGGATCTTCTTGACGTCTGATGTGTCCGAGTACGAAGCAATGACCTCTTTTATTTCCGTCGGCGAAACCTGAGGGCATCGTCAATCTTCGAGTTCAGCCCCAGGGTTCCTTCCACATGCTACCTTCCCGAGTTAAACCCGGGGCTTTGAACGGATGTATAGAGTATGTGGGCGGACGGAGAAGAGATTGTCGACGTACTGTAAAGCCGTGGGACGAGGCCCAGACGCTAGTCCCTTGTGTGTTGAAAATGGCAGCCCTGTCGAGATTCCCAGTTCCCACCAAACTACCAAATCTCCATCAGTATCCGGAAGAGCGGAAGATGTTGTCATATGTGAAGGTACCTGGTATCAACATATGCTTTGATGGCAGTGAGTCAGCGAGACCGTGGAACGAGACAGGTAGACCGACTGACCTTGCCACGACATGCTTGATCAATAGCGGAGCTTCGAATGCGGCAGATGCTAGCGATAATTGAGAGGAGTCAAGGAGGGTTACAATGGTCGGAATGGTTCGGTGGGATGGTATTTTGGCGGAAAGAAGAGGTAGTAAGTAGTATGATGTGATGGAGCCCAGTGGGGTTCCTAAAAAACAATGGCCAAGTGACCCCGCCAAGAACGCACATCCTCTGTTTCATCCTTTTTCACCTTTTGCCTTCCACCTTTCTCCGTTCTCCTTTCTCCAATCTTTGATACCGAGGACTGAGCTGCTACCTTGCGACTAGACCCGACTACCTCTGTGCCTCAAGGTCGTGGTCTGCAGACACGTATTTGGGACTACCTTGGATTTCTACAAACAACTGAACGGAGTAGGAGTGCAGTAGATTAGAATGAAGCACTTGCTTATCGCCGAGCGGAACGGAATAAGTATATCAAGGTTAACTCCTTTGGCGGCTCGCCTTCGCTACTGTGTTCCGTATCAGGCTGCGTAAGACGGTGAGACGGTAGGTAGGAAGATTGATGTTTGTGCGCTGAAACTTGTTCCGCGGTTTCGCACTGGTCCTTCCTTGTATCATCATTATTATTATTCGTTTTCCCACGAGCAGGGTTTCCCACGCAACATTCTCCGCCCTTCTTACGAGGCTTGTCTACTGTGAATCTTGATGTTGCTTTGTAATTTTAGAGTACCGCCGAGCGTAAGCCCAAATCCTAGCTCGGCTAACACAGGCGTTGTTTCACCTTGGTGAAAAAAATGAAGCACATCATCTCATTCGCAGCGTTCCGCTTTCTCATCTTAGCGATAGGGCTCCCATCCTTGAGGACCAATGATATTGAACAAAACCTTTTTCAGGAAATGAAAGCTCAATGTGCCCAAGATTGTGCGTGGCGGGTGAGTGGGGAGACAGAATCTTGACCCCCGAGACCTCATCCTCCTCCTTCCCTACGTATCATCATCGTCCCTCCCTGTTGTTCATCCCGTTTTTTTCCTATCCCCTTCCGTCACCGTATCTCCTTCTTACACCTTTCCTTCTATATCCAACTCTTTTGTATATAGCTTGTCTTTCTCTGTTGTCAGTTGGCCAGGTGCCATCAGGCTGTATCCCGCAAAGAAACTATTTCGAAAGATGCCAAAGGCTGGACCTTTGACAAGGTCAGTGTCTAAACGGGTTAGACCAGCAGAACCACCAGCAGGCAACAACACTCATGCGAATGCCGTGCAGGCGCTCTCCAATGTTCAATCCCCTCAGCCGCATGGAGGGTTTGGGCGCAGACTTCATTCTGATGAGATAGTCATTGGACTCGCCTTAGGTAGCCCGAGGCAGAATCCATTATCGGCCCTTCCGCCAGATTACCGCGATGTTGATGTTTCTTGCGCTTGCAGCTCGCCAGAAAAACCCGCAAGCACGCTTGGGAATGTCTGTGAGATTGGTAACGGGAGTAAAGGCATCAAACGGAAGGGCAGCAAGTGGAAGTCGATAGGTAGCTTTTTTGGGAGAAGTCAAGTTCGGTCCGCTTCGCCATTCTACCAGCTGGATCAAAAACAGCAACCGGAACCAGCCAGGCAGATCATCGCCCAAGACTACTTGGAGACCAACGCTCTTCGTCGCAAGCGGGCAGACTCGAATCATGGTAACAAAGCGCATCAAGTAGATTCATTCACGGGTACGCCTGGAAAAGAAATCGGAGAGCCTCAGCCTGAAATGCAGCGAATTCCTGCCAAGTATACAGCACACGCCATAGCAGGGGATTTGGATCCTCATGGAGAGCGGCAGGGGTCGCGGATGCCTGGGCCATCATTACTACAAGTTGAGATCCCGTGCGTGGAATTGGAGCGTTATAGCGTAATGTTTGGCGACGTCCTGGAGCCTCAGGTACGGCAAATTCAGCGGCAGCCTTCACTGTTGGCTCGAAGGCAGGCCCACTTGGAGGAGCCACATACCGTCACTGACTCGAGCAGCAAGGTACGTTCTTCTGCTGTTGAAAACAAAATTACTAGCTCACAGATGTCTAACAGTCTTTTGAGCTTGACTTGCCAAAACTCGGTATGCGAGCTGACTCAGTATCATCCAAGTCCTCCAAGTCTTCATCTTTCTCGCTCTTCCCCTCGACTCCTCCTCTTTCAGCCCGCACTCCTGTGAACAAGCTGCTTCCGAAGCCTAGTCCTTTGAGTCGTTCGATGACTGCCCCCACTCACCACGTTTTTCCGCCCAGGCCCGCGATCAAGAAAAGCAAATCCCAGGAACAAGATCATGTGCTTGTCGTAGTGCACAACTCGGAAGCTATCCCAGGGACCCCAACGTTTCACGGTCGTCAACCTAGTTCCAATCATTCTCAGCGCTCCGCCAACTCGACTACAGCTAGCTCTTTCGAGTGCGCAGAGTACCCTGGGTACTCGTACCCCACCACCGAAACGCACCCTCCCACACATACGAATGGTGCACCACAGGATTTTCTGAAACGTGCATTCCCAGCGCGGAAATCAAGCATGAAAAAGCTAGCTTCACCGGAACCACGGTATAGAAATCAAAGGGAAGACCCAACCGGCCCTCCTGCTGAAGTCTCCGTGGCTAGGCAAATTTCCATTTCACGTCGACAACAGCAACTTCTTGTCCCGATCGTCCCAAAGACTGCCCGTCAGCCCATGCAGCCCAGAATCAATGAGCAGAGCACCACGGAGGAGTCGAGGAAATCGCACCATCTGACTTTGGAGAATGCTTGAATACATCGTTGTTTCTTCTGGCAAGAAACAGGGGTTTCTGTTCGTACAGGCAGCATAAGGAGCCCTTCCATTACAAATGCTTCGCGTTTATGGCAGGGTCAGGCCATAAATGTGTGGATGTATATCATGAGGAGACATTCGATTCTTGTAGATATTTTTTGCCTTGAGATTCGCAACTGGAAGAAAAAACGCTACGAGGAATGCTTTCCGTGCTCTGTTTTTACCTTCTCTATTGAATGACACCAGGGCCTTCCCCATACGCTATATTGAATGGCTAGAAGTAGGTTCGTTATAACCATTCCTGATTTCATGAGCTCTTCTTTCCATTGACATCCTCAACAACTGGCGCTGCCGGCATCTCTATGCCCTTGATCTTCCACATCATATTTACATACGCATCGCTGGCCACGAGGACATCGACTTTTCTCTCCACACTCTCAGGCTTCAACTTCAGTATGGATCTCGACGTTGGCTTGTTTCCACCACCACGTACCTTTTGCACTGAAGGCCAATTTATCCTTTTCAACGCCAAAACCTCGTCTTTGGCTGGATCAGCAACGACAAGGAAGAAGCCTTCGGATTGTGGTTTGGGAAACTTGGGGGCATAAATGCGATAATCAGGCTGCGTTGCGGGGTTGAGACGAGCAGCGCCTACAGTGAGGCCAAGGGCATTGACGTCCATGACATTGACATTGAGGTTTGGGAGTGTGCCAATTGCTTTTTCGACTTGAGACTCCAGTTCGTGAGGCACGTCAAGACTATTAAGTACCTTGGAAAGTACGGGTTTGGCAACATTGTGGATCTGGGCTAGTGAGGGGGGTTGTGACCCTCCATCTTTTGCTCTTGCCCGCTCTTTGTCCGTATTCACGCCAGGAAAGATAGACAAGGGACCGTCCAATGGCCAGCGAGCTGACTTGATGCACTGCAGCAAAGTAATCATCATGATGCAGCTCGACAGGTAGCCCATCTCTGTCAACACATCGATGGAAGCTTGGACAATACGTATGCTCTGGTCTAGGACTGAGTTTTGGTCGCCAACGTAGTCGGATATTGGCAAGTCGATGCGGGAAAAATAGGCCTGGAGAAGCAGGAACGCTTTGACGTGAGGGTCCCACATCGGAAGGCTGAGGGCTTCGGCTTTCAATGGTAGGTTCTTTGACAATTCCGCGTTGATAAGATCCTCTAGAAGTGGAATTTCACGGGTCAGCATCGCTTCGTCAAGGCTAAAGTGTGCGCAACGAGATCCTCTTATGCCTGCTCCATTGGAGCCTTGTCCCCCCTGACCAATTTCCACCCCGGGCCTTTGCCTGTGAAAATGTGCCTCATTCGGGTCTTCCCCTCTCAAAATGACTCTTTACTTTGGCCATATGTCCTTTGTAATGATCTCCTCCAGCACTTCTAGCTTTGATTTGCAGACAAAATCCGGAAGAAATGTAAGAAAAGGATGGAGGATGAAAGTCCTTACCATTGTGCCGTACAGGAAGCTCATCGAATTCGTTTGCACCGCACATCCAAGCCAGTACGTCCTCGAAGTTCGCGTCTCTTTTAGCATGCTTCACTAGATGTCGGATGGTGTTGTGAGATAAGTAGTAATAACTCATGATCTTACCAAGTGGAGTCGAATCGACGTCGCCGCTGGAGTGCTGTGCAATACAACCCGATTCCGCTAATTCATCCAGAGACTTGTCGACAAGTTCAACCATGAATTCATTGGCTAGTTGCTGCGCTGCGATCGTGTTGTGCTCTTCGGACGATATCTCAAGGCCGTAGTAAGAAGGATTTTTGTGCAGTCGGCGAAAGAAGAAAGTCCAAGTAAGATAATCCAGCGCATCTTGCTTGGTACTGATCGTGCCCGCAGAAGCCTCGGCGCCTAGATGGTTTTCGAGAACGTTGTGAAGGGAGGACTCCACAGGAAAACCTGTGTGTAGAAAATGTTTGTAAAATGCCTTTTTAGCCTCTTGGGTGAAAATGCGGGCAATTCCCGAAGTATCGAATTGTGGCCGTCCAGCGCGGCCTAGCATTTGTAATACATCGGTCAGATTCATGTCTTTATACCCTTCGATTTTAGCATCGAAATATTGAGTACCCTTGACTACGACCAAATGGGCTGGCAAGTTGACACCCCAAGCAAGCGTAGACGTTGCCACGAGTATTTGGATCTTGTTGTTGGCGAATAACTCTTCGGCTAACTGCCTATCAGCTTCTACCAATCCAGCATGATGCAGACCGATGCCGAAGCTCAGGGCCTCTCGCAGAGCCTCGTCTTTAACTCTGGACAGGTTGAGCTGTAGGTCATCTTCTGACATGCGTATAAAGCGTCGGGGGTTGTCCTCCATGCCACAGAGGTTGATCAAGTCCTTTGCTGTTAAGCGCGTTTGCCTTCGGGAAGCAACAAAGACAATGACCGGTTTCTCGGGCGAATGGGTCTTGATTGCTAGGAACGTCGGACGGTTCATCGATTGCATGAGAGGGCAAAAGCCTCGTTGTTCTGGAAACCCATCTATAAATATCTGGAGCGGCACCGGCCTGACTGAATGTCGAAAATTGAAGAGTCCTTCTTTGACACCTAGCCAATTTCCCAAATCCATGGCATTGGCACAAGCAGTCGACATTCCCACCAGTCGCACAGAACCTTTGGATTGAGAAGCAATGTAATTCATACGGGAAACGATGATCTCTAAGATCGGCCCTCGATCACCTCCAAGAAGATGAACTTCGTCAATGATCACCAAGCTCACTTGGCGGACGTAAGCTCTAGTTTGCCAGCTACGACTTATACCATCCCACTTTTCAGGCGTAGTGATGATGATATCAGCATCTCGAATGGTTCGAGTATTAGGCGTATTATCACCGGTCAGCTCGACAAGCTTAAGGCCCATTTGGCGGACTAAGCGCTTGCGCCAGTCTTGCACTCGCTCTCGCACCAGTGCTTTCATCGGCGCAATATAGACGACTTTAGATCCAGGCTTCTCGCGGAAAGCCCACCACATAGCTAGCTCTGCGGCGACTGTCTTTCCACTACCAGTTGGAGAACCGAGCAGCACGTTGGCCGAAGTGTGATAAAGAGTGTGGAAGATCTGGGTTTGCATTGGATTGAAGAATGAGAATCGTTGCCCATATATTTCTTCGAGCAAGGTATTTTTTAGCGCAGCAACCGCAAGCGGTTGAAGATCTAAAAGATCTGTATACACGCTTTCCGTGTCTGGCCTGATGAGGTGCTGGAAGGACACTGGAGTCACGGTTTCTGCACCCAGCCATCGGTCTGAGACAACCCGCACGTATATCTGTGTTGGCAGAGGGTCCGACAGAGGAATGGTGAAATTTAGCTCGTGGTCGTCGTAAAGCTTCTTGCGCGTCAAGATAAAATACTCGTGGTGGTAAATTTCCGAGTTTTCCGAGTTTTCGACCCAAATCCAATATGATTCTGACGTTCCATTGTGTCTATCGTTCCAGCGAAAATCGGCAGTAAGGTGTAGATTGATTCGAAGAACATCGCGGTTCAGAGGAGCAATCTCAGCTTCAACGGTCAACGTTGGGAAGTTGTCCAGGAGCTTCGAGATTGTATTTCCCATTCGGTTGTTATGAACCACCTGGCCGATCTCTGCAGACTCCATGTCGCGTAATGACTCAATGGAAGAGACATTCGACTTCTCGTCAAGATTTCTCAATATAGGCTGAGGAAGGTCGAATTGGTGAAACGGATGCTGAAAGGGCCATATTTGCTTCTCAATCGACTTGCATAGAGAGAGTATGACGAGACACTGATGACCCCATCTTCTGTTAAGAGCTATCATGAACAGTGCCCTGCATATTCTTGCAGCGTTCTGTGCTACGTATGCGCAATCAGAGACAAGAGCGAAGTCATCGATACGAGCCCGAGAGATGTAGGATTGGAGCAGAATGTTTGTCTTTGCTGATGCGATGTCGTTGCCCCCCACCACCTCGTAATGAGTTGATTCCTCTCTGAGCCTTGTAAGTTCCTTTGACTCGTTGTCGCGGGATTGAATATTGTCGAACTCGCCGCTCATGCTGATCATTTTGAGAACATCTATTTCAGTGGCTCTCGCTCCCATCATGGTATTGAAGATCTCAATGCTTGTTTGCAAGACATAATACTGGCTTGCAATCCTACCAACGTCCTTGGCCCGAAGCTCCTCGGTCGTTTCGTTGAAGATAATCATCTGGCTCTGCTGCAGCACACGCGCTGCATCAACCGCCAACTTTCGCCTTCTTTGGACAAGATGGGGATCATCACGAATCTCGGCCCAGTCGATGCCGTATGTCAGTGGATTGCGCTGCATTCGCACGAAGAGGTAGGAGTAACCGAGCCATTGAACAGCTTCGGGGATAGAAGTCACAGTCCCCAAAGCAATTTCTGCGTTCAGATTGTCCACCAGTTTTCGAGAGAGCTTTGACTCGATTGGCTGCTGTTGAGTCACCGCAGAAAGATAGTGGTCTAGCTTGTCATGAGTGGTACAGATGAAGCCAATGCCAGTAGCTTGGAATTGCGGTCGACCAGCACGCCCAAATATTTGCAACACATCCAAGATGCCAAGATCGACGAATCTGCCCTCTTGGGAGCTATACATCTGGGTCCCTTTGATGATGACCGCAGCAGCTGGTAGATTGACACCCCATGCGAGTGTCGCTGTACAGCAGAGCACGTTGATGTGCCCTTGCGCGAAAAGCTGTTCGACTCGATTTCGATCAGATCTTGGCATCCCAGCATGGTGAGTACCGAAGCCCTTGGGGACGATTTCTCTGAGCTCCCTTCCCTTGGTGTTCTTCAGATCTTTCATTGCTGTTGCAAATCCCTCCACCGCTTGACAATCAAATAGGTCTAGACATTGCTGATCTTGAGCCATCTGCATGAATGTCCTCGCGGAGTTGACGGTGTCTTTCCTAGAATGTACGAAGACCATGATCTGATGTCCACACTCCAGCATGTCTTTGAGTTTATCGAAAGCTGTCTGGTCAATGTTGTCACGGGATGATTTGGTTCCTGTTTTTCCTTTTACACCAATGAAATGTTGCTCGAGAGGCACTGGCCGGAACGAGGCATCAAAGTAGAATAGTCCTGCCATGCGATTTACCTTGAGGAAATCTGCAACATCAACGTAATTTGGCAACGTTGCAGAAAGGCCAACAACCCTAATGAGAGATTGAGTGCTTTCGACCTGCCTCTCTGTTCGAGCAACGAGAGACTCAATTACGGCGCCCCGTTCGTCATGAAGCATGTGCACTTCATCTATGATGAGCAGTCGGACTTTCTGTACAAGCTCGGTATCGCCAGTACTCTTGCGGGTGATAACGTCCCATTTCTCGGGCGTAGTCACGATGATCTGAGTCTGGACGATTTCTTTCTTTGTCAAATGCATGTCTCCAGTAAACTCACGCACCTGAATGCCCAGCCACGCAAGACGTCTCCCAAGCTTTTCGGTGATCTCAGCCGCCAATGCTTTCATTGGGGCCACGTAAATGACTTTGAAATCTTCAGAATTGACTAGAAATTCCGAGGCATCGGGCGCATCCACGGGACTGGGGGTGAGGTTGTGGCCGATTGCATTCAGAATCGCAAGCATAGCAGCATCTGTTTTGCCAGCACCGGTGGGAGCACATATTAACATGTTCTCATTTGTCTTATACGCGACTGGATACACCAGGCTTTGCATGCGATTTAAGGCTTTGTAGCCCTTGAAAGTTCTTCTGCACAACCCGTCCATCTCGGAAATCTCAACGAGCTTTCTACCGACACCCAACGTACCCACCTTAGCTGCGGGAATCAAGTATTCTTCATACTTTTCATGTTCTGTTCTCTTGCTACCGACAGGTAACCCATACTTGCGGCCTCCTGCAGCCAAAGTGTTCGCCGCGCTGTGGACTTTGTACACGTGCGGATACCGAGGGCCGTTATGATTCTGCGCTGGGTCAAGGCTTGCTGCTTTGTGTTCATGATCCTGATGTTGTAGGGCTTGCTCCCTTTGCCTTTTGCTTTGGAGATGACCAAGTACACCGTTTGCCGAGCTCGGATCATGGAACTCGCTTGACAGGATTTGACTGCGATGAGCTATTAGCTGTATGACAGAGTCGAGGTCATCAAAGCCCAATATGTCAGCAAGAGACATCTGAAGGTCGTCATCTGTAGGATTAGTCAGTCTCTGGCAACAATAGAGACCTACTACTATGCAGACCTCTCATATCTGACGCCAACATAGCGGACAACTGTTGCTGTAGCTCTTCTGCGTCCATGCCTGATTTGCTGCTCGCAAAAGCGAGGCATTTGCTCCTGAGCCACTCCTGACCGTATGAATAGGCTGACTTGGATTTGCCGCTCGGGGACTCTGTAACACCACCTGACATGTCACTGCTGTACTCTCGATCCTGTTCATCATCACTGAACACGTTCCACAAGTCATCCGAGCCACTGCTGCCTGTGAGATCCTCATCGTCAAGCATAATGTCGTGTCCATATCCTCTGCTTTCACCATTCGGCTGCTCTATTCTCAATTCATTTAACGTTTGTCGCAGCGCTGCATACTGGGCTACCCATTCCGACTCAGCATTTTCGAGTGAGGATGACATGATGAGGTCTTGGTGAGGTTTGGAGGTGAAGGTTGAGATTCAGCACGAGTATCTGCCTGGGCAAGTACTGCCCACCTACACGCACTCAAAGCTGGTGGTATTGCTGCCGATGACTAAAGTTATAGATGTCAAACCATGTTGGCGTAAATGATGATGCTAACAGTATTATACACCCTGGCGAGTGGCTGATACTTAGTCGCGGCACTTCCCGAAAAGCTTGTTTTCTCGACAGTAACGAAAATGGTCGAAGTTGTGGCTCAGAACCCCTACTGTTACCGTATGCACATACCACCGTCAGCCTCCACCTAGTTTCTCCTGTAACCTACAGACCACAAAATCTTTGGCTTCGTACTAACTCTCATACAAAATGAAAATCTTCTACATTGGCGTGAGTAGCGCCTGCTACCTGGGCCGTAGAACAGCACTGATGCTGATGCCTGCATACCAGATTCTCAAGAATGAGAACAAACCAGCACACGAGCTATGCGTTGAGAAAGATCTCAGTAGCTACTCAAGGTTCACAAGGGACAAGTATGATACCCGATTATACTCTGGGATATCATTCCGCGCTGATCGCTCGTTTGCGTCTCAGCTATGGCCAATTCATGTCTCTGTTCAGCAAGACTGTCGCAGAACGAACAAAGCCTGGTCAGAGGCAAGATGTTGAAGAGAAATGTACTCCCCCACCACCGCTCCCGTAATCATCTCCCCGCCAATCTGAATTTCAGCTGACATGCCATTCCATCCTACACATTCCATGCCTATGGTCGCACAGAAGGCGTCGCCGGAATCATAATCAGCGATCCCGACTATCCTGCCCTTGTCGCACATCAATTGCTTTCCAAAGTTGTCGACGAGTTCCTCGCCCGCTATCCTCGCTCCACCTTCGCCAATTCCAACCCCAACCTACCCTTTCCACAGCTCAAAGAATACCTCGAGAAATACCAGGATCCGCAACAAGCGGACAGCATAATGAAGATTCAGAAAGAACTGGACGAGACGAAGATCGTGCTGCATAAGACGATTGAGAGCGTGTTGGAGAGAGGCGAAAAGATTGATAGCTTGGTTGAGAAGAGTGACGGACTCAGTGCTCAGTCAAAGATGTTTTATAGTGAGCATTTCATTTATTTGACTAGGTGCGATGATGCAACACTGTACTGACATCGCTTTTTGTAGAACAGGCAAAACAGCAAAATTCTTGTTGTGTAATCATGTAATACTCTATACAGCTCACAGCATTGTGGAAAAGGCATCCCTCCAGTCAGTATGCTATCGGAGTATTGCTGCATTTTCGTTGGGTAGTGAAAAGAGATGCCGTCTAAATGCAGCCCGCCCCGTTCATGGCTCTACATGATGACGAGGCGCCTTTCTTCATGTGTAATATTGTAGCATAAATACATGTGTATTGGGCGCTTGGTCTCATCATTTCCTGCAATACGACATCCATTTCATCTTAAACGAAGTATGAAACCCTTTTCCCACGTCAGCTTCAGCGTGTCATTGGTATTATTCACCTCTATATACTACAAATCCCTTCAATCCGCCAAAACGAATACAACTTCTCAGCATGTAGGTTCCCAATGGCACACCACACCCCGGGCCCCGTCAAAGCGCAATACGACCCACCATGTCACTCTTTGACACTCACGCCCCTTGAGCGCACATCGGAAGTCCGGGCCTGATGGATCTTCTAAAGTTGTTTGAATTGCTCTTTCTGTGACCTAGAGACTTTGGGAGCGGGTCGTGAACACATCTGGCTTCGCGAACCTTATGTGGCGTCTTTTTGCGGCTCATTGACTCGGACATGTCAAATGCTGTCCAGTGTAGTCTTGGCAAAAGCAAGTATCAGATTGTGGCATGATCGGTAGCGCCGAAAAGCGCAGAATCGTATGTTATTAGTGATGTCTCGTCCTATTCGAGATATGAGACGCTTAACTGCGCGTGGCAACCAACACTGAGCCTGTCCTTCAAACACTATATCTTTCCTCCCTCGATGCTGATGATATTGATATCAAAATCCTCGTCAATCGCCGCTTGCCTTCCCACAAGGCAATTCATTCGGTACAGCACCTCTCCAGTGGGAAAATGTTCCCTGTGCTCTACCAGATGGTTCATGAAAGTCTGGATTCCACCGAACATTGGCGTGCCCCTACCCTCAGCGCAGCAGAAAATGCATCCAAAGGTGGCTTTTGTGGGGTCTGAGCAGGCCTCCTTGACCTGGATATGACTCTTGAACATAAACTCCCAGCGAAATTGTATTCCTTGCACAAGCTTGAAGACTCGCATATCAAATCCACTTTTTTTCTTGTCAATTGGTATCAAGCGGCCTTCAAACTTGCATTGTTTGCATTGGTAGTATTTGGCTGCGTTATACATGCCTCCAGGTCGCACTCTCTCTTCCAAGGCTCTTTTTCTATCGCCGATTTGCTGTCTCCAAGCGCCTTTGCAAAAGCCGGCGTACTTGTTCATTTCGCTTGGCAGCAGATCTTTCGGGTTGATTGAACAGATCGACTTATTAGATGAGAGGGTTTCAACAGTGGCCGCGGAAGCACGACGCTGGGAATCGAAAGATTTGATGGAGCCAGAAAATCTGTGCGATGGAGCATGACGCACTGTGTCGAAGGATAGGATAGAGTCGGTAGGCTTTTGTGAAAGAGCTGGGCTTGTAGCCTGATAGTCTTGCCATGAATTGAAGGCTGGGTGGTCAGGCTCGTATATTGAGCTTACTGCTGTGCTTATGGAATTGGTTCTAGACCTGATCGAAGCGTTGCTAGACAGTCCATTATTTGCATCTTCTATTGCCACAGCCAGGTATTCGTCAACGAGAGGGTTTTCTGGAGGACTGACTACAGGCTCGACTTTCGTCCTCTTGCCGATGCCGAACAATCCTGTTGTGGTGACCGTAGTAGCCATTGGCTTGTATTGAGCAGCATCCCTTCTGTCGGTGCTCGTCCGTTCTCTGGACCCTCGCGCTGAATCTGAGCGTGGGGAGTATTGAGAGGCATTGGGTGTGCTTGGAGGCGTGATTGGTCTAATGGAAGGTGATAAGGACATCTTTCGAACATGGAGAATATTGCCGTTAGCGCTAGAGGTGTTCGGAGAGGAAGAGACGGTGATGGAACTGGTGTTCTGCCGCGACGGCTGGGCCGCGTTTTGTGGAGGAGAAGAGAGCCGACCAATTTTACTGAGGGGATTCAAAGGTAAGGTCTCAATTGGACCCAAGGAGATGGTACGCTGTTGAAGCTGCATAAGGACTAGAATGGCTCGATCTTGGCTCGAGTCGCAGATGTCCTGGAGGGCGATGAAGTCGACGAATGTGTCTTGCTCCCATTGCGCTTTTAGATTTGCAAAGACCTGTCCCTGGTGGTGAGTGATGATGTCTTGCAGGGCATCCCTGGCTAACTCTGCATGACATTCAGCGATTGTCCTTAATGTTTGTGATATATGAACGTACGATCGCCTTGTGCGAAGGCGTCACCACAACGTTTATAGGTGCGTTCATACTGATTCCTCACGGCGCTTTCCCCACGGTTCAGCGATGATTCCAGCTCTTGGGCTGTTGCGTCGATCGATGCATCTTGAAATGTATTGCGAGATCTTTTTTTAGCTATGATTTGTTGAACGAGCTCGGCGCCATCATGGTAGACGGAAGAGAGAGAAGCGACACATGCAGAGACAGAGTCTTGCGACATAGCGAGGAGATTATTGGTCGGCGCAAATGCAGATCGTCCCGCGCGCGATTGAGGAAGGGATTGGCGAAACAAAACCAGGCACGCGACCGTAAATGAGCAGACAGCTCTCAACGCAGGAACAGGATCACAAGAGGAGGATCGATCTTCATTGTTCACAGAGGAAGGGCAGGTCCCGCTGATGAAAGTCGAAAGATCGAGCTAAGGGTCTGGACTGAATCCCCAAGTGAAAGGACTCTCGGTCCAACTACCGAAGTAATTGTATATGGAGAGGATATCCATCTCTCTATACTTGCGAAACGGCAATTCTATATCCTGACGCCTACATCTCTATTACGCTTTGCAAAAGGCAAGTGGCCAGTGTTTCAGATGAGGAAGTGTCACCAATTATCAATGACTTGAGACTGTGCTATAGCTAAAACCTTCGTCTCTGTGAAGCTAACTATTCTGCCCACTCTGCCGCCTGGAGAACTGAGGCTGATCGTAGCAGAATACATCGTTGCGGGGTCCTTATAACTGACTCTAATCACTCAACGCAAGCCTATGAGATACTCCCCGCTACCTGGCACGCGGGTTCCAGAATTCGTCGCACACCCTAGCGCCTGATTTGGACTAGGGTGTGCGACGAATTCTGGGACCCGCGTGCCTGGTAATGCACGGTCTTAAATCCGACACATCCGGGGGTGAGTTTTGGGGGGATACCATCCCGAAAACTCACCCCCACCCCGGGCTTACCCACGCCCCGTTACGCGGCGTAGGGCTCACAGAATTCAAGTAGATTTTATACAACGTTATCAAGACAACTGCGATTTACAAGATTCTTGAAGCTCTAGAAACCTTGTTTTACATTCTATCATTTGATTTTTCAAGGTTTTTATATTACTGTTGTGAAAGGATGAATTACTGAAGTGGATTTTAGATCGTGCATTATCAGATATCAGGCACTTTCGGATATATACGAGTACATTTTACAATTCATCCATAGAAGTAAAACTTTTTCCCCTTAGACCGACGATCTCGTATAATCATACTTTCATACTAAAGAAATTAGATTATATCGAGTATCGCGTCGCATATATATATCGCGCGACACAGTCGCGATATAGTTAAGTTATAATAAATTTATTTTATTATTAATAAGTATTATAAAAAAATAGAATATCTATATAAAATAAAAGAGAATTCTATTAAAATAAATTAAATAATATTATTAATAATTAACTTTATCTTTTATATTAATAAAAATTTAGAATATAATATAGAGAAAAGAGTTATTAGAGTTACCCGCGTAGCGCGAAAAAAATAAATCTTTTTTATCTATTAAAGAAATTCGCTTTTTACGCTTTAAGTAGAAAATAAAAATTATTCTATTAAGATTAGTTACTTAGATCTAAAAAAAAACTATTCTTATTTAATAAATTTAGATATAAAAATATATAAAGAATCTTCTTAATTATAGATCGACGGTTTTAAGACTTATAGATTTTTTAAGATTTTTTTTAAAAAATATATTTAGAAAAATTATAATTTAGATTAAATATTGCGATAAAGATAAATATTCTTTTTCTCTATTATAAATTTTTTTTAAAGATTTTTCGACTTAATAGATCGTCTCTAATAATATTTAAAAAGAGTTATTCTAGAAAAATATTATTATTATAGATATTTACGATAAAATAGAATATTAAAATTTTTATTATAATACTCTACGCTTAATTTAAGTTTAATAATAATTTCTAAAGTATAAATAATTCTTTATAAATAATCTAATAAGATATTTATACTATTAGAGACGATCTATTAAATCGAAAGACTTATAAAAAAAAATTATAAATTATAATAATTACGTATTATTCTATTTTATTTTTATAATTATTATTAAAGTAAGTTAAATAATATTATAAATAATAAAAAGTATAAGTAATATTCGCAGTTCTCTTTATTATAGAAGTATATTTATTCTTTATATATTTAAACGCCTTCTAAAAATTCTATAAAGAATACTCTTATTACGTCTTCTTCGTATTCTCCTTATTAATCTTCTTATATTTTCTTCGAATTTTAAAGAGTAACTTCTTATAGTAGAGTTGACGATAAGATATAATTCTTATATTATTATCTATTTTCTTTCCCTTATTTAAAATATTAAAAGTATTTTAAAAATCTTTAAATTCTTTAAACTCTTAAAATTTATAGATAATAGTTTATTTAAATAAGAAGAGTTAGTATAAGCTCGATTTTTTTATAAAAAAAATAATAATACTTAATTAAAACGAACCTTTTATTCTTTTTACGATTTTTTAAAAATATATTAAATAATTAATAAATTTTTATAATATAGTTAACGTTAATAGCGTATAAAAATAGCGTATTTATTTAAAAAGAGATACTAGAAAACTTTTTAATTCTTAATTAACTCTTTAATATTTATATACGATATTATCGAAGAATTCTTAAGTATATTATTTATATAATAAGATATAATAAGATTATTAAAGATTAAATATAAAAGTTTTAATTTTAATATATTTATTATCTATTTCTAAATCTTTTAGAATTATAGAGTATCGAGATTATTATATTAAATGTTACTATAAATATTACGTAATATAATCTTAAAAAGATAAGTAAATTCTAATATATTCTAAAGAATATAATATATCTTAATTTAATAAGAAATATTATTAATATATATAAGTCTAGATATTAATATCTTAAAGCTTATAATCTAAAAATTATAAATAATATATAAAATTAAATCTATTAATTATAATAAGATTTCGATATTTTTAAAATTTTAAAAAAAGTTATATAATAAAATAATAAAGAGAGAAAAAGTATAAGAAGATTAAATTAATCTACGAAGAGATTAATAATATTCATTAAAAAAGAAATTATAGAAAATAATTATAAATTAAACGAGTACTTTTTATTTTCCTTCGCTTTTTTCGCAATATCTCTCTCTTACTATCTCGATATATATTTATACTTAATTATAATATAATAATACGCTTATTAATTTAATATATTTTTTTTATCTAAAAATCGAAGATCTTAAGATATATAATACTTCTAATTTCTCGAAGATTTTTAATTTATTTATATATATAACGTAGTATAACGAAAGTTTACTTTATTAGATTATTAGTTTTTAACTTCTCGCGATATAATAAATATAAGATTATAAAAAAATTATAAAGAAAATAAAAGAGTATAAAAAAAACGAAAAGAGAAAAAATATAGAGTTTAATTTTTTTTAAATAATAATTAAGAAAATTTAAATTAAAAATAACTTATACTTAATATATTTATTATTCTTTTTTTTATTTATTATTAAATATTTATAATATTAAAACTTATAATTTTAAGTCTCTTTAATACTAAAAAAGTCGAATTTAATATAGAAATTAATAGACTTTCTACGAAATTTATAAATTAAGATTTTAAAAAAGATCTTAATAATATATATACTATTATTATTATCTTCGACTTTTTCGAAATTTAAAAAACTATAATAGAGACTTTATAAGGCGCTCTAATAAAAAATACTTAAAGAGATTATAAAGAGTTAATATTCTCTTAATAAAATTATATTTAAGATTTTTTACTAATATAAAATTCGTAATTAATAAAAGCTTTTTAAGGTCTTCGCGAAAAGAGAATTTAAAATAAAATTAGTTAAGCTAATTATTCTCTCGAAAAAAACGCTAAAATATATTATCTTTTAAATTTATTTAATCTATAATATCTTAAATTCTATATTAAAATTTACGATATTAAGAAATATTAAAAATAAAATATATTTTATATAAAAAAAATACGGGCTGCGTATAGTAATTACTACGCTAATAATCTTTAACTAGAAAATATAATATTTTAATAAGAAAGAGATAGAATATAAAGTAGAAATCTATCGCTATTTTATACTATTTTATAATTTATAAAAGCTCTTTAACGACGAAAGATAGATTATAATTTTTTAAGATAAAATCTCTTTTATTCTTTTTTTATAAATAGTTTTTCTATATCTATATTTTTATTAAAATAATTTATTAATTTATAAAAGATTTAAGCTAATTATATTTAATAGAGTATAAAATCGATAAATATCTCGATTTTAGAGCGATTTAAGAACTTTAATTATTATTTTTTAAAAGATCTTATCTTATAAGCTATTATAAAAAATTATTAAAATTATTAATTTTAGACTAATTATCGTTAAAGATTAATAATATAATATATATATAAGATTACGTTTTTATATTTACTTCGTTTCGATAAAGTAATATATATTTAATATTATTATATTAGAATTTTAGATATTTATAGAGATTTTATAAAATTAACTCTTTTATTTCGAAAAACGTATTAAACTAAAAATACGTATTTATTAAAATTATTTATTAATATTTCAATTTTAATAACTAATTTTTTTTCTAGAGATTAAGCTATTTATTCTTTATATTAATAGTAATTATTTATATTTAAACGCTATTTATCTTTTATTATATTAAATTCATATTTTCGATATTAAAGAAAAATTTATTTTTTAAGTATTTAATATCTATAATTAGCTATTAAACGTAAATAAATCTATTATAAATACTCGTTTTTATTAAAAGAACTTTTTTTAATTTATTAATAACGTATTCTTTTTAAATCTCTAGTATTATAATAGAGAATTTAAAGAATAATCTATTAAATATTAAAATAAATTCTTTATTTTACGATATATATTCTTTTCGTAGAAGAAGTATATAGTATTTATCTTATTAATATTATTAGAGTATTTAAAAATTATATAATTAAAGAGAGTGAAATTTAACTTATAATAACTTCACAATTATTTATTATTTATAAAGTTAAAATAATAATTTAATAAATACGCGAGAGAATTTTATAAATTTTAACGCTTAGATAGAGATATTATATAGAGTATATAGTTATATATATAATTATATATAAGAGATTCTATTTTACAGAAATAATAGAATTTTTATTCGTTTTTAAAGAATAAAATATAATCGAGAAAGATCTTAATTATTACGAAATATCTTAATCTTTATTAAACTTTTTAAAAAATAATATAATAATAATTTAACTTAATAATTAATAATAACTATATTACTTTTATTAAATAATAATTATTAAAAAATTATTATTATTAAAAGATAGTCATTAATAAAAAATTATTATTATTAAAAAATTATTATTAAATAATTATTATTATTAAAAAATTACTATTAATAAAAAATTATTATTATTAAAAGATAATTATTATTAAAAGATTATTATTATTAAAAGATAATAATAATTATTATTAATAAAAGATTATTATTATTAAAAGATAATTATTATTAAAAAATAATAATTAATATATATAATAAAATAAAATAAAATTAAGTTTAAAAATTTCAAATTTATATATATAATTAATTATAAATTTAAAATTATTATATTTTTTAATTAAATCGATTAAATTAGCTCGCTAACTTTTTTAAACTCTCTTATTAAAAATTTATATATAAAAATTTTATATTTTAAAATATTTAATTTATAATATATATAATTATTTTATATTTTTTAATATTATAAAAATTATAAAGTTTAATTTATTATTAATAAAGTAAAATAATATTTAAATATAATTATATAAAACGCGTTTAAAATTAAATAATTTTTTTATTTATTTATATTATTATTATTTTTTTATTTTTTTATTTTTTTATTAATTTTATTAATTCTATTAATATAAATATAATTATTTTTAATATCTCTTATAAAAATATTATTAAATATTTTAAATATATATATCTTTTTTATTTATTTTTTAAAATCTTTATTAATACTTTTAAATCATTTTTTAATAAATTTATTATTATTAATAATTAAAATTATAAAAAAGCTTAATAATTATTTATTACTATTTATAAATATATTAAAAACTTAAAAAGAGTTTAAAAATTATTTAATTAAAATTATTTATTTTATTAATTTAATAATTTATTTAATTAGATAATTTAGATTATTAACTAATTATTTAATTAATTATTTAATTAATTACTTAATTAGTTATTTAACTAATTACTTAATTTAATATTTTATATAAAAAAAAAATTATAAAAAATATTATTAAATATTTTAAATATATATATCTTTTTTATTTATTTTTTAAAATCTTTATTAATACTTTTAAATTATTTTTTAATAAATTTATTATTATTAATAATTAAAATTATAAAAAAGCTTAATAATTATTTATTACTATTTATAAATATATTAAAAACTTAAAAAGAGTTTAAAAATTATTTAATTAAAATTGTTTATTTTATTAATTTAATAATTTATTTAATTAGATAATTTAGATTATTAATTAATTATTTAATTAATTATTTAATTAATTATTTAATTAATTACTTAATTAGTTATTTAACTAATTACTTAATTTAATATTTTATATAAAAATTTTTTTTATAATAAATGATTATAAAAAATATTATAAAGAATATTATAAAGAATATTATAAAGAAATTAAATAATAATAAAATTATTATTATTAAGAATATAATTTAATTTTTTAAGATTTTATATTATATACTCTTTATAATTCTATATTAATATATATAATAAAATAAAATAAAATAAAATAATAAAATCTTAAATTTATATATATAGTTAATTATAAATTTAAAATTATTATACTCTTTAATTAAATTAATTAAATTAATCTATTAACTCTTTTAAATTTTTTTATTAAAAATTTATATATAAAAGTTTTATATTTTAAAATAATTAGCTTTTTATAAATATTATTATTTTATAATTTTATAAATTATAAAATTTAATTTATATTTTTTAATAATATAAAAATTTTAAAATTTAATCTATTATTAATAAATTAAATAAATATTTAAATATTATAATTATATTAAATATATTTAAATAATAATTCTTTTATTTATTTATATAATTATTATTTTTTTATTACTCTATTAATTCTATTAATTCTATTAAAATAAATATAATTATTTTTAATATTTCTTATAAAAATATTATTAAATATTTTAAATATATATTTTTTTTATTCGCCTTTTAAAATCTCTATTATCATCTTTAAATTATTTTTTAATAAATTTATTATTATTAATAATTAAGATTATAAGCGAGTTTAATAATTATTTATTACTATTTATAAATATATTAAAAAACTTTTAAAAAAAATTTAAAAAAATTTATAATTATTATTTTTCTTTATATATTATTTAATTAATTATTTAATAAATAAAAAATATTATTATAACTTAATCTATTATTTTTATTATTAATATATATAATAAAATAAAATAGAATTAAGTTTAAAAATCTTAAATTTATATATATAGCTAATTATTCATTTAGAATTATTATATTTTTTAATTAAATCGACTAAATTATTATAAATAAATAAATTAATTATTAGAGATACTATATAAGAAGCATATATATACTTCTGAAAAGGAGTTTCATAAAGAAGCGAAAGGTATTTCTTAGTTCTAATTATAATTAAATAATTAAATAAGTCTTAACTATAAACGTTCTCGAAGAAAGAAAAAAAAAGTGATATATTAAGTTACGCTAGTAAGAAGTTACACTAATAAGATTTCTCACGCTATATCGAGAATATAACAATTACCCTCCCTCATAAAAAGCTATATTATCCTTAGGCTTTTTCTTATCTTATAAAGATTTAGACATAAAGTATATAAGAGAAATCTTATAAAGTTTTAGACATAAAGATATAGAAAAAAGATATACGGGTTCTAAAAAAAGATATATACTTTTTTTAAAAGATATAAAAGTATCGCGATAAGACCTAGCCGGATCTAAGATCCTTTCTTTTATTCTTCAAACTCTATAAAAGACTTTTTATCGTTATCGAGTATAAAAAGTGCTAGATCTAAAATAGAGAAAGAAAAATATATACTTTTCTTAAGAGATATAAAAGCATCGCGATAAGTTTAACGTAAAGATATCTCGATAAGATCCGCGTTTCTCATCTCGTAAAGATTTAGACGTAAAGATATATAATCTTTTTCTTCAATTAAGCGCTTTCTTTAATTAAAGAATTAAAAACGAAAAATTCTTTCTTCTACTCTTCGAACTCTGCGAAAGACTTTTTATCGTCATTATAAACGAATATCAAGATTATTAAATCTAGATATTTCTCAGCGAAGGTCTCTTACGCTTTATTTAAGATATCGAGAATCTTATTTAATAATAGCTTATTAATACTCTAATATTCCTTAATACTCTTAATATCGATCTTTCTATCTTTAACTTACTTATAATCTTAATCTAGAAAAGATAAAAGTTTTATAGCGCCTTTAATAAGTTTTATTATACTTTTATACTATACTAAAAGTAAAGTAATTATTTCATAAATCCTTTCTATCGTCGTTAAAAGTGCTATTAGCTTTTCTTATATTCTTAAAAGAGTATTCTTTAATAAATTAATCTCCTTCTTTATATATACGTAATTATTATAAATATCTACTTCTTTAACTTTTAACTCTAAATTCGAATCCTTAAAGACAAATAGCTAATAAATTAATTCCTTCTTAATTATTATCTTATTACTTAAGTTCTTAAATTTCGACTTATTAAAGTCTAGCTTCTCGATAATCTTTCTTAAGAATTTAACTTTAATTATAATATTTCTCGTTATAGATCTAGTCTTATAAATAATCTCATTCTTCTTAAATTATTTCATATTAGCGTTTAACAATAATATTATTTATTTCTTAATCTTTAATAAGATATTTTTAGACTTTTTTAAGAAATCTACCTTCTTTATAGCGGCTTTCTTTATCTTCTCGAAGTTATATTTAAAATTCTAAATAAAATAAAGATAATTTTAATAGAGATTATAATTATTATACTTCGCGGCGTTAATATAAATACTAATATCTCGAGAGTAATCGCGTTCTTTCTCTTTATCTCTATATAACTATTAAATCTCGAATATAACCTTATAATATCACTTAGTTTTATTATCGTCTTTTATATTTATCTTTACTAATTAACCTTTTATAATATAATTCTAATATAGATATTTACTCGCGAATATCTAAGACTAATATTAATATCGCTAAAATTTAATAAAGCTTCGTATTTTCACTATCTTAGCGATCTAAATATCCGAAAGATTTATATAGTAAAAAGAAGTATTAATATCTTTAGTTACTTTCTTAATAGAAATAGTCTTATCTTAATAATAGCCTTTATTCTTAAATAAACCCTTCGTTTAATATAAGATTAACTTAAATCTCGAGATAAGAGATATCCTTAAGTAATAAGCTACGAAATCGAGAAAGTTATTTAAATTTTCGTAATAAAGATTCGATAAATATATGAAAAAATCTCGCTATAAATAGAGATAATAAGGATCCTAATTATAAAGCGTATTCATTTAAGGATTTCTAAGTTTATAAAAGTAATTTAGATGAATTTAGAAAGAATAATTAAGGATATACTATAGTAGACTTTTATAATCTTACTATTTCGAGAGTAAATCTTCTTTTATTTTAAGTCGAATATAATCGATTATTTTATCGAGATCTATAAGACTCGATTAAAAGAATTTAAATTATTTAGAAATATATTTAATTTAATCTTAGAGAATTAGCATTAAGATCTTAAAATTCGCTATTTCTACTTTTTCAAATCTCGAATAAAATTATTAGCGCTTTACTTTTTTAGCGATAACTTTTAAATCGTTAAAATTATAAAAAGTCTTTTCTTAAAAAGTAAAGTTATATTCGATTATAAAGTATTAGAAGAAAATATAATAAGATAAAGAAAAGAAATAAGAAGCTAATTAAGTTACTTCACTTCACGATTACAAATTACGAAGTCTTTCAAAATTTCTAAGATTTCCGAGATTCTCGAGATTTTCGAATTCGAGCTTCTATATAATAATATATTAGAAAATATAAGTTAATAAAGTAAATTATATTTATAATTTAGCGATTTAATAAAGTCTAAGAACTATACTTTATTTAATATCTAGCTTAATAATATATTAGCAACATAAAAAATAATTTTTACGCTATAAGCTTACGTAGAATTCTAAGATTTCCTCTTTCGATACTTCCTTTGCGAGCGTTTCTTATACTTTAAATCATAATCGTAGATTAAATCCTTTATATTCTCCAAATCTTCCATCTTATATTATATATTATAAACCTTTTCTTAATCTTTTTATTTCACCAGATACTCTATAATATCCTTCTTATCTTTACTTTCTCGACCCGAAGATCAACTAATATATCGATCTATTAATCTCTAAATCTTATAATAATCCTTAATTACTAGCTTCTTATAATCGAATATAGAAATTTATTCTTTCTTATAAGATCGATAATAAAGATCTTTCTTCTTAAGCGTAGACTTAAGTATTATAATTAAAATAATAAAATAAATCTTTTAAATAGCTAGAAGATTAAGTCTATAGATTAAGTTTTCGACTCGCTTAAGAATAGTAAAAAGTCTAGCTCTTTAATTCGAAAATTTCGTATTCTTAAGTCTAGAAAGACGATATTCTTTATAAAGCTTAACGAAAGCTTTATCCCCTTTCTTTATAACTAAAACTTTATACTTTAAGTTATATCTAAATTTCGCATTAATTACCGCGAAAGTTAAAATATCTAAAGCTTTCTATTAATATCGAGTATAGTTATTTATAATATCTATTTAATCTTTAACTAAGATATTCGTTATATTAGATCTATCGTTAAGTTTTATATTATAAATAATCTTATTAAAAGCCTTTCTCGTTAATATATTTATAGAGTTATTAAGACTATTCTTTAGATATATAAAGAATTTATTCTAAGAATTATCGAGAATATAAGAAATATAAAATCTTAAAGTAATCTCTATCGTCTAATTAATTCGCTTAAATTAATTATTAATTTATAAGTAATAAGTAATAGAGATAAGAAGCTTTATTCTTAAGGTTTTAAAAATAGCTTTCTAAAGGTTTAATAGAAACTTTAGATCTCTATTTAAAATAATAGCTTTAGAAATTCTCTAATTAGCGAGAGTAAGAAGTAAGACTTTCACCCATTCGATAATATTTTATATATCTTTTCTTAATATAGATATATTTCTTTTAAAAAACTTATTAGTAATAATTATTATTATATTAAATCTATTTTCTAAAAATAATAATACTAGAATAAAATCGATAGTAATTATATAAAAAATTAAAGAAGAAATTATAATAAGTTTAAAACTTCTATATAAAGCGTATCTTATAATTTAATTTAACTAATACTTCGAACAATAAATAATATAGCGCTTTAAGCGTTAAATTAAATATCTTATATAATAGGTCTCTACGATTCTCTTATATAATCTATAGAAATTAATATAGCTATAATTATTATAAGTAAACTTAAAAATCTTCTACTCCGCCTTCTTTAAAATATAAAACTATTTTTACTTATTAAACTTATCTTAATAGTAGATAATTTTATCTTAAAGTAGAAATTATATATTCGAGAGTTTAACGCATTTTATAGATTCTTATTTCTTGAGAAACTATACCTTTCGAGTAATAAGAGTATCAAGAATCTTTAACTATTTCTTATTCTCTTAATAATTAAATATAAATTTAATACGAAATTTCTTAGATATTTTTATAAGTATTAAGTTATATACGAGAACCTTATTAAGAGTTTCTAGATTTTAAACGTCGAATTTTTCTTTCTACTTACGAAGCAATCTAAATAAAATATCGAGGATTATATTTTACTTATTAAGTCTCTATCGAATATTTAGATTAAATTAAGAGATATATTATAAAGTATATATAAGTTATAAATTTATTTAATTAGAGGATAAAGAAGAAAGTGTAATCTAACGAGTAATATCGATAATAGTAGAGTAATTAGTAAAAATAATAACCTTCTTTTCTATTCTTTAATTTAGTATATAAAGAATTTTCTTTAAAATTCAAATTAAGATAATTACTTTTAATTTCGTTAACTAGTAATATAACTCTACGGCGTTTAAAAGCTTAAATAGAAATATAATAAATTAGATATTTATCTTAAAGAAAGAACTTTCTTAAAAATCGTTTATTATATAATATATTATAACTTCGAAATTATACTTCTTAGATTTATCGAGATTAATATAAAGTTGATAATTAATATTATAATAATATAGATAAGTTTTTATAATTAATACTTATTATAGAATATAAAAAGCTTTTACTTCTTTTTTAATAAAAGTAATCTTTATAGTCTTTAAGAAATTTCTATAAAGATAATTATTTAAAGCTAAAGATCGCTTTAAGAATTTTATCTTTAAGTATTATAATAGCTTAGAAATCTAAATAAAATATTTAACGTTTCTTTATAACCAGTTCGCTATTTTTATATAGATTTCGAGTATCTCTAAAATAACGAAGAACTATATTTCCTTAATCGCTATAATTCTTTTCTTAATAATAATAAAATTAAATCTATTTACCTTCTATTCTAAAAGTGTAACTAACGAATATTCAAGATAGAATTTCTTAAACTTAAAAGTAATTTTAAATTTCGCGAAGAGACGAAAGATCATTCTTAAATACTTAAAATAATCTTCTATATTTTTAAAAAAGATAATAATATCGTCTATATAGTATCTAATAAAGTAATAATATAAATAAAGAAAGTTATTTATTTTCCTCTAAATATAAGATATTAAATTTTTAAAACTTATTACTATTATATTAAAGTACTCTAATTCTTAATAAGATATTATAATAAATTATTATCGATAATCTTTTTTTATTAAAAAAAAATAAAATTATTTATTATAATTAATTATACTAATAAAAATATATTCTTAAACTATTATAATTATATTATTCTATAGAGAAAGAGAATAATTATTAAAAATTATAATCTTATTAAGACCTCTAATATTAATAATAATTCTTTTCTTTCGCTTAGATATTTTCTTAGACTTAATATAGACTATCTTATAAATTATAAAAATAAGAAAAAGCGAAAAAAGTCGACTTTTTAGACTAGCTTATTTTATCTTATCTATATATCTTATTAAACTTTTCATTAATAAGCTTATAACCTTTTAAAATTAGAGAATAAATTTTATTCTTTAACTTCGTTAAAAAAGATTATTAGTTCGTAGTAATTAATATCTATAGTTACTTCGCTTTAAAAAGATTAATAGTATTATTAGAGTCTTTCTAGATATAAAAGTTTTCTTCTAAAATACTCCGTATTATATTAATATATTTCTATTTTCTATAGATAGTAATTTTATTAAATAATCGCATTTCTAAAGCGAGATCTATAGTTATCTTTTCGATAGCTAATTTTAATATAATAAGATTAATAAATTTCTCGAGTATAGATCTCTTATCTTCGAATATCTTAATTATTAAAGAGTAATTCTCTACTTAAATCGAGTAATCTTCTTTAGCTTTATACTTAATTACGAAGTTAATTCTATAATAATAAGATATTATAAGTAAAATAACGTTATTATTTCAAATAGAAATAAAATTAAAATTTACGTCTATAAGATATATATAAATTCTATTTATCTCTAATTCGAAAAGAAAGTCTTAATTAGAAAGTAAGTTCTTATCTTATAAAGATATAGTAATAGATCTAGTAGATTTTAAAGAAATAACTTAATATTATTTCGATCTTATAATTTATCGAATTTTTATATTATCTCTAATAGTAGCTTATATCGATATAGCGATATTTCTATATTTAATAAGAATTACTTTCTTCTATAGAAGATTAATTATTACTCCTTCTAGATCGAGTATATTTATCTCTATTAAGAGATTTACTTTAAGATTATTCACGATATATATATCTTAAATAAACTTAATTATAATAGACTTTTCTTCCGAAGTTTTATCTTTTATAAAAAAAGAAAGAATAATTTATTTATTAATAAAATATTAATTTAAGCTAATTCCACGTAAGATAATTAAAACTATATACTTCTTAGTAGAGAAAGAAAGCACTAATCTCTTTAAGAAAACTCGATCCCCTATACTTATTAAATATTCGATATTCAAATATTCTAATTTCGATAAAGCTTTTAAAGAAAGATTAAATAGCCTAATAAGATAATACTATAATCAAAAGATCATTCCATTATTCGGATTCGCGAGTACTACGAACTCGATTAACTTAAGTTTCTTAGAAATAAACGCCTTTTCTAATAGTATTTTCTTAAAGATTTATATTAACTTCTTTAGTAATAAGTCAAGCATAAAATTCTTCTTTCTAGAAATCTTCTTAGTATTCTTTAAAGAAATTATTTAATAATAAGATTTCTTCTTAAAATAAACATATAACTAATTATTAGACGAAAACTTCTTTTAATATTTTCGATAAATTAGTAAATCTCTTATTTTACTTATAGTAATATAATAAGTAATTAAAACGAACTCGACGTTAACTTCCTCATTCTTATAATCAAATTTCTTATCTTTTAAAGCCTTATTCTTATACGTATTATAAAAATAATTATTATTACTTATATAATATACCGAAAAATCCTATAAATATATAGAATTATAGTCTCTATAATAGCTCTTAAAAATAAAGCTCTTATTTCTAAGATTATAAAAGTATATCTCCTATAAAGGTTAAGATATAGATATTTCTATAAATTCTTAACTATTATATTCTTAATTATTACTATATTATCTAACTAGATAAAATAAACATTTATTATAATTCTAATAGTTTATTTAATTTAAATACTATAACTAATTTAACTAGGCGTTTTCGACTATAATTATAAATAGCTATTTAAAAGCTAATAAAGCGTTTCTTAAAGCTTAATTTCTCGAAATCGTAATTAGAGCCTAAATTTAAGTCTAAACCTAGAGTAAAGCCTATAGAAATTGCTATTCGAATAACTATATATAAGAAAATACTTAATCACCTTAATTCTACTAATAAAGCGTATAAACTTAAAAAGTATAAGAAAGATATATAGAGAAATTCGACTATTACTAATATTTATAATTTAAGTATAACGATCTTAGCTAATAAGAATAAGTATTATACATCTATAAATCTATTATAAAAGAGCGAGAAGAAAGAAATAATCGCTTCTAAGCTTTCTAAAACCCATCTTATTATTCTCTAAATAAAGATTAATCTTTATTAAATCGTTATTCACGATCTTAATCCCAATCTCTCTCTTAATCTCAATCTTAAACTTTCTTTTATATATTTTTATACTATAATTTCTTTTACTAATTAAAACGATATTATAGCTTCTTTCTATTATTAAGCTTCTTTATAAATTTATAAAGCGTAATTTAAGAAGTTAAAGAAGATATAATAACTTATAACTCGACTTTTAAATAATTTTACGTCTAAATAGCTTAAGCGTACTTTTTAAAGATTTCTATTTATATAATATACTTAAAGACGCTCTATATATAGCTTATAAGATTATATTTATTATTAGTATTATTAAAAGTATAAACTTATCTTATAAATTAATCTAGGGCTAAGAATATAGATATCTTAAAACGATCTTATAGTCGAGTAAGTATTCTTTTTAATTCTATTTAAAATTATATTATCGCGTTTTTTTTATCTTAAAATAGAGTATTTAGCTATTAAAATAAGATAGCTTCTTAAAAATAAATTAAAAGATTTATATATATAATATCCTCTTCTTTAATTACGATATAATCTTCTATACGTTAATAGAAAGAATATACTTCTTAATATATGATTTCTTTACTACTAAAAATAATATTATTAATATTATATAATTCTTTAAAATTTAAATAAAAAAATCCTAGATTGAAGATATAAATATTATTATTAGATCCCTTCGAAGTAACTTATCTAGAAGATTCTAAAAGACTTTATAAACTTATTAAACTTATAATATTAAATATAAATTATAAATTCCTTATAATTACTTATATAGCTTATAGTATAGTCTATTATATTATTAAATTTACTTCTATAAACGAAGGCGATATTTATTAAAGACTTTCTTAATCTTATAGAAGCTAGTTTTTACTAGAATTAAATTTTAAAATAATATTTTTTAAATTAAAAGCTTCTAGCTAATTAAAAGCTAATCTATTAAATTTATTATTAGAAAATCCTATACTTATAAAGTTTTAATATTCTTTATTACTATTTCTCGATATCTTATTAAATATAGCTTAACCTAATAAAAAGAGAATCTTATTTATTAAATCCGTAGCTATATAGAGATTCTAGGAATTTAATATACTTAGTTTTTTTAAAGTAAGATTTACTTCTAATATAAAATTCGAAAGTAATAAAAAGAAAGATAAAAACTAAGATTAATAAAGAGATCGAGTTTTTCGCGTAAATATTATAGATAATAATAAGAAAAGACTAATAAATCTTCTTTCTTTATCTTTATCGAGCTTAAAAAAAAAATTCTATTATTAAAGCGAGAAGATCGAGTTATCTTAAAAAAAGGAGAAGATAATAACTCTAAAAAGACATCTATATAACCTCTTAAGTCGAGACTTAAATTCTCGAAAATAGAGATATTCTTAAATTTAAGACGAGTTATTCTAATTTACTAGATAAGAAAATAATTAATATTTATATAATAACGAACTTCTTATATAAAGGTGGTAACTGCTCTTATTAGAGTACTTATAAATTCAAAACCGTGATTTTAGAAAAGAGGGTAGATAAGAGGTTTCTTCGATCGAGTAATCTTCGAAGAAGAGATCAAATTAACACTCTAAGATCGATCTCGTTAAATATATAAATCTTAATTATATAGAATATCGATAGATAGATTATAAATCTATATAATCAATTTAATAATCTAATAATAGTTCTCGTTAAGAACCTACTTATAAAGTTTAGGATTTTTTATTAAAAAAGCTTAAAATTAAAAGGCGAGTAAAATCGTTAAGTCTAATAGAATAGATTTTCTAACTTCGTTAATTATAAATAATCGTACTCTATTATAAAAAGATATAGAGAGAAAATAAAAAGAAAGATTTATTAAGAAGAAAGGGAAGTATTAAGGATAAGAGATAAGTTTTCTTTAAGAGAAGAAAAGTTACTTAAAAAGGTGAGAGGAATTAAATAGCTCTCATAGCGATCCTTTCTTTTAAAAAAAGATCCTTTCTTCAAGAAAGTAATAGAAGAAAAAACTTCTTAATATAAGAATAATATCTCTAATACGGAAAATAATAAGAATAATATTTAAAGAATATAGGAAAGTCTATATTGCTATTAATTATTAGAAATACTATATAAGAAGCATATATATACTTCTAAAAAGAAGTTTCACGAAGAAGCGAAAGATATTTCTTAATTTTAATTATAATTAAATAATTAATTAAGTCTCAGCTATAAACGTTCTCGAAGAAAGGAAAGAAAGCGACATGCCAAGTTACGCTAGTAAGGTTTCTCACGCTATATCGAGAATGTAACATTAATATTTATAATTATTAAAAAAATATCGCTTATTAAAGTTTCGAATAGCTTTAATTAAAAAATAGATATATATTATTTAATTTTAGAATAATTTTTTATTTTCTATTAAAATTTTAAGATTTTTTTTTTAAATTATAGAATAAAATATAGACTTTTAGATAAAAAAAGAATTTCTAAATTTAATTTTATAGTTATTAAAGCGTAAGAAATTTAAATATCGCTTATTAAAGTTCGCTCGATAGCCGAATAGCTCTAATTAGATATATATTATTTAATTTTAAAATAACTTTTTTATTTTCTATTAAAATTTTAAGATTTTTTTTTTAAATTATAAAATAAAATATAAACTTTTAGAAAAAAAAAGAATTATTAAATTTAATACTATAATTATTAAAGTATAAGAAATTTAAATATTATTTATTAAAGTTCGCTTATTAAAAATTATTTATCTACTTACTTAATAATTCTAATTAAAAAAATAATTATAAATTTAATTTATAAATCTTTACTTATTATTAATAAAAGATTACTATTAATAAAAGATAATAATAATTACTATTAATAAAAGATTATTATTATTAAAAGATTACTATTATTAAAAAATTATTATTATTAAAAAATTATTATTATTAAAAAATTATTATTATTAAAAAATTATTATTATTAAAAGATTACTATTATTAAAAGATTATTATTATTAAAAAATTATTATTATTAAAAGATTACTATTATTAAAAGATTACTATTATTAAAAAATTATTATTATTAAAAGATAATAATAATTACTATTAATAAAAAATTATTATTATTAAAAAATTACTATTATTAAAAGATTATTATTATTAAAAGATTATTATTATTAAAAAATTATTATTAATAAAAGATTATTATTAATAAAAGATAATAATAATTATTATTAATAAGAGATTATTATTATTAAAAGATTACTATTATTAAAAGATTACTATTATTAAAAGATTATTATTATTAAAAAATTATTATTATTAAAAGATTATTATTATTAAAAGATTACTATTATTAAAAGATTATTATTATTAAAAGATAATTATTATTAAAAGATAATTATTATTAAATGATAATTATTAATAAAAGATTATTATTATTAAATAATTATTATTATTAAAAGATAATTATAATTAAAAGATAATTATTATTAAAAGATTACTATTATTAAAAAATTATTAATATTATTAAATTTATATTTAAATTATTATTAAATTTATATTTAAATTATTATTATTATTATTATTATTATTATTATTATTATTATTATTAAAAGATTACTATTATTAAAAAACTATTATTATTATTATTATTATTATTATTATTATTATTATTATTATTATTATTATTATTATTATTATTATTATTATTATTATTATTATTATTATTATTATTATTATTATTATTATTATTATTATTATTATTATTATTATTATTATTATTATTAATAAAGAGAATAAATCTTAAAAGAATAGTTCGATATTATTAAACTATGTAACTACTTACTCGATTTTATTAAATATCTATACTATATTATTACTCTTTATATCTTTTTTCTTCGACTTATTAAACTTATTTATAATTACTATTTAAATATAATATTAGAAAGATCCTTTAAAAAAAATAAAGAATTTCTTACTTTCTTTCGCTTTTATAATCTTATAAACTATATCTATATATAATTATAAATTCGCTATTTTCTAAAAAGTTTATATTAAAAATATAGATTAAAAAAATAATTTTAATAAAATAGAAGAATATATATCGCTAAAGAATATTTCGAAAGTATATATTATAGTAATATGATATTAACTAAATATTATAGAATTTAAGTCTTTATCCTTTAAAAATATCGTAATATTAGAAAATAATCTTATAAAAATTAAATAAATATATATATTTTTTTTTAAATTAGAATATAAGAATTATTAGCGCGTAATTAGAGTTAAAGTTCTAATATTACTTATTAAATTAATTATTAAAAATAAATAATTAGAAAATAGCTTTAGAAAAAAAGAAGAAATCTTTATCTTATACTTATATCTATATAATAATAAATTAAGATTATTTAAATTAATTAAAAGTTTATCTCTAATTAGATATAACTATTATTTATTAATTATAAAAAATATTAATAATTATTCGAAATTTATAAAGAAATATATCTTATATTCTTTATTATATATATAATACTTTAAATTATACTCGATCTTTCGAAAAAACTTCGCCTTAAGAATTATTTAGAAAAAATAAATAAAAAAGAAAAGATTACGATAATATTATAGCTTCTCCTTCTCACTTAGATTCTTACTTATAAATTTTAAATTATTATTTTAACGATCTTAATATCTAATATAACGACACTTTCTTTAAAAAAAATATAATATTAGATTTTTTATTTAAAAAAATAGAATAAATAATTAGAAAAAAGAGAATCTCACTTATATATCTTTTTAAACTCTTTATCTTAGCGCTTAATTTATTATTCTTAGCTACTATTAGTAATCGAGAGCGCTATATATATATAATAAGACGAGTAAAGGCCTATAAATTAAATTCATAATTTTTTTTTTGATTAGGGCTATCGAGTAAATAGGTAAGCGATAGAGCGATCTTTAATAAGCGATATTTGAATTCCTTACACTTTAATAATTATAAGACTAAATTTAAGAACTCTTATTTATCTAAAAGCCCACATTTCGTTCTATAATTTAAAAAAAAAAAATCTCAAAATTTGAATAGAAAACAAAAAAGTTATTCTAAAATCAAATAATGTGTACCTGTTTTTTGATCAGGGCTGTCCGGCTGTCGAGCGAACTTTGGTGAGCGATATTTGAATTCCTTACGCTTTAATGATTATAAGACTAAATTTATAATTCTTTCTTTATCTAAAAGCCCACATTTCGTTCTATAATTTAAAAAAAAAATCTCAAAATTTTAATAGAAAACAAAAAAGTTATTCTAAAATCAAATAATGTGTACCTGTTTTTTGATTAGGACTGTCCGGCTACTTTGGTGAGCGATATTTTTTTGATGGTTGCGGACGCTAATTTATTTACCCGCGATGACTCAGCTGGTCTAACCAAAGAGCGTAGTGACCCTGAATTTATGATTGGCTGCACATACAAATTCAAGGTTTTCAAGCTCAGCCCTACCTTATTCTTTTATATATACTGATATTTTAATAGATATATAGAATAATAGAGATAATTTAATATAGATATAGATATAAATATATAGAATAATAAAAATATTATAATAAGAACGAAGAAATAAGCGATATAAGTAAGTTCTTATTTAGAGTTATACGCTAATTACGCTAACTATATTAAGTTCGTATACCGACGATCCTCGCTTAAACCGTCGGCCTCTGGGGAGAAGTGTGTGGCCATTGCCGCCAAATTGGAAATTCTTGGTCGTTGGTAATGGACTGCTAGAGCAAATTTCCACAAGTGCAATGGCTGTTTGACCTTTCACATCTTGGCCGGGCTCGCGTGGATAAGTGCTAGGTCTCTTCGCTCTCAGTTCAGCTTTTTACAAAGACTTTGATATAGCATTGGTAACGACCACGTCACATCAGACGCTATCAAGAGAATCTACCCATCCAAGTTGGTAGAAACGTGCCTACAGGCAATGACTATGTTCAACAGCACTTTCCTTTCCTGTTTATGGCAAGACTTTGAGCGCCGTCATTTGCCTCTTCGCCAGTTGCGATGCCCAGCCAACTTTGGCGCTTGTTGCTCAGTTTGAAGCTACCTTGGACATCCGAAAGGCCTTCAAAATAGCCACCTTGACCCCTTTTCTGACCCGGCGTGTTGTTGCGTTCGTCTCGCAACTGTTCCTGCTCCTTCTTGTTCTTCTGTTCCACAAGCTTTCTCGTGATAACACGGAACACCTCTTCAATACCTTCACCATTTGATGCACTGATCTCATGGCAACAGTCCCAGCCTTTCACGTTGTCGGAGTCAGTATTTCTTCTTTGAGATGGAGAGGGAGTCACAAGACAGGGTCGTGAGTACTCTCGGAGCATGTCCCGGAAATCAAACCGGGGTACGAATTAGAGGGATGTTGCTCCGAAGTGACGTACCAATTTCTTGGCCCCAGAAACCGCTGCTGCGAGCGCTTCCAGGGAAGGTAGGGGTTGAGACCTTTTGCGGATAGAGGTTCTCTGCAACATATGCTATACATCTTTCGAATGGAATCTGTCTTAGACTGGGCTCTTGCGCGACCACATCGCTTTTCGTTCCTACGACGTGTATGACGATATCATTCCCAAGATTCTCCCTCATCTCCGTCAACCAGCGTCCCATCTCTTCGAAGCTGCTTTCATCTATGATACTGTAGACAAGGAGTACTGCACTTGCTCCTCTGTAGTACAGTTTTGTGATGGATCTGAATCTCTCTTGACCTGCTGTGTCCCATAGCTCTACGCAGATTCAGGAGTCAGCATTGTTTATTCGAGATCGGAAATGGAGTTGCAAGACAGGTCCCGGGAGTAGAAAGGCCTTCTTGCTCCCGAAACATGTCCTGCGACTCAACTTCAATACCAAATAGGAAGGATCAGCTCTGAAATGTACGTACGGAGGCGTACCGTAGTTCCGGTGTCAACATCAACCACCCTCTTAGTGAGGAAAGACGCCCCGATAGTTGATGTGACGCTGGATGGGCTAAAAGATCCTTTGATATATCGGTCTAATAAGCTTGACTTACCGACACCTACGCGCGATCAGCTAGCTACCTGAGCAGAAAATGCCATGTTTGTTGTGTGGTAACGAACCTTGCGCACCTAGGACGCAAATTTTAGCCTCGAGGCTATTGGACATTATTTATCATCCATGATGAATTTTGCGTTGGCTCTATGGCTGTTTTAGTCGACAAAAGAATCTATCTTGTCGACGTCTTCTGATGGCGGTGATTGGAAACTCGCGCCCACTCCTTCCGGATTTAACGATCTTCCGTCAGCCCTAGCCGCAATTCTCATCTGGCAGACTGGCACGCGGGGTCAAAAAAGCCTGCACACGCCAAGAAATCCCCTTATTTTACTCTTTGAAATCATTCTAGGTATTTATATTGTCTTTACAAAATATGTTTTGCGGCGAGACTTATTATTTCTGATGTGATCTTTAACATATGAAGCGGAAGCCTTTTGTTATGACCACTCGTTGACAAGTTGTGGTAGATTTGCAGATTTTGGGGTGTGCAGGCTTTATTGGTGACTGGCTGCCTTTTCCCCTGCCCATCTTCTCCAAGCGAACATGATTCAGCTTTGTGAGAATTCAAAGGAGTATCTAATCACGCAACGAAAGTCTGACTTGTTCGCATCCACTATTATTGCAAGAGGTCAGATAGAGTAAGATTAGAGTCTCTCAATCCAATCCCTCACTTCCTTCACCAACCCCACCTTGTTTATCTCCGGCGCTTAGTCCCCGCAAAACGATCGACAATGCTCTACCCCAGGCCTGCTCAGCGCCGCCCATTGCCCGAAGCTTCATCGCCCATCCGGCAAATAATGGCAATGTTCGTTTCGGAGTTGCAAGCATCCCAGCAAGCGCTGCATCATATTGTTAACTACTGTTCTCCCTTTCGTTTCTCAAAACCCGTCTACCGCCAGGGTTTTACTTTACAAGCTCTTTTTGCCATCATTGTTTCTGTCTCTTGGTTTGTCTCTCTAGCATTAAGCATCTCTCGAAATCAAGACCTCGCTCAATATGAACCACGAGTCGAATGATCAGCAGCCAAAGGAGCAAAAGCTGCGTGGCGAAGAAGTGGCCAAACATAATAATGACAAAGACTGCTGGTTGGTTTCCCCCAACCTCCCCGCTGCCGTTATTCTGTTCCACTGAACCATCGATTCGGCAGGGTCATTATCCACGGTAGAGTCTACGATGTCACCGAGTTCAAAGAAGAGCACCCAGGAGGTAAATCCAGTGAGTCCACTACGCCAAGGAGAAACAGACTCGTACACTGAAGCATTGGATACAGTCATTCTCAAGTGGGCTGGCAAAGATGCCACCGAGACGTACAATCCTATACACCCCCCGGACACCCTTGATAAGTTAGAAACCATTTCAGACTTCTAGGACTGAAGGTGAGTAAAGAGCTGAAAACGACCAGGTTTCTTGATAAATCGAAGCACTTGGGAGAAGTGAACATGGATACAGTGGAACAAGAAAAAGAATTCGACCCCGATGAAGAAGAACGGCAAGAGAGAATCAAACGCATGCCGATTTTGGAACAATGCTACAACCTAATGGACTTTGAGGCTGTGGCGCGACGGGTAATGAAGAAGACCGCATGGGCTTACTACTCCAGCGGATCAGATGATGAGATTGTGAGCCAATGATGTACCATTCTTGCAAAATACTGACAGTGTACGAGACGATGCGAGAAAACCATTCAGCCTTCCATAAGATATGGTTTCGACCAAGAATCCTTCACGATGTTGAAAATATAGATCTCTCCACCCAAATGCTTGGAACTAAAGTAGACATTCCATTCTATGTCACTGCGACAGCACTGGGTCAGTAGCGCTATCCTGGCACTTCCATCGGAGAACCTGCATTTCTAATGTGATTGTAGGTAAACTTGGCAATTCCGAAGGCGAAGTAATACTCACACGTGGTGCGAAGAAACATAATGTCATCCAGATGATTCCCACACTCGCTAGCTGTTCTTTTGACGAGATTGTCGATGCCAGGCAGGGTGACCAGGCACAATGGCTCCAGCTCTACGTAAACAAAGACCGCGCAATTACGGAACGTATAATCAAACATGCCGAGAATCGTGGGTGTAGAGGTCTCTTCATTACTGTCGATGCACCTCAGGTTCGTACGTTTCGGAGTAATCACTTCCTTCTTTGTGCCGAATTCTGGGTTGCAAGACATAGTTCCGGGGCAGAAGACTCTTTCTACTCCCGAGACTTGTCTTCCGAGCCTGAGTTTTGCCTTTGGAAAGCAACGCTGACTCCGAAATGTGCGTAGCTCGGCCGCCGGGAGAAGGATATGCGCAGCAAATTTTCTGATGTGGGATCGAATGTGCAAAACACCGGCGGCGACAACGTGGATAGATCCCAAGGCGCTGCACGTGCTATCTCTTCCTTCATCGACCCATCACTCAGCTGGAAAGATATTCCCTGGTTCCTCGGCGTGACGAGTATGCCAATCCTTCTTAAGGGTGTACAAAGGGTTGAAGATGTCATCCGAGCTATCGAGGTTGGCGTCCAAGGTGTTGTACTTTCCAACCATGGTGGCCGCCAGCTCGACTTTGCAAGGTCAGGAATTGAAGTTCTTGCTGAAGTTATGCCCGTCTTGCGTGAACGGAATTGGCAGGATAGGATCGAGATATATATTGATGGCGGTATTCGACGTTCTACTGACATAATCAAGGCGTTGTGCTTGGGCGCAAGAGGGGTGGGGATTGGCAGACCGTTTCTATATGCTATGAGTGCTTACGGACTGCCTGGCGTGGACCGAGCCATGTATGTACATTTCGGAGCCTATTCTTCCTGTTCAGTACCACATTCCGAGTCACAAGACATCTTTCGCGAAGAAAGGGTCTTTTACTCCCCTGAAGCTGTCTGATTGGAGACTTGCCTCGAAGAAGAGATGCTGACCCCGAAACCTCTATAGGCAATTGCTGAAAGATGAAATGGAGATGAACATGAGACTCAGTAAGGCACTTTTCGGAGTTGTCTCTTCCTGTTCGAGATTGCTTTTTGAGTCCTGAGACATGCTGGAGGAACAAGTTACCCAATCCACCCTTTCTATTCCTCAACGATATCCTGTTTCTCAAATCTTCATCAACGAATGAGAATGCTGATTCAGGAATTGTGCTAGTTGGCTGCTCCAAGGTTGATCAACTCAACCCCACGCTCCTGGACACTAGAGGCCTGAGCATGCATTCGACTTCAGTGCCAGCAGATACCTTGGGTATGACCATCTATGATCCGCTCGTGAACCCACAGGAGAAGGCGAAGCTATGAGCATGTCAGTCTCTAATATCTTGCGGTGTTTTGCAGTGAAACTTCTTTTACGCATGCCCATATATATGCTTATGTAAATAGAATACGAAAGAAGTCGCGAAACATACTTAGGCTTACACTGTTCTTATATGTTTACAGTCTGCGCAGGATTCCCAAGTCGTCCTGTACTTCTATACATCAATGCCGCGTTAATCATTACCGTCCCCCTTCCATCTCCACCCCAGACTCTATACCATAGTATACTCAGAACGCCGTACATTGCCAACTTCATCATATCCAGCCAAGCTAGGATGGCCACCATATCCCTAACCACGCCCTTGACTTCCCTCGAACACAACTTTTCATACAGTATCTGTGTATCATCCCAGAACACCTGTACACGACCGTGGCTTGCGTGTATATGCCCAAAGATGTGTACCTTGGGTCTCACTCTCCAGACCTCCTTTGACAAGTAATCGCATCCTAATCCGGCCGGCAGATCCAGATGATGCCTTGGTGGCGTATGGGTGATTAAGACATCGACATCTGGTGGAATGGTGTACGACCACGCATCGTCGCTTCGATGATACTGGAAGGCAAAATCCTCCCCACCGCATTGGGGGACTTGTGGTGCGCCATAAAAGCGCAACTGGCGGTGCGCTTGACTGGGAAAGGTGAGCTGAACGCTGGAGTGCTGGAGATAGTGCACATCACCCCACCGTGGCGCTTTGCCAGCATCGGTTTTCCGCCTTGCTCGTGGATCAAACCAACTGTCGTGATTACCAGCAATGACGACCTTGTGCTCATAAGGTAGAGAAGATATCCAATCAATCTGATCTTGAATCTCGGCAACTGTGCCGTCACTGGTAAGGTCACCCGCATGCACTAGGACGTCTCCCTGAGGTAGGAAAGTAGGTTTGTGTGTATGGGTGTCGGAAATGCAGACAATACGGATTTGACTTGAAGATGGAGGCTTGGAGGTAGACGGGCCCCGCAGAAATAGAATAAGGTTGTAGAGTGTCTGAGTCAAGAATCTCAGCGGTGAGCTAAGCAGGCGATATGGGATAGAAGGCGGCTCGAAGGGGGAGGGTGGAGGTATGAGTAGAGAGGCCATGGGAAAGAGGCTGTAGGCTATAGATCAAGTACCGACTGTAGCCTCTCTAATACCCAGACGCAGTGGTTCTGCAGGAGGAATTTCGGCCCGGAGAAAAGGGTTTTCCGATCACGACCAAGTACCAACCCTTCCGAGTAGACTACTTTACCCTTGTTTGTCGCGAAGCGCGATGACGTCTAGCCTCCTCCAACTTTCCAAGCTCCGCTGTCTGAGTCTCCAAGTTTGGTTCCTGGCTTGCAAGAGGAAGTCAAGTCAGAGGAAGTCAAGTCAGACCTCGAGACTTTCGAATCTAGAAGACTGACTCTAGAGCGCAAACATGCCTCCACACCATAATATACCGCATGACAACTTGAAAGTTGACTATGTCATTATTTACAGATTCGCGGATTCCAGTAAGTCGCGTAATCCCTCCCGTGGAAAGCATCTGTCTGACAAGACCAACCCTTACAGCTAAGACGGAGGCTTCAAGAAGCTTTCAGGACCTTCTGCAGGCACTGGCTAGGGTAGGCCTCGCGATTGAGGTCCGGAACGGAGGGAATTGCTCCCTTCTGATCTTCGTCAAAGTGGCTTCCGATGAGCGTCTCAACAACGCCATCTATCGCTCCAGGTGCGCACCATAATCATAAATGTTATAAGTCATCTAACAGAAGCTGTAGAGTAAAGGACTGGCTTTACGGCATAAGGCCCGCCCAGCCGGATCGGGAAACGCAGAACTCGTTGACAAGCCAGCCGCTGACAGAAGCTGAACGGTATCGTATAGTCCACCAGCTGATCACAGGTCCAAAGGAAGAAGGAAATGCTGGGATCGTTCCCACTCATGGTCAATGGAAGAACGTAGAGTCTATCTTCCCACTCCACGATCATACCTTCAACAAGGAATGGATCAAGAAATGGGCGACCGTGACGTTTCTCAAAGTGGAGGACTTGGACGAGATCAGAAATCGATTCGGCGAGAAAGTCGCATACTACTTCGCCTTCACACAATCCTACTTTGCCTTTTTAATTTTCCCTGCGGCCTTCGGTTTCTCGTCGTGGGTCTTGTTAGGCCATTTCTCGTCCATCTACGCAGTTGTCAACTGTCTGTGGAGCGTGGTTTTTATCGAATACTGGAAACGGCAAGAGGTAGATCTCGGTATCCGCTGGGGCGTGAAAGGTGTTTCAGCCATTCAGGAGAAGCGAAGAGAGTTTCAGCACGAAAAGGAAATCCAAGATCCGATCACTGGTGAGGCTGTACAGGTCTTCCCAGCAACGAAGAGGTTGTATAGACAGCTTCTCCAGCTACCGTTTGCTGTCCTGGCATCTTTGGCACTTGGACTAATTATAGCCACCTGTTTTGGCATTGAGATCTTCCTATCCGAGGTCTACAATGGACCATTCAAGAGTATTCTGGTAAAGCCAGTGGTCCTCAGCGATGTTGTTCAAGACACTGATTCCCATGTAGGTCTTCCTCCCTACGCTACTTCTCACAGCTTTGGTCCCTACAATCACAACGATACTGACCGAGATTGCGACGCGACTTAACAACTACGAAAACTGGGAAACCACCGACGCTTATGATTCTGCCATGACCCAGAAAATCTTCATTCTCAACTTCATCACTTCATACCTTCCAGTCTTCCTAACAGCGTTCGTCTACGTGCCGTTTGGCAGCTTAATCGTGCCTTATCTGGATATCTTCCAGCTGACTGCGCGTCCCTTTGCGGAAAATGAGAAGCAGCTTGCGACTCCAAAAGCGGGGTTTGCCATCAATCCAGCAAGGCTCCGGAAGCAGGTTATCTACTTCGCTGTCACAGCGCAAATAGTCAACTTCGCGATGGAGACCATCGTCCCTTACGTCAAGCGCAGAGGTTTTCACAAGTATCAAGAGCTTAAGACCGAGAGAGCCGCCAGGAAGGGAGGTGCTGCTCCAAACGCAGCTGCGAACGATCTGCCTGAAGAAGCCGAGTTTCTTGCAAGAGTCCGCGGCGAGGCCGAGCTCGATGTCTACGATGTGTCTACGGATCTGAGAGAGATGGTTGTCCAATTTGGCTATCTGACCCTTTTTTCGGTGGTATGGCCAGTGACGGCTGTGTCATTCCTCATCAACAACTGGGTGGAACTTCGCTCGGACGCTGTCAAGATCTGCGTTGAGATGCAACGCCCAACTCCGCACCGAGTCGACAGCATTGGACCATGGCTGGATAGCTTGGGATTTCTTACATGGTTAGGCAGCATTTCTACTGCCGCCCTCGTATATCTCTTCAGCAATGATGGCTTAGGCCCAGACGGCACGCCAGCAGACATCAAAGGATGGGCTTTTCTCCTGACCGTCTTCTTCTCCGAGCATATATATCTCTTGGTTCGCCTTGCAGTACGTTTAGCGATCTCCAAAATGGACTCGCCAGGAATGCAAAAGGAGCATGCAGAACGGTTCATGGTTCGTAAACGCTATTTCGAAGAATCCTTCGGGGAAGATGCAATGGAGCTGCCGCCACCAATGGACAGAGAAAAGATCACGCGGTCATCGCTGGAGGAAGAAGCTCGACAAGGCAGTATGAGGAGCTCTACTCCCCAGGATCAGTTCTGGTTGAGGCAGCGAAGCTGGGAAGAATCATCTTCGATCGGCATGGGTCTCATTGAGAAGATGGCACCAGCAGAAAGTAGGAAGCAACAATGAAAGCAACGGGTTTTCATGGATGCCTGAAGCGTTGACTAGCGTTCATAATGCCGTCCTGCCTTATCATTTGTATCCTTGGGCATTTCTTGCATACGCCCATACTCACCCTGAGGCGTCCTGCCCAAATCGCATATTTCATAATGCCACTGTAGTTCCTATATTGAGCTACGATTTGGGTCGTGTGCATGCATTTGACCAACAGCCTTGGCAGCGAAACCCATATGATGTTCCCCCACTCACGCCTCGCCGCTATGCATATTGTCCATATGCAAGCAAGCCGATTGCGAAACCAGCATTCTCATTCATCCATTTGCCAAGCGTAATCAAGATTCTTCAAATTTGCCGTGCGATTCCTAGCGGCAAAATACTCTTTTTCAAATCCTGTTCCTCTATCAACCCCGTCCCATCTGTGACCCGGCCTAATCCCATATCGATTCGGCGTTGCAGGTCCCTTGTACAACGGTTTCCCGCTGACACTTTTGCCCTCCTTTTTCCTCTCAAGGAACCCGGCTGCTGGATCGTTCCATCTTTCCCTCTCCATCAAATCCTCGTTCAGCTCCACATCATCCGCGTACCTCGCTACAGGCATAAACTTCGCCTCACTCAGCTGCTCTCTGCGCTTCTCCTTCTCGGCTCGCTGGAAGTCTCCCTTTTGACCTTCGAGTTCCGCCGCTGCTTTGGCCGCTTCTTCTTCGGCTTTTTTACGGGCTTCCGCCCGCTTCATCTGCACATTGATGATGCGGCCACTGGCATCTCTATATATGGTTTCCTTCCCTTTGCCGCTATGGTCGTCTCCGTCTTCCAGGAACCTTCGCCGTTCTTCGGCTTCCTTACGCTTCAGCTGTGCAGTGACTTGATCCGCCGTCTGTAGCCCCGCATGGGCGCCCGATTCCATTTTCATGGCCGAATCTTCCATAGTAGGGGCATCATCATCCGCGAGAGCACGAGCCCGAGATTCAGCAGCTGAAAATGTAAGAATAGCGTCGGCTGCGGCTTGTTCATTGGAGGAAGGTGTTGGAGTGCCGATGGTCTGCCATGTTGTTTTTTTCGCTTTGCGAAATTCGGCGCTGTTTGCGTTCACTGATAACTTAGGGTCAAAGAGTGGGACAATCGGTTGAAGGCAGGAGGACAAATATTTCTCACCTTCCAGCGGTGCATCGTCGTCAGCGTTGCCCGTGCTGTCACGGTCCCAGCCTAAGGCATCATCGTCTGCTATTATGAGACCCGAGGCTGCACCGTCCTTCCGCTTGCGCTTCTTTGACTTTTTCTGCGGCTTCGAGTCCGCTGTCAGGTAGTTTTTCGCAAGGTAGTCCGCGAGGGACATACTTGATAATCTGGAGCTTGATTGAATTTTGAGCAAGATCTCGAATTCTGGGGAAAAGCTTGGCAGCCGCGGCTATCTTTTATTACCTGGTATATACTTGTAGGCAAACGCGAAGCGCGTTTCAGTATCAATCAAGACTTGCTCCTCTACCACCTTTACACGTCAAATCAAACTTAGCTGGGCAAATAAAATGGCCCGTAGTGATGAAGCGGAGTGGTGGTTCAATGCCGTTTACGCAGCAGTCCAGCAAGTCCCTAGGGGACGTGTTACAAGCTACGGTCATATTGCTCGTTTGCTAGGAAGGTGTAAGTAAAATTCCGTTCCGGCCACTATTCATCTGCTGTGAAACACGCCTGATGTGCCATTTTGATTTAGCCGAACGTCCTCGGTCAGCAGTCTCCGGAAAGCACGTCGACGGATTGAGAGCTTATCGAACTGTAGACAGGTCGGCGTCTGTCTAAAGCATCTACCGTCTTCCTCAGCAAACACAAATCATCATTTCCACGATGCTAATGTTCCATGGCAACGAGTCATCAACGCCAAAGGTATCATATCACCAAGGTCGGCAGTCAGAACTCAATGGAGCTAAATCGTCAATTTTGATAAGAGTCACAGAGGTCCAGGCGGTGCTACGAGACAAGCGGCGTTCCTAGGGCGAGGTTCGTACATTTCGGAGTACCTAATTCCCTCCTTTTCGGTGCCGAATGCTGAGTTGCAAGACATATTTCCGGAGCAGAAGACCCTTTCCACTCCCAAGACATGTCTTGTGAGGCCTTTGAAAAGCAACGCTGACTCTGAAGTGTGCGCAGAAGGAGTCACTGTTGGAACTGGCGATCTAGGAGAACTAACGGTAGATCTGGGCGCATATGGGTGGTTTCCTCAGTTCCTAACGAGCGACGGGGCTGAGGCTAGTGAGTCAGAAGAAGAAGAGGGCAGTGGCTGATTTACGAAAATCGAAACTCCAGTTATTCATTTCATCGTTCGTGAGCTCCAGAAAAGATCATTCCAAGTTGTCTTTGGTCAGAAGAATGGGGGATACACTGAGACGGAAGCTACCACAACGTTGAGGTTCATTATGCGTGGTGTGTTATTCTTATAGCAGATACGTGAGCCCTTTTAATCATCGTGATTGAGGAATGGGGGTTATTTCGGAAGCCGAGTACTCATTATGGAAAGAGAAAACAGGGTTTCCTTTGACGCTGTTTCAAACTCATTGATCACATGATAGCCGAAGTCATTTTGGAGGAGTACGAGGTCATGTCATAAAGTATTCGGAATATAGAATAGCCCTGTTCGACCACCGTAGTACCGAATTTACTTGAACGCTTTTCTCGTTGGGGTCCAATAATAGAACATGCGCACAAGGGGCAGTAGGAGAAGCTCCAAACCCACAATGAAACAAATAGATGCATCGGGTAGTACAATAATTCCTCCATTCCTGCCAGCGTTGGTGCTGTGACTGGTGAATCGGTAGTGGCTGAGCAAGCTGACGGGCCAGTGATGGAGCTGGAGTGAACATGTGCGCGTCCGCCTTATCGCCCCCCGCCTTCCGTATCGTCACGATGGCCAGGCTTGGTACCCCGAGCTCCTAAACCTGTTGGGGCCTTTGAGAAGCTGCCTTCAAAGCTTGAATCTGTCTATCTGTCTATCTGTCTATCTGCTTTCATCGAGTCACCCGTCCTTCTTCCCTCACAAGTCAAAGTCTCTCTTCTGCTTTGTTCCCTTGCACCTGCCTTTGTTTGCCGGTGACTCAGACGCGTCTGCAAGTAGTCACCACTACTGACAATACTCATATATCATTCATCCGCCTCACCTGTCTATCTTCTTCATACCCCCCTCATATCACGCCATACATCCGTTTCACCACCCTCCCCTACATCTTTTCCTTCTGCCTCATTGTGAACATCCAACAAACTTCCAGCGGCACAGTTGGAGTCTATATTCAATCCGCCTCTCATTGAACGAATCTCTTTACGCTCTACACTCAGCCCCGGGTATCAAGCACTTATGTCTAACATCGGTCTCAACGATCTGGCCAAGGAGCACAAGCTCGAGCAAGATCACAAACGCGAATTGGACCAGAAGCATAAGTGGGCCCTCGGAGAAGGGCTCCCAACCCGGGGACACCCTAGCAGACGCCCTGCAAAGCCATACCCCACAAGGTAAGCAAACATCCATGCCCGGAGACGTGATGGCTCTAAAAATGTTGCTGCTTAGCTACAGCAGGGCGGTCCGACGCGAGGTTGAATTCCAGCAGAACAAAGCTGCCCAAGTCGCTAAGATCTCTCGCAAACACGAATCTCGCTTTGACCACGATACCTGCACCTCCGACTCTTCGACCGAGGAAGATGTCAAAGAAGCATCAGCTGCGCCAGAGCTTGACGCTGGCTACACCTACTCTTACGATGCACCGCGAGGCCCTGGCAAAGGCAGCCAAATTCTTGGTATTGCCCTAGCAAAGGCGGTGGAGAAGTTCGAGACCAAGGCAATGGAGAAGCTGGTCAAAGAGGAGTACGAGGTTGTTGGCAATGAGAAGGAGGATACGCATGCGGGATATGCCGCTGACGATGATGACTTTGAGCTTGTGTAAGGGCTGAGTTCCGCAGTCGCGTCCCTTTCACATTCCTTAAGCAATTGCATGTGGATTCTCATGGTGTTGCGGTCTTCCAGACCCTGGAGTCCTCAGAAGGTTATGGTGTTGGAAAGAATGAGCCAGCAACGGAAGGTTGTGACCTGTGTCACGATATGTGCTCTCGTTTTCTATTCTTGCTTAGTCGAAATTGGATTACCAGTATGATAAGCTTTTGTCCATAAAGTCAATAGACAATCAAGGTCATAAAATCCAAATCAACGCTTTGTTCTCGGTGCACCATGGTAAGATAAGAGTAACCGTACAACGATTGTAATACTTCACGTAACCTACCCGGCGCTCACAACAACGCTAGTTGAATAGTTTTGTTTACCTTGCTTCCCTCGCAGATTTTGAGTTGCCACAGTCTTCACCATCAGTCCGCTTACGAATAAAATGGCCCGCCTGAACACAGATGTGCGATCGCATGAAAGTCCTATGGACTGGCAATGGCAAGAAGGTCATGGCCCAACAGATACAGATTCACCATTTCTAAAGGGCGCCGCAGATAGCAGTCAGAACAGAGGAGGCTTTACGGGTCAAAAGCGTAAGTGTATAACATCCTAGGTGCAGCAAAGTGAAAATAAGTTGACGCGCAGTACATTCAGGTTCAGCGAGTTTCCTCGATTCCCCCTCGAAGACTCCTGTACCGTCCATTGGCCCATCCGGGTCACAGATCTTCCTTCCTCCATCAACGCCCTCGACGAAGCCTCCCTTCTCTTTTCGCAACTTTCCCTTCACCACCCCGCAGAAATCAATAGAGACAGACTTTTCCTCCGGCGCTGAAATGTCGTCTCCTGTGAATGTGGATACCGACGATACCCCAGAACCATCAGCTCGAAGGGTGTTGTCCATGACTAAGGGCGCCATGATGCAATTCGAGGGCAAGGAATCCAAAAAGAAACCGTCATCACCAGGTCTTTTGAGCAAGTTCTCGAGTCTGGGGCGTGGCGAGGTGGGTCGTAGATCCCATCTTGCTGTGACTCGCAGCAAGGGCAAAGTTCAAAAGCGTCGCAGACGAGATGGTGGCCCAGACGTCCGCTCAGCGTCACGACGCTCAAACAACGATTCAGACTTCGAAGAGCCACCAGGCAGTGGTGAAGGAACCCAACAGAATCTTAAGACCGCACAGCAAATGGGATTCATACCCTCGGTTCTTACCTTCATTGATGCACACCCGGGCCTACCCAATACGCTCTCCTACTACGTCCAATTCCTGCTAAACTTCTTCCTCGCGTTCTGCGTCATGTACGTGCTCTACGGAATCTTCTCAACAATAAGCAACGATATTACTGAAAGGGCCATGATGGAATCGTCAGAAATACTTGCAGAGATGGCCGTTTGTGCACGAGAATTTCAGGAAAACAAATGTGAAAGGGACAGTAGGGTGCCAGCCATGGAGACGGTGTGTAATAGTTGGGAGAAGTGTATGCAACGGGATCCGTACAAAGTGGGAAGATCAAGGCTCAGTGCTGGCATGTTCGCGGAGATTGTCAACAGCTTCATTGAGCCAATATCACTGAAGGCAATAGTACGTTCCTTCTCTTCAACTCTCCCCTTTGCAGTCTTGACATGTCTAACCACTTCATGTAGATCGTTAGCGTCTCCGTCATAGTAGGCTGCTTCACAGTCAATAACCTGACGTTCGGGCTGTGGAGGGCTAAAACCCATCATCCTCCGCCGCCTCAGCATCCAGCTTACATGCATCATTCACCCCAACAGCAGATCGGCTTTCCGCCCGGGAACGAACGTTTTTACATACCTTACCAAAATCACATAGGCATGCAGGGCACGGACAAGGGAGGGTATGGGCTGGAAGGGCAATCGCCTACGAAGAGGCTCGGATACAGGTGAAGGATAGATTTTTCTGACGCTTCTATGAGGTTGATCAAGTCTTTGTATCTTGTTTAAAGGATAAAGGGCATGATGATAGAATTCTCACGCCGTCAGACGCTTGCTTTTTGCTCTATCGTAAGATCAATGCTAGGAAACGAATCTGGCCGTGCAACCGCCAAACGACTGCAGGTCTTAGTCTCAACACCGCTATGCAAGAGAGAGATGGTGTGAGGTTTGGCGCTTTTAGGACATGTTTAGACACAAAGTGAGTGCACTCTAGATGTCGATACGCCAAGACCGAAACGACTTAAACTAGGTCAAGACTCCTCTCCCTTTTCTATAGGTATCATGCCTTTCAACTCCTTGAAACGAAGAAATGTGTGCCTCTGATGGTCACGCAGCAGCTGAAGTTAAAATCGAATATTGCCCCCCACAGTCTGAAAAATTCAGCATCTTCCCCCGGATTGCAGTATTGTCGATGCGTGTAGGATACTGGACATCGTCCGTAGTACCAAGCCCAGTCTGATATGTAGCACTTAGACCCCAAGCGTATGCATGGCCCAAGTCATTCAGGAGAATCGTATGATCCGTGCCAGCTGAGGCATAGGTGGCCTTGCCGACATTAGGAATAGCTGTAGGCACGATTACGATCCGTGGCCTGCCGTTGCTGTCCTGAATGGTGGACGTGAGTGGGACAGTTGCCATGTCGAGACCGGTCTGATATCCGTCAATGCGACCCCAAATCAGTGCCTTGCCTTTCTGTGTGATTGCGATTGAATGGTGTTGGCCGCCCTCCATATGGGTTATGGTGTCATCGTCTAGGTCCAGAGTCTCCACCATGGTTGGATTATAGACCACTGCATTGTCATCACCAGCGCCCTTGCGAATACCAGTGCCACCAAAGCTGTTTACGCCCCAAGACCAGACATGATCGTCCTTATCAATGGCAAACGAGTGGTCTGAGCCGGTGTAGATAGCCTTGTATTTTTTGATTCTCGTGCGAAGAGGCTGAGGCTTGAGGGTAGTTTTGACACCTTTAGTACCAGTACGCTCGATGATATGGTATCCAAGCTGATTTTGCTCGCCAGAACCCCAAATAAAGACCGCACCTTTGCTGTCCATAGCCATTGCATGGTTGGCACCGCTGCTGATGTCGACAATGTTCTTGAGGTCGGGGTAGAGAATTGGTGTGTGTTGAATTTCAACATCCGTGTTAGGGAAGAAACCGAGGACGCCGTCATTTTTCTGTTATATGTGATCGTTAGTCCTACTATAAAGATACGTCGAGGTGTTGGAGGAAAGTGCTTACCCTGAAGGTTCCCCATCCATAGACATGACCATCATCGGTGAGAGCAAGTGTGTGGCTGTCACCAGCAGCCAGCTTGACAAATTGCGTGTCTCCTGGAAAGCTCGAGGCTGGAACGGCGGTCGGGCTACTCTCAGCTGGGTTCAACCCGCTGTCACTCTTGTCACTATCGTCGCTATCATTGTCATCCATGTCCTTCAAACCACCCTCCCACGTAGTATCACGTCCCAGCGCTCCCTGGTCGTTGACCCCCCATGTCAAAATCTTGTTGTCATGAGTCAGGGCTGCCACATGCATCCCTCCGCAAGCTACATGGACAATACCAACTTGATTAACCGAAAGTAAAGGGTTGAGGCGAGGCCGTTTGACATCTATAGCAGTTTTGGCAGTTCCCAGTCCCAGCTCAGACGACGAGCCCTCGCCAAAGACGTAAACGTCTAGATGTTGACTGGGGCGTTGATTGATCGCAACTTTTGACTTTGGCTTTGTAGCAGGTTGCTTTACAACCCGAACCTTTTTCACAGGTGGCGGAGGTGTTTTTTCATTCTCATCGTTCTTGCGCTTCCTCGGATTAGAGGGAGCTTTGACGGGAGCTTTGACGGGAGCTTTGACGGGAGCTTTCGTGGGCACTGAACCCCTGGACTTGGTAGTCTTGGCGGGCTCTTGTTTCGTATCTGGAGCTTTCTTCATTGCTGTGGTAGTATGGAAAAGGGGAATTGTGGTAGATTAAGTGTTTGAAAATGTTGTAGATGTCAGAAAGATTTATAAAAGTTCGCGTATCCCTGCAAGCGGCGGCTTCATGCACTACTCGTAGACCGCGGAGATTCTGAGGCAGCATCCCTGCAAATTCCGAGAATACAAGTAGGCTCTGCGGGTGACAAAAAAAACGGAACGCCAAGCCACTGACAACAGTACGACTAAGGCACTAATTGACGAGAGGTGGACTAATATTTCCAGATCTTTATTAACGAGAAAGTGGATAGTATGTTAAATAGATTATAAGCAGTCATAGACGGTAAAGGAGCAATGACAGGATACTAGAACAGAGAGATACATAGTAATTTATATGTGTGTCTCCGCGCAGTAGTCTAGCTTGGCGTTCCGTTTTTTTTGTCACCCGCGAGGTAAGGTAGACTCGGTCATTCAGGCGTACAGAGGCTGGGCAAGCTGCCAGATAGAATGTTAATCTGAGAAGCGGAAAGCTTCCTTTCCTCATTTCACCTCAACTTGGGCATCGACCTGGAAGATAATATGTTTCTGAAACAGCACACTCTTTGGAGGAGTTCTGGTCGATATTTTAGGAATCTGCACCGCTTCGACTGTCACCTCGTCTAGCACCGTGCTCAAGGCCGTTGCTAAAGCCTAAAGGACGGAGCTCAAGTTTGGAGACATCCTGCTGCTCCGGACTGGATTCATCGCCGCTTTCAACAAGGTATCAAAAGAACAAGCACGAATTTACGTGTGCTCCCAACCCTATCAGGTGTGGACCAGAGCGAGGGAGTGCTGGAGCAAGTTTGCATTTTGGGACCAATCTTACTCAAAAGTTACTACTGTTGAATCAAGAGATGTTTCGCGAGCAAAAGGCTCGGTCTGCCCCACGAAGTTTCCCATACTTATGTATTAAAGAAGTTAGGCTATGTTACTCCGCTGTAGGTTTTTACTCGTGTAATTTCGAGCCAGGTTGAGTTGCAAAACCTACTCAGACTTGTCTTGAGATTGAAACGATGTTCGTGCCCTAATATTAATACTAATTTCGAACCTTGTTTGGCTGGAAATCAGCAGACGCAGTGACCCAAAGAGAGTAGCACCTCCATAAGTTTCTATTTTCTGGCTGGAGATTTCAATAGTAGATCTCTTCGATCTTGAGACACCTTCCGAGCACTGCAAATGGGCCAAACGATCGTCGTGCTTCGTGTCAAACGAAGTCTGCAATGTGCCTGGTTGAGTTGCAAGGCAGACATCTTTTAGCCGTTTTTCCAGACGTCGCTGATGGAGTAGTCGACCGAAGATACCGGCTATTATTTGAGAGTGTATGAGCGCGGTGTCTTCGGGCCGCAAGAAGTCAGCCGAACACTAATACCATTGTTTGGACATTTGTGGTATACTGCCATTCGGTTTGTGATTCGAAGTGCTTCTCACACAATCACTCTTGAACCTCTGATCTCGAAACTGTTTGCGGTCTCAGAGAGCCGATCGCGACAACTGCGCGTTTCGTGTAGAATAGATCCTTCACTTCAATACCCAAAATAACTCATCTTTTGGGCTCGATGTCAATATTCGAAACCCATTCAATATTCATGTGCCCTTGGCATTTGGCATTTCCCCTTCTATGAGCATTTCGGATTCATTTGTCGGGCTTGATGTTGCCCCAGTCGTGTTGCGCTAGATGCTTGCGTCCTCAAATCTCAGGGCGATCGACGTGCCAAAGTGTAACATTGGGTATCTGAATGCACTGTCGCTACGTGTGATATGTTATGATTCTGAATTGACGGTTTGCTAACAATCAGAATTAGCAAACTACTGCTCTTCAATGTTTGGTGGAGTGGAGTGCTTACCACCATCCAATCCATGCCTTCCGCAATTCCGCTTCCATCAATCGCTGAACACGCCACTATGCTCCAATTTCTATCGCGCAGCTCACCTAATCGCAAAGCTTCTGAAATCTCTCCGGCCCCTTTTGCTCCAGGCTGATCTTGTTTATTTGCAAATACGAGTAGTCCGGCATCGCGTAGCTCGTCTTCATTAAGCATTGCTGCGAGCTCTTCCGCCGCGGTATTCAATCTCTCAATGTCTGTGGAATCGATCACGAAGACAACAGCCGCGGTGTTTGCGTAGTAACAGCGCCAGTACGGTCGTATTGATGTTTGGCCACCCAAATCCTAATGGGCTGATTCAGCATGTAGCCAAACACTGGTGTGCAGAAGTGTGGCGAGTTTACCCAGACGTTAAAGTTGAGATTTTTATAGACTACTGACTCCACGTTGAAGCCAATGGTAGGTATAGTCGTAACAACTTCGCCGATCTGGGAGGACGGATTACGATTGGTCCCATTTACAGCTCCCAAGGCGGAAACACTGCACCTTTAATCTATACAGAAGCGTTGTCTTCCCAGCATTGTCCTGTGAGACGTAAGTCAGACAGCGCGGGAATAGAGATCGTGGGCCATACAAGTCCCAAGATCAAAATCCTAATCTCTTTTTTTGACCATAGTAGTGAGAGAATCCGTGACACAGAACCTCCCATCTTGAGCCTCTGTTTGTTGTCTCCACACTAGGCGTGGGGCCCCTTGCTCACACCAGAAGGACGAAAAAGAGACCACCTTGGACGACACCACTGATGATAAAATTCCCGAGGGTCGGTCGGTTTCTCCAACTTGGGTTCCGTTGTTGATTAAGAGTGTGTAAGACTTGGATTTCTATTAGGCATCTACTCGTATTCACTAGGATTTGCAATCTACTAAGATTTGCAATCTACTAGGATTTGCAATCTACTAGAATTTGCAATCTTTAAAATCTAATTCTTATAATTTACTACTTCACAACAATATAATTTAAAACTATAAAAAAAAGTTAAAAGAATATAAAATATAATTATTATAATTTTTTTAATTTTTTATAATTAAGCTTAAATTAATAAAGTTATATAGTAATACGAGTAAAGGTCTATAAATTAAATTTATATATTTTTTTTTAATTAGAGCTATCGAGTAAATAGGTGAGCGATCTTTAATAAGCGAACTTTAATAAGTAATATCTAAATTCCTTACGCTTTAATAAATATAAGACTAAATTTAAAAAAAATTATTTTCTCTAAAAGCCTATATTTTATTCTATAATTTAAAAGAAAAATCTTAAAATTTTAATAAAAAATAAAAAATTTATTCTAAAATTAAATAATATATATTTATTTTTTTAATTAGAGCTATTCGACTATCGAGCGAACTTTAATAAGCGATATTTAAATTTCTTACGCTTAAATAATTATAAAACTAAATTTAAAAATTATTTTTTTATTTAAAAGCTTATATTTCGTTCTATAATTTAAAAAAATAATTATAAAATTTTAATAGAAAATAATAAAGTTATTAAAGTATAAGAGTGAAAGTACTTAAAGCGAATTAATAGGCTCGCTTACGTCGCTTACTAGACTATAAGCTACGTAGCTAAGATAAGTATTTAATATACTTAATAAAGTCTTAAATACTTATAAGTCTTCTTTTCTTTTTCTTTTCTTTAGTTATTAATTTATTTAGTAATTAATCTATCTATTCTATTAATTATATATCTAGATTTTATAATTATATAACTACTATATAGTTTTATTAAAAGAGATCTTACTATTTTATAATTCTAATAACTTTATTTATATAAAGCTATTTAATTTAATTATAGTAAGTAACTCGCGAGTTAATTCTATTAATTTATAAAGTAAAAATATCTTATTATAATTAACTAGCGACGTTTTTAATTTAGTAAATAACTCTTATTAAAATATATCTATTATATAATTAAGCGATTATAATACTAATTCTAATATCGATAAAAATTTTAATAATATTATCGATAGAAATAATAATCGTTAAAGCGTTATATCTAATAATTCTCTATTTATAAATAAAGATTTTTATTTTATAGACTTAATTTAAATTTAATACTATTGACTTCTAGAGCTTAATATTAAGAAGTAACTAGTTATCGAAAAATTTAAGTTAATCGAAATATAGAATATATAAGAATATCGCTATAAGTATAGTAATAAATACTATTATAATTTAAGCTATAAAAAGATAAGTATTATTAAGATATCTAATATGTAATATCTTAATAACTATAGCTTAATAGTTATATTTCTTTAAAATTATAACGATTTTATTATCTTAATATCTTATATCGATTTTTATATAAATAAAGAAAAGATTCGCTAGTCTTCTATTTTATTAATAAATATTAAGAAGTAAATTTAAAGAAATACTAGAAATATAATATTACGCGATATCGAGAAATCTATTTAAAAGAAATATAAAGAGTAATACTTAAATTAAGTTTATAATTTAGCTATTAAATCTTATAATATAAAATATTAATTAATTAAAGTAGTTATAAAAAACGCGTAATCGATAACTAGCTTTAATAATTATCTTATTATACTTTAATTATAGCGAAATCGCTATATAATTAATTTAAAATATATAAAAGCTTTATAAGATAGAGTAATAGAGAAAATTTCTTTAAAAACTATAAAGGAGGCTATTTAATCTACTATTTATATTATATTACTATAATAATATTAAGATATAGAGTAAAGATTATAAAAAACGAAAGAGCTTCTTACTCTAGATAAGATTTACTTTAATAATAAGATAAGTAATTAAAAAAGTAGTAATTAATAATATATAAAGTTTAAGAAATAGTATATAAAGAACTAATAAGATTAAAAGAAGAGTTTATTTTCTTTAATATTATAAGATCGAAAGTCTATATAAATTAAATTTAAAGATAATAACTCTTATATTAAATCTAAGATATCTCTTATTAAAATATAATACTATAATTACGAGTAATTAAGATATTATAAGAATTCTTTTAAATATTTAAACTACGTTATAAGTAACGAAGTATATAATTATAAATCGAGTAAGAGAAAAAATAAAGTTTAATACTTATCGCTATAGTATTAAATACGCTATTAATTAAGTAATAATTTTACTTTCTATTATTAAGAGATAAAATTATTATATTAAATGAAAAGTGTAAGATAACTATTCTAATAGATATCGATAGCGAGGAAATCTTTATATTATAATCTTTTATTAAAGAGATATAGATTTTTAAATTTAAATACGCATTAATAATAATATATATTATTAATAATTATTAAATATTTTTATATAAAAAGTATAATCTAATTTTTAATTTCGCGAATAGTTAAAAAAGAAAGTAAGAGTAAATCTTAAAGGCGTATATCGTAAATATATAAAAATATAATCTTATTCTTAATTTCTCTTAAATCTATAATATTAATCTAAATATTTATTAACGCGAGTAATTCTAAATTTATCGTAATTTTTCTATAAGCGATAAGATTATAAGAAGTAAATAAATATCGTAATAATAAATATAAAATAGTTTACGTTATTAGTTAATATAGTAGTTATATATAGTCTAGAATAAGTATTTATTATATTTTTATATTAAATTCTATTTAAAAATAATAAGAATAATTATAATAAAGCTATATAATATAATATTACGTAGTTAAATAATTTTAACGTACTTAAATAATTTAAGAATCTATTAGAAGTTTTTTTAGAAGAGCTATCTAATAGTCTTAACACGTATAATTAAATCGAATATTTTATTAATTTACTATCTAATAAGCTATCTAGAAGTAATTTAATTTATAATATATTATATAATAAATTTATAGCGATTAGAAATTATCTAGATATTACGCTTAAGAGAAAGTAAATTTAACTTTTAACTAGTTAGATTAGCTTATTAGTACTATTTATTAAGAAATTAGATAGCTCGCTATAATTATATATTAACTATTAAAAGCTTAACGAGATAATAATTAAGAATAATTACTTATTATCGCTACTTTTAGAAATCTTAAAGAGATTTATATATACGAAGTACTTTATTAAAATTAATATTTATAATATATATTATAAAATATAAATATAAAAGAGAGATAAGTAAAAAATTATCTTTTAAACTCGCTATAATTAGTTCGAGTACTAAATAATATCTTTTAATTTTATAAATATCTTTATAATATTTTAAGCTTATATAAATAAAGTATTTAAGTTATATATCGATATCTTCTATATAATATATTTAGATAATATATTAATCTATTAATATATATAAAAGAATAAGATAGAGCTAAGCTAGAAAATCTTAAATTTATATATATAGCTAATTATAAATTTAGAATTACTATATTCTTTAATTAAATCGACTAAATTAACTCGCTAGCCTTTTCAAGCTCTCTTATTAAAAATTTATATATAGAAATTTTATACTTTAAAGTACTTAGCTTATAATATATATAATTACTTTATAATTTCTTAAATTATAGAGCTCGCTTTATGCTTTCTAACGCTATAAAAATTATAAAGTTTAATCTACTATTAATAAAGCGAAGTAATATTTAAATATAGTTATATAAAACGCGTTCGAAATCGAATAATCCTTTCATCTATTTATATAATTATTATTCTTCTATCTCTCTACTAATTCTATTAATTCTATTAATATAAATATAATTATTCTTAATACCCCTCGCGGAAACGTTATTAAACGCTTTAGATATATATACTTCTTTTATCCGCCTCTTAGAGCCCCTACTAATATCTCTAAACTACTTCTTAACGAATTCGCTATTATTAATAATCGAGATCGTAAGCGAGCTTAATAGCTATTTACTACTACTTATAAACGTATTAAAAGACTTCTAAAAAGAGCTTAAATAAATATATTCTCTTTTATATACTTCTCTTAAGCTAGTAATAATATCTTTTAATCTAATAATACTATCTCTTAAAACGCGTCTTTCTTCTTAATCTATTCTTTATTACTCTATTTTAAAGCCTTTTAATATATATTATATTTTAAATATTATTAAGAAGAAACTTCTAAATAAGAGAAAGATAATATAGAAGATTCTCTATTATAAGACTTATTAGTAGATTTCTTTAATAACGATTTCAATAGTCTACGTCTTTTTAGCTTATCTTTTAGCTCTTATTTAGCTTCTACTTAGTCTCTAATAAGGCTCGCTAGCTATATTACGCGTTATTCATATATTATAGAGTCTATATAATATAATTTAAGTTCTATAGACTAGATTTACGATAGCTATAACGTAATATTATAGAAAGATAAGATTATCGAATAGTATTACGATAGCGAAAAGACTAAAGTTAATATATCTAAAATAGATATTAATTAAAAAGTAGACGATATAGAATAGAATTATAAGAATATTAAAATAAGTATAAATAATCTAATTAATTCTAACGAGTATATTATTAATTAAATTCTTTATTCTTTAATACTAGAGATCTTAAATTTTATTAATAATTATAAAGAATTCTATTATTATAGCGTTTAGTATAATAATATAATCTCTATAATCTTATAATAAATTATTATTAATTATTTAATTATCTCTTATATATATAAAATTTAGAAAGTAATTACTATTTATATATCTATCTTAGCGTCTTTAAAGAACGAAAAATCGATCTTTAATTAAATCTGTTACGAGCGTACTCTTAATACATTACTTAGCCCTATAGCTAGCGGGCCTTAGCGGAGGCATCCTCTACTATATTATATCTTCTTCCCACATATATAGTTCGATAGCCTTCTTATTCTATTCTATCTCATCTATATAACGTATCTCTATACTAGTTCTAATATTATAAGAAGGCTTCTTTATACCCCCCTTAGCCCGGCGAAGAGAATTAACGAGTTTTTTCACTTTCTACTCGAAGTAAGCGATCGAGCTTAATAAAGAAAACGCTAGATATTTCTATTATATAGAAGCTCTATTACATATATAAATTATAAACTATCTATATTATTCGAAAGAATCTATATTAAATAATCTATATTATTAACGATAGTCTAATTTATTAAAAAACGAGTTCTCTATATCGAATATAAGAAATTCTTCTTTGCTTTATATTATAAATATTGAAATTACTATAACTCTCTTAAATCTTAATTAACCCTCTAAGCGGATTAATACTATTCGATAGAGTTATATTTAAAGTATTTCGGGTCTACACGGCGATTTAATTAGTTAAGAAATAAGTATACTAGACTCTCGTAAAGAGATAACACTATCGGGGAAGCCCAGCCAAAATCGCCATTTTTACGCCTATCTTCTCCGCTTCGTTTTTATCTATATTTAACATATTATAAATTTCTTAAATCTATCTATATTAATATTAAGATATCGTTCTTTACACCGTCGTTATGAGAATACTTTCTTCTTTATTAAATTACGATCTTCTATCTATCGTAACTAGCCTTTTCTTATATACGAAGATTTACATATGAGATATTCGCCTCTAAATTCGCTACGACTCTATATGTCACGTATATAGCGCTCTCTATCTGCTGAGAATCTTTATCAGCGATTTTATACTAATAAAGAGGAGACGTAGGGCTAAAACTCGGTTGATATTTCTATCCTTCCACCCCCGTCCCCATCTCTATCTAAACTACGAGATTTTTAAGTATTAAGGGTAAATCGATCGATCTCGCTATAGCTAGTTAGATAGTTACTTAGTCTAAGACTATCGAATTCACCTATATTTAATAGCATTAATAGATCTAAATTCAAGAATTGAAAAATGAGAATTATGGATAAACTCAGCCTTAATAAGAATTACTATTCTATTAACGCTTTTTAAATAAACTACGTAATATCGCGTCTTAGAGGAAACGCTATCGAGTATATAATATCTAGACGTCGAAAGATTATAGAAAATCCTTATCTCTTAGTCGACGATCTTCTAAATTAATTAAGTAATCTTTATGAGATTTTAATAGATATTATTCGATAAAGAAATATTTATAACTATTCGATCTTTAGAAAATATAATAGTTAGTTATTTTTCGAGTATTATATAGAGTTTATAAAATATATCGCGTATATATAGAAGTATAATAATAAAGAATATTAAATTAATATTATTTAGCTAGATCTTATAATCGACTTAAGAAATAAGATAAATCTTCGTCTTTAAGACGAATATACTATATATGAAAGAAAGTGAATATTACTAGATCTAAAGAAATATCTTATTATATTAGAATATCGTAATTAAATATATATCGAATAGCTAATAAATAAGAAAGTAAAGGTATTTATTAAATAGTATATTAAGATAAGACTCGAAGATGTAAGTAAACCGCGTAGTAAATATACTATTATTTCTCGTCTTAATCTAGAGAAATATAGGCGATAGGCCGAACGTATTAAGTCTATAAACGATAAATCATATAGACGTATTAGATCTACGAACGATATAGTTATAAGAATATAGTAGATATAATTAAGAACGTAGTAGTTCTATAAATATAGTCGAAATTAGTATAGACATCGGCAAATTCTCGAATATCGCGTTTTTAAACGAATTAAAACCGTTCGATATCTTCAGAATAGCCCTATTTTTTACATTCGAAAATCGATTTCTTAAGCTTATATTGCTAAATAATTACCTTATATTAGGCCTATTAATTAGGCTTCTCTTATTATTATATACATAAACGTCTTTCGAAGCTATAGTACGTCGTCTATAGACCTCACTATCGCCGTTAATAGCCTCGATCGAGATCGGCTATATGAAATTTCATGAAGAGGCTTACACTAAATTCACTTGATATTGAATTTAAAGTTTTAACGTCTGCGACTCGATTCGGCTCGAGAGTAACTAACCAATTAGATCTTATTATTTTATGAATTTCCTTACTATTATAAAAGTGAGTATCAAATAACTATTCGATATCAGACTGCGTTTTTAATTACTATTTATTTAATTCTTCATGGATCTTCGTCAAATCGAGGGCCCTTGATACTTTAATAGAGTGCTATCGACGATACGCTAGCGGAATCTTCTATTGCTATCGCCGCCGTCGCCGTCGTCGGAGAAAGATACTAATTTGACCTGGCATAGCACACTAGAAGTTTTTTTTTTTTTTTTTTTAGTTTTTAGCGAGAAACTGGGTTGTGATTTTAGTAAGTAACTAGGTTATAACATATATGTAGTTCTTTCGAAAAAACCGTAGCAAGAAAGCTGGAGAAGGGCTTAGAGATTCTTACTGACACGCAGGCAAGATATGGCCTACATCTCCAGGATCTCTGGCAAATCTTCTCCAGTTAAGGCCTGCAGGAACTATACATGTTTGGAGATATAAGGCAAGCAATGGGCCTGCTTCTCCGGTCTACCAGCTATGGGGGCCATGGCTATTTGAGAGAGGGGAGTACTGTTACGAGCGTACCCTTAACACACCACTCAGCCCTATAACTAGCGGGCCTTGGCGGAGGCATCCCCTACCATATCATGCCTCCTTCCCACATACATAGTTCGGTAGCCTTCTTATTCTATTCTACCTCACCTATATAACGTACCTCTATACTAGTTCTAACAAAATCTATATTATAAATAATACTTAAGATTAATCTATAATATAATATAACTTTTCTTTAATCGCGTTTTTTATATTAACTTTACTAGATATAGCTATTATAATTATATTAATTAAAGTACTTTATCGTAAAATAGCTATAATTTTTAGAAATATTAATTTCTATATTAATATTCTTAAATTAATATCTAAAAGACTAAAGATTAATTTAAATATAAGAGACTATAAGCTACTTTATAAGAATTTACGATATTATAATTTATATACTTATAATTATTCTACTTTAAATAAGATCGCTATTATTTAAAAGAGTAATATTAATAACTTATTAGATATATCTAAGATTAAAGATATATTAATAGAAGCTTAAAGTAATAAGAGATTTAGTATTCTATATTAATATTTAGTCTATATACTTCTATACTATTCTCTTATCTTTCTATTTAATAAATAATTATAATATAATAATATATTTTATATAGATAATATATTAAATAAGAGTTTTCTTATCTAGCGAAGTAGAAATAATAAAGTTATTCTATAAATTAGAGAAACTATTAATTAAGATAACTTTATATAAGTAATACTTATCTTATATTATAGATCTATACTATTTATTTCTTCTATTCTACTAATTACTAACTTCTTATAGATATATAATATAAAATTATCTTAATAAATTTAATCGCCTTCTCTATTATAATAGACTATTATAATATTTTATCTATAATATTTATATAATTATTAAAAGTAATAAACTCTATTAACTAAAGATAAATTAGAAGATTATTTAAATTAATATCTATTAAGTAATTATCGATATTTATATTAATAAAGCTATTATAGACGATTAGATTAGTAAATAATATATCGTTCTTTTTTTCTTCTATTAAAGAGGCTTATAATTTATAAAATAACTTTATTAGAATATTATTATTCTATTTATTAAGTTCGATTAGTTAGATCTCTTTACAACTTTCATCTATAATCTAAAATAAATCGAGATTATTAAAAATTTCTTATTTAACGAATAGACTACTAATCGACTTAATTTAATTATTAAGATATTTAGACTAAAGCTAAAGATTCTTATAAATAATATTCTAAAGGAGAAGATACTAGATATACTCTTATTCTTTTTATTCTCTATTATAATATAATAATCTTTCTCCTTTTTATCTAATAGAATAGCCTTTTAGGCGATATATTAATTAGACGATTAATATAGATTATAATCTCTAAAGATACTTCTAATACGATTTAGCCCCTTACACGTCGTAATTTCTATCGATTAGCCCTGCGATATCATCTATTTTTTTTTTTACTTCTATAAAGGCGAAGCACGGCTAATTAAAATATCGATTAGTTTTAATTCTAACTAACTTTATAAGTAATAAATCGAGTTCCCGCCTATATCTATACTATAGAATTTTAAAAACGAGGTTTATTATATATCTATATTCTTATTATATTATACTCTAAAGATCGATTCTTTAATATCGCTAAAATAGATATCGCTATTAATACTAAGATCTCTAATTAAAATCTATTTTTAAATCTCTATACGACTATTACTAGATATATACTTTATAAAAATTATAACTAATATACTATTAATAAAATAGATATTATTTTATCTTATTAAGATTTAAATAAAAATATATATAATAAGTAATTTTCGAAGGACTTTAGCGATTATATCGTCTTTAAACTAGATTTTAAATATTTTATATATTATTAATATAGATTTACTAAGATACTAGATAATAAATCTAAATAGAATTATTAGATAATATTCTATAATCTCTATTTATTAATTAAATATAACGCTTATATTAATATAGAGATTTATATTAATATTAAAATTTATAAATATATCTTTAAATATATTTATAAAAATAGTAATTAAATTAATTTTTAAATAGAGTATAAAGATAATATAGATTAGAATAATATAGGCTTAAATTAGATAAATAAGATTTAAGAGTATTAAGATATATAATAAATAGACTCTACGAAAGTCTATTAAAGGATTTTTAACTTTAAATTATATAATTATAATTCTTCTATTAAATAATTATTTATTTATCTTCTAAATTAATATAACGTAATATTTAATAATAATAATAATTTAAATTAGATTATTAATATAGTATATAAATACTAGATTAAGCTAATAGTCTTCTTTTAGCTAAATTAATAATATTAATAATAAAGATAAATAAAAGATCTTTTCTATATCGATCTATTAAAGTAATATATTAAAAAAAAAAAAAAGTAAAATATATTTAAATAAAATCTATATTAAAGGCGTAGAGATCTTATTATAAGAATATACTATATTAATTCAAATATTAAAGAGCTCTTCTATCTACGATATCTTCTTCTAAATATATTAAATCTTATATTTTTCGAAGATTTATATACGATAAATAATAATATCTTTTTTTTTTACTATATTATTTATATAGTAAGAGACTTACTTTATAATAATATTAAAAAAAATTAAATATTAAATAAAGTAGTAATCTAGTAGAGAAAGTATTATTTATAAAATCTCTTTATAATAATTCTACTATAATATAAATTTAATAACTCTTTAAATCTATAAAATAATTCTAAAATAAGATATATAAATAATTTCTTTTTTATTAGATAGAAAACTTTTAAATATAATATAAATAGTTTATCGCGTTAGTAATAATATTAAAATATTATAACTTTTTTTAATATAGTATTTCTTTTTTTATATATTAAAACTTTTCGCGCTAGATATATTTTTTCTTAATAATTTTTTTTATAAATTAAAATATTTTAAATTATAGAATAAGAAGATTTTCGCGTTAATGATAATTTTAAAATATCGTAATTTTTTTTAATATAATATTCTCTTTTTAGCTATTAAAACTTTTCGCGTTAGATATATTTTTCCTTTTTTTACCTATAAATAATTTAATTCTTCTCTTATACTTTACGTATATTTCTTAATTAATATATATTTTTCTTTATTTAAATTATCTAATAATTTTATTTATATTCTTTAAACTTAATATTATACTCTCTCTTTATTAGATAATATATAATATAAATAAACTATCGTCGAAGACTTCTATCTTTATTTAATTTAAATTCGCTTAAAAAATAATAATATTATTTTTATAAAGAATATTAATCTTATTATTAACTTTAATCTATTCGCGATTTAGCGAGATTATAAATAGTATTATATTAATAATTAAAACTAACTTCTACGCGAAATATATAGCTATTAAACTAATATTTAGAATTAGATATAGATAAATTTTAATAATAATTAAATTATTATAGCTAATACTATTTAAAATATAATCCCTTATTTTAATAGCTAACTCTTCTTTTTTAATAGTTATAAAAATATCGATAAAACTATATTTAAGAATATTATATTATAAAAAATACGAAATAACTCTAAAATAGTTATTATTATAACTTTATCTAATATCGTCTTTATTCTTCTTTAAGATAATCTTATTACTTATTCTCGCTTTAAGATCTCTCTTAATATTACTACTTAGTCTAATTATAATATATTAATAAAATCTAATTTAACTTAATTATTAAAAACGATTAAGCTTATTTTCTAAGATAAGATCTTTATATAAAATCGCTATAATATCGAGATCGTTAATTATATACTTTAAAATATTTAAAAAAATCTTACTTCTTTTAATAATATAGTTATATATTTCTATAATAACTTTTATTAAATTCTTCTAATTATTAAAGATATTAAATTAAATTATATCGCTTAAACTACGTTAAAAGTATTCTATCTTTAAAATTATATTTAAATTCTTAAACTAATAAAAAATATAAGACTTTAAAATCTAAATTTAATTAATTAAGATTAGATTAATATAGAGAAATTTATCTCAAAATTATTAGATATAAGTAATAATATTTTAATAAGTTTCGAAGAATAAAAAGTTATTAATTAATCTATTAAATAATTATTAAACGACTCTATTATTTAGCTAATTAATACTATTTATAATAATCTTAACTTATATCGAATAGCTAATTTCTATATATCTAGAATAATTCTTTATATTCTTAATAAGAATATTACTTAGTTTAATAATTAAGTTTTTAATAAGTTCTCTAGAGCTAAGATTATTTATAATAATAAAGATTAAGTTATTAATAAGAAAGATAGCTTTCTTCTATCTACTAAAATAATAAATATTTTTAAATTAATCTTACTTTTATCTTATTATTTAAAGTTAAAATAGAATTATATAATAATACTATTAAGAAATTTAAAGTAATATATAGATTTATATAAAAAATATATCTATAAATTAAGTATATTAAATTTAAAATACTTAATTATTATATTCTTAAAAGCGAATATAATAATAAATAATATTATATATTATATATTTCTCTAGCTTCGCCTAATTCGAATAATTTATATACTTTCTTTTAACGTATTTAATTCTTAATTTAATTAATTTTTAATATAATAATTAATAAGTCTTAAAGTTAATTATTATAATAAATCGACTTATATTTATATTTCGAGGTCTTTATTTATAGCTAATTATATATAGCTCTAAGTCGAGTTATTAATAAAATTAGTCTATTAATTATAGTTTTAGATAATCTATTAAGAAGATAATCTATTTAATTAATAAGATATATTAAAAATAAGATTATTAAGTAGATACTTCTTTTTTAAGTAAAAATATAATTAATTAATAATTTATAGTAATAGAAGTAAGCTATTTATTATATAGAAAGTAAGTAAAGTCTAATTTAACTTAGAGTTAAGACTTTTATCTTCTTTATTAATTTCGTAGTAATAGAAGTAGATTAAAAACGTATAGTAAATAATTAGAGTTCGATTTAACTTAGGGCTAGGGCTAAAATTCCATTTAACTTAAAAAAATTCAACTTCATTTAACTTAGAAAAATTCAACTCTATGAATTTAATTCATAGGCCTTTACTTATTTAAAAATAAAAGAGTTATATTAAGAGTATATATGTAAAGTACTACGCGTATTATTAAAGTATCGCCTCTATACGAAACTATTAAAATATATTTTTAATTATAATAAGATTATCTTTCTAGAGTTTTTAATAAATTAGCGTAATATCTAAATAAAGCTATCGCGTATTAAAGCTATCACTAAATAGTTAGAATCGAAGTCTATTAAAAATATTCTAATTTTTCTAAAATTTATAGACTTTTATTAGTAGTTTATACGAGACTTTTTATAGATAACTACGCTTTTAATAAATTTAATCTGAGAAGTAAAAAAAGACGAGATTAAATTACTCTTCGTATTTAATAAGAAAGTATATAAGACTTTCAAAATATTTAAGCGAGTATTTACTATTATATCTATATTAAAATACTATAATTAAAAAATATTATTTATTATAAAGATTAATATTTTTAATATAGATATAGATAATATATTTAATTAATTAAGCGAAAATAGATAATAATATCTTATTATATTTTTTAGCTATAAATTTAAAGATATTAAGTCTTACTAAGATATATATAATAAAAAGCTCTATATAATTATATTAGATTTTAAGAATTAAAGATATTACTTATAAGATAGTAAGTATTTTATTTATATAATCTTAGATTATAATAATTTATATTATTTTATAATAATAAAAGAGCTTAATATAAAGTAGATTCGCTAGATTAAGAAATTAATTATATTTAACTTTATAATTAAATATTATAAAAGAAAATTTAATTCTATGAATATATTATTAAATCGAATAATAGCGAGAATAATAATAATAATTTTCTCTCTATTTTATAAAATAAGCTTTATAATTAAGAATATTAATTTAATCTATAAAAATATAATAGTATATTTACTATAATTAAATTTATAGCGTTAATAAAGTAATTAGATAATATTATCGTTATAGATATTTAAATTATTAATTTAAATAAGAGAGTATTTAATAGATAAATACGTATTCTAGATATTACGATATTATCTTAATTTCTAATTTATTAGATTTTAAAGTTAAAGAGATTTTATTTAAAGTTATAAGAATTAATAATAATATAATTACTTAAATTATAATATAAGAATATTTTCGTTATAAATAAAAAGTAATATTAAAGATATACTATTAAATAGAATAAGCTTTTAAAATAGAAAGTTAATAAGAATAAATTATTATATTATAGTCTTGTAGTCTATATATCTAACGATTCTATTATAAAGAAAGAGATTTTTTATATAAATTATAATAACTTTAATATTAAATACTTTACTTATAAGCGTATTAAAGAGAATATTAGATTTAAGTATTATTAAATAGAAATAATAAGCGATATAATAGAGTATATTTATATTTATCTCGATTATTAAAGAGTATAAGTTTATTATTATAAGTTATATAATAAGTTAATATCGATCTTATTAAATAATATAAATTTATTTTATATTATAATAATAGATTTTATTATAAATTTATTATTTATAAGAAATTTATATATTAATAAGATATATAATATTATCTTAATCTTAATAGATAAGCTAATTAAGTATATAATATATATTATAATTATAAAAAATCTAAAGATTAATAATTTTATTAATATCTTATAGCGAGAGTTTATATTATTATATAATATAATATATAATTTAATTTCAAATTAAGACTCTCTATTTATAAGTAAGTTTTAAATAATATTATATTAATATTTAAATATAAAATATAGACTTAATATTATATTCTATTCTTAAATTAATAATTAAATTAAGAGATAAAATTAAGTTTTTAAATATTACTTATAAATATATTATAATTATAAATAAGATAATTAATTTAAAATCTTATTAATAGCTATATTTATATATAATAATAATATATATATCAATATTAATAAGATTTTATAAGAGCTATTAATAGAATATATAATAGATTTAGAAAATACTTTTAAAGATAAAATTTTAAAAGAAAAAGTATTACTTATTATAGAGCGAATAGAATAATTATAAGAAATAAGATTATATCTAAAAGAATTATAAGAGTAAGTATTAAAGTAATAAATAAAGTATTATAATAGTAATTATAAAATTATAATCTTTAAAAAAAAAGATAAAATATTATTATAAAATTTAAATATATATATCTTATAATTAAAGAAGAAATTTAATTATAGATAGTTTAAGTTTTTTAAAGTATTAGAGAAAATAGATATATAGATTTATAAGCTAAACCTTTCTATTAGATATAAAAGAATTTATTTTATATTTTATATATTATTATTAAAATTATAATATTTATATAATAATAATTTAAAGTTATAAATAATTTTAATTAATAAAAAAGAAGAGTAGAAGATTAATAAGATATTAGATAAAAGAGTTTATAAGAGTAAGATTAAGTATCTTATTAATTAAAAAAACTCTCTATCTTATAAAGCTTTATAAAAATTAATAAAGTATCTTAAAAATATTAAAAATATAATTAAGAACTTTAAGTAAATAAAGAAATTATATAAATTAATATTTAAAATAAAGCTAAAAATATAATTATTAAAAAGAATTAAAAAATAAAATAAATTAAGAAAGTAATAGTAGTAGAGAAACTTTATAAGATAAATAAATTATAATTAAAAGACTTAGCGAAAATAGTTAAAATATCTATAGATATATTCTAAAGCGTTAAAATATCGCGTATTATAAAAAAAGTAATTATTAGAGTTATATATATAATTATTATTATTTAATATTAATTTATTTATTTTCTTATATTAGAAAGTAATTTTTTATTTAAAAAATTTATTAGATAATAAGAAGATTTAATATAAGAGATAGTAAAAGAAGTAATTAAAGAGAAAGCGAAGATAATAGCGTTATATTAAAGTTTCTTAATATAATAAACTATTATATATATTAACTATATACTCTAATATATATTAATTAAAATTTATATTATTTTATATTTAAAAAATAAAATAAATATCTTTATTAGAGTAAGTTATAGTAAAGATAGTAATCTAATAATAAAAGAGCGTCGAGTTTACTTTATATATATAATCTCTATAAAAGTATTACTTATATTTACGCTAATATAAACTAGTAAAAAGTATAATATAAATTATATAAGAGTTATATATAAGAGTATATATATAATAAGAGTAAAAGAGGCCTTAATATATATTAGCGTAATCTCTTAATTATCTAATATTTTTTTTATTTATAAATAAGAATAGAAATAGTAATAAAAGAAACTATTAAGTCTTTTTAATTAAGTATATCTTTAAAATAAATATAAATATTTACTAGCTATAGCGAAGAGCGTAGAAATAATAATAATTATAAATATTTAATAATTCGCGAGACTATAAAAGCGAAGATTTAATACTACTATTAATATATTAACATACTTTTTATACTATTTAAAAAGTATTATAAAGTATTCTTTAAGATACTTATTATATATAAAGTTAATTTAAATAATTTTAATCTTATTTAATTATTATCTTAATTAATATATATATTATATTATTATAATAATATATAATTTATTATTATAATATTATAATAGAAATAAATAAAGATAAGATAGTAGATATAAAGAAGAATTAGATATTTACTTATAATAGTATTAATCTTAGTATTGTTATTAAAAAGAATAAAAGTTAGATTAAAAGTAAGACTTTTATATTTACTAGCGCGACTTTTATAATTATAATAATAGAATTATTATAATTATTAAAGTAATAATTATAATAATAGCGTATAATAATAATAATAATAATAGTATATTATAATAGAATAGTAATATATTTATATTCTATTAATTAAGATAATAATATATATAGCGATATTATCGCGATTTAGTATATAAATATATTAATATATTTAAAGAGATCTTAGAGTAAGAAGTTTAAATATACTATTATAATATATATTAGTTTAGATTATATTTAAACTAATAATAAGTAATATATAAGAGATTAATAAGTTTATAAGTATTTAATTATAAGATATAATAATAATAAGATTTAGAAATTAAATCTTCTAAGAGAAGATATAGTTATAAGAGTAAAAGTACTCGAAGTAAATTAATAGACTCGCTTATATTACTTATTAGGCTATAAGCTATATAACTAAAATAAGTATTTAATATACTTAATAAAGTTTTAAATATTTACAAATTTTCTTTTTTCTTCTTTTTTCTTTAGTTATTAGTTTATCTAGTAATTAATCTATTTATTCTATTAATTATATATCTAGACCTCGTAATTATATAGCTACTACGTAGTTTTATTAAAAGAGACCTTACTATCTCATATAAAGGATTAAAAGTAAAGTAAGAGATTTTAGTAATTACGAATACTAATTTATTTACTCGCGATAACTTAGTCGATCTACTTAAAAGACGTAATAAACTCGAATTTATAATTAACTATATATATAAATTTAAGATTTTTAAGCTTAGCTCTATCTTATTCTTTTATATATATTAATATTAAGATATAATTATCGAAGTTTATAACGCTATTATATAAGTTAATTATTATTATCTTAATTTTAAAAATTCTTAAAGCTATTAAAATCGTATTTCATATTCTTTAAGAATTTTTTTCGAATTTTTTATTATAATATTATAGAATAATAAATTATAAAGATTAAGTTTTAGAGATTATAAATTCTAATAGATTATAAATTCTAGTAAATACGAGTATCTCTAATCGTATAATTCTTAAGAATAAAAAAAAAATTCTATAGCTCTAATATATTCTAAAATTAAAAAAATTTAATTTTTAATTTTTCTATATAGATTTATAATTATAATTAAATATAATTTAGAAAATTATTAAAATTTAATAAATATAATATAAATTAGAGTATAAAATTCTTAAAAGATTTAAATTATTCGTTATATTATAAAATAGAATAATAGCGAATTTTATAAAGTACTCTTAATAGCTTTAGAATAGTCGAGGTAAAAAAAAATTAATATTTATTTAGATAATTTTTTAATATAATATTAAATTAATATTTTAATATTTTACTTACGTTATATAAATTAAAATTTTTAAATACTTTAATAATAAATAGTTAGATATACGCTACGTAATAAAACGAGATAGAATAAGATTTTGAATATTTAATATTATCTCGCTTCGAGTCGAGATTTTAACGAGATAAGATAAGATTAAGATAAGATTTTTCTATCGAAATAATAAGAGTATCTTCTATCTCGCTAAGTCTATTAATTAAATTAACTCGAGATTATTATCTCTATAACGTCTTTATAATATTTCTTTAATATCTTATAAATATAATCTTATATATATTCTAAGTATCTTTTTAAGTATTTATATCTTATACTCTAATTTAAACTACGATATTATATTTTATACTCTATTTTATTCTATTTCTATTATTAAAAAGCTTGCTTTCTTATTACTTAAGACTAAAATTATAAAATATTCGATAACTATAAATTTAAAGTTAATCAATTAGATCTTCAGATTCCGTACTTTTAAAGCTAAAACTCATCTTATTTCTTCATTTCTAAGCTAAAAGCGGGTACACACGGGTACGTTCAAAAGAGAAAGTATTATAAGGCTGAACCTCGAATATTAACTTTATTAATTTATTCTATTTAATTCCTTTAACGTTATGTAATAAATGATAATAAAGTAAATTTATAGAGTTATAGAGTTAATTATACGCTTTCAAATAAAGTAGCGAAGACGAAATTTGATAAAGTATTCGTAAAGATATACTAAAAACTAAGATTTTTATTCAAATTATCGAGCTTGCGAGTCGGAGAGCCCTCGGAGAGCCCCCGGAGGGTAAGGGGGGTTTCAGGGAGTCTCCCCCTGAGTATATCAAATAAATTACAACGTCTCTCTCGATTCTCAGGGTTAGATCCTCTAAAATTCCTTAAACTCTTCGAAGCTCTTTAAGGGCTCTCCGAGAGCTTCTGTCGAGGGGCTGTCAAAGCAAGCTTGAAATCAATCAAATATCACTAAAATAATCAAATTTTGAGCTTGCTTTGACAGCCCCACGACAGAAGCTCTCGGAGAGCCCTTAAAGAGCCCCCGAAGGGTCCGAGGGGTTTTAGGGGATCTCCCTGAGAATCAAAAATAGTTAAAAACCAGTACTTGGCAAGCTTTTCACTACTGGGAAGCCCGCGCCCCAGCACATATTATAATATCAAAATTTAGAGAGATCGCTTAGGGGTATTTAGGGTCTATCGAGTCAACGGGGTATATCTCGAAATCTCGGCTCCGGGTCGAGGCGAGGTCGGGGTTTCGAGCTTCCTCGAAACCCCACCCCGACCTCGACCCCTTCGGAACCCCGTCGGGGTCCCCCGCCCCGTTGCGCAGCGTACTTAGATATATAAAGTATATATTTTATAATTTCTAGATTATAATTAATTATAATTATAAATCTATATAAGAATAATTAAGATTTTAATTTTTAATTTTAAGATATATTAGAATTACATTTTTTTTTAATTCTTAATAATTATATAATTAGAGATAGTAAAAAGCTTATCGATATCGTAAGAAGACTAAAGTACTTATTCTTCTATATAATTTATTACTAAATTACTCTAATTCTTTAAAGACTCTTAGAGAGCTCTTTAAGAATTACTATTAAACGAACTATCGAAGTAAGCTCGAAGTATAAATAAGAGCTTCGAGTTTACTTCGATAATCTATTCGATAATAATTCTTAAAGAGCTCTCTAAGAGTTCTCGAATAACTAGAGAAAGATTCTCTAAAAATTCTCTAATCCTTTAAGAGCTCTTCGAGAACTCTTCGAAGACTTTTATCGAAGAAGCTCTTCTTATAGACTCGATAATTTAACTAAAAATCTTAGTTTTTAATATATCTTTACGAATACTTTATTATATTTTATCTATATTATACTATTTAAAAGCGTATAATTAATTCTATAACTCTATAAACTTACTTTATTATTATATCTTTATTCTTTAATAAAGAATAAATTAAAAAAGATAGATTTTAAGATTTTAAAGTTCTTTTTTAACTTTCTCTTTTAAATATATCTACGTTTAAATTAAAAATAAAGAGTTAAGATATATTTTAGATTAGAAATCGTAAAATTCGATAATTTAATTAGTTACTAGTCTTTTAACGTAATACTTATTCTTATTTTTAAATTTTAAGTATTAAGAAAGTAAGCTTTTTAAATAAATACTAGAGCGTAAGCTTTTTAATAGTAGAAAGTTTATAAATATCGTAGAAAGATAACTTATAATATAATATTATATTATATATATTACTAAATTACTTTAATTCTTCGAAGATTTAAATATTCTTTAAAAGCTTTCTAAGAATTATTACTTACTAAATTATAAAAGTAAGCTCGAAGTATTATAAATAAAAGCTTTAAGTTTATTTTAATAATCTATCTAATAATAATCTCTAAAAAGCTTTTAGAAAGTCTTTAAATAATTAAAGTAATTGAAAATATTTAAGTAATTCTTAAAGAGAGACTCTTTAAACTTCTCTTTCTTCGTAAACTCTTCGAAAGCTTTTCGAAAGCTTTTATTAAAGGAGCTCTTCTCGTAAACTCGATAGTTTATATAAATCTTATTTTATAATAAATCTTAATAAATACTTTATTAAATTTCATCTATATTATATTATTTTAAAGCGTATAGTTATCTTTATAACTTTATAAATTTATTTTATTATTATATTATAGATAGTATAAAAGAAATTAAAGAAGATAGATTTATAATTTATAAAGTTTTTTTAAACTTTCTCTTTAGAATATATTCGTCTATATCTATATTTTATAAAAGAAAGAAAGAATTTAAATAAGTTTTAGCGTTTAAATAGCGAAAGCTAGAATCTAATTAATTAATCTTAAATTTATAATCATCGAATATTTTATAATTTTAATTTTAAGTAATAAAAAATAAACTTTTCAATTATAACTTCACAACTATAGATCGAATTGAAATGATTCCAGCGACATTAGAACCGTGAGAATATCTGATAGAAATCTTATATACGAAACACTTATTTTTGAGTTACTATTTGGCCCGCCTAGCTTAAAATCCGAAGCTTTTAGCTACAAGTTCGTGACTCCATAAAATTACTCGTTTTCGTATAGGTTTTTGATACTTAGCAGCGTTGGGATCGCAGCAATAAGACGCATAATTTACAGCCAGAAACCTATACAATCCTGGTGATCTGACCTATAGGCGTAAAATTGACAATTTGAATCAATCATGTTGCGCGACAGGTCTCAACGCCAAGAAATCTGAAGGATTCTAAACGGGCCCGCGAAGCATGTCTTGCCCTACCCGCATAGAGCTCCAAACCTTGCCTCATGTAAAATATTCGTTGAGACTCCGAATATATGAGAGCTGAGGGCAACGTGCGAATTAGTGGAATCAAATACGCTAGGTCCGCAGGATGGTTGGAAAGAGGTCTGGAAAGGCACTCCTTCGGGAGGAAGGCAAGTGTCACCCTCACAATCTTGTACACCTAGACTTTGCATGAGAGCTGACGTTACGCTTCCTGGTAGGCCTTGAGAGGACTGACAACAATATGGATCTGACTACATGGCCCCAAATCAACCCAATCAATCAGAAGAACTACTACACGTACGTTTTGACTCTAATGGCAGAAGTATAAGGTCTGAGACGCTGTTCACAATGTCTTTAAGGACTATATATCTCGATTATCAGGCATTCTGGGAAGAGTGGTGTTCTGGCTTCATTACAGCACTGATTGTCCCACTTCCAGTGACTACCTCAAACGAGATGATCAGATTCTTCCTCTACGCCTTCTACAGGAAGAGCGCCGAAATAGAATGACCGCCAAAGCCAGAGACAGAGACCGAGAGCTTGCTCAAGCTAATCCGAATGATGCACTACCTAGCGGCGCGGATCTGGACATGGACGACGATGCCGGCATGGAGGATGCTGGAGAGCCGCTGACAGGCCAAGATGCTCTGGGATCGAAAGTAATCGTGATTCACCCCGGGAGCCAGAATCTGCGCATCGGCTTGGCAAGCGACGCTTTGCCCAAAACGGTGCCCATGGTCATCGCAAGGAGATGGGAGATGAGCGAGTCCGAGGAAGATGGTGGTGAGCCAAGTCCAAAACGCAGGAGGACGGACGACGGCTCTCAAATGGAGCCAGAAAAAACGTTTGGCGAAGAGGCAAGTGCGCGAATCCGCTACGAGAATTCTTCCACTGACTCGAGCGTAGTTTGCAGGCCAATATAACAAGATGTGCGCTGATCTAAAGATCCACATGCGCAGTAACAAGCGTAGGGTCTTACCCAATTCGAAGGAATTGATTGTCAATTATAACAAACGGACACCTCCGGAGACCATATCAGAGCACAACGATCCTTTTAGAGTAGACTGGACTGAGATTCCTGCCGACCCGAAAGAAGCCCCAGGATTTCTTACTGGGAAAGAGGCACTTAGGATCCCAGATAAGTCAATTCCACGTTACAAGCTCTTTTGGCCACTGCGGTATGGCTGGTACAACGAGTCGGAGTATCGTGAGAAGAAAGATCTGTACAACGACATTGCGACAATTATTGAAGAGGCGATCAAGACGCAGTTGAATCTCCGGCGCAAAAGAGACTGGGTGCAGTATGGATGTGTCTTCGTTGTTCCTGACCTGTATGAAAGACACTACGTTTCTCAGACGCTAGAGATGCTGATGAGAGACCTGGGCTTCGGTAAGGTCTGCTTCATTCAGGAAAGTCTGGCTGCAACTTGTGGTGCAGGCTATACGACTGCCTGCGTTATGGATGTAGGAGCTCAGAAGACTTCCATATGCTGTGTCGAAGAGGGGATGTGCATTGAGAATTCTCGAATCAATTTGAAATGTGGTGGTGCAGATGTCACGGAGACCTTCATCAGAATGATGCTGTATGATCACTTCCCGTATGCGGACATCAACTTGAAGCGCCGGTATGATTTTCTGCTTGCAGAAGAACTCAAATATAAGTTTTGTACCATGAATGAAGGAGAAATAAGCCCCCAGCTTTTCGACTTCCACCTGAGAGCATCTGGGCAAGACACTAGGAAGTACACCTTCAAGACATACGATGAGGTATTACTGGCGCCTCAGGGCTACTATCAACCAACGATCTTTGACAATTCTCAGAAGCTCAAGGGTCGACGGAAGCTCATTGACCGATCTTACGACCTCTATGAGGGTGGGCCTAATGATCCCGTGTCTTCTGCGCAGTCTGCTGTATTGTCACTTATAAGTCCAATCGTGTCAGTCAACGGCCAAACGAATGGCGAGACGAGCAATGGGCAGGTAGCCCTAGGTCCAATAAAACCTTCATCAAACCTGTTTCAGAAGATCAACGAGACCGAGCGCACCCCAGCCTCAACAGTAGGATCTCCTGCGCCGGATGACGACGATACCCCAGTACCAATTGGTGAGACCAACACTGGAACGGAGATCCTTGCAACCTCAGTTCGAGACGATGTGCTTCCGGTGATTGCTCTCGATACCGCTATACTGACTTCCATCGGCCACGGAGCACGACTCGATGAGCGCAAGACTAGGGATTTCCTCAGTAGTGTCATGGTCGTTGGCGGAGGAGCTCAGATCCCAGGCTTCTACATGTTCTTGGAGGAGAGGTTGAAAGAACTGAGGCCAGGATTTGCGAAGGACATCGTGATCGGAACACCACCTAGGGAGCTGGATCCACAAGGTGTGATTTGGAAAGGCGGAAGCGTGTTTGGGAAGCTAAGGGGGACAAATGACAGCTGGATAGGTAAGACGGAGTACGACCGTTTGGGTGCCAGGCTGCTGGTTTACAAGTGTATGTGGGCCTGGTAGATGGGCCTGGTAGATCACGAGTACGACGTGATAGGAATAATGTAGAGGTTAGACCCCTCGCCAGACCTCAAGAGTGTTGCATCTTCTCCAACAATACGCCAAGTAGCTTTTACGATCACTACGGCTGTAACAGAGGCCTCATATCAGTGTCACATATGGTGATTATTAGCAAAATTTCTCTCACCTCCAATCAAACTCTCATAGAAAGCCCAGGGAGACCGAGGGACTGAGGTGTGCCAAGACCGGAAAGGGTTAAATGATTATCCGAACTCTTCTGGGGAACTTCAGGAATAGTGTTGCTGAGTGTTTGCTTGCCAACAGATCCCAATTCTTTGAAGACTTTGTCTGTGGCAGATCAGGCATGACCGCAAATTGGTTATTCCAGAGCCGTACAAGTACCAGAAAGCTGAGCAGTTAAAGTAAAGCCCAAGAAAGTTACGTCTCCACCCAGGACATTGGCAACACTTCTGTCGACCGCGAAATCGAGGACCTAGAGAGGAATCATTGATCCAGTGGAATCAGTTACTGCTGTTGATATAGCGTCTTTCAGCCGAGATAAAGAAGAAAAGAGCTCAAGCTTAAGCTAGCATTGATTTCTTTGACAATTCGAATTTGAGCCCTGAGTTCGCCCGTGATTGTCTCTAAGAAGTCGAAATCGAAATGTCAACTCCCCAGGCACGACCTTCTGAGCGCGGCTACCATCAGGATTACATCGCGCGCATCCGTTACGAGAATGCTCTTCCTCCGCCTCCAGGAGCTCCAAAGCTCTTGAACATTCCTGCGGAAGGTTTGAAATACTACACTTCTGCCGCCTTTTCGTCCCGCTTGGCAAGACAGCAGCCTTTGAACATCGAGTCAGATGCTGAGCTTGGTATGCCAATCGATCTCGTGGGGATGCCGGGTATATTCGATGGCGATGAGAGCTGTAAGTCGGATCTCATAAAGCTACTTGTTCGTTGACCAGGGTTGACCTGTTGTACGCAGCTATACAAGCTCCTCTGGCGACGCCTCCTGTTCATCCAAGAGATAAAAACTTATTGCGTCCTTTGGCCGAGCTCGGCAAGCCCGCGTTTAACCCAGCTGGATACAGCTTCTTGCGTAGGACTGAATATATCTCATCTGATGCAAAGGCACGAGCTGAAGCCAACGCGAACGCGGTCAAAAATACTGGCAAGCAGCCTCCTGCCTCGAAGATTCGAAAGCCCATAGACGCGTCAAAGGAAGATCCCGTGAACATTCTGCGTTCTACCGTTAAAGGTTTCGACCTCGCCAATCCTGAAGACGCATATACTGGTCCTGACACAATCATCAATATTCGTGGTGCTGTGCCAACACCTGCAGAAATAGATGCGTGGAAGCGTCCAAAGCATCCTTCAAAGCCGGATGTCAAGCTACTCGATGCGTACCCACTAAAGCCCGATCCCGACGCTGTCACAGACTCAGGGTCTTACATGATAACCAAATTTGCTGGAAATCCTACTCCAGTCACTGAAGCTCGCGACATCCGTATGGACGTCGGGATATTGTACCCGCGGGAGCTGGCTCCAGAAACATACAATTACGAATTTTTCATACCTGACAATGAAGTTGCAACTAAAAATGTTATGAGGAAGGTTGATGTTAACGACGATGCCTGCGATGATCCGGGATTGTACACCGACAAAGCTCCTGATGGTTCCGGCGTGTTCAAATTTGATTTCCTGCGTACTTACGAGCCTGGACGTGGATCTACTCGGGGATATCAGCAATACCGAGAAGTTGCACTGGCCCTCCATGACCCAGAGCTCGATCGACAGACAGCAGGCACGGAATTTACAGCGCGCGGCAACGGCATCCACCGACTTGATAAAGGAGCATACTATTATCCTATCCTCAGTAAGATGCAGCTAAAGCCTCGTCGCAACAAAAACTTAGTTCAACTCGGATTGGCAAGTCAGGCAACGGACGACGAAGTCCAGAAGTTTGACGGAATACGTTTGACCGTGAGAGAGCCAGACGAGGGTGAGAGGGCTAAGCGTGCAACACATCGCGAACATGTGGAACCAGATGATGAGAGTGACCTAGATGGAGATCCTTGACTGACTGCAACGGGGTGTAATGATCGAAACTTCTCCTCCTTTTGTCATATCATTCCCGCAAGCACCCTTGAAGATTGCATTGTCCACGGAGTCAGTCAATACCCAAATAGCAAATTGAATTGTGTTCGTGAGAAAATTACAACATAGAGCTTACCTAGAATTGGAGACGATGCAAATGTCACATGCACAATTTTCTGGCAGTATGCGGTTTGGCCGGCTTTCCTCGAAGTGTTTGGTTAGGAGTACTCGAGCCTTGTAGACCGCAGACTCGCTAAATCCTAAGCTGCCACATTTCACCCATCCTCAGCAACATCCACTCCTTTGTTTTTCAAGGTGAGTCGTCGCTCGTGAAGACTGTTGCGATTCGATGAAGTCGCCTAACATGGCACATCATAGGGCGTGTTCTTCTGAGCGCCTCGGCTGCCCAAAACCTAGCTCAAACACGTCTAGACCTCTAGTGTCACCAGCGTGCTCTACCTTCGCAGACTACTTCTATGCGCGATCACTCACCAAGGTCTTGCAACCTAACATTTTCGTATGAGGCTAGCAATGGCCGATGATGAACTCTCTCCTCATGACGGAAGTCCCAACAGCGGACAACAGCTGGACCCGAATCTATTCAATCACCCCAATACCCCAAATCAGAACCCGATCCCAGAAGGCCAAGATCAGATACTCTTGCCAACGAGATCGCTCAATGATCTGCTCCATCCGCCACGTGACTTGGCCTTGATGCGGGAGCGCCTATTCGAAGTTAAAGACAAGATCGAGCTTCAAGTTGATGAGTTCGAGCGCTATTGGCCATACGTCGATAATGTGTGGGTCAGGCAACACAAGGCCGGTACGGACAAAACGGGCAGAGTCTTTACCGATTACTACGCATGCCGATTGCAGAGGCCGACCTACACCCCAAAAGCCGTGGACACGCCCAGACGAGAGGGTCAGCCAACTCGCAAAAAGCAAATCAGAGAAGGCGGGACATGTCAAATGCGGCTCAAAACCATACGATACGAGGGAGGCTACTCTGGTTACACCATCCTTAAAGTTGGCGATGAGACTCAGCACACGCACGATCTCGATCACATTGACAAGATCAAAAGGACGAGCGTCTTGATGGAGGTCGCCAGATCTGAGGTCATGAAAGGTTACATGCCAGCATCTGTGTTCACGGTCATGAATGAGGACACGGAAAAGCTTACAGCAGCTGGAGGGCGATATTTGAACCGCAATGATGTTCGCAATGCATCACAGCATTGGCGGCAAATACATAGAGAAGAACTCCGTGTGCATGAAGGCTATAAATACGACCATGGCAATGGCATCGTTCGACACGATGGCGTGAGCTCCACTGCCAAAATCAATGGGGATTCACAGATGGTCGACCCTGCCCTCAGCGATATCACACCTTTGCCGCCCGGCACGCTTCGATTCCCAAGTGCATCCCGTGCGTTTCTCGAGCCATACCTACCACCAAAGGAGCCGACTATCAACGCAAGTGGCCTTCCTCACGTTACTTTGACCTACGCTACATCTATGGATTCATCTTTGGCTCTTGCTCCCGGGATGCAGACATTGATCTCCGGTCCAGAGTCCAAGGCCATGACGCATTACCTCCGTTCGAAGCACGACGCCATTGTGATCGGGGTCGGCACAGCCACTGTTGACGACCCGGCTCTGAATTGCAGATTGGAGGGCGTCGGTGGATTTGGTGGGCTTGGATGGGAAGGACAACCTCGACCAGTCATCATTGACCCTGGAGCGAGATGGATGATAACGCCGCAGTCAAAGGTGCTGCAGGCTGTCCAAAGCGGCAAAGGAAGAGGACCTTGGGTTATCATGGCGCCTGGGTTTGCGATGGACCCAATGCGGCTCGAATTGCTCAAGTACTATGGTGGCAAGTATCTGGGACTTACTGAATTCGATAAGAAATGGAGATTACGATGGGAGGCCATACTCAAGGCATTGGCAGCTGAGGGTATTAAGAGCGTGATGATCGAAGGGGGAAGCATGGTTATCAATGACCTACTCCAGTTGGAGAACTCACATTTCATCAGTTCGGTTGTCACCACGATCGCACCGACGTACCTTGGACGGGGAGGTGTGGGGGTCAGTCCTGCGCCAAGGCACGATCCAACAGGTAGACCTCAGCCGGCCGTCAGATTCGAAGACGTCAGATGGCAACCGTTGGGCGTTGATGTGGTGATGTGCGGTCGACCACGCTGTTGAATGCTTGCATGACCTATAAGGAATTCTCGTAATTGGCAGTTGGGAAGCAGGATCTCAGCCATCAAGCGGGCGCTAAGTATGGCACCGCTGGACTGTGATCAATAGCCTCAGACACCAATTGGCTAGTCCATGGATTTGTCCCAAAACACGGCATAGACATGCGGCCTCAGTACCCTCGTCAAAAAGGAGCAGTATCAGGGCATGTCGGTGGAAAAGCAATAGCTTCTTTGAACCATGCTCGACGAAGACCATGCTGCGCTCGGAAACTTACGGGGCTCTTTGCTGTTGCAGCCCTTCTGTTTGTCTGCACCATGTATTATCAGATTCATAGGTCTTGCTAAATCTTCAAAAGATGGAAACATTGGCGGTCTCAACCTCCGGCCTGGGACCAATTATCATGGGGCTGAGATATCAACTCATTCTTCATGAAATTACTAGATCTACCATCCCTTTGCATTTGGGTTAACAGTACGATTTTCCCCCATCTGTGTTGGCTGCGTCGAGTAGAAGAGGGTTGCTATTGCCCCTGAAAGCTGAACCGGCTCCACTGTTGAACACCACAGGCAGTAAACTTCTCTGTCACTGATCTATGCGGAATGGTCTCTTCGAGTTAAAGCATCGCCATCCGTCTTTTCAATATACACATCCAAGGTTGGTATACTCAGTTTCCGTTGCAGCTCGTTCGTCAACGAAACAACATAAGTTAGGATATGCATAGTGAGATTGCTGTGACCCTCACTCTTTTAGACAGTTGTGCTTATATTTTATATCATGCAGTAATAAACAGTAAACGATGCAATTTGGTTCAATCGTTGCGTAAGCAATTGTTTGGATTTATTTTGATTTGTTGATGGATCTTTTTTTCCGGAGGATTCCACAGGGTAGATGACATTAACAGTAACGCTCGCTCGGCTGGTCTTGCCTGAGTTCTCCTCAAAGTAAGCGACCTGCTGCTGCTGCTCCATCTAATGAGTAGAGAGTCACGGTGATCACATGGGAGTCTAGGCGTGGGTGACAAGGTGTAGAAGAATCGCTTGCATATTGGAAATGAAAAGATACATAGCAAGGCAATCACGACAGTCAGATATCTGATGTCACTTTGGTGGTGAAAATTGGAAATTCTCGCATATTTTATATTTACCTCGAACAGTAGTTACATATACATCAATTAGCCATGCCAAGCCGAGAGATAGGTAACGTACCCCTCGACTTTCGACTCAAGCATGCCGCACGCCATATGCTAACTGGTAGAACGGTAGAAGACCACACACGGCATCGGCATCTGTGAGTGAGCAAAAAGCTACGAATAGCCCGACTGCCATATGAATCCAGTGCTCTGTAAGGTATCACGACACCGCCACTTCACCAACTTTTGCCAACCGCCTTCAAGCATCATCAACCACCACCACTTCTGTCGGTATGGTTGCCAACGACAAGCCCGCAGGTACCCTCCGATATGAGGAAAAGCCTGTCTATACAACCTCCAACGGCTGCCCTGTTAACGGTTCGTACATTTCCAAGTGGTTCTTCACTCGTCCCTACCAACGTCTGATTTGCTGGACCTTTATCGAGGATAGAAGGCCTTTTTGCTTCCCTGGATCTGGCCTTCATCAACGGTTTCTGGCCCTTAAGAAGCAATGCTGAAACCTCCAATCTGCGCAGATCCTGAGAGTTCCCAGAGAGTTGGGCAAAATGGCCCTCTTTTGCTGCAAGACTTCCATTTGATTGACCTGCTGGCCCATTTCGACCGCGAACGTATACCAGAGCGTGTCGTTCATGCAAAGGGCGCAGGTGCTTATGGTGAGTTCGAAGTAACCCATGATATCAGTGATCTAGTAAGCATGTGCGAAGGACAAGGCAAACTTCAATGCTGAAATATTTGCTAGACTTCACTGGACATGCTCAATGACGTCGGAAAAAAGACCAAATGCGTCGCTCGCTTTTCGACCGTTGGTGGAGAAAAGGGTTCGCCTGATTCGGCACGAGATCCTCGGGGCTTCTCTGTCAAGTTCTATACCGAGGAGGGTAACTGGGACTGGGTTTTCAACAATACCCCCATTTTCTTCCTACGTGATCCCTCGAAATTTCCCATTTTCATCCATACCCAAAAGCGAAATCCACAGACGAATCTGAAAGATGCAACAATGTGAGTGGAATATACTTCTGAGATCGTCCACGTATTCATACTCTTCAGGTTCTGGGACTACCTCTCCACTCACCAAGAGTCCGCCCACCAGGTCATGCATCTCTTCTCCGACCGTGGCACTCCATACTCATACCGCCACATGAACGGTTATTCAGGTCACACCTACAAACTAACCAAGCCTGACGGCACATTCAACTACGTCCAAATTCACTGCAAGACCGACCTTGGCAGCAAGACCTTTACCAATGCTGAAGCGGGCAACATGGCTGCGGAAAATCCTGATTGGCACACACAAGACCTCTTTAACTCCATCCAAGACAGCGATTACCCAAGCTGGACCTGCTATCTCCAGGTCCTCAGCCCTGAACAAGCGGAGAATTTCCGGTGGAACATCTTCGATTTGACCAAGGTTTGGCCGCAAAAAGATGTTCCACTAAGGCCCTTTGGTCGATTCACCCTCAACAGAAATCCAGAGAATTACTTCGCGGAGATCGAGCAGGTGGCATTTTCCCCTAGCCATATGGTTCCTGGCGTCGAACCTTCTGCAGACCCCGTCCTACAATCGCGCCTTTTCTCATATCCAGACACCCACCGCCATCGCCTCGGCGTGAACTATCAGCAAATCCCCGTCAACCAACCTCTCCGTGCATTCAATCCCTATCAGCGTGACGGCATAATGGCAGTCAACGGCAACTACGGCGCTAACCCCAATTACCCATCCACCTACCGAAACATGACATACAAACCGGTGAAGCCTAGCCAAGAGCACGAGAAGTGGGCGGGTGCGGCAGTAGCCCAACAGCTCCCGGTCACTGAAGAGGACTTTGTGCAGCCAGCAATGCTTTGGGAGGTGCTTGGGAAACAAGAAGGCCAGCAAGACAACTTCATTGGCAATGTTGCCGGGCATCTAAGCGCGGCGAAGCCAGCCGTCCGGCAAAGGACTTATGAAATGTTCACCAAAATAAACAAGGTCCTCGGCAAAAGGATCGAGGAAGCTACTGACCCATTATCACGGCATCCACAGAGCCAGGCTGCTGGCAATGCCCAAGCGAGACTGTAGATGTGAGGATGGCATCCCATTTGCTTGGGTATGGGTGTTGCCCAGAAGATTGGCAAGTTATTTTCGAACCATGAGACTGTCTTTCTCTATTCCCTTTTGGTTTGTGTCTGTCAATGAACTTGGTGCTTGGATTTTGATCACGCACGAGCATCGGAAGAGTGAATGTACCGAATGCTTGGTAAGTTATGTGGCATCAAAGCCGACCAGCGCTCGATATGTTGCTCGTTCCTCTGGCTTATGTCAAAGGACTTGTGGATTTAACCTCGCGATTCCGGATGTGGAATGAAGTTGGTACGGGCTGAGAGTAAAGGGATACGAGTCATTTCCCTACCTTTCCAGAGCGTTACGGTGCCAACCTTGACCACCTCTGTTTACTGCATTCCTACATCAGCGTGAAACAATTTGGCGAAAGTGCAACGTTCAGAAAGCGTTTCATTGACACTTTCGATCGCGGTAGACGTGTCGCAACGCCGATATGAATCGCATAAATCCATCATTAGGCTCCATTTTATCTCACCAATTTCCAGCGTCCACTGAATGGGCTTGGGCATGTAGATACATCATCTTCTGTTCTGCCTACCACACATTCGTCCCTCCATCCGTGAGCGCTTTTCCATCTTGCCGTCCGAGCCTCGACGATGACCTTTATATCTCGATATTAACGCAAATGTACCATCTTTGTCAGTCACGCAAATTTGAGTCAATGCCCAGTTCGTTGGTTGTATTTGGCCTTGCCGAAAGTGAAGGGGACGTAGCGGTATTTGATCATATGCTGGATTTGCCTCCGCACTACAGGCAATCGAGCTTTAGCCTTGCCCAAACACATGGAGAATGGCGGCAGCACTTACTCGTCAAGCTAAATAGAATAATGAAGTAAACCACAAGGACGGGCCAAAAGACCGGCACATTGAACACGCCCCACCAAGTGCAGAAGAATGCAATCGCAATCGCCCTTGTGCTGCTGTGCCAAAATTTGAATTCTGGCAGCCGCCTTATGAAGGGGCGGAACTCTTCGTCTTGTTTTGTGGGTAGGGTGGGTTGAGAGGCGTCTCCGTCTTCGAGGCCTTCGTCTTGTGTCAGGGACGGGTCGAATTTGGGTTGGAGAAAGGCGAGGAAGAGGTTTAGGAGGTAGATGCCCAGCGAGTAGCAGACTGAGGGAAAGGACTTAGCATGGGAGCCAAAAAATAGGCGTGTCAGTGTGGCTCCAAGGAAACTTACCAATGTACCAGCCTTGGGCCATGAGGATACGGACGAAGAAAAGAGCAAGAAGAACACCAGTTCCAATCCATCTATAAGCGGTGTAGGGCGTACATTTATCGAGATAGGATTGGTAGATCTGGTGGAGCGCGCACAATCAGCATCTTTAGATCATGAAGCGACATGTAACCTGGCATACTCTTCCTAGTTTTGAAGTTTGCGCGCTGACTGCAGCGAAAGGAGTCTCGTTAGGCTCTGAATCCATGTTTGGCTCCTTTGTGGCGCCAGCGCCGGGTTGAGGTTCGGGGTTCGTTCAATGTGTTTTGGTATGTTCCTATCCACCTTTGAATGTGCCGTGACGAACAATTGTTGTGGTTGCGATAGAAAAGAGCGAGCAACGTTTCGCCTTGGCGAAACTAGAGGACAGCCAGATCGATAGATCGGAATTGATGATCGCCTAGGCCTAATTGGGGTAAATCAATCTATTTCATATCTCTCGAGGCTCTCTACGAGTACTTCATGGCTTCCAGATATTTGGTAAGGCCCCTGTGTGCCTTCAAATACATTACCTCTTCCTTGCCCCGAGTCGTTCGGCCTTATTCTCAACCTGTGACCAAGAAATATGAAAACATACTGGTCGAACTACCCAAGCCGGGCGTGGGTCTGAGTATGCCTATGCTTATGCCCATGCCTTTTACTCGTTTTAACTGATCAAGCTTCTTGCTGACGTATCAGTGGTCTATTAGTCACCCTTAATCGTCCAAGAGCCCTCAATGCCCTGTCGACGGCGTTATTCGTCGAATTGAACGATGCACTACAGAACTTCGACAATGACGACAGCACCAATGCCATTGTACTTACAGGCAGCGAGAAAGCTTTTGCTGGTATAACAATTCCAACGATTATAAAATGCCGGAGATGCACTTGCTGACTCGCCTAATCAACATAGCTGGTGCCGACATCAAAGAAATGAAGGATCTCTCGTTCAGCAAAGCCTACAACACAAATTTCATTGCCTCCTGGTCCTCTACGATTCCCAATATCCGCAAACCAATCATTGCTGCGGTCAATGGTCACGCTCTCGGGGGCGGCTGTGAGCTTGCGTTGATGGCCGACATACTTTACTGCTCCTCCTCAGCGACGTTCGGCCAGCCGGAGATCAAGCTGGGGATCATCCCTGGCGCTGGCGGTAGTCAGAGGCTTACAGCATTGATTGGGAAGAGTCGCGCTATGGAATTGATCCTCACGGGAAAGAACTTTAGTGGTATAGAAGCAGGGCAGTGGGGTGTCGCGGCCCGGGTGTTTGACAGCGCGGAGGACTGCGTGCAAGGAGCGCTGGAGACAGCAGGCAAAATAGCGGGAATGTCAAAAATATCGGTACGGGCGGCGAAGGAGGTGGTCAACAAAAGTCAAGACACGAGCTTGAGAGAGGGTCTCGACTACGAGAGAAAGGTGTTTCATGGCTTGTTTGGAAGCCAGGATCAAAAGATAGGTGAGGTATTGTCATTGGAAAGCTTTTTTCATGCATTTCATATACTGATCTCGCCACGTAGGGATGTCCGCTTTCATAGAAAAGAAGAAACCGGGTTGGTCAAACGAATGACAATGTAAAGATAACTCGAACGGCTTTCAAACTGCTGCTTAAGTGACACGGCGTAAAACCAAAGCTCACAAAATGGTCCCGCAAATGTATATCGAATCCTTGAGGTTTCCTGAATTGTCATGCCGTCGTCCTACGCTATGTTGGAGGCCGTAGTGAAGTTGAACAAAAACAGCGAACTAAATGTCCTTCACCATCGTCCTGGATTGGTTTCTCTTCTATCAGAAGAGACCAGGGTTAATGTCTCATTTATCATGCAATCTTCATGGGCCCAAGCCAGTCACTTGTCACCACAAAGCAACGTAAATTGCTGGTTCTGAGGTGGCTCGACTGGGGGCACAGCGAGTCCGAAATACATCAAATACTCAAAAGTCTTCCCTTGTGCAGAGATGAGACTTTGAGACCAATTCCCTCCAGAATCTCGAACGTTGGGGAAGTGTAACCTCAAGCCAACGAAGCCACACAGGGTGCCCCCTGGCGAGTCTTGTTCGAGGTAAGTTTCATGGGTCAACAGCAGCACTCTTGTTCTGTAAGGGACAATGAGATCACGAATGTGAGATTGTAGTCATAAATTGAAGACTCTTGAACCTTTCGAAACGTAGTGTCGAATAGACTGAGCTTCCTCAGGAGTCTTGGGATTGCGAGCTTTTTGAAGCCTCTGATGAAACTCATGTGCACACTTGACAGGACTTTGGCACGCGTACGGCGGACGAAGGCTGACACTACGACAAAACCAAATCATAAAAATATGTGCTAGGGCGCGGGCTTCCCAGTAGTGAAAAGCTTGCCGAGTACTGGTTTTTAACTATATTTAATTCTTAGAGAGACTCTCTAAAACTCCTTGGGCTCTTCGAAGACTCTTTAAAGACTTTTCGAAGGTTTATATCGAAGAGACTATTAAAGTAAGCTTAAAATTTAATTATTATAAAAATATTTAATTAATTTTAAGCTTACTTTAGAATTCTTTTAGATATAAATTTTTAAAGGCTTTTAAAGAGCTTTAAAAGATTTAAGAGATTTTAAAAGATTTAATTTTAAGAATTAAGAGAGAAGTTATAATATATTAAGAAGGAAATTCTCTAAAATTCTTTTAATTCTTTAAAGACTCTTTAAAAGCTTTTTAAGAACTTTTCTCGAAAAGACTTTTCTTATAAACTCGATAATTTAAATAAAAATCTTAGTTTTTAATATATATTTATATAATTATAATTAAATTTCTCTTATATTATATTATTTAAAAGTATATAATTAAATCTATAACTTTATAAACTTATTTTATTATTATTAATATATATAATAAGATAAGATAAAGCTAAGTTAAAAAATCTTAAATTTATATATATAGTTAATTATAAATTAGAGTTCGCTACGCTTTTTAATTAGACATTACGAGTAAATAAATTAGCATTCGTAATTATTAAAATCTCTTTCTCTACTTTTAATCGTTTAATAACTTTACTATCTTCTATTAAAATTTAATAATTTTATTATTATTATAGATTATAATTTACGCTTTTCGAGGATAAAAAAGCTTAAAACTTAATCTTATAATTCTTTAAAGGTAAGGAGTTTAAATATCGCTTATTAAAGATCGCTTATTAAAGATCGCTTATTAAATTTACTTAATAGTTCTAATTTAAAAAAATAGACTATAAATTTAATTTATAGATCTACTCGTCTATTATATAATATTATAAGAATTAGATAAAATATATTAATAAACAACTTAATATTTAACGCTAATTTTATAATATTTTCTCTTTAAAATATACTTATATATAATTTAAAGATAAAGAAATAAGATATATTTTAAATTAAAAATCGTAGAATTTAATAATATAATTAGTCTTTAATCTTCTAGCGTAAAATCTATCTAGATATTTAAGTCTTAAATATTAAGAAAGTAAGTCTTTTAACTATTTTTTAATTTTAGAGATATATAGTAATTAATATTTAATCTTTATAAGTAAGAAGATAATATTAATAAGATAATTTTAATATTATTATTATTTATTAGAAGTAATAGTTTAATTAATATAATATAACTTAATTAATTATATTAATAAAGAATCTATTAAAATATTAGATATATAATATATAGAATAGATAAATTACTTCTTTAAAATCTCTTCGAGATTAGATTTTAAGTATAGTATAAAATTAGATAACTAAGAAATACGATAACTAAGATACGTACGAATTAAATTTCGATAGAATCTACTTAATAAGCAAGTATTTTCTTATCAAGAATTGAGTCTTAGTTTTTAATCTTATTTAATAAAAGCTTTAACTTTCTCTAATATTAATATATTATATAATAATCTAGAATAAATAACTATTTAATCGATTAAATATAATACGCTTATTTATATATTAGAATTAATATAGATATAATATTAATATAAGTAAGATAGAATAGAATAATAAGACTATTAAGTTATATAAATAAAAAGAAAATATAATATAGTAGAAGATATTATTACGAGCGTACTCTTAATACACCTCTCAGCCCTATAACTAGCGAGTCTTGGCGGAGATATTTTCTATTATATTATACCTTCTTTTTATCTATATAATTCGATATCTTAGTTATTTTATTTAATATATTTATATTTATATTATATCTATATTAATTCTAATACTATAACTAAGATTAACTTACTTATTTTATTTATATTAGCGAATAAATTTAAAAAAACGCGCTAGTAAGAGCTTTAATAAGAAATTAAGTTAAGTTATTATATTTCTAAATAAATCTATTAGATAGATAAATTAATTTTAAAGAGCTTAAAAGAGATAGCGAAATAATTTCGATAAATAATAGTCGAGGAATAAAGAAGATATTAAATTATTTATATAACTAGCGAATTAAAAGAAATAGTCAATATTATCTTATATTTTTATATTTAAAATATATATTAGTAGTATTACTTATAACTTTATATACTATAATATCTAGAGTTTTAATAAAATCTTAATTAGATAAAAAACGATCGAGCTATAGTTAATTAAAGATATTATTCTTCAAAATTTTCTTATATATAACTTCTCTATAAGATAAGAAACTCTCTAAGCGAAGTAAATATACTCGAAAAATTACTATTTAAAGTATTTATAATCTTCTTAACATTTTAAATAATTAAGAAATAAATATATTAAACCTTCGTAAAAAAATAACCTTATTTTAAACTTTATAGTAAAAATTTTTTTTTCTTAATATCGAATAATTTCGATACGTCTTAAAGAGGCTTTATTATTCTCTAATATATCTAATATTCTCAACACTTATTCTTTTAAAATATTTAAACTTCTCTTTACTTTATTTTAAATCTTTCTTTCTTCTTTTCTATAGTAAAGTTTAATATCGAAAGAATAAATTAAATTAAGACTTTATTAGAGTAAATTAAGTTTTAATAGATATTAATTCTATTAGATAATATCTCTAACGAGATAAACTCGATAAATATATCTTAAGATATCGCTAATACTCTATAATTACAATATTAGATTAAGTATTAATTTAATAAATTTATAATTATACTAAATAAGATTCGTTAAAAGCGAAATAATTTTCGAAAGATTATTATTTAATATTATATCGTTATAATAAAAAAGAATTTAGTTATAAATAATTTATTTTAGATTTATAAAATAATCGAGAAGATAAATTAACTAGCTTAAGACTTTTTATTAGAAACTTAATAATGTATATAATAACTCTATATTATAGTATAAAGAGAATACTATCTATATAGAATTATTATAAATATAAGCTTTATAGTAAGATAGAAAGGTCGAAAGACCTTAATATGCTAAGTTTAATTAAGCTATAATATAAGTAAAATCGTAAGATCGTTAGAATTATAATATTACCTCTCTCTTTAATTTAAAGTTTCGATAATAACTACTATATAGTAGATATTAATCTTATAAAAAGTATATCTAGATATATATAAAATAATATTCTTAGATATATTAATTTAATATTTTATAATAAATTTAAGATCTTCTTATAAGTTAATATAGTTATTATAAATTAGTAGCGCTAATAGAGAAGATTATTTCGAAGGTTTTTTGAATAATAAATAAGAGTTAACGGCCTCGAAGTGATAATAGTAAAAGTCTATTATTAGATTCGGATATTCTACTATATTTATGAATAGTTATTAAAATAAATTTTTCTCGATCTTAGAGTCTCTATATCTAATTTTATATATTAGATATCCCCTCTTATTAATTAAGAAATTATTTTTTTATTTATCTAATTTAAATTAAACTATTTTTTTAATATTATAAATTTTATCTTCTTTATTAATATTAATAGAAGATATTAAAAACTTAATTTATTTTAATAATAGATTATTATTATTAAGATATAGTAGTTATAAATAAAAGATAGAGTAAATATTATTTATAAAAGTAGAAAGTTCTAACTCGTAAACGAAATTATTTAAAGCTTTAATAATTTTAAATAATTCGAAATTCTTATAATTTAGTAATTTATTAGAGTATATAATTTTAATATTTCTTCTATTAAGTATAATTATATTTTTAAAATTAAATTTTAATATCGAGAGTTAATAATAATTAGCTTACTTTTTCTATAAAGCTTATAATTATTCGAATTAACTTCTTAAATAATTTCTTATAATATTTATCTTCTCGATAAATCTATTAACTAATTTAATATCTCTCTTTACTCTTTAATTAGTAAATTAATCTTAAGAAATAAAGAATTCTATTTTTAAGCGAGAAATATATTCTTTAATAAGAAGAAATAATAATATACTCGATAAGGCGTTCTTATTAAAGTTAATTTCGAACTTTACTATTAATAATAGATTTATCTAGTTATCTTAATTATAATTAATATAAACTTTAAAATATTACTTTAGAGTAACATTAATATTCTTTATTTATTTATTAATTTCGAGATAAAATATAATAGAAAGTTTAAATTTAATCTTAATCCTTTTATATAGTCTTCTTTAGAAATATATTATAAATTAAATATCTCGATTTAAAATAATAATAAATAAATATTCTTTCTCTCGCTATATAAATTCGATAAAGATTTAAACTATTATTTTTACTTTTAAGAAGTTTAAGAGAATAAATTTCTTCTTCTTATTAAGTTTATTTATAATTATTATAATATATTAATAGAAGCGTTTATATTTAAAGTAGATAGATAATAATATAATAAAGTTAATAAAAATATCTTATTAATATTATTTAGAAATAAATAGAGATTTAAGAATATCTTATTTACTCTTTCTATAAGTTTTAAATCTCTTATAAATATAATAACTCTTAATATAGCGGATAATAAAATTTGTTATTCTTAGTTAATAGTAATATCTACTTAATTTATTATAGATTAATAATTTATTAGCGTAGCCTTCGAGTAAAGAGTTATAAATATCTTTAATAATCTTAATTTATAATTTAAGAATATCTAATATATATTGTCAGGACCAGCATAGGTGCGATACCAGTATGGGTGAGGTAGAACTAGGATAATAAGGCTACCGAACTATGTATGTGGGAAGGAGGCATGATATGGTAGGGGATGCCTCCGCCAAGGCCCGCTAGCCATAGGGCTGAGTGGTGTGTCAAGGGTACGCTCGTAACACTACCCCCCCCTCTCAAATAGCCATGGCCCCCATGGCTGGTAGACCGGAGATGCAGGCCCATTGCTTGCCTTGTATCTCCAAACATCCATAGTCGGTGTAGGCCTTGGCTGGAGATGATTGAGATCCCGGAGATGTAGCCACATCTTGTATCGGCAAGATTCTCCAAGTTCTTCTCCCGTCCAGCCTGCCTGCCGTAGGCCTTCGAAAGAAGTGAATAATTCTATCGCATGCATATGTTTTGTGCTCGCTGAAAATCCATAAAAACAAAGAACTTTTGGTGTTAGTATGCCAGGCCAAATTAGTACCTTTCTCCGGCGGCGGCGGCGACAGCAATATCGCGTCCCGGAGATTCCGCTAGCGCGTCGTCTTGCACTTTATTGTAGCGTCAAGGGGCTTCCAATTTGACGAGGATCCATGAAGAATTGAATGGATAATGACCGAAAAATGATTTGCCATGCGGTGGCCACCTGATTCCATATTTATGATGGAGAAGAAACCGATGAAATGATGCAATTTGATTGGTTGAGGCCTCCCGAACCGAACCGAGCCGCAGGCGCTAAAACTCTAATCCAATATCAAGTGAGTTTCTCCATGGGATGCCGTATAACCGATACCGATGGAGGCTACCGACGGCGACAGTGAGGTCCATAGGTGACGCACTATGGCTTCGGAAGCCCTTCAGGCATATGACAACAAGGGGAGCCTGCTTGGTGGGCCTGACATGAGGCTATTGGTGAGCAACATGGGCCTGGGGAATCGGTTTCCCAATGTGAAAAAAGGAGGCCATTCTGACATCGGATGGTTTCAATTCGTCCAAAAACACGATGTCCGAAGTATTGCCGGGTCGCTCATAGGAAGCCCTGGCAACTAAGCTCGTATGCTTCGTCGACATCCATACCGGGTTCGAAGTATTTGCCATGCTTTTGTGCATAAGCCCAGTTCTCATCCGCAAGGTCCTCTGCCTCAGCAAGACTTAAACCCTCTGTATTGAAAGTAGGGCGAGTCATGATCGAGTATTTACCCTTCTTTGCGTCAGCCTCGGCCTTTGCTTTTGCGTATTGCTCCGCGAATCTTTGGGCCTTCTTTTCGGCGAATTCCTCAGCAGATTGTTGATATTGAAGCTGCATTCTCATAATACGTTCCTTTAATTCAGACATAGTCCAATCCCTTGCCAATAGATTAATTGAGTCACACAAACGGAGTTCCGATTTCTTTCGTATATCGTTTATCAGACTGTCATTCCTGAAATCATGTTCGGCATATTTGATGAGATCACCGTAGAATTTGAGAAATGGTTGACTTCCTTGGCTTATTTTGTCGTAAGCATGTTGATAGGTTGTCTTAAGAACGGATAAGGGTACCTCATACACGTTGCTTAAATGGTCTAGAAGATCATCGACTGTAGAGTATGAGCGATATCGTCGTCTGGTAGACACGTGCTGACTGGCTTCCCCTCCAAGTCTCGCTACAACGTAGGCAATTTTGAAAGCATCGGTGGGGAAATGATCACCATTGTGGGTAAGCTTGTCTCGGATTCTCATTTTCCAGTCATCAAATGGTATTGAATTAGTGCCTGTGAAGACAGGTGGATCTGGTAGCCTTGGGCTGAGTGGCTGTCTGATTTGCTGTCGGACTGACTGTGGCGAGATTGGTCGATGTCGATTTGCTCTGAGTGTCTCGAAATCTCGTGGTATGGGTGGTGGTGGGGACGGGGGTGGAAAGGCAGAGATGCCAGCCGAGTTTTGGCCCTGCGTCTCCTCTTGCTGTCCTGGTATCTCCTCTTGATTGGTGTGGGATGGGGACGGTGGCGTCTCCCCTGGCTGACTTGATGTCTCACGATATCGCTGGTAAAGGTCCTCAGCAGATAGAGAACGCTGCACCCGTGGCATGTGGAGTGACGGCGAGTTGGGAGGTGAATATCTTCTATGTAGGTCGTCGTACGTAAGGTAGGGCTGGCCACGGTATGTAGGAGATCGTGGCCTAGAGGAAGAGGAAGCGTTCTCATGACGACGATGTGGTGGGCGATATTTTGGTGTTGATGTAGGTGGGATTGAGTGAGAATTTGAGGAAGTCATGATGTGTTGAATGTAGGTAAGAACGGAGCGGAGAAGATAGGCGTAAAAATGGCGATTTTGGCTGGGCTTCCCCGTCAAGTGTTATGGAGAGATCTCTGGAACTCCGGTACTGTGAAGGCGTGCGCGAGTCGAGAAAGGTGGTAGATCTCTGTGTTGAGTGTTGAATTTTGGCTGTAACACTCGTTTCTTGACCGATCAAGTCGCCGTAAAGACTATGAGTACTCTGAATAGTGTCCTTTCGAATGGTAGGAAGTCCGCCGGGGGTCTGTTGGTTGGTGATAAACTTTTTGCGGGGAACGGAGCGGAGAAGGATTTCTTGTATTCGATGTAGGGGACTCGGTTTTTGATGGATTGGGCTACCGTTGATAATGTAGGTTGTCTGATGTAGGTTCTTTCGAATGATGTAGGTGGTTTGTGATTTGTATGTGTGGTGGGGCTTCTGTATGGTAGAAATACCCAGCGTTTTCTTTATCAGGCTCGGTCGCTTGCTCCGAGCAGAAAGTGAAAAACCCGTTAATTCTCTTCGCCGGGGGGTGTACGAAGGAGCCTTATTATAATGTCAGGACCAGCATAGGTATGATACCAGTATGGGTGAGGTAGAACTAGGATAATAAGGCTACCGAACTATGTATGTGGGAAGGAGGCATGATATGGTAGGGGATGCCTCCGCCAAGGCCCGCTAGCCATAGGGCTGAGTGGTGTGTCAAGGGTACGCTCGTAACATATATAATCTATTATTAATATATAATAACTCGTTATAAAGATAATAATTATCTAATTTTAGCTTAAGATTATTCTTAATTATTTTAAGTAATAACTTTCTCTATCTAGATATCTTTAATTAAATAATTCTTTAAATAATATTATTATAATTATAAGCGTTTTTTATCTAATATAATAACTTAGAAGTATTAATAATAAAGACTTCTCTCGATTCTTCTATAAACTTCTCTTAAGAAGTCTCTATCGAGGTTCTTAATAATAATTCTTTATTAAACTCTTTATTATTAATATTATCTTATTTATTAAATTTATATAATATTATAATTAGAGAGATAATATTTTTTCTTATATTATCTAAAAGTATAATAGTAAGATATATAATATTCTTAATATCTTTATTAAGATTATTATTTTTAAAAATTATATAGTATTAATAATAAGTATAATCGTTATTTTTATTTTTAGATAAATCTTTTACTTATCGAGTAAGGCTATTAAATTTAATACTTTATTTTCTCGAACGATAGATAATATAGAAGTTAAATTTAAAAAAAAACTTCGTCTATCTTACTTAATAGAAGTTAAGTTATTTAAAAAATATAAAATATTATAAATTCTTATAGTCTAAAATAATTTTAATAAAGTTTTTAATAAAGATATTAACTAGTTTAGAATACTATTTCTCGAAGACTTATATTATAATTATAAGTTTCTTATTATAAATATTATAATTATACTCTATAGAAGATATCTTTTTAAAGAGAAATATTATAGATCTAAATACTTTATCTTTATCTTTTTATAATAAAATAATAATAACTATAAAATTAAACGCGTTTATTTCTAATTAAGTCTTTTTATTTAAATTAAAGTAAGTAAGTATAAAGATAGTAGTAAAAGCTTTCTTAAGTATTTTAAAAGCGAGTTATTTAAAATATTTTTAAGTCTATAAATAGATAAAGTCTTTCTTCTATTAAGTATAAGTAAAATTCGTTAGAAATATAGCGATTTTAAAATATCTTATAATAAACTTTTAGTAGAAATTAGCGAATTCTAGAAATATTTATATATCTTTAATATATCTAGATTTTTTCTATTAAGTAATAACCTCAATTTTCTTTATATCTATTTTTATTTCTTTTATTATAATAATTAACTTTAGATATTTAACTTTAATAATATAAAAGTCGTATTTATTAATATTAAAATAGAGATTAACTTATCGAAGTTTCTTTAATATCTTTTCTATATACTAAATATATTTATCTTTAATATTATTATAGATAAAAATATCGTCTAAATAGATAATATAGAATATATCTAGATATTCGCGTAAGATATTATTAATAAATATCTAAAAAGTAATAAAGGTATTATATAATTTAAAAGATATTATTATATATTTAAATAAATTATATTAAGTAAGAAATATGATTTTTTTCTTATAATCCTTTTTTACTCTAATTTCATTAAAAACGACTATAATATCGAATTTACTATATATTTTCGCTATATATAGTTTAATAAGAGTTTCTTTAATTAATAGAGAAGTATTTCAATTAGAAATAATAAGTGTATTAAGAGCTTTATAATTTATATATAATCTAAATTCTTTATTAAGTTTTTTTATAATTAGAACGAGTATTATATAAAGAGAAGTACTTAATCTAATATAGTCTTTCTCTAATATCTTATTAATATATTTTTTTATAATTAATATCTAGTCTTTAAAGAGTCTATAAACTCTTTTCGATAATAGAATAACTTCTTTTTTAAGATATATTTCGCAGTTAATAAAGCGATAAAGAAGAAGTTTATTAATTTTAATAAAATTTTAAATATTTAACTATTTATAATATACTATAGAAATTTATTTCTATAGCTATTTTATAGTTAAAGATTTCTTTCTTAACTTATAAAAGAACTTTTTATAATCTTCTATCGTAATAGCGACGATATTAATAATAAACTTCGCTTTCTTATTAATAAAATTAAAAAGTTATTTGAAATCTTTAGACTATATAATAATAACTTAATTCTTTAATTTTTTAGTTATCTTAATAAAGATATAGATAAAGATCTCTATTATATTCTTTTTCTTAAATATAGTCTTTACTATATAATTTAAATTCTTTCTTAAAAACTTATTATTATTTTGAATAATAATAAATTTGCTATATAATAAATAGTTAAATATATAATAATCTAAATTAAATATAATAGTTTTAAATCTAAAAAATATATAAGAATTATACTATTCTAGCTATAATATTTCTAAAATAATATTAAATTATTTTAATAAGATAATTAAGTATTAAAGCTCTTCTATATAATCTTCTAAAATAAATTTTATTAAGACTATATATATAATATTAGAAATAAAAATAAATTTATTATTAACTAGTTATAATTTATAGAATTATATTAATATTACTTTAAATAGCTTATTTATTTTAATAAAAGATATATTTATAAAGCTTAATATTAAAGCTTCGATATTTAAAAGATAATTAATCTTAATCTATTTTATTAATATAATAATCTTTTTATAAAAGTCTAATTAGCGTTTATTTTATAAAGAGGCTTCGATAATAATAATATACGCGGATAAAGAGATAAAAGCGAGTATTATTTTTATTTCTAACTCTTTAATTTTTATATATAAAACTTTTAAATCTCTAACGACGATTTAGCTAAAAATATTTAATTTTTTAATTTTTATAATAATTCGATAAGAATATTCTTTTTAATATTAACGGCTTTTAGAATTATATTAATTTATTCTTTTATTAATAAATCTATATTTTTATATAAAATACTATTATCGCTAAAATAATATTTAATCTTTAAATACTTAAAATATCTATCTTCTTTTTAAATTCTATCTATTAATAATTTAGAATATTTATATTTTTATATATAGAAATTTTTAATAGTAATATTATTATTTCTTCTAGTAAAGAAAGTATTACGCTAATTATTTAAGGAAATAAATTTTTTATTAATTTTATTAATTTCTTTCTTATTCTTTAGATTTAATATATTATTAATAACTCGAAGATTTATATCTAATACTTATAGAAAAATAATTAATTCTTAAAAAATATTAAAAGATTATCTTAAAATTCGATATTTTAGATATATAAAGATTAATCGTTTTAAGTTAAATATCTTATAGATATTAATAAATCTTAAGAGAGTAATAACTATAGAGAGTTATATATAGAAATTTTTAAATAATTTCTTCTTATCTATTACTCTTATATTAAATTTAGAATTAAATATCTTAATATTTAATTTAATAATCTTATTATATATTTCGAATATATTATCTAATTTATTAATTATTTTTTAAACAATTTAATATAGATCTAAGATATCTTTATTTACTCTTATTTTAATAATATTATATATAGTAAATTTATAATAATCTCATATATAATCGATTTTTTTAAATTTAGTAAAAAAGATTATAGCGCTTTATCTAAATTTCGCTTTAAGATATTAATATTAACTATTTTACTTATTTTAATTATTAATATTATAAAAATTCGAGATATTAAGATATCGTTTATTTAATTCTATATTCTCTACGCGATTCGTAATAAAGATATAGTATAAATTTCGATAAATACTATTAATAAGAATACTTGACTAATAAGATATAATCTTTATATTTTTCTTATTAAAGTTTTTTAAATTAACTAATATATAAGATTATTACTCCTTTAATTATTACTCTTTATACTTTAAATCTTACTTAAATTTCTTATTTTCTTTAATAAATTTTATAATATTAATACGATATCTATTATATAAATCTCGAAGTCTATTATTAATTTCTTATTTATAAAATAATTAATTATTATTATTATTTAACTAAGTAGTAATTATTAATATCTTTATTTTAGTATAAGCAATATTCTAGTTAAGTTCTTTATTTTATTATTAAAGTATCTTAATATTATAATTAGTAGTTCGAAAGCTCTCTATTAAAGTCTTTAATTTATTATATTAAATATTAGAAATATTAATAATACTTTTTATAAAGTTCTACGAGTTAGTAATAAATATAAAGATTATAATTAACTCTTCTTCGATAATATTCGTAAGTTATACTTCGATATAATCTAAACTAAGTTTAATAATATATCTTCTAGAGATAGAATACTTTCTCTTATATCGTAGAAATAATCTAGCTTTACTAATATTTAAAACCTTCTTATCGAAGTTCTTAAGTTTTTCTAAATAATAACGTATTTATAACTTACTTATAACGATTTAACTTTAAGTATTATCTAGATTTAAAGTTAAGAGATATATAGCTAATATTAAATTAGTAAGTATATAAAGAAGATTTAGTCTAAGGTCTATTTCTTTTAATATATTAAAGATATTTATTTTCTTTAGATTCTTATTTAATCTAATTAGATTAGTCTTTATATAAATAAAAGATTTTTTTTAAATAATCTTTTAAGTAGTAAGCTCCTTTAGCTATAGCTACTAACTTCTTAATAATATACTTTCTTCTTAACTATATATTTAGTATAACTAATAAATAAATCGCTATCGCTTTAGAAGAAAGATAGATAGTATTATATTAAGAATTTAATAATATATATAATAACTTTATATTATAGTATAAAGAGAATACTATCTATATAGAATTATTATAAATATAGACTTTATAGTAAGATAGAAAGGCCGAAAGGCCTTAGCACGCTAAGCTCAATTAGGCTATAATATAAGTAAGATTATAAGGTCGTTGAAATCGTAATACTTTTAGAAGAATATAACTTTTTTATAGCGAAAAGTTAATAATCTTAATCTATAGTCTATAAAAGATTTATAATTATTCTTAATTGAGAAAAAACGCACGCCTAGATAATTAAAAGAAAAATTAATTAAGATTTTAAATTTATCTCTATTTATCGACGATATTAACTCTATCTAAAACGACTAATCTTTTAAAATAAAATAGAAATTTAAAATTAATAGCGATTATTATTTTATTAAAAACTTTAAAATAATTTATATAGTCTTATAACTCGATAATAAGATTATATAATATATAATATATAGAAGACTTCGAAACTTTATTAATTTATATTAATCTTTTATTAAGATTATAAATAAATTAGTTAATATTTATAAGAACTTAAATCGACGTAATAATATATTATATAATATATATACTCTATAATAAAAAATCTAATTCTTTATCGATTTCTATTTAAATCTTATTTAATTAGATATTATTCTTAATATTAATAAAACTCTTATATTAAAAAATTACTTTCTTAAGAAATTAAAAAAGAAATTAAGAGAGTTATAATAGATCGTAGAAGATTTTACTATCTTAAAAACTATAAAAGAATATTTTCGAAAGCTAAATAATTTATAATGTGTTAAATATAAGAATTTTAAATCTATAAAGATTACTATTAAGTTAATTATAATATAAATATTAATAATAATACTCGCGGTTAATATATATCTTATACTTATTATTAAGTCTAATTTAAATATAATTACTATATCTCTAAATATTATAATTAATTTAAAGTCGAGGGAATTAATATACTATAACTGCGATAAAAAAGATTACTATCGAAAGAACTATATAATAATTACTTAAATCGAGATCGGTAAAAAGACCTTCGAGAAAGTACGACTTTACGCGATAAAAATAAACGAAGAATTCGAAATTAATAATATCGATACTACGAGTAATAATAGTTCTTTTTTAAATTCGAAAAATAAATAGCCTCTTTCAAAGTTATAATAAGAGATACTTATAAAGTATATCTAATAGATACTCTTAATAACGCCTTAGTATATCGTTCTTTCCGTATAGAAATTACGCTATCTTTATAAGAGAGAGAGTATTTATTTTAAAACTCCCTTATAGATAGCGAATATATCGATACTTATATAGTTATAAACGAGTTTTTAGTCTTAATAATATATAAAGTTTTATATCTAGAATTACTCTTATTATTATAATTTAAATTACTAAGAAGTTATAATAATTAAATTATAAAACGATTAATTATATATTATTTACTTTCTATAATAATAATGAAAGATTATTAAGAAGAAATATATCTAATATGAATTATATTATTAAAATATAATATAATAATTAGAAAATCTTAAATAAATAAATATAAGATAATTCTTAATATATTATAAAATAAGATACTCTTTCTACTTAATCGATATAATTATAATAATAATTAAATATTAATAATAAACGATCTCTTCTTTCTATTAACTTCGAAGCTTTAACTATTTATATTATCTACTTTCTTATCTATTATACTAAAATAATAAAGCTTTTCTCTATCTATCTACGATAATAAGATTAATTTAGATATCTTCTTATTAAATAAAAATAAGAATAATAAGAAGCTTAAGTCTATTAATATCGCTAAGATTAATATAGCGATCTACTATTAATTAGCCTATAAAAATAATAATAAACTATTTATATTAATAATAAATAAGATCTATAATAACTTATTAATATTATATATATCTTTCACTATATAGATAACTTATAAACCTCGTATATTAATTAATAAACTTTATTCTTATAATTTAGAAAAGAAATATAAAAGATATTATAATTCTAACTATCTTATTTAGATTAATAGTATTAATAAGATTAATTCTAAAAAGATAAGATATAAGTTATCTTCGAAGTATTACGATTATCTAAATATTTTTAATAGAATTAAAATAAATATACTTCTCCTATATTTTTCTTATAATTATAAGCTAGAATTTAACGATAGCTTTAATAAAATAAAACTTTTAAAAAGTAGAATCTATTTAATATTAGAATATAAACTAAAATAAATAAAGAAGTATCTAAATTAATATCTAAAGAAGAAATTTATAATACTAAGCTATATACTATTCGCCTTACTTATTCTATTCGTAGAAAAGTTAAATAAAGAATTACGTTTTTATATAAACTATTAAAAGTTAAACGCTATTATTAAAAGAAATTAATACTTAATTTTACTAATAGATAAGATTTTAATAAGAATCTAGAGATATAAATATCTTACTCGATTAGATATTATAGCCGCGTTTAATAAACTACGTATATATCTCGATAGTAAAATTTTTATTACTTTTATTACCTCCCTTAAAGTATATAAATATCGAATTCTTCTCTTCGATCTAATTAATAACTCGATTATATATTAATAATATATAAATAATATTCTATTCGAATATCTAAATAACTTTTACTAGATCTATCTCGATAATATATTTATTTATAATAAGATAAAAAAGAAATATATTTAATACGTTAGATAAATCCTTTAGAAATTAAGAGATATCGATCTTTAAGTAAATATTCTTAAATGCGAATTTTATATCTAGAAAATTAAATTTCTAGATTTATTAATATCTATAGATAGGTTATAAATAGATCTTATTAAAATCTAGATTATTATCGAGTAAACTATATCTACTAATCTTAAAAAGATATAAACCTTTATTAGATTTTATAATTTTTATTAATAATTTATTAAAGACTTTTTTAAAATAATTAAATTTATAGTAAAACTTATAATAAAGAAGATTATATTTAATTAGTCCTTAGTATATTAAGAGGTTTTTTACTTTCTTAAAGTCGCCATTACTAAAGCTTTAGTCTTACATTATTTTAATAAAGTAAAAAAGATTATTTTAAAGATTAACTCTTTCGACTACGTTAATAAAGATATTTTTTTTTAATATAATAATAAGAAAGTGCTTTATTCGATAGTCTTCTATAATAAAAATCTAATCTTAATCGAGTATAATTACTAGATCTATAATAAGAAATTATTAGTAATTATTCGCTATCTAGAATATTAGTACTTTAAATTAAAATATATAAATATCTTTATTAGAATCTTTATCGATTATAAAGAATTAATATATTTTATTAAGAAAAGAAACCTTAGCTAACGCTAGGTCTAATATTTAGATATATTATTAAAATTTAATATAAAGGTTATTTATCGATTTAGATCTTAAAATATTAAGATTAATATACTTATATAAATAACTAAGTATAAATTAATTAATTTTAAAAACGAATAATTACGCTAATAGTATTAAATAATTCTTATCTCTAATTAATTAGAATTAAATAGCGAATATATTAATATATATATAATTAATAACTTTATTTATTATAAAGTAATAAAGGCTAATAAGAAAGATAAATATATATAAAAATTCGTAAGACTATCATCGAAGATAAGAATAAGTTTTAAGGAATTACTCTTAATAAATACTTCGTATAAAACGGAGTACTTTATTATAAAGATTATTTATAAATATTCAATAATATATATATTGATATTATTCGAGAGATATACGATTAATTATTCTATAACCATCTTAAAGTAATATATATCTATAAATTACTTAAGAGAAAATACTATTAGCGAGATATAAGAATTATCATAGCCATTTATATTAAGAATTACTATATTTATTAGAGAGTTAAAACACCTCGCGATCGAAAATATAGTTTATTATAATCTCTATTAATCTTATAGAAATAATAATAAGATATATTAATCGACTTCGTTATAGACTTATCTATATTCGATAATTATAACGCTATTTAAATAGTAATTAATTAATTTATTAAGAAATATTACTATATAGCCTATTTTAATATTAATAAAGATATTATCGCTAAAAAGATAGTTAACTTACCACTTAAGAAAATATTTTATTTATATAATCTATCGACCTTAATAATATCAAATCGAGACTTTTAATTTATAGCTATTATATAAAAGTCTTTTTATAAAAAATTAAATATTATAATTAAGCTATTAATAGTCTTTTATTCTAAAATTAATAAATAAATCAAATAAGCGAATTAGAATATAAAATATTATCTTTAAATATATTATAATTATATATAGAACGATTAGATAAGATAGCTATTTATTATCGAGTTTATTAATAATAATACTATCTTATTAATTATTAATATTCTATCTTTTCTTATAAATAAGAGATTTTATTTTTAAATAACTTTTAGCTCGAATATTATCGACTATAAGATTATATCTAAATATCTTCATACTACTTAGATAAAGAATATTATAAATTATATAAAATAAATTTTTAAGTATATTCGAAGTAATATAAATCGCGCTTAGAAGACTATAGTTATATAAGTTAATAAGTATTAATAAAAGATTATTTTTTAAATAGACGATAAAATCTTTCTAAGTAATAAGAATATTACTTTTAATTATTCTTCTCGTAAACTAAATTATAAGAGACTCGATCAATTTAAGATTATAGATTTTATAAAAATTTTATATTATCTAGAACTTTTATTAAGTATAAGAATCTACGACGTCTTTTATTCTAATCTCTTAAGTCTTATAATAAATAATCTCTTATTAGAGTAGATAAATTCTTTATTAAAGTATATTACTATTAATAATTAAATTAAATAAATTATTAAAGAAATATTTATCTTTAAATTAATTTATAGCTATCTTAAATATAAAGTTAAGTAAGAAAATCTCGATAATAATCTTATTTAATATAATATAAACGATAATAAGTTTAATAATTGCTAAGATTTAATAGATAACTTCTATAAGTGATATCTCGAAGAGTCTTATCTATAAAGAATTAACTAATAAAATTTCGAAACTATCTCAAATACCCCGTTTTTAATTAAATTGAAATTATTCGATATCTTCGCAATAGCCTCATTTTTTCTAGATCGAGAATCGATCTCTCAGATCTATATTAATCGAAAATTACATTATATATAGCCTTTCGCGTAGAGTCCCCTTACTAATTAATATCTAAGCATCTTTCAAAGCTATAATACGTTATTTATAAGTCTTATTATCGCTATCGATAGCCTCTATTAATATCAATTATATAATACCCTACGAAGAAACTTACTTAATATTAAATTAGGATTCTTAACGTCTATAACTTAGTTCGATTCGAGAATCCTTAATTAATTACGTCGTATTATTTTATCGATATTCATTTTACTTAGATATAAACTCGAAAATTACTATTATTTATCTCTATATTTATAAACTTTATTTTCGCTATATTATATCGATTTTCTTTCGACTAAGCTCTCTATATATATTTAAACTATAACTAATAATATCGCTATAGTACAACTAAGAAGAGCTATTATCATTACTAATATCGCTTTTAAAAAAAATATTATACTAGAAAATCCCAGATACAATTATTTCTTTATTGCTTTTATTATTTTTCAGGCGTTAAGCGTATATATATACCTATTTTTCTATCTTTTTACTCACTAATTATAGAATATAATTTAATAAAGAAGAGAAGTAGTATTATAAGCGTATTCTTAATATACTTCTTAATTCTATAGCTAGCGAGCCTTAGCGAAGGTATTCTCTATTATATTATATCTTCTTTTTATCTATATAGTTCGATATCTTAATTATCTTATTTAATATATCTATATTAATATTATATCTATATCGATTTTAATAGATATCTTCGTTAAGATATTAGACTATAGAATTAAGTAATTTAAGTAATATATTAAGATTACGCTCGTAATACTATACTCTTATTATTCTTTTTTAATTTTTTATTATAATTATATCGTAGCTATATCTTTTTTATAAGTTTATTCTTTTTAAAAATAATTATATATCTCTTAATAATAGTATAGCTCTAAAATTCTATATACTATTATATACGTAGAATAAATATATTAAATAAGATATTTATTTAATTATTAAGAGATAGATCTAAAGCTATTAGAATTAAATAAGAAATATAAGATTTATAATAGAATAAAAGTCGATTCTACTATTATATTCTTTTTAATTTATTATAGAGATATTTAACTTTACTTTAACTATTTATAATTTTTTTACTTCTTTTAATTAATATTTACTAGCTTATACGCGATTATTAATTTAATTAAAGAAGTTATATATCTAATAAATAGAAGACTATACGTTTATTAAATTAGAGTTATACGTTTATTAAATAAAAACTATACGCGTAATAGCGATCTTATTATAATTTCTAAATAATTAAATTATTCTTATTAAATAAATAGATCTTTTTATAATTATTAAGAGATAATCTTAAAAAGACTCTCTTTAAGAGACTCTCTTTAATCTTTAAGATACTCTTCTTATATTATTTCTCGCGATATACTTTAGAATACTCTTCTTATAATACTTCTCGCGATAGTCTTCGCGATATTCTTCGCGATACTCTTCGTAATATTCTTTATAATATTCTTTATAATACTTCTAATTAAACTTTTCATCTAAAATACTCTATAAAGTACTCTAATAAATATCTCTTAAAAAGTATTTCTCGAAGAATATCTCTTAAAGAGTATCTCGAAGAGTACCTCGGAGAGTACTTTAAAGAGTATTTCTTAAAGAGTACCTCGAAGACTATCTCGGAGAATAACCTTAAAGAGTGCTTCGAAAAGTATCTAAAAGAGTGCTTTGAAGAATACGTAAAAGAGTACTCGTTTCCGCTCTTATTTGCATATTACTCTTATTTGCACGCTCTAAGATTCGATAAATTTAACGTAATATTAAAATGTCTATTATTTACTAACTCTATATAATAAGTTAATATAATAATAGTAATCTTTTATTTCTATTAAGACTCTATAAGAAAATATTCAAATTACTATTTTCTAGATTTAAATTATCTATTCTTATTTCTATTTTTATCTTCTATTATTTCTTTTAACTCTCTTATTTCTTTTATTACTTTAATCTTTTCTATCTTTTTTCTATCTCTTTATCTTATTATATTTAAGTATACTTTAAGCTATCTCGCTATTATAATTATAATTATAAGTAATACTTTTAATAATTTAATATAGAAAATATAAATATCTATTTTATTAAGACTTTTAATTCTTTTTATAATATCTAATTATCTTTAAATAGATTTAGATATAATATTTATCTTTTATCTTAATATACTTATCTATATTAAATTATCTTTTTTTTATTACTTTCTCTTATTAAGATTATTATTAATAATCTAAATTAATAGCTTATTAAATTTTATTAAATTTTATACTTTTTTTAGCTTTTATAATAATATTAAATTAATACTCTTAAATTAATCTTAATTTAATAAGATTAAGAGTATATATAATTATATTATATATTTAAATAATATTAAATAATATTAATTTCGTAATAGTAATATTTTAGCTTTAAATAGAATTAATATAACGATTTTTAATTAATTTTAATATAATTTTATATTATTTATAAAAATAAACTTTATATTATTTCTAAATCTTAATAACTATTATTTTATTTATTTATAGATTATATTATCTTTAATTTATATAATAATATAAATCGATAATATATATTATTTAATAAAAAATTAAGTTTAAAGTATAAATTTCTTAGTTATTTCTATTATATTATAATAGCTTTTATAGTAAAATATAATAGTAGTTTATTTAAATAAGTAATAGTAATAGCTATAGTAGTAGTAACTATCTATATCGAATTTATCGAATTTAAGAGCGTGCAAATAGAGGTAACGTGTAATAAAGATGAAAACGAGTACGTCGAAGAGAATACCTTAATCAAACATCTTAAGAAGAATATTCTATAATAAATTCTAGCGAGGACTTTAAAATATGAACAATTCGTATGAAGATTAGAAGCTATGAAAACTAGAAATTGTAAAGAGCGAAAGAAACAAAAATAATTGATAGTTTGGTTTCGTACTGTTAGCCTTCGTTCGCCGTAACGCGTAGGCCTCGTGGAAATAGCGTCAATGACGTCTTAAATCCGGCACGCGACTAAGTTAAAATCAAAACCAACTTGCACAACCTTGGTCATTGAGATCTTGCCTATTTCCCTCCACCTTTTCACTCAAGTAAATAAACAGGAACGATGAGCGCCCCAAACGACTTCAGATCTTTCGCTGGTATCAACATTAAGCAAGATTTCGGTTATGGTATATCGACCAAGTCGTCCAAGCCGCCACAACCCCCTAATGGCGAGCTCAAGCAATCGCAGGCTTCCAGAGCATTAACTCTCGCTGGGTATTTCGTCTCGGGGTGCATGGCGTGAGTCTCCTGCTAGAATCCTCTTTGCTCAACTAATCTTGATTCTTCCCGCATTACGGTTCGCTGATCATCCTGTAGAATTAATGCATCACAATTCCTTGGCGCTCCCTTGTATCTCGTCAATGAAGATTGGTATAATGCGTGGATAGCATTTACAAAACAGTCGTGGGGCCTTTTGACAATGACGATGACCCAGTGGTGGGCGCCTACAGTGGTGAGGGTGAGTGGGGACAGTACCATGCGGGGACAATTATTACAGAGTGTAGATGGGTCTCTGTTGTGCGATTTTCCGCAACGAATGATTCTCATTGCAAATCATCAGATATATACCGACTGGTTATATCTGTGGTGGATTGGCTATGCAGCCGGCATGCACGGTCGAATCTACGTTGTCCTCAAAGAGTCCCTAAAACGCATACCTGTTATTGGCTGGGGAATGCAGTTCGCCCAATTCATCTTCCTCAAGCGAAAGTGGGAGCAGGATAAGCCTCGCATGGCTGCTCATCTGCAGAAGTTCAACAATCCCAAAGATCCAATGTGGCTAATGATGTTCCCGGAAGGCACCAACCTGGCTGATAGCACCAGAGAAGCTAGCAAGAAATGGGCAGTGAAGAATGGTATAGACGATATGCGGCACATGCTATTGCCGCGGAGTACTGGACTACAATTCATACTACAAGAGCTCAGGAAGACTGTGGACTACGTCTACGATTGCACGATCGCCTATGAGGGGGTACCTCGAGGAGAATTCGCTCAAGACATCTTCACTGTGGGAGCCTCGTATTTCGGCGGCCGCCCCCCAAATTCGGTCAATATGTACTGGCGTCGCTTCCGAGTTTCGTCCATACCCCTCGACGACCCCAAGACATTCGAGCTATGGCTCAGAAGTCGCTGGATTGAGAAGGACAAGTTCATCGAAGACTACCTTCGCACCGGACGATTCCCAGCCGACCAAGGTACCAGTAAGAACTCAAAAGGGGAGACCATTCGTGGTGCTGGTCACATCGAAGCGGAGATCAAGCCAAAGTATTGGTACGAGTTTCTGCAGGTTTTCGCACCGATTGGCTTATTTGCTCTTGTCTTGTACATGTTCTATGGTGCTCTTCCTACAGAGATCTTGAACAAGATAAAGTCCATCGATCAAAAGACTGTGATTAAGCAGATAGATGCCTATCAAAAGGGTCAGATCAAAATCCCTGATCAGAGGCAATTGAAAGCCGCAGCAGCAAAAGCATTGCAAGATCAGGACAACGGCAAGGGCAGTAAGCTCAGGAATGCAGCCTTGGCTCACGGCGTGGTAACTTTGAATGGAGTTCCCCAGAAAGACTTTCCCACTCAAGGCATTGGTAAAACAGCTGGTACAAAGGCGGCAAAGGCGAAGAAGCCTGGTGTTAAGACTAAAGCGTCACCGAAAACGGCATCCGCTCCTAAACCTGTCACACTAAATGGAGTCCCGTTGGAGGATTTTCCTGCCAAAGGTCTTGACCAAGCGGCCAGCGTAGAATTGATTACGACGGAAAACTCCAAGTCAAATACTGACACCACTACAACAGCTTTGGCCGTTCCTCAGAAGACTCAAGCGAAAGGTCCTGCTCTTCAAAATTTCTCGGCCAACGGCGCTCCAAACAAGAAGCTGCAGCCACGGAATAAGATCCCCCTCAAAAGACTGAAGGCTAATCCTGTATCTAAAGCAACGCCTGGTACGGCAAAGGCGAGGCAGCCGACAAAGGCAACGCCAAAAAGGACAGACATCAAGCCCAATGAGGACCTTGCGCCTCAAAGGATTGAGCAAAAGCCTCCAACGACGAGTTCTTCGGCAGGCTCTGCATCCAAATCCTCGGACGTGAAGCAGCAAGCATCGTCTGCACCTCAAAAATCCGAATTAGGATCTGCGGCAGGTCCAGAATCTGCCGCATCGGAAGGAAAGAACGTGGAAAGTGCTGCAATTCGCCGTGCTCACAAGAAGTTGGAACTCAGACAAGGAAAGCAGGAACCCAAACGAAAGATACGTCGATTGCAAGCAGCAGCTGCGACATGTTGAAAGATGAGGACGAACATCACGATCGAGGCTAAAGCAACTTCGAGGCTGTTCAGCGAAATCAGCGCCCAACTTCCGAGAGACTCTACCGTAGGAATCGCCAAGCATCGAATGAATCGGATCAATGGCGGATCTGTGGCAGCCTCACAACTAGACGGTGTAGCATAAATGTTTTGCAAGATGTATACCATTTTGGCAAGGCATCGTGCCTTGTCCCTGGTCCAACCCGAAAACCTCGACGGCAGAGTCTGGAGGACGTCGGACATGATGGTTCTCGGACAGATTGCGGCTTCATGCACATCCACCATCACCCTTTCGTTTCATACCAGGTGCTGGACATATTGTTCCAACGTTGTTTTATCTAAACACTTAGCCCGAAAGTACGACTTTCAATGAGGTACACACTAGCACTATCAGCGTATAAGGTGTCCCACGAATTTCCCTTTAGCCAGTGTCAGGCCTACAGTCCTAGGATTAGGTATGCGTAGCCGTTAGAGACGATGTATGCTCCACGGTCCACGTTCGTGTTTTGAAACTCGGCTGCCTAAATTACAATGTACGATGTATGGGCCTTTTATCTCGTTTTCGGAAGGTCAATTACACTGTCAGATTGGTGAGGTCAAAGTGCAGTCTCGATGAGGGCAACGTCTGTTAAGCTTGGAAAGACAATAATAGCTAGAGTAATCTACTATTACAGACACTGTTCATGTTGCCAACTCGCCAACCCCAATTGCTCCTCCAAGCTCATCTTCTGGAGCCGGCTTATTAATTCGCAGCATGGAGTCTGACTTGCACACCAGACCCGCTCCTGTTCTCGATAGCGTGATGCAAACGAATTGGCCCGGGTTCCTCCATGTTCTCGATGCGATCAAACCTCTGCAAGAATCTCACCACAACATAACTCGTCTCAGTCAATGAGAATTGTTCTATGACCGCCCGTTAGACGTCAGCCATTGAGCGAGGTCAACATAAACTGCAAAGAAATTGTTGCATGAAAGGGATAGAGATTTACGAGTCTCTAGGAGACACGCAATTCAACTATTTCGGTGCTTGGGGTTAGGAGAAATGAACTCACGGCCGAGACAACTCCGCGGGCCTGCACCAAATGGAATGAATTCCCACCCCACCTTCCTACGCTCCCACCTTTCAGGCTTGAATTCTTCCACATCTTCACCCCAGATGTCAGCACGATGCTGCATAGCATATGTGGCAATGAGGATTTGTCTGCCTTTGGGAATGAAGATAGGTTGAGAGCCATCAGGGCCCCCTCCTCGCGGCAAAGTTGTATCGCGCACAGCGACTCGCTCATTGAGAGGAATCACTGCAGCGACGCGGAAGCACTCATTGATCATGTGGAGCATGTACTGACACGCTTTGAGTTGAGCAAAGTTGATCTCGCCGGTAATTGAAGAACCAAAGGTATCGAGGACGATCGAGCGAAGTTTTCTAAAGACGCGCTCGTGGCGGGCAAGGAAGTAGAAGACCCAGCCGAGCAATGCGCCAGCAGTGTCACGACCCGCAAAGAGCAGAGAGAGGCTTTCATTGCGGAGTTCAAGGGGGTTTTGTGTCTCTTTGGCCAGTTCATTGAGAAGGATAAATCTCTTTTTACCGTCCTCCACTTCGGAATCTCTTCCTTTTTCTCCGCCTTGCAGGCGTGTTTGCACAAACCAGTCGACCAACTTGTGGATTTCGCGACAACGGTGATCGAAGTCCTTGCTAAACATGAGCCAATACCATTTGTAGAAGGCCCCTCTTTCCTCGATCCAGCGCTTCCCTTGATCAAAATTTGCACCAAGTTCTAGAAGATTGGGTTCGTCCATTCCAGAGATAGTGGGAAGTGTCGCATGGGCATCGTGGTTTTGGGCGTGTACGGAGTATCCATAAAGAAACTCTGTGACGGTGTCGAGTGCGAAGTTGTAGAAGAGAGGCTGAAGGTCAATACTATCCGTCCAACCGTCGACTCCGGGCACGACTTTGTCCAGAAGTTCTTGCGTATGCCTCCCCGCGAGATCCAAATCGGATGTCTGCTCCTTGGAGAACTGTGGCCGCACCAGAGCTCGAGAGTGTTTCCCTACGCACATTTCGTCGTCAGCACTACTATATGCAAAACAGAAACTTGAATTATGAGGCAGATTTTTCAGTGGAAAGCGGCTGGTGCTGAAATAACATGACCTGCAATTGGAGAATCACTAGGCAATAGACGTACAAGCCTCGCCCTGCGATGTGAAGATGCCTGTACCGAGCAGCGGTTTCCAGCTTTGAGTCCTGTGAAGGCCAATATCGAAATCATGGGATTGCGAGGAGAAGCAGGCCTTGGCATTTTCTGGGTCGCGGGTCACATTTAAGTCATAATCCAAAACACGGACCTGGGCTGTGTGGACATGCTTTCCCTTTGCGTCCAGTGACTCGACGATGTATTTGGGGCCACGCTCAGCGCGAGTTGCTCGAATACTCTCTCGAAATCTCGTGATGCCGAGTATGTCTTTCTTCGGAAGCATGGGACAAGGCCCACAACCCCGACGTACACTTTCCGCATGTTGTCGTCTTTTCTCACGTATGGAGGAGAGAAGTTTGTAAAGAATGAGAGCAACGACACCCAGAAGGGAAGTCAAAAGCGAGAAGACAGGCATATTGGAATTCACAGTGGTAGCAAGGAAGGATATTGTTGGGACTGACTGCTCCAAATGGACACGATAGCCACGCGAGATGCGTGTCTCCAGGCTCAGGAACATCTCTCAGAGGAGGCCTGGCCACGCTCGATGCGGGTGCATATCAGCATGCAGTCTTCCCAAAGGAGCAGATGGATCAACCAGCATTTTTGATTTTGGAGCTCGCAATCCACTAGACCCTTTCCACTGAGCAAGGAATATCCCAAGCGGGAGCCAGCACTTTCCTGGCACTTTTCCCACAAGGATCGGCAGTCTTGACGAATGGTCTTCATGTTCCATCTGACTAGTTGTGCGCTCATTTGAACAGCGTTGTATTGCACAATGCACAATGCACAATGCACATCTTCCCAGTGTTGGTCATTGTTTCTAGACTCTCGGTGACATTTTGCTAGCGCGATCAAGTTCGTGCTTCGGACCCTTGGAGTTAGCCGCGGGGTAAAAGGGTGGGCAAAACGAAGAGAATGCACAAGTTTGGATTTAACCTTTCCCACCACGCAAACTGGCGTGCCGCCCTTGGGAGTCAGATGCAGGTTCGTGGCAGACCGATGCCTTGCAGGAACTAGCATACAACTCGGCATCGGCAGCTCGGCTGAAATCAATTACCTTAGCTCCATTAGCCATTACAATATTCCCTGCATTCCATTATTTCTTGGCTTACACTAAGGTAAGTATCGGTACTTAGGTACTTAGGTACCTCTAGGGCCATGTTATTTGTTATTTATTGTACATGTAAATAATATGATTATGAATCATTCATCATTCATCAATCATCATCATTTGCCGTCGTCATCTTGCTTCTGTACCCCAAGCTACAGGCCATCGCTAATGCAAGCCCATCTCATTTCCGGTAATTACCTTACCTTAACCAACTGCAAGAGTACGAGTGAATGCATGGGAGGATTGCGCGCCAACCCATTTTCATCTTTGGTCTCTTCACTAATCAAACTACCTCACTGCACGCAAACAAGATAATTACATGTACCTACTTTAGCTGAAGAAATTTGTTGGGAGCGCAAGACAACACAGGTTAGCTGACCCGCCATGATTCCCTTCTCAGTCGATCCACGCCGTCGGTGTATGTATGTACAATGTACATGCATGCTTGCCCTTCGCCCCGCCCCTTCCCTGCCTTACCTCGACGCAACTAATACTCCCACTTCGTGACACCGCCCTTCGCGCGCCCCCCTTTTGGCCGCTCGGAGGACCCCCACCTCGCCCTCGTGTACGACGGATACTCTACCCTGTTCCTTCCAAGACCATGGTCCCGACCGTGCACATCTCTTTCCACGCCGCTTTTCATCCCGATTGGAGACTACAGCCCCGATAGGGGACGTCATCATCGATAGCATCCCGGCCCGAGATCATGCACATAATTCTGACACTCTTTTATATGACGCTTCCGAAAGATACTACCCTGGTATGTTTCCATCCTGGCTTCCCTGGTACCAATGATTTTCGGTACGTATTCTTGGCCAGGAGACCATAGGATTGAGTATAACTGCTGAATACTGCCAACCTTTTCCACTTCTCTTAAACAATCCTTGACACTTCATCTTAATTTTGCAAACAATCATCAGCATACATTGTCGTCGAAATGCGTTCAGCTTCCGCCAGCCTTCTCGCCGCCGTCTTGATGCTTGCCGTCGAGTTGCACGCCGCACCTGCGCCAATGGCCTTACCATCCCCCTCTACCTCAGGTTCTAGCCAAATCCTGGACGATCCCACTTTTGGTCCAATCCCCGCCAAATCATCATATTACACCAGTAACAATAGCACCTCACGTCCCTTTCCTGGCAATTACTCGCAGCCAGTCTTCCCCACAAGCAATGGTACTGCAGGGGTCGATGACCTTCTCTTTCAGAATCTCCTCGGTGCAGAATGGGCCATCTATTCCTTTTATCAATTCGGTGTAGAGACCTTCAATCAATCCGTTTTCGAAGAAGCCGGCTACCCGCCACATACCTATCAGAGAATTATCGAAATTCGCGACAATGAAGCGGGCCATGCCCGTATCTTTGAGGAGCAAATCTCCAATGCCTCCACTAAGCCCGCACCCTGCAAATATCAATATGGAATCACCAGCCCTGTCGCCTATCTTGCTGCCCACACCGTCGTTGAGATTTCGAGCATGTCCTTCCTGACAGGCCTCATTCTCCAAGCACAGCTAAACTCGTCCAAGGCAGCCTTGGTCGCTATTGCCGAGACAGAATCACGACACGAAGCCTGGGGCCTCATCGACATCTGGCAGCAGTCTCCCTTCGCTGGCCCCGCCGACACAGTCTTCCCTTACGCCAATGAAATCCTCGACACAACCAAAGTGTTCATCGTGCCAGGCTCCTGCCCAGCGGGCAACCCAGATTACCCGGTCCCAAGCCAGAAGCTACCATCGTTGAGCTATAAAGAGAAATCGACGACGCTGCTGCCCGGGTCTCCGCTCACGTTTGCCTTTTCTGATCCAACCAATCAGCCATCTTTCGAAGCCGGCAAGACTTACTACGCCGTCTATTTCCATGGGCTGCTTAGTATTACGGAGCCATTTGACACAAAGACCAACGCGTCAATTATACCCCCTGAATTCGAAGCTAGGGGCTTGTTTCTTGCAGTCATTTCAGACAAGCCTGGTGCACCAACGATCGATTCCGTCAAGGCAGGACCGTTGATCATTACTGAGCAACCGGTGGAGGTCAATAGTGGGATCATGTGAGCGTAATTAGAGATTTTGCTTTGGGGTGAATGGCATTGTAAAGAAAAGTCTCTTGAAGGTTCGAGACAGATTACGAGGCTTGTACCAGAAAGGTAATCGCTGGAGCTGAGCCCGTGTTTCCATAGGGTTAAGAGCTCGAAATATATATGTTGTGAGGTGGTTTATGGACTTGTAGGTTCGAGATGCACCCAATTTGATGTATGCACGTAAAGTCCTGTACACCGGGCCCATATGCCAAGACCTCAGATAACGCCCGGCTTGAAGGGTTGCCTGGACAATGCACTTAAGTGAGCTCAGTCTGGTGCCCATTAATATCAGGCTTGATACGGGTCCTTAAAGTTCAATCTATGCGCTTCCAGGACATAGTGCTAGGCTTCCACCTTCCCCACTACAGGGCAGCCTCCCAAACGTTGCCGTAGTAGGGTTAGTTAGTTTCATGAGGAAACGCGAAATACTAGGAAATGCGAAATTTTTAAAACCGATAAATCCGGTCCAACACTCAAATGCCTACTTCTCACCAAAATTGTATAGCAACACCGTATAATAAAGATGAAAAATTCTGGTTCTTCCTTGCTATCAAGGCTTCTATATTGAAGAACTAATTTATTATTTTTTAGGCCTTATCGATCTACCACTTCGTGAAAATTGTATCTCTTCTTCTCCTATCTCTTCTTCTACTACCTCTTCTTCTACTATCTTATCTCTTCTATCTTATTTATCTCGTTTATCTTATCTATCTTATTTATCGCTTTCATCTCTATTACCGCTTTTATCTTTTTCACCTTGCTATTATTACTACGGTGAAGTCTATAGGAAAGCCTGCGGGGAAGTCTGCGGGGGAGTTTATGGGGGAGCCTGCGAGAGAGCCTTCGGTATAGCGAAGAATAGTAGTCTTAATAGGCCTAGCGTGGGAGGTGTAGTAGTTTTTTTTTTAATTAAACTTCTATCTCTCTTTATATCTTTAAAAATAGCTAGTTTAATATAATAATATTTTTAAAATTCTTATTTAAATTACTTTATAGCGAAGTTATTCTTTTACTATTAGATAATATTAAAATTTATAATTTATATTTTATTTTAGTATACTTATTTATACTTAATTTTATTCTTTTTCTATTTATTTATCTTAATAAAATTATTATTAATAATTTTAAATAAGATATTAATAGCGAGAGCTAAGCTAGCTACTTTATTAAGCTTTTCTAATATTATAATATTATAATTTTTAATTTTTATTTATTAAAGTAGCTAATTAACTTACTTTATATTTATTAATATATAAAATATAAAAACTAAGTTATTATTAAATATAATATTTATAAATATATTTAATAATAAACTCGATAATAATTCTAATATTTTAAATTTATATTTATTAAAAATAAGTTAAAGTTAAATTAAAAATAGATTACTCTTTTACTATATATATTTAATATTCTATTTTATTATAATATTCTTTTTTACTATTTAAATTATTTAAATAAAATCCACTTTATTTATTAAGTAGTTATCTTTATATTTTATATTTTTCTCTAGATATTTATAATATATAATTATTAAAGATAAGAAAAATTCGATATTAAATAGTTAAAAAATATATATAATATAGATAGATAGATATAAGAGAATAATATTATTACTAGTATAAAACTCTATAACTTTAATATTAATATATAATATATATTCGTTATATATAAGAAGGCGATATTATTCTCTAATTATCTATTAAATTTATAATTTAAAGCTTTTATAAGAAGTAAATTAAATACTTTTTTAAGAAATACTTCTTTTACTAAATTTATATAAGAGAATAACTTACTTAATAATTTAATTTAGATTTAATATATTATTTATCTAACTAATTTTACTTATTTTAATTTATATAATTATATTCTTTATAATATTATATTAAGTTTTTATATAACGCTTATTTTTAAAAATAATAATTAATATAAGAAGTCTTCTATTAATTAATATATATTTAATAAGAATTATCTATTCTCTACTTCTATTCTAAATTTTATATATTTATATATTATATTTAAAGATAATAACTTTTATTCTAATAATAGAATTAAGAATAGTTTCTTTCTTATTTATATTATATATATCTTTCTTCTAAATATTATATTTCTAAATTATTAACTTTATAAGTTAAAACTATTATAATAATTTTATTAGATTATAAATTATAGATTATTTTTTATTTAATAACTAATTATATTAACTTTATAACTCTAAATAATATTTTAAAAAGTTAATTATTTAATTTATATCTAGCTTTTTATAATCTTTCTTTACTATTAATATTTCTCTAGCTATATATTAAATAGAGATAACTTTTAAAAATTAATCTTACTCTACTATTTATAGAATTTATAAATTTAAAGCTTATTTCTCTATAGAACTTAATCGCTACTTATTCTTATATACTTCTTAATAAAAATAAATCTTTTTATTAATATATCGATTAAGAGTAAAATTAATAAGATTATAATATAATATAATTAATAAAATAATAAGCTTCTTTTTATAAGACTCTTCGCTAAATTTATAAATTATAAAAGCTTAATTATACTTATTAATTACGAGATTTAGATATATCTCTTTAAATAATTTCTTTAAAGTCTTTAAAGAAGTTATAATAAGAAGAAATATAATTTACTCGCTATATAGAATTATAAATTAATAAATCCTTTTTTTAGTCTTCTAAATTATCTATTTAATAAACTAATTAGTATAGAGAGGCTTATATCTATATATCTATTTTAGATTAAAAAAATTTATAAGAAGACTTATAGAAAGACTTATAGAAAGATTTATAGAAAGACTTATAGAAAAGCTTATAGAAAGACTTATAGAAGACTTATATATATCTATTTTAAATAATAGAAGATACTTAGTTTATAATATTAATAGACTATTAATAGCTCGAATATTATATTTTTAAATAATTTAAATTTATTTAAAGTCTTTAGAAAGCTCTCTAAAGTCTTATTTTTTTATATTTAAAAATCGATTACTTAGATTCTTACTATTTAATAATTATTTTATATAAAGTCTATCGAGTATATTATTCTTATTATTTTATTCGTAAAGAATTTTTAAAGCTATATTACGTTATTATTCGATCTTATTATTATTATTTAATATTTTATAATAATTCTATAAATATAGCATTTTAAGAAGAAACTTATTTAATATTAATTTAAGAATTAAAGATTATAACTCGATTTAATTTAAGAGTACTTAAATTAATTAGAGCGTATTATTCTACGATTTCTTCTTTATTTAAAAATATAATATTAAATAATTACTCTATAATAAAATACGTCTATAATTATTATTTCTTTATTTCTTTATTAAATCTCTTTAAAATTAAAGTTCTATAATATTATAATATTAGATATTAAGATTATTATATAAGATATATCGTAATCTTTATTCTATATAGCGTTTTAGAGTATTAAAAAAAAGTTTAAAAGTCTAATTAAGAGTAAGTTAATAGAGGTCTAATAAATTCTAAATATATATAAGTAAATTTTAGCTATAAATTAGAATAAACTATATACTTATAATATAAACTCTCTTACAATTATAAGAAATTAAATATTAAGTTATTATTATTTTTTTTCGAAATTATTAAGGCATTTAATAAATTTAAATTTATAGTTATATATTAAGAAGCTAGTTACTAGTTAGATAATTTATAATATTTTTAATAGATATTCTACTATATTATATAACCTAAATGAAATATTATATACTATTTAGATATATTACGATTTTAACGATCTTATAATCTTACCTATATTATAGCTTAATTAAGCTTAGCGTATTAAGGCCTTTCGATCTTTCTATTTTATTATAAAGCTTATACTTATAATAATCTTATATAGATAGTATTCTCTTTATACTATAATATAGAGTTATTATATATATTATTAAGTTTCTAATATAATACTATCTATCTTTCTTTTAAAGTAATAGTAATTTATTTATTAATTATATTAAATATATAGCTAAGAAGAAAGTATATTATTAAGAAATTAATAGTCACAGCTAAAGAAGCTTACTACTCGAAAAATTATTTAAAAGAAAGTCTTTTATTTATATAAAGACTAATTTAATTAAATTAAATAAGAATTTAAAGAAAATAGATATCTTTAATATATTAAAAGAAATAAACTCTAAACTAAATCTCCTTTATACTCTTATTAGCTTAATATTAACTATAAATCTATTAATCTTAAATTTAGATAATATATAAAGTTAAATCGTTATAGATAAGTTATAGATACGTTATTATCTAGAAGAACTTGAGAACTTTAATAAGAAGGTCTTAAATATTATTATATTATCCGCATAATGTAAGAGAAAGCGTTCTATCTCTAGAAGATATATTATTAAATCTAGTTTAGATTATATTAGAGTGTAATTTATAGATATTATTAAAGAGGAGTTAATTATAATCTTTATATTTATTATTAATTTATAGAACTTTATAAAAAGCGCTATTAATACTTCTAATACTTAGTATAATAGATTAAAAACTTTAATAGAGAACTTTCAAATTATTAATTATAATATTAAGATATTTTAATAATAAAATAAAGAATTTAATTAGAATATCGCTTATATTAAGATAAAGATATTAATAATTACTACTTAGCTAAGTAATAATAATAACTAATTATTCTATAAACGAGAAATTAATAATAAACTTTAAAGTTTATATAATAGATATCGTATTAACACTACGAAATTTATTAAAAAAAATAAAAAATTTAAGTAAGACTTAAAGTGTAAAGAGTAATAGTTAAAAAAGTAATAATCTCATATATTAGTTAATTCGAAAAACTTCGATAAGAAAAATATAGAGGTTATATCTCGTTAGTCGAGTATTTCTATTAATAATATTTATCGAAATTTACGCTATACCCCTATTATAAATCGTATAAAAAGTATAGAATTAAATAAACGATATCTCGATATCTCGAATTTTTATAATATTAATAATCGAAATAAGTAGAATAGCTAGTATTAATATCTTAAAGCGAAATTTAAATAAAGCGCTATAATCTTCTCTACTAAATTTAAAAAAATCGATTATATATAAGACTATTATAAGTTTACTACGTATAATATTATTAAAATAAAAATAAACGAAGATATCTTAAATCTATATTAAATTATCTAAAAAATAATTAATAAATTAGATAATATATTTAGAATATATAATAAGATTATTAAATCGAATATTAAGATATTTAATTTTAAATTTAATATAAGAGTAATAGATAAGAAGAAATCGTTTAAGAACTTCTATATACGATTCTCTATAGCTATTACTTTCTTAAGATTCACTAATATCTATAAGATATTTAACTTAAAACGATTAATCTTTATATATCTAAAATATCGAATTTTAAAATAATCTTTTAATACTTTTTAAGAATTAACTATTTTTCTATAAGTATTAAATATAAATCTTTAAGTTATTAATAATATATTAGATTTAAAAAGTAAGAAAGAAATTAATAAAACTAATAAAAACTCTATCCCCTTAAATAATTAGCGTAATACTTTCTTTATTAAAAGAAATAATAATATTACTATCGAAAATTTCTATATATAAAAATATAAATATCTTAAATTATTAATAAATAGAATCTAAAAAGAAGATAGATATTTTAAATATCTAAAAACTAGATATTATTTTAGCGATAATAATATTTTATATAAAAATATAGACTTATTAATAAAAGAATAAGTTAATATAATTCTAAAAGTTATCAACGTTAAAAAGAACGTCTTTATCGAATTATTATAAGAATTAAAAAACTAAATATTTCTAATTAAATTATCGCTAAAAATTTAAAAGCTTTATATATAAGAATTAAAGAGTTAGAAATAAAAAGAATACTCGCTTTTATCTCTCTATTCGTATATATTATTACTATTAAAGCCTCTTTATAAAATAAACGCTAATTAAACTTTTATAAAAAAACTATTATATTAATAAAATAGATTAAGATTAATTATTTCTTAAATATCGAAATTTTAATATTAAACTTTATAAATATATCTTTTATTAAAATAAATAAGCTATTTAAAATAATACTAATATAACTTTATAAATTATAATTAATCAATAATAAATCTATTTTTATCTTTAATATTATATATATAATCTTAATAAAACTTATTTTAAAAGATTATATAGAAGAACTTTAATACTTAATTATCTTATTAAGATAATTTAATATTATTCTAGAAATATTATAATTAAAATAATATAACTCTTATATATTCTTTAGATTTGAAATTATTATATTTAATTTAGATTATTATATATTTAATTATTTATTATATAATAAATCTATTACTATTTAGAGTAATAATAAATTTTTAAAAAAGAACTTAAATTATATAGTAAAGATTATATTTAAAAAAAAAATATAATAAAGATTTTTATCTATATCTTTATTAAAATAGCTAAAAAATTAGAGAATTAAGTTATTACTATATAATCTAAAAATTTTAAATAACTTTTTAACTCTATCGATAAGAAAGCGAAATTTATTATTAATATTATTATTATTACAATAAAAGATTATAAGAAATTCTTTTATAAGTTAAAAAAGAAATCTTTAATTATAGAATAGCTATAAAAATAAGTTTTTATAATATATTATAAATAGCTAGATATTTAAAATCCTATTAAAACTAATAAACTTTTCTCTTATCGCTTTATTAATTATAAAATATATCTTAAAAAAGAAACTATTTTACTATCGAAAAGAACTTATAAGCTCTTTAGAGATTAGATATTAGTTATAAAGAAATATATTAATAAAATATTAGAAAAAGACTATATTAGATTAAGTACTTCTCTCTATATAATATTTATTCTAATTATAAAGAAACTCGATAGAGGATTTAAATTATATATAGATTATAAAGTTCTTAACGTACTTATTATCTCTAATTAAAATACTCTCTTATTAATTAAAGAGATTCTCGCTAAACTATATATAGTGAGAATATATAATAAATTCGATATTATAGTCGCTTTTAACGAAATTAGAATAAAAAAGAGTTATAAAAAAAAATTGTATTTCTTACTCGATATAGTCTATTCGAATATATAATAATATCTTTTAAGTTATATAATACCTTTATTACTTTTTAAATATTTATTAATAATACTTTATACGAATATCTAGATATATTCTATATTATCTATTTAGATAATATTCTTATCTATAATAATATTAAAAATAAATATATTTAATATATAAAAAAGATATTAAAGAAACTTTAATAAGCTAGTTTCTATCTTAATATTAATAAATATAACTTTTATATTATTAGAGTTAAATATCTAGAATTAATTATTATAATAAAAGAAGTAGAAATAAATATTAAAAAAATTAAGATTATTACTTAATAAAAGAAATCTAGATATATTAAAGATATATAAATATTTCTAGAATTCGCTAATTTCTATTAAAAGTTTATTATAAGATACTCTAAAATCGTTATATTTCTAATAAATCTTACTTATATTTAATAAAAGAAATTTTTTATCTATTTATAGATTTAAAGATACTTTAAATAATTCGCTTTTAAAATACTTAAGAAAGCTTTTATTACTATTTCTATATTTATTTACTTTAATCTAGATAAAAAGACTTAGCTAGAAATAAATATATCTAATTTTATAATTACTATTATTCTATTATAAAAAGATAAAGATAAAGTATTTAGATCTATAATATTTCTCTTTAAAAAGATATCTTTTATAGAGTATAATTATAATATCTATAATAAGGAACTTATAATTATAATATAGACCTTCGAGAAATAATATCTTAAGCTAGTTAATACTCTTATTAAAGACTTTATTAAAGTTATTTTAAATTATAAGAATTTATAATACTTTATATTTTCTAAATAATTTAACTTTTATTAAATAAGATAGATAAAGTTTCTTTTCGAATTAACTTTTATATTATCTATTATCTAGAGAAATAAAATATTAAATTTAATAGCTTTATTTAACGAGTAAGAGATTTATCTAAAAACGAAGATAATAATTATACTCGTTATCGATATTATATAATTTTTAAAAATAATAATTTTAATAAAGATATTAAGAACGTTATATATTTTATTATTATACTTTTAAATAATATAAGAAAAAATATTATCTCTCTAGCTATAATATTATATAAACTTAGTAAATAAAATAATATTAATAATAAGAAGTTTAATAAAGAATTATTATTAGAAGTCTTAATAAAGACTTCTTAAGAGGAGTTTATAGAAGAATCGAGAGAAGTCTTTATTATTAATATTTCTAAGTTATTATATTAAATAAGAAATACTTATAATCACGATAATATCGTTTAAAGAATTATTTAATTAAAGATATTTAAATAGAAAAAGCTATTATTTAAAATAATTAAGAATAATCTTAAACTAAAATTAGATAATTATTATCTTTATAATAGATTATTATATATTAATAATAGATTATATATATTAGATATTTTCGAATTACGAATTAAGATTATTAAAGATATTTACAACTTTCTATTTAAAGGCTATATTAATAGATTATTAATCTATAATAGATTAAGTAGATATTACTATTAATTAAAAATAATGAATTTTATTATCTACTATATTAAGAGCTATTATATTTATAAGAGATTTAAAACTTATAAAGAGAGTAAATAAAATCTTCTTAAATCTCTACTTATTCTCGAATAGTATTAATAAAATATTTCTATTAACTTTATTATATTATTATCTATCTATCTTAAATATAAATGCTTTTATTAATATATTATAATAATTATAAATAAGCTTAATAAGAAGAAGAAATTTATTTTCTTAGACTTCTTAGAAGTAAAAGTAATAATTTAGATCTTTATTAAATTTATATAGCGAGAGAAAGAATACTTATTTATTATTATCTTAAATCGAGATATTTAATTTATTATATATTTCTAAAGAAGATTATATGAAAGAATTAAGATTAAATTTAAACTTTTTACTACGTTCTATCTCGAAATTAATAAATAAATAGAGAACGCTAATGCTATCTTAAAGTAATATTTTAGAATTTATATTAATTATAATTAAGATAATTAGATAGATTTATTATTAATAGTAAAGTTCGAAACTAACTTTAATAAGAATATCTTATTAAACGTATTATTATTTCTTCTTATTAAAGAATATATTTCTTATTTAAAAATAGAATCTCTTATCTTTTAGAATTAATTCGCTAATTAAAGAGCGAAAAGAGATATTAAATTAGCTAATATATTTATCGAGAAAATAGATATTATAAGAAATTATTTAAGAAGTTAGCTTAAATAATTACGAGCTTTATAGAAGAAGTAAACTAACTATTATTAACTCTTAATATTAAAATTTAAAGTCGAAGATATAATTATACTTAATAGAAGAAATATTAAAATTATATATCTTAATAAATTACTAAATTATAAGAATTTCGAATCGTTTAAAATTATTAAAGCTTTAAACAATTTCGCTTATAAATTAGAACTCTCTATTTTTATAAATAATATTTACTCTATCTTTTATCTATAACTATTATATCTCGATAATAACGACTTACTACTAGAATAAATCGAGTTTTTATTATCTTTTATTAATATTAATAAAGAAGATAAAATTTATAATATTAAAGAAATAGTTTAATTTAAATTAAATGAATAAAAAAATAATCTCTTAACTAATAAGAGAGAATATCTAATATATAAAATTAAATATAAAGACTCTAAGATTGAGGAAAACTTATTTTAATAACTATTTATAAATATAGTAGAATATTTAGATCTAATAGTAGACTTCTATTATTACTATCTCGAGGTCGTTAGCCTTTATTTATTATTTAAAAGATCTTCGAAATAATCTTCTTTATTAGCGCTACTAATCTATAGTAGCTATATTAATTTATAAAAAAATCTTAAACTCGTTATAAAATACTAAGTTAATATATTTAAGAATATTACTTTATATACGTTTAGATATACTTTTTATAAGATTAATATCTATTATATAATAGTTATCATCGAAGCTTTAAATTAAAGAGAAGAATAATATTATAATTTTAACGACTTTATAACTTTATTTATATTATAATATAATTAGACTTAGCGTACTAAGGCCTTTCAATTTTTCTATCTTACTATAAAGTCTATACTTATAATAATTCTATATAGATAGTATTCTCTTCATACTATAATATAGAGTTATTATATATATTATTAAGTTTCTAATAAGATATATATATCGCTAGAATAAAAATAGGCTATATCTGAGTCTAGAGTAGGGATATCTACTATATTAGGCCTATAGGCGGCGACTATAATACCGTAGTATTGGCTATTATAGTAGACTATAGTAGTAGATCATTTAAATAAGTGATAGTGGTAGCCATAATAGTAGTAGCCATCTAAGTCGGATTTATCGGATTTAAAAATTTCGCATTTCCTGCTACTAGTGCTGTCCAGGACTTCGCGACCGACCTCCATGAAATGAAATGAAATGCGACGACTGAACGAGTTCTAGTTGCGATTCCTTGATCAATAGGCTACATACGATTTCTAAGTATTTTCGCAACCAACGAACGGCCGTAATTGGCGTGGAATAATTCTAGGGCGTAAGAAAAAACAGGAACCGAATAGAATAAGCCTTAATCGCACCACGAACCCGGAATAGAAATCTTACTCTGCCTAGGATGCGCCGCCTCAGGCAGATCCGGCAACTCGCACTGCAGCGATGTTCTCGCTGTCTCGAAACTAGTCTTTTCTCGACTCTTCGTTGTCGTGGTGCTCTCCGCACTTCGCCGTCGTGACTGCGAAGCTTCTAGGTTTTCTCCAGTGACGCTGTACTCGGTCGCCGGTCCCACGGCAGCCTCGAGCGTAGGTTTCTTGACCCTGACGCTCCTCCATTCAAGCCCCAGTGCGACAATGAAGGCGAGACCGGAAAGAGGGATCGCAGCGATAAAGACTCTTTGAAGAGCGAAATTGTAGGCGATCAGCAAAGCAGGCAGAGATTCTGCAGGCACGATGGAGCGGAATTGTGTTGCTCCAGCGGCAATGACGGCTTTGACATCTATGCCTGGCAGGTTATTCGCTGCGGACGCTTCGTCCAAGATATTCTGCAGTATATTGTTTCCCACCGAGACGAAAATAGCTCCGCCTAAACTCTGCATGCTAATAATAGCAGCGATGCCAATTGGGATTTGTTCCAAAGTGAGGACGGTTTGGACGGCAATGACACCCTGTTGGACAGCCATGCCGAGTCCAGCTGACGTAACGACTTGGTAGCCCACCCATTGCCCTGGGCCACTATCTACTTGAAGTGTGGAGAGCAAGCCACATCCCACAGTTCCGATGGCCGCGCCGATGATGGCCGGAGGAGCAAAGTAGCCAACTTTGCTGACGGAGATACCAGCGATGACTGAAAAGAGTGCGTTGCTTATCACGTACGCTATCACAGAGACTCCAGACATGATCGCAGTATCGTTTTTGACGGCTTGAAACCAGATGGGAAGATAATAAGCATGGATGAGGAAGGTCCCGTAGATAAAGAAGGCGCCCAAGCAGCTGGCCGCCACGCTACGTTGGAGAACGATGCTCGGTGGAAGAAGCGCCCTGTCATCCTGTCGCCATTGCCAAAGGATAAAGATGATTGCGGTAACCCCAGAGCCAACCAACAGACCGATAATTCGGGGACTACCCCAAGCCCAATATTGCTCATTGAATTGTAAGGCCAGGAACAGCATAACGGCTGCCACGATCAGAAGAAAATTGCCGATGAGGTCAAGGGCGAGTATCTTCTCCAGCAACGGCTTGTCGCTCTGTTGGACATCCTTGTGTGGCCCAAAAAGAAGGATCATGGAGACCACAGTGGCACCACAAACAGGAAGGTTGAAGTAAAAACTATTCAAATTATCACATATTGATCAGCACTTCTCGGACGGTAATCTTGACTCACCACCAACGCCATGTGACAAAATCAGTGAACGCACCACCTAACAAGGGACCAACTATAGCTCCCAGTCCAAACATTACCCCAACAGCCGCCGAGAACAACGGTCTTCTCTGCAACGGTACAGCATGCGCAACCACAACGAATGACCCTGTTAAGATGCCGGCACTCCCCCATCCAGCAATGGCTCTACCAACGATGAGTGTGACAGAATCGGGTGCAACTCCACAGATGAGACTTCCAAGCTCGAAGATGCCCAAGGCACAAAGAAAAGACCACTTTATGTTGAACATGATGAATATACGCCCATAGATAGGCTGGAGAGCGCCAGCTGTGACCAGGTATGCGCTGCCGTACCAGCCAACATCGTCAGAGGAGTGGAAATCGTCGGTGATGCGCGGTATGGCCTTCGAGGAAAGGGAATTAGTTTAGACGATCTGGTACCTAGATTCCCTAGATATGCTCTTACCGTAGCGACAATCGTCCTGTCGAGCGAGACAAGGAAAACAGACAGACATATGCCAACTGTGAGGAGGGAGAGGGCAAGAGGTCCAGGATATTCGTGGGGATCCTCGGCAGCGTCGACTCTGTGTGGGCGCATTTTCCGCTCCTTGCGCGCATGGGCAGGTCTTCTCCCCTCAAGCATTGGAATACCGGGAACAGCGAGCTGAACCTCTTTATCGAGCGTAGGAGTGGGTGTACCCACCAAGGAGTTGTGTCTCTGGATCTCGCCGTTTCCGGTGGGTGAAGATTGGGCAAGAGAAGGATCTCCTCGGCTATTCCTTCGACTGGTCTTCTCCAGATACTGCTGATAGTCTGAGACCCCGTCGATCCCGGATGTGAGAGTGATTTCACTCGTCGAGATATCGTCGGACTTCATCATGGTGCCCCGTCACTCCGAGAGCAAATGTGGCCTGGGCCCCAAGTCCCAATTGCAGGGAATTGGTGTGGGAGATCGAGGAAGGTCAAAGAACAAATGGAGAAGATTGTGAGCTTGAAACCCTAGGCTTATAGACAAGGAGAGAAGAGTGAGAGTAGTAATAGTAGTAGCAGTAGTAGTAGTAATAGTAGGAGAAGTTGAGAGATTGGCAGAGAATGGTAAAATGAACATTGTGGACACGGTGGACATGTTACAGCTATCAGGCTTACAAGCAATGCAGTACGGGTAACAGGTTTAAGTGGATATGAGAGCAGCTTACATTGACGATCACTAAGGTAGAGTGGCAGTTCAACAAGCCTGTCCTTGCACATCAAAGATTTCAAAGAACCCTAATACGCTGATACTGAAAACCCTGACACTAGTGATTTGGAGAGAACAAGCTTCGTAAATAACGATACCACGCTACCTTAGTTTAATATCTACGTGTATTTTAATTAGAGTAATTCCTACGACGCATCTTCCTAGAGTCCTGAACTCCTGACTCAGCTCACAAGGTCCCTGCTATATTACAGCCTCAACAACAGACAGAGTCACTGCTGCCGATCGATGTCTTTCAAATCCGTCTCTCCATTCTCCTTCGAATTCCTAATATGTTAGTCCCAGGAACCACCAGAGATCGCTGTGCTTGCCCAAAGCATCCGCCTCTGCCGTAAACTCTCCTGCTAACCCCTCCAGTGCACCAAGTTTACTGGCCATCTCCAAACCGCGCTGTCTCTCTCGCTCTACCATATCCCACGTCCATTGGTCATTCTTCTTTGTTGCTATATCATCTGGCGATCCATCTCTCCACTGATACCGAGCTTCTTCTGGCTCCGGCATAAGCATATTCCGCGTCGCTTCCCACACTAGATCAAAATTCTCGAAAAAGCGAAATCCCACGTCAAAGACTCGTTGAGCCATAGCTCGCTTGGTTGGGACAGGATATATTTCTGTCTGTAGAAGTGCGAGGTCCGCTGGCCGAGGTGGCAGCAGGCCCGAGGCTTGTAGCATCACCTCGGGAGGAATCGTGAGGCGGCCCTTCTTAAATACAATCTTGCTTAGCGCCGAGGCAATAATTGCGTCCTCTTTTTTGTCCACATTCCTTGTGCCAGCGTTCTTATTCTTCTGTCTGGGGTACATCGAAAACGATTTAGGCTTGATCGCGTCTTTGCGCACGAAATGGGTGACCATGTATATCCACCTGAGACTTCCGAGTCAACATTCCTGACCAACAGGGAAGGCTTCATTCTGAAAAGCACAACTCACTTGCGATCCCAGGAGAGCACACGTGTCCACATCTCGTACCTTTCGAATGGGTTGATCTCCTTTCTGAACGAACAGCAGACAGCGCCCAGCGCCGCTCCGAACGTTTTGTTACCACCACCTAATATGCCTTGTCCTTTACTTCTTCTCGCCTGCTCGATTCCAGCCGAGAACAAAGTACAAATGAGATGGGTTCGGGCAATATCGACATCCTGAAAGTACGTGCTGTTTGATTCTGCATGTCAAGTGGTCAGAGCTTGGATCCGGAACGCACCGCAAGATCACACACTTACTATGGATATTGTAGTCAAGCTCCATAAGGGCGCCGTGCGATTCAGTGATGAGAGGTTGAAAGAGTTGCGCGGGCTTAATAGCCGTCCTAGATCGCTCGGATCGAAGTACGAAGCGAAAAGCATTGAGCAACCGAACCTAGAGTCGACGTGTTAGGCGGGAGCAGCAAAGAGGGAAATCAAAGAACAAGCGCTCACATGCCAGACCAGCGGTAAGGTTTTGATGTTCACGAGGATAAGAAAAATACAAAGAAGCTTCCAAATTGAAGAAGAGACCAAGGTGTCTGAAAGTACCTCTTTTCCAGGAAGAGTCTCCAGTGAGAGCGGCATTGCTGTTTGGTGCGATATACAGCTTCAGCGGAATCCCTGTTGAAGGTTTGTTGGATGAAGGTTTTCAGTTGGGTGCGCTTTGGTGGGAGACGTTCATTTGTGGTTTGGAGCAGGCGTTCCACACCCTCAATCCACATCAATGGTCAGTATCGTTCAGACCATGTATTCTACACTAAGATTGGTATTTTATCAACATAGAGAGGGCCGTTTTTGGAGAGTCAAGAACGCCGGTCGACCGTGAAATCGTACAGCCGAACACAGATCTCCCTTTTCGGGGATAAAGGATTGGTAGAAGTCAGGCAGATCGACGAGGTCAGAGAATCAAGGTCCATTGCGGCAGTACCGAGGCTTCAATTATTGGACGAGGCAAGCGAGACCGGCTGTTCCGACCGCTGCCACTATTACTACTATTGATTTATTTGTCGTCGGTGGCTTTTTCTTCCAAGGCAAGGGCAACGATGCAGAGGATTTGCGACCAGGAGAAAGCAAGCCGCGTAAGACAAGTGTCGGTATGGTTCCAGAACTGTGGTACCATTAAACCGGTACTCCATATCAATAAGCTGCATTGGCGCCAACGCAATGCAATGCGGGACAAATGTGCTGCCAATGGGAAAGGCGCCTGAACTGGCCGTGGCATTCTCTTCATGCGTCGATCTGGCGGTAATCCATTTACCACCCATGTCCAGGCTAGTACTATCTGGGATGACTTTGAGACAGGCACAAGATAAGCTCAGCTTGTGAAAAAACACCTTAGCGGAGCCGCACACCCGCATGATCCCAACGATCTTGACATGAATACTGTGAAGACCGAAACCCGACGCCTCCTGCAACACCGCTGGAGGCGAAGCTCGAGGACACCACGCAACCGGAAAATCTTCCAAATGTGCTTTGGTGTGTCGCTCATGCTCCGACGTGCTTGACCGACTTTGCTCATCAAGAGGACTCTGAAATATGGTCCGAAGACAGGAAGCGTTTGAACAGTCAAGGATTTCGATGGTAGACCTTTTCCCAGAGGTACTTGTACCAGGCTGTGCGTAAAACAGGAGAGCCAATCATCTGGCCCACATAGCGAACGGAACCCTGGTCACGGATATAGATCCCTTCATTGCCTGCATTTATCTCATGCAGGACGTTACTAAGTCTCCTCCCTCTCGCTACCAAGTTTGATCCTTGATACTCGTCGTAGCGATGTGCTGCCATGCTGACCACTCGTTGTAACACGCCAACACGTCACTGGCTTCTTCTGTTAGGCCTGTCAATTAGGATGATACTAGTGATTCCCATGACGGCCCTCGCTCCTCATTCTCAGGCTAGCAAGTCTATTCAGTATTGCATCAGAGCCTTCAGACGCCTGGGTCGATCAATCGGTCTCGTTGGACGTCGGATGTGTCTCCTGATTTGGATGGAGATCAAATTTTCGGTGGACTGTCCTGGATTTGATTCCCAAGGACCTTGTGGGCTGGAATGAGTGAAGTGCCCCACGCCCGAATGATCTGCGTGATCGAGTCTCTGCTTCGAGAGACGCGAGCAAAGGCTGCTGCGCCCACCGCGGTCCTGTGGGAGCGATCCACAGGAGCGTGCCCCGATCGTCTCTATCGAAGCAAGCCATATGCATCGTGATTCCAATATCGGCACAGAAGTCTTTGATAGCTCACATGTTCCTCTCCCTCTACCATTTTAGCAACGCGCTACCAACGTTCGTGCAGAACCCCAGCATTCCGACTTCCCTCCCTTAAGAACTGCCTGTTTTCCATTCTGTCCGAGACATCATCTTTGACTCACCAATTTCACGCCAGCCTTGGAAGACAGCTGTATACTGCCGTTCAAACCATCATGTCTTACAGTCGCGGACCCCAGAGCCCCTTCGATGCCAAAGCCGTGCAAATGAGCGATCTTTCGCCATGGCGAATTTTTGACAGAGTATGGACGGCTGGCATGGGATACCCCGCCGATCAACTCGACATCACTCCAGGGGCAACGCCCATGTTGACCCTCAAATCGACTGCCATGATGCTAGTCTCCTATTATACCATCGTTCTTGGGGGTCGAGAGTTGATGAGATCCCGTCCTGCTTTCAAACTTAACGATCTATTCCTCATCCACAATTTTTACTTGACGGTCATTTCTGGCGCCTTGCTGGTACTTTTCGTGGAGCAACTCGGGCCTACCATCTGGAAGCACGGTGTATTCTTCGCCATCTGTGGAGATGGTGGCTGGACAGGGCCACTGGTCACTTTGTACTACGTGGGTCCAACAGCGATCTTTGCAACGGTGTTTCAAGCTGGCGAGGACTGACACTTGATAGCTCAACTACTTGACCAAATATCTTGAGCTTTTGGACACGGTCTTCCTCGTCTTGAAGAAGAAGCCACTGAGTGCGTCCCATGTGCCATGTCATTACTTGGACGAGAGCTGACGTTGACAGCTTTCCTCCACTGCTATCATCATGGAGCGACAGCGTTCCTTTGTTACACCCAGCTTATCGGGCGTACCCCGGTTTCATGGGTACCTATCACGTTGAATTTGACCGTACATGTGGTCATGTACTGGTACTACTTTCAAGCTGCGCGAGGCATTCGTATCTGGTGGAAAGAATGGATCACCAGACTCCAAATCGCACAGTTTGTCATCGACCTTGGTATGCCCCCCTCTCCCAGCTGTTCTACTCTAACTCTGGCCTTCCCCCTTCCTCCCGTCCTTCACCGACGCTGATGCTGGAACCAGGCTTCGTGTACTACGCTACGTACAATTACTATATTAACAAGTACATTCCCTCACTCCCCCATGTGGGGACGTGCGGAGGTGAGGAGTTCGCCGCCTTCACTGGTTGCGCGACCTTGAGCTCCTACCTTGTTCTCTTCATCTCTTTCTACGCTGCTACATACAAGAAGGCTAGCACGAAAGACAAACGATCGACATTAGCGATGAGTACGAGCATCCCTTCGGACGCCGTGCACGAGCTGGAGAGGAAGAAGATGCCGACGATGATGGAAACTTCGGAAACGGCGGTTGATGCACTGCACTGCGCCGAGGGATTGATGAAAGCCGCAGGAACGAGCATCGTCTCAACGACGCATGATCTCCACCTAATGGGAGGAGGGAAGTAGTGATTGGCAATGATTGGGGTCGCTTATGAGACGAAGTTTCACTGTCTGGCGGCGTGCATATGGCGGGGGGTGGGGGGGTTTCCTTAGAATAGGATTGACTTCTGATCCCTTTTTTAGGGAGGGGCGCGTAGGAAGTGTGGGTTGCAATGTAGAAAGAATAGTATAAAATGACATGTGAGATAAAGAAAGAGATGAGGTTGATTATATCCAATCAAGGTGAGGTTGATATGTGGATGGGTAGGCTATGCCTAGGGTAGAGTGATGAGAAGAAACTAAAGTATATTTTATTGGCTAAGGCTAAAGTCGAGCTAAGGGATGAGCTAAGGGATAAGCTAAGGGATAAGCTAAGGATTCGCTTGTGGCTGGGTTCCCTCTGGGCATCCCACCACTCTCCTCATGGCTTTACCTTAAGGTAGGTATATCTTTTCGGCCCGTGGCCCCGGTCCATGGCTGTTTCTATAGCCGTGACACCGGTAGAGAACTAGACATGTCATCAAATTCAACTTTATCTTAACTCCCCATCATTCTCTCCAGCACACAGTCCATCTCATTCTTCCTAGCCGAATCTGCTGTCTTTTTTTGCGGTACCAGCTCGTGAAAAGACTACTTAGAGCAGGATACAAAGGAAAAGGTAGGCATGCCGCAGTCTTTGGCAGCAGCTGACATGGACGATCCGAGCGCGTGCGCCAAGGGCAGGGGAGGGTCAGCTTCTTTTCCCCCTTTCGCTTGACTCGTTGACGCCACATATGCAAGGACGTTGGGACTACCCGGCCCTTCCGACCCCACAGAATGTCTCCGGTTCATTTTCGACATGAAAAGGGCTGGCCAGCACAAGTACGGAGTACGGGACTACGGAGTGACCGTGTCTCGCTTATCCATCCGAATGGGGGTGTGTTGGCGGGTTTTTGGCGGCCCGCTTATGGCACAGGCTAATGGGAGTGTGGCACACCCTCATGCTCATTGCTCATTGCTCCTCTTACCCCACGTTAGTCTGATCACCATGTGCACGCAAATGCCGCTCCCTTCTGCAAAGAGCACGAGACAAGGGTCTTGTGTAAGCGGTCGAGGCATTCCTTCCACCGAGGCATTCAATGCACATGGGTCTCGACGCTTTGATTTTGACGCGGAACTCGCTAGGAATTGACCGTGACGGAAGCAGTACACCCAAAGCATTTCCTCTGATGAAAATGTGGCTTTGGCTTTGGCTTTGTGGTTGCCTTTGCCTTTGTCTAACGGAGTGGGTTTGTTGACTTTGATGATGTTGATGATTTTGATGATTTTGATCAAGGGCAAGTCATTTGCAAAAGTCAAATTTTTTACTTTTCTTCTTTCAAGGGTCCAAGGGAGATCTAAAATAACGCCTGTTGACCTTCAACAAGGTAGTTCGTAGACCCTGACGCCTCCACCGTTCATTCGGGTCTAGCGGTTGATGTTATGCAGCTTTTAGCGCCAACTCTATTTCTTAGCACCTTGCCGATACCTTCTTAGAACCTTCTGAGCACGTTTCTCTATCATCTCGCGCAGTAAAGTCGTTTTGCATCGCGGCGCTAACTCTCTCAATGAAAAAAAAATGTGCCAGAGGAAGAAAAATAGAAATAAAAAAAATAAAGAAAAGGAACAAAACTCTATTCTGATAATGATAGACACCTCACATCACCCCAACCATCTCATGTCTCAGCTATTCACCCCGCATATGGTGGCTGGCTTCGGCCACATCGAAACTTGCTCTCAATCTACAGCGCGACTGCCGGCCTGCTTAGTAGCTGATGCGCTCCCAATCCTTCATGTCCTCGCTCGAAGGGGAAGTCGTCCTCCGTGTCCGCCTTCATATGCTCCTGTATCATTACGCAGTGATTGCCTGAAGGAGTCTTGATTGTGGAGGATCGACTGCCACGCGCCTAAAACGGTCCTTCGCAAGGATTCATGTAAAACACGCTGCATTTCATGCCGCCTCTGCCTCGGCTCTGCGCCTTGCTACCATGTGGGCGATGACCCTGTCTTGCTTCTTCTGCTCTCTCGGCGATTTCTTCGTGATCCAGGCATGAATCTCTGGATCTCTAGCTCTTCCATCTGCTTCTTCGCAATCAGTGGCGTTTGTGCAGGGAGAGCTGCGAGCAAGGCGTGTCCCCCTTCAGCTTGTCCCGTACATTGCAAGATTTTAAGCAAAATTCTGCCGTCCTGTCTTTCCACTGCCATCTCTCACCTAGCACTCCTCCTCTATAGCATCAGATCCACCAACATGGCAATCAAATTGGAGATGTTGCCGCTGCTGCTACTATCAGTTGGAGCAGCCGTAGTGGCTCAGATATTCGCTGAGTATCCAGCTGGGCCTGTTTTTGCTGGCATTTTTAGTGTCAGCATTCTGGTCTATCTGGTATACTGGACATATATCTACCCTTTCCACGTCTCTCCTCTTCGCAAGGTTCCAACTGTTCCCGGATTTCCACTCTGGGGCCAATTCTTCACCATCATCAAATCTGAAATCGGCGTGCCGCAAAGAGAATGGCATCTGAAGCACGGCCCAATCATTCGCTATTTCTTTCCTTTTGGTGCGGAGCGGCTCTCCATCGCCGACGACGATGCTCTGAACCACATGTGCATCAAGAACCCATACAACTTTCCGAAGCCTGATAGAGCCAAGCAATGGATGGTCCGAATCTTGGGGGAGGGTGTCTTACTCGCCGAGGGTAATCCACACAAGCAACAGCGCAAAGCCCTATCTCCAGGCTTCTCAACTCAATCCATCAAGGCTTTGACACCTATCTTCTGGCGAAAATCCCTGCTCTTGTCTAAGCTCTGGGAGCGAGACATGCTCGTCGAAAAGACGCGCACCAAAAAAATTGAAATCCTAGAATGGCTCAACAGGACCACTCTGGACATCATCGGAGAAGCTGGCTTCGGCACTGACCTCGACTCCCTCGAGCACCCCGAAACCCCGATCCGTGAAGCCTACCGCCTTGTCTTTGCTTTCGACATAAGTTCCCGTCTGTTCCACGGGCTCGCCGCCTTCATTCCGCAGACGAAGTATCTGCCCGCGAAGATGAACCGTGATGTACTTCAAAGCCGCAACATCATCATCAGTAAGGCGAACGACATTATACGCCAGAAGCACCAAAAGACGCATGCCAAAGATAAAGACATCATTGCACTCATCGTTAAGGATAACATGAAGATGGAAGCCGCGGGCGAGGCTTCTCTATCCTTCGATACCATGCGCGACCAGGTGATGACTTTCCTTGGCGCCGGCCACGATAGTAAGATAGGCTCGCTTCCAAGATATGTGCAGCTGCTAAAGTCATCATCTAGCAACGGCAACCGGTGTTGCTTGGACCATTCATCTGCTCTCAACGCATCCCGAAATTCAGCAGCGTGTCAGAGCAGAGATCAAGCAACACTACCCCTTCCTCTTCGATCCCACGACCCGCAGTGACGTCGAGCGTCTTTCAAAGCTTGACGCTGACAATCTCCATTACTTGGACAACGTATGCCGCGAATCCCTGCGGTACATTCCGCCTATCCCCATGACAGTGCGCCAATCCATCGTCGAGGACCAGCTTGGTGGCTTCGATATTCCCGCTGGCACAACGGTATACATCCACGCCAACGCTATACATCGCCTGCCTTCTTTCTGGGGTGACAACGCTAATACCTTTGACCCCGATCGGTGGGATCATCTTCCTGCTGACCACACGTCCAACGCATTCATGACGTTCCTGCAAGGTCCGAGAGGTTGCATTGGTCGTAAATTTGCGGAGACGGAGATGAAGTGTCTCGTCATCTGTCTTCTGAGTATGTACCGCTTTGAGCGTGATATCACTGTGGACAATCCTGAGCTGTGGAAGATGTGGCGGTTGGTTTTGAGACCAAGAGATGGGATTAGCTGCAAAGTTAGTGTGTTGGAGGAAGAGGAGAAGGCCGCCGTCCTTGTTTGAGATCCGCTGTACTAGTATATTGATGACACTCTTGTAGTGAGGTCTTCCTTCTGTGGTGAGTTACGGTACTCTGATTTTTTCTATAAATAAGTCGAAAGTTTGACAAACATCTGGCCACCACTTTATGAGCGTCAGTGAAATTCGTGTACCAAATCAGACGTGAGCCGAGTCGTTGATATAATGAGGCCTAGAGGGATTCGTGATTCTGCTAAATGGTGATCTTCCTGAAGTCACCCTTGTGACCGTGACAATCATAACTGGCCGCTCTTGTAATATTATACCAGTCACGAGGACTTTACACAATGATGATGCTAGCGGGCTGCAACCCTCCTACGCACACAACATGTAGATAGCAGACCGAACGTTATCGTGATGAAGCTCGATTTGACCGGCCAACCGTTCCGTCTTGTCGACAGTATTTAGAGACGGTAGACTCTGTTGTCCGGCAAGGCCATCGAGGCATTCCAAGAAGACCTAAGTCGTTAGTCCCAGGGTCAGGTTGACATTGAGGAGAAGCCGAATAGGAAGGGTCCGTGTCTGGTCATGTTCAAAAGCTGAGTGCAGAAGCTTACCAGCAGAGACCGAGACTGGGATTCTTTTCAAGACTACCGTAGACGCGAGCAATGCCAGGCAGAGCAGGGCCAAGAGTATTTGGTGAAATAGAGGGCGCTTAAAGCTTTGCGCTACAATAGGTGAGACATCGTAGCCTTTGCTGACGTCCATGCCAGAAAGCAAGCGCCGTCCAGATTTGAGGCGACACGTTGAGCAGAGTGGTCAATGCTCACATGCCATGAGCATCTGATTCTGGGAGACTCGAAGGGCAAACGCGACTGTGAGTCTGTGCTGGGTGACCGATCAGCAGAAGGGTCAAGATCGCGTCGAAAACAAACAGGCTCATGTGTTATATGAGTTGATGTCAGCGTGTCAGTCTGTCCAATGAGCATGACATTATGCCTCCTGAGGGGTCGAATTAAACTTCGGCGCATCTTTCATGCGTCATCAATATGTAAACACCCGTTATGCGGATGGGCCCTGAGTCAGACGTCTGAAGGACTGTGAGATTGTAGACTGATGCAGAAGTCGACGATACATCTCCACGATGCAATGCACCGTACCGGACCCCGCAAACTTAGGTCGTTGCCGATCGAAACTCAGCGCTTGAGTGCACATGGCAGCCTTCAATGCCATGATCCACGAGGTTCGTCAGCCATGCAAGCGTATGCTGTCTGCCGAACTGCAGTAGGCATCCGATCCGCATATGCAACGGACCACGAGGACATGACATGTTGCATGGAGGACAGCAGTGGCTGTGCACCAAATCATTCTCCAAGCGGCAATACAGAAACACGAGTACTGCTTAGGTTCCCACTAACCAAATGCGAGATGGAGGCCGCACGTGACTGTGTTTGTCGTAGGAAAGGATCCCGACCCTCCAATGCTTCTGCAATGTCTCGGATTCTTGTGTAACGTTGCGGAAACAGATGGCATTGCGAGGGGATAGTTACATGTTCGAGGAAGAGGCCGCTCGGAAACTGTGTCTGAGGAAACCGTGGAGCCACGGACTCGACGCAAAGAGATCCTCAAACCCAAAGCGTTACAGTCTTGGAGCGAGGACGCTTGAGAGCGAGAAGTGACTAAGAATTCGCAATGCACAAGAGCTATAGGACAAAGAAAAAGGTAAGTATCATACTACATAACCTATATGGACAGCATACATGATTTGTGATGTTAGATAACTATAAAGGGAATAGCTCAGCCTGCACGCATGTAATTGTTTGCCTGCCTAAATTGTTCCGAGGTGTAGACAGCCAATAGAATCAGTCAGAGCGAACAGCGGACCTCGGTTGGCCTTTTCACCGGATATTGAAGATGGAGTCTTTCGAAAGTAGTATTTTTCTTTTTTTTGTCCTTATAATAGCCTGACTCGGATTTTCTCAAGAACGACGGGCATTATGGTTCCTGGGCATCTTCATTATAGTGGACCATCCAGCAACAAAAGTGGGAGAATAATAGAATAATAGAACAATAGGCCAAAAAGAGCGCACAGGAAGGAAATCCGAGCAGAAGGATGTGCAGTCGAGGCAGTAAAATGCTGCATTAAAGGGATCAGCAAAGGAAGGGGGAGTACAAAAAAATGACAAAGGCAAAAAGGCTCGAGGGGCTCCACGACCAGAGTTTTGGTTGGACTGATCATCACTGATGTGCCAAAGCCGATCGAGTCCGTTCGACTGGACTGGACTGGGACTGGACTGGACTGGACTGGACTGGACTGGCGCTCTAAGTGAAGTCTCGTTTCTGATTAGCTCGACTGTTCTTGTCCTTGTCCACTTGTCATTCGAGAATTGAGCCTCAGTGTGAAATCCTGAGATCGTTTTCGGGCTGCAGATATGATTCCATGTGTGTTCTGCTTCAGCAATCATATGTAGAGATTAGCTTTGTTGTTGCGCTCAACGGTCCCAGCACCAGAAAGGAATCCCAACCATACAAACGGAAGAGAAAAACCAGGACCAAGAAATCAAGTTACGGTTTTCATCTGCTTATGTTCAGATTTGATGCTTCACCAGTCGACTTGTTTCACCTGTTAACCGTCAATGTCATCGTTGTCTCGTTATTGAGATAGCAAGACCGTTCTACGCACTCCATTTTCCCAGACTCCCTGACATTTCTCAGCCCTACGAGTCGTCGCCAATAGCCTCTTGATTTTGGCTTGGCGTTGGACCCTTACTTCCTTGCCGCCGCTCACGCGACTACAATTTCCTTGATCTTGTCTTTTTGACGTCAAGCACAACTACTGCAAAACACATCGCTCTACTTTCTACCCTACCACCCTCACTCAATAGCAATATTACTCTCAACGTTACTCAGGCCTCAGCACCACCATGGATATCGCCAACAAGTGAGCCGACTCTTGACTCCGCTCCTGCCTCTCCATCTTGAACAACCAACTCTCAGTTTCAACACGATATGCTGACCTTGAAAACAATCAAGGCTCTTCTCGCTTACTCTGGGCGTGGAGCCTAACAAGGCCACGTTACAGGGTTTGGCATCTACCTTGAACAGCGCAGGTAAGATAATTCTGAGCTCCTGAGCACACATGTATACGATTGGCTCATCGCTCAACTTTGCTCAGTCCTCTCACTCGCCGACAAACAGAAAGCTCTCGAGCAATTCGCCGACACCGCCGAAGCACAAAAGTTCGTTTCGCAGGCTCCCATCCCACAGCAACAGTTCACTCAGCCACAAATCCAATACATCCAAGCAGCACCAACACCCCAGGCAGCTCAAGCCCGCAGAGCAAAGATCCTTCGAGACCCCGTGGTATGGCAGATCAGTGAGAAGCAAATGAAGGAGCTGCAATGGAAGAGGAAGCAGTTGCTGCAAGCACAGAAGGCTGAGTTGGAACGAAAGAAGACGGCGAGGGCGAAGAGACCCCCGCCGCCTAAGCTGGGAGCGTCCAAAAACGGCGTGAATAAGACACAGCAGGCAAAAGCTCCCCAGCCAAAGGCCCCACAGCCCAAAGCCGAATCCCTCAAGGTTTCTCAAGCTAAACCTGCGCAGAACAAGGCGCCCGCGAAACCCCAGGCACCTCCTGCCAAAGCCCCTGCAGCACCAAAAGCGCCAGCGAAGGCACCTGCCAAGAAGGCTTGAGTTCTACACTGCAAAGCTGGACGACAAACACGCGGTGCGTAAGGCAATCACACTGGCCTGGTTTCCGCTCAGCATCTCGCCTGTATTATTATTTCGGTTGGATTCATTTGAGGAATGTATGATATTTCGCATGCAGCAAGAGGCCGTCATGTACAAACAGCATCAAATAGGACATTGCAAGTTCGGACATCGAGACAACGAAATGAACCCTCATTTTCTTGCAAGATTGAGACCAGAAAGTCATCAACTAACCGTTAAGGCAGCTTCAATGAGAGTTCAGATCTACGAGGCAAGCTTAAGCTATCGCTTTCACAAGACTATTCTAGATTTCACCTCCTATAGGTATACTTGTTCCACGAAAATGTAGCATTCTGTGTCTAGAAGCGGTTCGGATGGGATTCATGACAGTAAAGTTCGGCCATCGTATTGACCTCGTACCGCTGCAAGCCTCTTTTGCTTGACTTGCCACTAGAACATATTTCGTAGGGCTGAATCCCCTCAACTTCTTATCACCTATCACCGCGAATTACTTTACAATTGCGCCTGCGGGTACTCGTTTCACAATAATATAATTAAAAACTAGGAAAAAAATTAAAAGAGCGTAGAATATAGTTATGAGAATTTTTTAGATTTTTATAGTCGGGTTTGAATTGATAAAGTTATATAATAGTGTATTCAGATATAACCGTCGACGTTTATTACGCTATTATATAAATCAATAATTATTACCTCAATTTTAAGGATTCTTAAATTATAAACATTAAGTTTTAGAGATTGCAAATCCTAGTAGATTGCAAATCCTAGTGAATACGAGTATGATCCGTACGAGCGCACGGATCTTGACGGGCCATAGAAGACGAGACACCTCTCGCTCATTGTTAGTCCTCAGCGATTACATGTGCATGAACCGGCAAAATGCCTCCACCAAAGGGTGTTCATAACCCGTTGGCTGGACCTGGTAGGACATTACTGCCGTCACACTTACTTAGGACTGACCTTGATCACAGGAGACGACTATACCAAGACCCTGCACAGCGATACTTATGAGGCAATCGACAGTAGCAAAGCCAACCTCCATGGCAAAAACGTCTTCATATGCGGTGCCTCTAAAGGAATTGGCAGATCCATTACCCTCTCCTTCGCCAAAGCGGGCGCTTCCTGCATTGCCATAGGTGCCCGCTCCGAACAGGCATTACTTGAGAAAGAGATCAAGGACGCTGCTGCGGGAGCAAAGAAGAGCCCTCCAAAATTACTGCAAATAAAGCTCGACGTAACGGATCAAAAGAGTATCGAGCGCGCAGCAGCGAATATTGAGAATCAGTTCGGGCGCCTCGATGTTCTCGTTCACAATGCTGGCATAGTTGGCACTCCAAGCCCAATCGTCGATAGCGATCCAGAAGATTGGTGGAAGACCTGGGACGTGAACGTGCGAGGACCCTACCTGGTGACTCGCGCTTTTCTACCCTTGATGCTCAAAGGGGGCGACAAGCAGATCGTTAATGTCAGCAGCGTTGGAGCTTTTCTCACTGGACAAGGATTGAGTTCCTACCAAGCATCAAAACTCGCCCTCATTCGTTTTACAGAATTCATCGTTTCCGAATATGGTGAGAATGGTGTTCTGGCATTTTGTATTCATCCTGGAAATATACCAGGCACGGACAGTACGTTATAATTTCCGAGGCAATCCTTCCCGATTTATGCTGTTTTATGAGTCGTCAGACGTATCCCAAGAGGTTCTGCTCCTAAGACACGTCTCGCGATTCAGATTTCCTCTAAAAGAGTAATGCTGACTTCGATATCATCTAGTCTTGGGTCCTGGTGGCGTACCAGATTCCCTAAAGCATAGTATGTCATCTGCCATAGAGCATCCTTTGGTATGAGATGAGACCTGTGCTGATGCTACGAAGTTTTCACCGAGACCACCGAGCTTCCTGCGGATACTATCGTCTACTTGACACAAGAGAAGCGCGACTGGCTAGCTGGGAGGTACATCAACTGCACTTGGGATATGCCTGAACTTATGGCAAAGAAGGATGAGATTATCAAAGAGGACAAGTTGAAGATCAGATTGGTAGTATGAGTTAGAGCCTAAGCATATGACGATCGAATGTCTGCTAATCCGGAATTTGAATGTCTGTTGATTCATGAAGTGAGGGGTTTGTTACTCCGAGGTTTGTGCCATGTGACAAGCTATTCGAGCTTCACACTCTTAAGGTCGCGGAGATAAATCCTGGAATATCCGCTCATACGAGTGCTACTCAGGTCTTCGAAGCTGCCAGAACATGGGCCCACCACCACTTGTCCAACCCTTCATATGCTGAGACTGGTTCTTGGACCAGGGAGCATCTTCAAGCTTGTATCTGCCAAGCTGTGGCTTGCGTTGAACCTCAAACAACACTTGCGGAGGCGTTCAGCCTATGTTCTCTTGTCTTGTAGATCCTTCACTGCCTCAAAGATATGGTCAGCGCCACCTTGGGACTGCATACGAAGCTCATCATGCCAAGCAGATCAACATCGGCTCACGCAAGAAGAACCTGACCCTTAGATCCATCGCATTCGCCAGGACTACCCCAAAAGCTATAGCAGTACCAGCGAGGACAATACTCACAGAATTGATAAAAACGAAACGGTTGTAAGGTGATGTTAGAGGTATTTAATTCGTAATAGGTTCGATTCCTATTGGCGCTGGTACAATGGTGTTGCGGTGTTTCCTATTTTCTAGGTCGGACCCGAGGGTAGATAGAGCAGCGCTATGCTTGGTAAGGTGAAGAGCAAGTCGCCAGAGCTGAAACGGTAGACACCATGGGTCAGGTACAAGGCTGCACACAAAACTATCAACAGTGCAAGGAATCATAGAAGCCAATGTAGGGACCACTGAGCGCTGGCTCTCAATGGGAAACCTTTCACTATGACCTCAGACAGTCACTCGAAGGGAAGCTTGTTCCGGACTTGACCAGATTTGCGGCCTAGGCACACTGAGTACTTGTGGACGATGCTTTCTGGATTTTCCTGGACAGCCACTAAACTGGGACATTACAACAGAGTTTGACATTCCACCCGGATCAAGTCGGTCGAGGAAAGCACTCACAAAACGAACAACGCTCACACCTGGCAACGCAATGACAGAATAGACGAGCAGGACCATGAACATGTACTCATCGCTCGGCAGGACCATGAACATTTACTCATCGCTCGGTATCCCATGCGCTAGGAGATGTGTTCCTCATTCCGAACGCTACTGTTGTAGGGTAGAAAAGACCGGTCAAATTGAGATGGGTGAAAGAAGTCGAGAAAGTAAAGTCGCACCCGATGCTCTGTTGGGGTTGGAAGTGAACCTGGTAGAAAGAATATTCCAAGCCACGGAGCCGTGGCTTGAGGTAAGATCCGAGAGCCTGTACAGCTCCACAGGTGGACATGTGTGTGCAGTGGACTGTCTAATACGAATGTACTACTGGTCCAGCTCTTCGATAATCTGTCTTGTATACGAATGCCACCTTTTCATTATTGGTTGGTTCTATCACCTACCCTCTGCCTTTCCCAAGCGCAGGTAAGGTACTCTAAGCACGGTGCACTATGTCTGGCAGAGCAGAGTGCAGAGGGAGGGAAGAAGGCTGAGGTATGGCTTGCGTATGATAGGTATGCAGGAGGCAGCTTATTTAAATTAACCTTTGTCTCGAGACTTTCCAAACGATGTGAAACTGATTTTGACGCCTGAAAACCGGTTTTGATACACGACACGGAGAAGAGTCTCGATCGATCGCCATCAATCAATCATGCCTTGCCATGCCATGGGCCATGGCCGAGGGAACCCCTCAATCCGAGGCGCAGGCTCAGCTGGTTTAACTTTGTTTGGTGGGCTGGTGGGGTTTTTTGTTGACGTCAAAGGGTGTCGACCCGAGCACCCCTCTACACCGACCATTGTTTATATCGTCCCTGTATTGTCCTACTTTTCTCCACTGCTACTATATCATACCAGTTTCTCACTGTTTATATCTCCAAATTCCCAAAGCCTCCAAATCACAAATAAAGACATCTATTAGGAAACACCAAATCCTGTACGTTCACTTCTCGGAAGGCTTTCTCACCTCGCCAGCTAACACCGTCACCAGTTATACCCCACTCTTCCAAAATGGACAAAGTAGGAGGTGGGCGCCCCCTGTCCGTAGACTTGCTCGAGACCTTTCACACCACCTCTTGCTTTTCTCTCGCAAACATGTACTCTTTACATGTGCATTCTGGCGGCGTCGCCAGCCAGTAGTTCGCTTTTTCAGACTGTCCTCGCAGACACCTTACCCATACTGATTCTATCGAACAAGGCGTTCTCGGGGGCGTGACCGATACAGCAGGCAAGACCGTAGGCGGAGCCACCGAAACAGCGGGCAATGCTGGTAAGCCATATCTCCCTTCATTCCAGCTTACTTTCCCTTTATGTCAGCTACTGATCCATCACAGTCGGTGGAGTAGGTAACACCCTCGGCGACACCACCAAAGGCCTCACAGACACAGTTGGCGACACAACCAAGGGCGCAGGAAGCACCGTCTCCGACACCACCTCCGGTGTTAAGGATTCTACGGGTGCAGGGGGCAAGCAGGATGCGCAGAACCCATTGGGTCTCAGCTAGATCGCCCGATCGAAACGGTCGTGAGGGACTTCAGGAGGAAGCGTGCGTTTACCATAATTAATTAGAAAGATGAGGTACAAATATTGTGACGTTCGTTCATTGAATGCATATTACACAGCGAGGTCTGAGCTTCGCCTTGTCTTGAAGATTGTCATGCAGGCAGTCACCGCCTACGTCTTATTACCTGTTCTCTCCTTCCTCGTCGATAATTCGTAAATACGCATGACAATGAAAGCAATGCGCTCTGGTTCTGGGAACATATGTTAAGCTATGCATCGCTCCACTCGGGATGTAAAGGCATAATGAGTTTGTAAAATTTTCTTTCTCTCCAGGTCAAAGACACACAAACACGGATGAACATGAACTGCAGGCTGCGTCCCGGGAATCATTATCAAATTATGTTTCGCTCGCCTTTGGGTGTCAAGGTAGATTGGGCAAGATGCCATTTACAGGTCTGCTGTTACTATATCATACAGATCTCGGAACCTTCGTCCACCGGTATCGAAATACCATCCTCGACCTTCAACGCCTGCGCCGATCTGAATTTGTCCACGCTCCCATTGCTACACAGACCCCAATGCAGTCGACTATGCCAAAAACGCTATGCTTCAAACAGTCAAAAACGCAAGAATGAGGACGTAAAGCTCGTCAAGAACGACGGGGTTTTTTGCAGCTATGGAGCCAGAGAGATGCAAGGCTCGTGTTCGTAGAAAGGGACTGGTAATAGACAGTATTTAAGCCTCTGCCACTAGCTCAAGTCGGTGTTCCCGCCGCCGTCATTGGAGTGATGGGATTGACTTCTGTCAACGGCCTTGTGGTCGTTATAGTAGGAACTCGCACATGGGTGGCACACTTTGGTTTGGCGATTAGAGGCATAGTAGTAGCCTCGTGACAACGTCCAAACCATCCGTACTCAACACAGGATGTCGTTACAGGTGTGGCCTGCGTTGGCGTGGCTGTTGGTGACAATGTCGTCGTTTCGAGACATCCTCCAAACCATCCATATCTCACACAGGATGTCGTCGGCAGCTCTGTTGTTGCGGTTGAGCTTGAAGTACTCGTCGAGCTCGAGGTTGTGGTTTCATCAAGGCATCCTAAGAACATTAGCTGCTCGTCTCAAAAGCAACAGAGAACCATTACGTACCCCACCATCCAGGTGTCTGGCAGGTTGTAGTTCGTGTTGAAATTGCCGTTGAGGAGCTACTGCTCGACGAAGTGGTCTTGTCGGACCCATTGCTTTTAAAATACTTCCAATTGAAGCAGTCGACGCACTCCTCGTCTGGGATACAAGGCGGCACCTCATCGTATACTTCAAGCACGTCGTGGATTACGCTGCGAATCTTGTGATATCCGATCCCAACACGCCATCCCTTATCCCCAACGGTGTCGTAACGGGAAACACAGCCTGTATGACATTCGGTCTGCATCGAGTAACCCCCCAGAGTACATGCAGAGGTCGCTGCATTGCAGCTACCCATGAAGATAGGATCCGCAGTATGGCCGAAATGAACTGCTCCCGTATGCTTTCTTGTCTGGGGAGCACTTGAATGAGCGCCTGGTGGCGACGTGAGCCCTAGCCTTGCGGCGGCAAGAGCTTCACCTGGAGCCTCAAAGGTTGTAGTTGGCAGTCCAAACGTCAACCCCAGTAAGGCACTTGTTGAACCTCCTAACGAATGACCTGCAAGCCATATGTTCGAATTTGGGTACAGCTCTGTGACATTACCATAGAGTTCAATCGAGGCTGCGTAGTAGCGATTCTCCGCTCTCAAAGCCTTGACAAGGCACGTTTGGTTGCATGTATAAGCCGCCGTCATACACTCGCAGACAGGATGCCAAAGATATTGACCACCCTGACCGCAACAACAGCCGAAGAAGAGGTTGTCATTCGTTTTATCGTTTGTGGTTGTCTCGGCTCCATCAAAGACTGCTGGAGAGGTGCCTTTCAATGCTATCACAATGGTGGAATTGTCCTTGTTCGCGAAAATGTGACCCCGTAGACTATCTCCTTCCCATCCAAAGCCCTGCGTACGGTTAAATCTACCAGTCTCATCTTGCCATTCGCCAGTCCCAGGCTTGGTATTGTAGGCGTTCCATGACATCTTCGCCAGGCTCACGACTGTTTCCTTATCCGTGGTGTTGGGCCCATAAACTTTATCCATAGTCCATGCGGAGGCAGCGACTATGGGAGATGAACCCGTAAGTCTTGCCTCCTGGTACAGCGACTGCATTGTTAGTACTCTGCGATCGGAGAGTCTCTGTATGGTGATTTGTTCAGACTTCGCGTGTAAGGTCTCTAGCCGAGACTTTTCGCCCGTCCCATCTCCCGTAGCCCAGACGACATCCCCAGGCTTGATGTCCAAGCGCTGGTGTACATGTTGATATTCATATAATCCATGCACGAACAGATGCCTCAGCGTGAAGTCTTGCTCTCCGTTGGAAGAATCTAGAGGCGCCTGAGGGTCGTGAGCGGTCTCCGGAGGTAAGGAAACAATAGGGAACTGGTTTGCCCCATTGAGCCAACCGTCCGCCCATGACGCTGCTGCTGTTGCTGGGATAGTCGAGGAGGCGGCTAGCCATAAGAACAAGAGCTTCACTGTTACTCGACCAGCTGAATGACATCTATCCATGGTGGGCCATCGGTCTCCATATACACAATCGTGTGACAGGTTAGCAAGAGCTGTGAATCTCTCTTATATGAGGGTTAGGCAACAGTCGCAGTTGGTGAACGGCGACGATCAGCTGCGGGCATCGAGAATGGAGCGGCGCGGTGAATAATACCGCCGACGCCGGCTTGGCGTCCTCGTGCATGGCATTCTTTCGTTCGAGTGCAAGATCTACCTTACCATTCGTTCTCTTTTCGAGGGGTTTTGCGAACATCTCAGACAGCGAATACTCTTGGGCGGTTTTACGATATACAATCCGAACATGAAGGACTGAAACCTGATATTCTCATGTGATCAATATCTTTTGGGAGAATGCTCCATTATTTTAATACGTAAGCAGTACAAGTGTCTCAAGGTAGGTCTCGTAATGGTCAGCATGTCGCCCATTGCTGAACATGGCTTTGAAATATAACAACCTTCCTGCTGACTCTTTCTTAGGCAACTTCCCTTCGATGTCTTACACTCCGGTGATAGGGGCCAACGGCTCAAGCCGGCCGCAGACTTCTCACACGTCACATTCCTTCTCCCGACTCGTCTCTTCTCCACCCAGTCCTCTTGCTCGAAGCCGGGCGAGCACCCTTCAGACTGCGGCTGTTACCGGCAACCTGGGCTCGGAGATGACCACCTCGTCGTTGGATGAGAACAGTAGGGAAAAGCAGGAAGACATTTTCGAGAAAAGCAGCCTCATAAGCGGCGTAGAGGGGACTGTCAAAGATGTCAGTGAGATGGAATCTCCACAAGATGTCCCTGAGGGCTTTGATGAGCTTCCAATTGAGCTTGTCAGCTTGATAGATAGGTGACGAATATCAAACCCTATTAGGAAAATTGCTCTGCATACTAATCTTTTCTACGCTAGATTCATCGAATCGTTGAGTGCGAAGGTACATAGCACACCTCCATCAATTGAAAAATTGTCCGAAATATTCCAAGAGTTCTACGCGAAAGCGGAATCCCACATTGCCATACATATAAGTACCCTGTCAACCAGACAAAGTCGGAGAGCTTCTCCCAATCCATCAATATCTTCTAATGCATCTTACGTGGCCAAAAACGGCAGAAGGCTGCGGGCGTCGTCCTCTGGAGACCAATTGAGCTCACTGAATGGTGGAGGTCCTGAACAGCAGATGCTTACACCACAAGAGATTTCGGATCGCAGGAAAGCAAGGCGCTTGTTGGATCGAAAAGGAACAGCGTTAGAGGAAGCCGTTGAGAGGAGAGTTTGCCAACGTGTTTACAACCGCATATGGCGCCATCGGGCAACCTTGGATGAGGTCAGAGATGAGAAACTTCGATCTAGAACTGCAGCGTTGGCACTCGTTGGCATAGGATTACGAGATTTAGGCATCAACTTTGACCAGCAACCGTCGGAGACGGACAATATCCAGATTGAGGAGTGGATCTCGAAGGCCAGAGATGGTCTATTAAGGATGAATGACGCGAAGTATCCTCTGGGCAAATTGCAGCAGCTGGCTGCTGCACACAAAAATATCGTTGATTTACTCACAACTTTACATCAGTCCTCTTCTTCGGCAGATGAGATTCTGCCAACGCTTATCTACACTCTCATTACGACTCCACCGGAAGGAATCAATGTAATCAGTAATCTACATTTCGTACAGAGGTTCCGAGCAGCTAGCAAAGTCGATGGGGAAGCAGGTACGTACTTTTCGGACTAAAGCTCTCCTGTTTAGTAGCAAATTGGGGCCATAGTCCAGATTTCGGGAGCAGAGAGCTCCTTCACTCCTCTAGAATTATCTTGTTACTTAGGTGGAATGCCATGTTTCGGCAGTGAAAGGATATATCAGCTCTTCAAATGTGTCTCGTTTCTCGGTCTATTACCCTGAGAAAGCCATGCATGCTGACTCCGAAATCTACGTAGGTACGTACATTTCGGAGCCGATCCTTCCCATTTGGTACTGAAGTTGAGTTGCAAGACATGTTTCGGGAGCAAGAGGACTTTCCTACTCCCGAGAACTGTCTCGCTACTCCATCACCTACCTCGTACAAGCAATGCTGACTCCGAAATCTCTTAGCTTACTGCTTGGTAAATCTGGAAGCAGCAATCACATTTCTTGAGACAGTTGATCTTGCGAGTCTGCGTTCTGATGAACCACTATCAGGGCCTCCGAAATCAGAAAGCCGACCAACGACACCTCGAATGGAATCTCGACCTCAATGGACCTCCCACACATCAATTACACCTCCAATGTCTTCGACATCTGCCGCCACCTCCGCAATATCAGATCAGCCAGTTTCTCCTCACCCTCTGGAGTCGCCGAGCAAGCCTACGCACCCCACAACTCCAACTCATCAACGGAAATTGAGTAACTTGTTCCAGCCGCCCGCTAGCGCATTCGGAGCCGCGGGTGATGTTGTACGTACGACTGCTGATCAAGGGTTCAAGACGATTGGTAATACTCTCGACAATAGCTTCAAGCGTAAGTACCCTTTCTGATTTAGCGCCCTTCCTTTCATATCCTTTCTTGAGTCTAAGAACATGTCTGAGGAGCAAGTCCCTAGCCCCTGCTCCTCAAAGATGTTTTCAGACTTAATACTTCGTTTCAAAAGAGAATTGCTGACTCCGAAATGCTGTAGTCCTATTCGGCCGTCTTAAAGAACACAAGGTGGCCAACGACGGTGTCGGTGCAGAAGGCACGATTATCGTTCCAAGAACCCTCGATGACGCTCGGAGACTGGTCGAACCGCCCAAAGAAGAGGATGATGATGAGGACACTAGCCTTCCTTCAGCCAGCCTCCTAGCTACTCAAACCGACGAGCAGGCTGGAAATAACAGTTATAATAAATCGACTGACAGCTTACTCAATGCAATCGTAGGCCGCAAGCAGTCTCGTGACAGAAGCGTCGATAGTGTTCAAAGCTCAGGCAGTGGGAAAAGAGTAGCTTTTGCGGCCGAGAGCAACGACTCGTTGACTAAAGCTGGATCACCTACCTCTGCGCCGGCTGCGTCGAACGAGCCGCTGCACGCTGGCAATGTGGCGGTTGAGTCGATGCGGAGTCTCGGTAATACGCTCAACCCTCTTAAGGGGTTTGGGGGTATGAGTGTCATGCGAGGATTTGGACGGAGTACTTCTTCTGGTACACCCACTCCAACACTCGCTAACGCTGGGAAACCGAGCCAAGAGGTCCAGCAGGCTTCCACTACCAAAATAGACGGGATGGATGCTCAAACCTCGTCTATGAAAGCTTTACCACCGATCCAACGATACATGGATGTCGCAAGTGCGGAAGACCTTAAGATTGGTGAGGTGGGCGAGCTATTGAATGATTATAAACGTCTAGCTGGCGCCTTGAAGACTATGGGGGTGTTCTGATTAGCCGTGAGGATGGAGTTTGGGGTAAAAGATGCTTGCTAGAAGGAGCCGAGTGTTATTTCGAGATACCCTTTTTGCGAGGCTAATGGATTCCTATCCATTGCGGTTTGCGAGACCTTATCAACTCTTAGTTCGGGATGCCACTTGCAGCGTCCAAACGACTTTTACAGTCCGCCACATATTTTAAGGGATTGTAGCCAAAGTCATACTTATCCTGCTATTGGTCCAAATAAACTGTGGACTGAACAAACAATTTGGCCTTTTGCCGTTTCTGTCACGACTTCCAAAGGCAAGCCATGTCGATCGATGGTCGTGATGGCTTTAGTGAACTTCAAGTGAACTCCTCGTGTCTCATACATTGCTGCTCATGGCAGTATACCACACCCAGACTTTCCAATTTCGTAACCCTGCTTTCGTTTATCAGCAGTCGTTGTCATCTTGGTTACTAGCAGCTATCGTCTTTGCAGCTACGACTCGATATTACCTGATCCACTTGTGCCTTCACGCTCTTCGCACAATGGTTCAGAACAATTTGCCAGACACCGTGCGCTTCACCAGGAACCAAGCAGCGCGTACTATACATCACCTCAAACGCTCTCTTTTCTAGATCCTCCCTTCCGAGGTCAGAAACAAGGATTTGTTTAGTCATCGCTATACTCCCAGTCTGTATTCCGGCCTTGTTAGGGCGAACTACTCAATCTTCAGAGAAAAAGCTCCACTCGCCCAGGAAAAGGCTTGGTGGAGTTTATGTCTACCGATGAGGATGAACCCATCGTCCTAGGGACGATATGGGCAGCATCGGGTTGAAGTTATCCTAGTGCCCTGATGATACGTAAGAGGGTCGGGCAAAAGTCATGCATAGAGGGGGCCATTACCCGGGAAGTACCCAAGTTCCATTGAATTATTATGAACAGTCAATCTTTTCCGGCTGGTACTCACAGAATGACGCAAAAACGAAAAGATGGGAGCCCTTAGGGTTGCCACTTTTCCTAGCAATTTGCCTTGCGGATTTGGAAGCTTGAGCTTCTCTCCATGCATGACTTTGAGTACATTTTCTTACGTCGAGGATGATTTTGATGACTGATAGCGGCTTGAACTCCTTTTCATCAACCCAATATCCATAATCGCCGATGAGATATGGACGAGCTCGGGAAGGACACTGCGCCTCTTCCGGCTTTTTTCTCAGCTCTAAAGGAGATGCTGGAGAACAGAAGACTTTCCGAGCTCCGCGGCTGTCTTTCTTTCGTGGACTGAAGGCTCTCGCAAGATCCAGCTGTTGATCGAAAGTTCGAGACCCTCGCGAGGAAATTTCGATACTGGCAAGATTGATGTGTGCGGAGAGAGATACACTTGCTCAGAGAAGTGCCTGAGTTCTGTAGGTGTCCGAGACGCAGAAGAGGGACCAGGATAGCTGTTTCGCCGTTGAACATAGACGGGGATGTGGGAGACCTGCCGATAGCTGGACTTTTTGAGGGAACACGTGCATGCTGTTGCTTGTATGTACTGTATGACTTAGTACCCCAGGTCTATATCAGCTTCAACGCGAATCCACCCCCAACCTCTTCGGTGTCTCTATTCGCAAAAATGCCACTGAAATCCGCCGCTTCTCCCGCGATCCTCGGCGCATCCCCTCTCTTCGGCGCACTTGGACTCGCTAGTCTCCTCCTCTTTTCTTGGCCCGCCTTTGAGGGAAATGTGGGAAACATCGCTGTGCTTTTGGGCTTTGGATCTTCTCTAAAATAAGGATGAGCGAGAACTTCGCTTGCCGTGGGTCGTTGTGCAGGGTTTGGGCTGAGGAGGGACGTGAGCAGGGCAGACCCGGCAGTAGTCAGAAGGGGGAACTTGGCTCGGAGAACGTTCCCAGTCGTTTGGGAGATGCTTGGAAGCCGGAGTGAGCGGGCGTTGGGCAGACGTTTGAAGCCAGGCCAGGTGGCTTCGGTCGGAATGCCACAGAGTTCGAAAATCTGGGGAGCGGGTAAGCACAAAACGGTCAAAATCTGAGACGAAGCCCACCTTTGAAAGCTGATCAACTTCGTTCTTCCCTTGCAGCAAGGGATCCTTTGTCAAAAGCTCGCCGAATATGCAACCAACGCTCCATAAATCGATCTCTGCTCCATACTTCTCTGCGCCTAACAGTAGCTCTGGAGCGCGGTACCACAATGTCACTACGAGCTGCGTGAGCTTCGGTGGTGGATCACCATAGTATCTTGCCATGCCAAAGTCTGCGACCTTCAGCTGACCTCTGTTGTTCATGAGTAGATTCGAGGTCTTCAAGTCCCGATGTAAGATCCAATTGCTGTGCAGGTAGTCAACGGCCGAAGTGAGTTGTAGAAGTAATGTCTTGATCTCCGAGGGCGAGAAAGCATCGAGCATGTCTTCTTGCAGCGTCTTGAGGTCGTGCTCGAGGAAATCCATGACCAGGAAAACACTGGTCTTGAAGATCAGCTTTCGGAGACAACATCAATGCTTTCGACATAGCCACTTACTCGTCCAATTTGTCGCCCATAACGACCTCCCGTAAAGCAACGATGTTCGTATGCCGTGATGCCATCAGTGTCTGTATCTCTCGTAGGCCGGTGACCGGAAAACCGTCATTGGAATTGTCCATCTTGAGCTTTTTCAAAGCAACAATCCCCCCAGTAGCTGTCTCTTTGGCCCGCGATACCCAGCCATAGGAGCCTTCTTCGATATGGTTCAGCTTCTCGAAATTGTCGACATGCCTGCAGGGGCCCCATTCTGGCGCAGGGAAGCGCAAGAGCTTTGCTGGTGGTAGCTCTTTTAGAGGCGTATCAGGCTCTGGGGAAAGTTTTCTTCTCTTGAACGGCCGTTCAGCGGCTCCATTGATAGCTTCATGGTCGTGCGTAGCATCCTCAGTGGCGTCCACTGGATTTTGTCTCCGTAGACTCTCTTGCTCCTCAAGCTTCCGCTGTTTCTCTGCTTTCACCTTTCTCTTCAATTCTTTCTCACGCTTCCGCTGAGCTTCCAATGCTGCATCTTCCTCATCATCGGCCCATCGCGACTTGGAGTGGCTCGCCATGATCGAGACGAAAGTAGCGCGTCACCGACGGTTGGTGGAGATCAAATCTTAGGGTGTGACCGTCGCAGCATCCATAACTTTACTCCCGAGCAATTCCTATGATCATCGCATTCTGGACATGATCATTAGACCTGGGGTAAAGATCATTGCGAGCTCGAGGCCACTGGCGAGAGGCTGTTCAGGGTTGAAAGTTGACAAGAGAATTCGATGGGCATCATCGCCAGCTCGGCAATGGTCGACACCTCTGGCCAAAACCATTGCTGAAGCTATTGCTGTAAGCTCACTTCAACATTCGCTTATGCACACACTCTGATCATGAGGCCAGACTACAGGTCCAATTTCTATAGCAGCTTATATGCGCCAATGCCTCACATCCCCTGATGGTGGCTACTACACTTCACAAACGCAGGGCAAAGATCAATTCGGACAGAAAGGAGACTTCATTACCTCGCCAGAGATCTCTCAAATCTTTGGCGAATTACTGGGCATATGGCTTGTAACAGAATGGATGTCCCAAGGCAGGGTCAGCCATGGCGTGGAGGTCATTGAGGTTGGTCCAGGAAGAGGAACGCTGATGGATGATATGCTACGGGTATGGTACGATGCTCAATTCAGAGTTACGAGACACCAATCTAATCGCGGAGCAGACTCTCAGCAATTTCAAGCCGCTAGCAGCTAGCATCGAATCGGTCTATCTTGTGGAAGCCAGTCCAGCATTGCGTGATACCCAAAGGCAATTGCTCTGCGGAGATGTTCCCCTCGAGGAAATTGATATTGGTTTCAGGAGTACGAGCAAGTACTCAAGAGTCCCGGTGACATGGTGTGAAGACATTCGATTTGTACCCAACGGTAGATTCTGTCTTATCAGCCTGCAGAAAAGTCCAAGCTCAACTGACCTACCTATAGATTCAAGCAAGACCCCCTTCATCTTCGCCCACGAATTTTTTGACGCGCTTCCGATCCACGCCTTCCAATCCGTGGCTCCAAACTCGACCGAAACGTCTCAATTTCTCACAACTCCTACAGGGCCCCTTCCCCTTACCAAACCAGCTTCCCAGTCCAAGACGCCCCAATGGCGAGAATTGGTAGTCACGCCCACACCATCTGCCTCGAACATAACCACTACCACCTCGCCTTCCACTCCCAAATCTCAACCCGACTTTCAGCTCTCCCTCGCAAAAGCCTCGACCCCACCGTCACTCCTGTTTCCCACCCTTTCCCAGCGTTACAAAGCGCTTCTGCCAACCCCAGGTTCTGTCGTTGAGATATCACCGGAATCGCATTCTTATGCCGCAGATTTTGCTCGCCGTATCGGTGGCTCTTCCGCTAAGGCCAGCTCAAATTGCACATCCAGTACAATGGTCAAAAACCGTCCGTCCGGCGCAGCCTTAATTCTCGATTACGGTCCCGCAGACACGATCCCCACCAATACACTGCGCGGCATTCGCTCACATCAGCATGTCTCCCCTCTTACCGATCCCGGCCTCGTCGACATCTCTGCTGATGTCGATTTCATGGCCTTAGCCGAGACGGCACTAGCAGCTAGTCCGGCAGTCGAGGTGCATGGTCCCGTGGAGCAGGGAGGATGGCTACAAAGTATGGGGATTCGAGAGAGAGCAGACATCATTTGCAAGGGTCTGGGGGAAGACGAGGGAGGAAAGAAAAGGGTAAGGGGAGCTATCCAGCGATTGGTGGAGAGAGGTGGTGGCGCGATGGGGAAGCTCTATAAAGTCTTGGCGATAGTCCCGGAAAGGGATGGAAGGAGGCCTGTTGGATTTGGTGGAGGTGTGGAGTGAGTAGGAGCAGTGTGAGAGTTTGCAAAAAAGCCAACCGAACAAGGTGCCACAATTCTTTGGTCGGCAGATATCTGCTCTTTGGCTTTGATTACCATCAAGAAGTGTGTGCATTCTAGCCAAGGTAGAACATCGCTAGGGGAGTCATTGGGCTCCCCGATTCTAGCGAGTAACCCTGTGGCGCGAAACATCCGGAATTCTTTTTGAAAAGTCTGGTATCGCACAATAGTATAGGCTTCTGGTCTTTAGGTGTGCCAAGTCATGTCCTCAAGTACCGCCGCATCCCCTGAGATGCCGGTCTAGGAGGCCAAGAACTCTCGTATCCTTCAGTCGAAACCCAGGCACAATAACATCTGGGGCCATCAAAGGGTCAGAGTGTCAAGTAATGTGTCCCGTCTCTTGTTTTAAGACCGTTTGCTTCTCCGTTGAAAGCACTTCGGAGAAAATTTGAAGGCAGGATAGGGTCAATCTGCCAAACTACATGTTCTCTCTCATCCGTGACTCGAATACTAAACGCAAAATGTGGAGGGTCTCTTGACCGCCATTCTGGCTCATGAGGTGGGCTTCGGAGGTTCGTTTCACGCATATGCAATGCAATGTGGAGGCTTTGCCGAGACAAATTCCACGCACACGGGACTGAGAGCGAGAGCAGTTTGAGTCACTCTTCTCTGTCGGTGGACTCCGAGTAAAACACTTATACCTACTCCGTAGGTAGAGTCGCGACTGAAATTGGCAAAGTGTTGAATGTCTTGCAGAAGCCCCCCAACTCAGGTTAGCTCACATAAAAGCGGAAAAGGCAGCAGAGCATGAGACGCCTTGCGGAAAGGCAGGGGCTCACACTCAACACTTGATTTGAACCCCAGGGGAAGTGCAGCGTAAGATATCGACCAATCTCGAGTGGGACTGCCTCTTAGAGGCAAGTCTTGCATATTAAGGGCTGAGCAAGTGCAGTGCCGAGACTCAAAGGGAACATTGCAGAAGCCATTCACACGTGGAGCTGACTGTACTTTCGGATGATAAGCTGGAGAGGCCGAAGGCTCTCCCTGGATTTGTGATGCATATTTTGAAGCCAATTTCGAAACCTGACCGACATTCGGGGGAGGGGACGGTGATTGATTTAAAAGCAAGCGCTGGCAGAAACGGATGGGATTGGGGCCAGTTACTTCCCCTTGTCGGTCGCTTCTTTTGAGATGGGGTAAGTAGATGTCTAACCCCCCACCGATAGATTTTCTTGGGTTTGTAAGCCGAATAATCCAGTATGCAGAATGTTGAAGAGAAGTCAAAAAGCGGTCGAGGATTTCTTTCAATGATGGGGCTTGACTAGGTATCTGCATCATCGAAATGGTGAAAGAAATTCATGTCTCGGTCCTCGGTTCACTTCTGGTCCTGAATTGATAAAGTAAAGTAGGTTTTTTTCTTTCGCGAGGCTGCGGCCTGGCGGACCACTCACCTCGCACCCCCCGCTCATTCCGCGAGCCTTGGCGATTGGAAACCCTACCAGCTACCTTAAGTACCTACTTTAGCCTCGGACCTGTCGGACCTTCGGCTCAGTATTCGTACTCCGTATTCCGCAGTCGTGACTCGTAACTCGTAATTGACTTATGGACATGGTGGTACATGAAAGATTCCCCCAAGTCTTCCCTCACTGCCGTATGCGGGCTTGCCTTGGCACGTCTACAGGCTTCCTACGAAGGGGTTGTACGGCTTTTCATCCAGCTTGGAAAGTGTTGGAAGACCCGGTCAACGTAAGCCGCATTTGTTCATCCATATTAGCGACACTACTTATTTGGCCATTGACACATCAAGGATGGTGCAATTTGACTCTTTGCATTGAAAGTGAGACTGTAGGAGTCAGTCCATTTTGATTATGATATCCATGGACAAGGATGATTTCAAATCCCGCCGGAACAGAAGTAGATCCGTACCTTGATGCGCAAGAATCCCAATGCTTTGTTTGAGTACCTACAAGTTAGAAGTTAGAAGTTAGAAGTTAGAAGAAGAAAATAAAAAAAGCCAGCAAAGCCAATTCGTAAAGCTCGCTGCCTGGAAAGTAGTGGAAAAGGGAATACCTAATTGTGCGACTGCGAATTGACTGCCTAAACAGCAAATCGGGCGGTGAGGTGATGAGTTGCGTTGTGTGACTCAGCCCTGCTTTGGAATATCAAACAACGTGGTCGGAAAGGCGAAGGAAGATTGTGATTGGTGAGATATACCGGCGTGATTACTCTCCGCTGCCTTGAAATGGACTAAAGTAGCATCGCTACCTTAGCTTGACTTCTTAGAAATCCGAGGCCCTAGCGCGCGGTATTTGCAGGAACAAAGTCCGTCGGAGCATGGAGATTACTACACCGGTTCACAACAGATTGAAGAAGCATAAAGACAGCCCAGATCCCTCAGGCAATCATGACCATCTCAAACAAAGACCAGCAAACCAACAATCAAACTTCTCCTACACCCAATCCCTTCTTACAACAACATCTTCCCATACTTTCGCACAAGCCACCCTGACTCATTAACCAATTGCAAATCATCCTGCCCCATCTCACCATATCAGACATTGACTCATTGTCCCAAACATACAAACATGCCTTCCAATCTCAGATACCACATCTCTTCATCCACAACACCAGCATCATCAACAACCAGAACAGTCACTGCATCACCACCGCTAAAGAAGCAGAAGATGTCTCTCACTCAAACCTACTACCTCGCCCACACCGCCCGTGGTAAGCTCTCCAAGGAAGCTGCGCGGGGAGACCACGACCTCCGCCTTTTGGTCGGCCACGCCAACCTCCTTGATGGTCTGATGCTCGACCTTGCCAACGCCGAGCAAGAGCAAGAGAGCTGGTTTAATCAGACCGTCAAGAGAGCCTCCAAGGCATCCGAAGAGCCCAAGCACATTCAATGGGCAGACACAATTCCAGAAGAGCTGGAAGAGGCAGTGGAGGAGGAATTCTACGCCGAGAGCTCAGATAGCGACAGCGATTCGGACGATGATGAGGAGATGCAGAGCGCAGAGCCAATTGCCCTCCGCAATGTACCACAAGCGCCAGCTACCATCACCACCATTGAATATGAAGATGAGGACATGGAGGACGAAGACTATGAGAACGATCTCGCTCTTACTCGCACATCATCGGCACACCCACCAGAGCTCCTCCACGAGGATTCAGACTCGGAGTCAGAAGACGACTCCATGCCTCCCTCACCTGAGATGCCTCTCGATGCATTTTCCGAGAAACAAAGACAAGCAATTGCAACCACATCATACTACCAGTCACTACCAGTCAAGTCAGACTCGCCAGCCTCACTGCCGGAGTCGGATCAATCCTTCTTCGATGAGGGGTTCTACCTCCCTCAACGGCAACAGACAGCCATTGCAGCCTGTTAGGCACAGGGCTATTGATGACGATCCAACTGGTTTTATGACAGCGATTCAGCAAGAATACCCAAGCGAGCGTTGAGCGATCTTTTTCTACGATGTTTTGGATGGACAAAACCCTACTCCGATGACCATGGCTACAGCAGGATTCAAGGTGGAGTCTTTAGGGAAGGAATATTGAATGCCTAGCTACTCGTACATCTCCCTCAGTAAGAGGTTGAGAAGTTGTATAGAAGATAATCAACTACCCCAAGAAAAGTTTCAGGAGCGCCAGTGTCCCATCGCATGATTGTCTTCCATTTCCCACGCATTGACCTCCAGAGTAATCGTACTCGTAATTTCATCCTGCGCACTTCGCACCAACAATGCTCGATTCATTTCCCGGTCGACACATTGTTGCGTCGAGAAGAATAAAGGATGTCCCGCTCGTAATCGTAACTTGGGACAAGCATGATGATTCACACATGCAATCATTATCATTATCTACCCATCCCTGCGGGGACCTGTTGATCATCATTGCATAACCCCAAACTCCGAGCCGAGAACATGAGTCAGTCGTGCTGGAGTCCCGGCTAGCCTCTAGGGTCGCGCTCGGAAGGAAGCAAGAGCAAAAGTCCGATTGCCAAGATCGATAGATCGCTTCGGATGTTGCCTTTTTCTTTTTCTGCTGCTAACTGGAGCTTGCTGTTTCTGCTGCCAAGACGAGTCGGATTGTCAAGTTCAACTCAGGGTGCATGACAAGGTAGACAGCGCTCATAGCAAAAGCCAAGCTGCTGCCTTGTTGGTGTTGCCAAGCAGCTGAAGCTACACCACTAGACAGATCCCACACCACACCACACCACATCACACCTCACAACCTGGATCATGTCTGCCTACTCGGATAACATCCCCGTAGCAACACATCAAGCCTTTCGCCTCCGTCCATGGCTCTCTGCTTCATGAAATGGCCCGACTAACGCTTCTCTTGTCAAAGCTCGCAACTTCCGGACCCCCCGCCTAAACTGTACTCGCTTCCACAAGACTTCGCACATACATGTACGCTTGATTCCACTCCCTTCTGTCAATCCATAGGCCGCGACTTACCGATCGCTATTGAAGCTGCTTTCGAATATTCCAGGATAGCTGGCTGGCTGTCAACCAAGGCATGCCTCAATCACCGTCACCATTTCCAACCTTCTCCCCTTGCCCTCAATCACCCGCCCCAACACTTGGAGGATTGTCCGTCTCAGTACAGGCAGCATCAGAGGATACAAAGGATGCAAACGGACCAGACACGGTAGCCAGACAGAGACTTTCCTTTGCAGGGCCTGCAGCTAGCGCCTCGCTTCAAGACGTACGACGTGCCTCGATTCAATTCGCCTCGGGCACCGGTACAGCTACGCGTACTGCAAATTCAAGGCCGATTGCTTTGAAGCCGCAGCGGCGGCTATCATCGCCTCCACCGCCCTCGTAAGTTGTAGCATCTGATCTGTCGTTGAATTTCAAACGTCGATATGAAATGGCTTTGTTATCCTTTCTCCCTTGCAGCATGCATGATATTCGCTTAGTAGCACCGGATACTGTGGATCCTAGAAACCTCTTCCCGTATCCCATTGTAAAGACTGGTCCATCGATGGTAGCCGTCAATTCTCATCTTGAAAAGTCAAGAAAGTTGATTCAAATAGCACAATATGTCACAAGAAGCAATCACTATCAACAATAGCACAGTGCAGCACATATTCAAGTTCCATCCTGAGCACCCATCTGCATCAGATTATCTTGAGAACATGATGCTGAATTGTTTCCTTGATGGCAGTACTTATGAGTCCCGCGTCTCCTTCGACACCTTCGACAACAAAGACGCTACAGACCTTTCTTTCACTTTAGTCTCCAAGCATAAAGACTACGCCTATTCTCGTCGGTCTCGCACTTTCCTCTGTGGAACCGATCGTACGTACATTTCGGAGCTGGTTCTTCCTATTGGGTAGTGAATTTGAGTCGCAAGACATGTTTCGGGAGCAAGAAGACCTTTATACTCCCCAGACCTGTCTTGCAACTTCATTTCCCACCTCGAATAAACAATACTGACTCCGAAATCTGCGTAGAAAACGACTACTCGGAATTTGCTCTCGAATGGCTCGTTGAGGAGCTAGTGGAAGACGGCGACGAGATCGTCTGTCTTCGAGTTGTCGACAAAGATAGCAAGATTAGCAGCAATTTCAGCGTGGAGCAAGGTTTCTACAAAACTGAAGCTCGCAAGCTTCTCGAGCATATACAGGAAAAGAATGAAGAAGACAAAGCGATCAGCTTAGTTTTAGAATTCGCTGTGGGCAAGGTCCCGGAGACGATTCAACGCATGGTCCGTCTCTTCGTCTCCTCCCATCCCGTCGCTCTCGATATTTATACACTTGTTTCAGATCAAGATCTACGCTCCAGCCTGCCTAATTGTTGGAACACGCGGCAAGTCTCTGGGTGGCATTCAAGGCCTGCTGCCTGGCTCCGTGAGCAAGTACTGTCTTCAGAACTCGCCCGTTCCCGTAGTGGTGGTACGCCCTGAGGAAAAACGGGAGAAGAAGAAAAAGAAACGTCTTGCCGACCCCAGCCGCCAAAACTACTCTTCCATCTTAGACCAGACAATTGCTAGTGGCAGCGGAGCGTTCGAAAGTCTGGCTCGACAGTCTGGAGGTGAGGCGAGCGAAAATGAGGCAGCCGCGGTGGCGAAAGCAATCGGGCTGAACGAAGGCTCTGGGGCTTGGAAGGGGTTTAAGAAGGACGATGGAGATGGATCGCCGCTTATCAAGACCGTGAGCGGAAGGAGTGATGCTACCAGCGAAGCAGAGAGCCCTAGCCCGACTGGCCCATTGGTACTGGATGAAGCTCTGGAGGACGTGCCCGAGATAGATGACTCGGAAATGTCACTGTTGAGCGATGCCGGTCAGAAACGGGAAGAGGCCGACGATGAAGAAGGCGCAGAGAGCAAGACATTTAAGGAAGTGGATCCTATCAATGACTCTACATTCAGTGGGCCTGAGGAAGCCGAGGCTTGTTAAGGCAACGAAAACGAAGTTTGAGACTGGAAACGAGTCTAGCGGTGATACTGTTACCATGGGCATCTATCATCATAGATCATCCGGGTGGTGCAGTCCCTAGGATTGCCTACAGGAGGAAGGTAGATACAATGGAAGGGAGATCAACATCGTAGCCTTTTGGCACGCAGCACGAACACTATCGGGTCTGAAGCTTTCATTACGAAGACCGACTGATGGCAAAATCAAAGCTGACAATCCAAACGCTGCAGATGTACCTCGCCATTTATAGCAGACAAGAACAATTGGCAGGGAACGTTATGACCTGCATGATCCAACCCTATCTTAGATCCCCCTTTATTTCAACCCCTTGAGTTTCATCACCTCTCAACTTCACCCTTATGTCAATAGCTGAGGATGCATCTAGTTCTTATGACGGGAAGTAAAAAAAAAATAGTGTCTATATTCTTCAAATCAGATCAAATGTCATGAGGAGCGCGCTCATCGCAATGTCATTGCAATACTTTGAACCCGGCTCCGACCGCAAACATCTGGAGCAACATTCAGCCTGATCAAGAAACCTCCACTTTTGCAAAACTTCGAAACGTCAAAGCTTCCATCCCAGCCTACCTCATCCAAAACTACTTGAAAAACATCCATTCTCGTTCGCTTCCAGGACATGGATCCAGCAACAATCATTCGACTCGTCGAGGGATCGCTGAGTTTGGCATTGCAATGCGGCCAAGCCACAAAACGCTAAGCGACATTGCTGCGAAATACAAGTATGCTAAGCTTACAATTCTCAGCATGGTCCAGGGTTTGGATACCATTTAGTTGGCATGGAGCCAGATTGGTGACTGGTCTCAGAAATATATACCCGAAACGGCCGGAGACGGCGAAGTCCTCCTACAAAGGCTGCAGCGGTCTCTAGAGAACGGCATAATCATAATGGATGCTCTGGAGGGAGATCTAAAACCCTACCAAAGCAATAAACTGAGCTTTATGCAGCGCTCAAAAGCCATCTGGAACGAAAACACTCTCCGCGGCCACCAAGATCGGATCAGCCACCAGGCGCTGGCTATGACTTGCTTGCTGCAGGCTATACAGCTCAAGTCCTCACTGGCTAGAACCCGACTGATGGACGAGGCGGAGCCTATGCTCCGCAGATCCGACGAGAGTGCATATAGTATCACCAGTATTGTGCCCTCACGAATGTCCTCACGCGTGTCAAAGTCAAACTATCGAAATTCCACTGGAGGTACAAGCGTTACGAGTGCAGAAAATGTATTATCGGCGGCTAAGCTTCGAAAATGATCTGTTCACGGCGACAGCCTACAGAACATCTCTTCACTTCGAGACGATCACGGCCGCTAAAGCCTAATTCGTTGTCAGCAACCCGGATCAAATCCACAGCCCCGAGTCTTGACGAAAGAGCCATAACTCCAAATACTCATGAGAGCCTGCAGGTCCATGGTCAAAAGGAATTTGCCAATGAGCAAGCCAAACAGAGCTACGTCGCTGCCCTCGAAAGCTTGAGTAAGAGTGACAAGGACAAAGCTCTTCTCGAGGCTTGCCGTAGTGGTGATGCAAAGCTTGTTGAATCTTATTTGAAGAATCAAAGGAGCTATGACGAGCAAAATTATGCTCGAAAGCGCCTTCTGCTGGAAGGCTTGAAAGATGCGATTGTAGTCGGATATCATGACGTTGTGAGGAGGCTCCTAAGCCTTGACATTCCCCTTAACAACTCATTACCGGGGGCCTACGGCTGGGTTCCTCTTCAATTTGCCGCTCACAGAGGCGATGTAGCAACGGCAAATATACTCTTGGAAGCCGGGGCCGATGTGTCTCCCTCGGGCAGCGGCACCACCCCACCCATCCACATTGCTTCACATAGAGGAAGCTTGGAGATCACTTCTATGTTGCTTACTGCCGGCGCTGCTATTGACTCAACCGATGGCTACGGATTCCAACCAATCCATCTCGCATCGACGTACGTAGAGAGATCTGCTCAAATTGCGCTACTCGTCAGCGCAGGCGCAAATGTAGAAGCACTAAACCCTCTCGCACCGTCGTGGCAGACGTCCCCACTCCAACTCGCGTGCCTTACAGGCCAACTGGCAAAGGTGTGCGCTCTCCTTGACCTCGGCACCATAATCGACATGGGGCGAAGCCTTCTCGACGAGCCACTGGGTATCGCGATCCGCCAACGTCATGTAAGGATCGTACAGGCACTTTTGAAGCGTGGCGCTGATGCAAATTATGCGTCCAAATCCAAATCGAAGAGCTTGTTCGCTACGCAAAGCGTTCGTCTAGGAAGACCCGGCATGACGCCTCTTAGCCTATTAGCCAAGCATTTCGGTGACGCGCGCAGGAAGACTGCGCTCGATCAGGCGATGCTTGAGTTACTACTGGAGCATGGCGCGGATTTGAAGTCGAAGGATGATGAAGGTAATCAGGTTCTGCATTATCTATGCATGAGCCGGTCCTCGGTGAACCTCGACTTCAGGAACAATGCGAACGACGAGGGATTAATTTTGACGCTCTTGGACCAGAGCATCGACGTCAATGCTACGAACTATCACGGCGAGTGTCCGCTGTTCCTGGCTGCTGTGAACTGCAACGAACAACTCGTTTCTTAGCTGTTGCTGAACGGAGCGAGGTCTTTGTCCAGTGCGGAGCTTTTTCGATTGTCTAAGATCGTGGAAGGGGTTGAAAAGGGACGACCAGATATGCGAGATAATTTTAGGGAGGTGATGAGGCTTTTCGATACAGAAAAAGAGAAGGGAGCGAGGGAGGAAGTGGAGAAAGTGTCGAGACGGGCGTGATGCCGGTATAAAGAAGGACTATAGGGCGACTCAGCTTACAAGGCAGATGGCAGACGGTGGAACGGATGAGAGAAGAAAGAAGAAAGAACATGTACGAGTTTTTTTGGTCTGGTCTTGGAAGCCGCAGAGCCCGCAAATCGTGCTTGTTTTAAGACTTCAACTTTCAGCACACATGCAATCTCGAAAGCCTTGACCAAAACCCACGTGATAGATGCTTTCGAAACTAAGAGCCCTGAAAAGGTAGTCGAGCAGCTTCTTCTAGAGAATTTCCGCAGTCTAATTTCCGGCTTCCATCTCTGAGATGTGTGGTGGGCCCATTCTCAATATTGCAATCTCATAGTCTTGGTACCTATGCCGGCATCCTTGCTTGAGCTTGGTTATTTGTGTTACACAGGAATAGTACGGTTAGGGGTGGGGAGTGGACGGTGGTAGATGAACTTCTGAACAGATCTTTTAATGTTACTCGTTCTCTTCCCACCTTTATTAATTCTACAATCGCAATATCATAGTACTTCATAATTTTTGATATCTATTTATATTTATTTATTTTTATAGAACAAAAGGTACACTATCGATCTATATTACAAATGTATTAGATTGATAGAGTACCATCAAAGTTGATGTAAACTAAGGGGGTTAGGGACGAAGCCGCAATGCCGAGCGCTAACTACCTTTTTGCACACGCCAAATCAGCTCTTGATGCTCGTATACAGATGACGGACCGAACATGGATGACCTATTAATTGAAGTTGGACGTACGTTGAAACTCAACAACTTCCACCGACCTAGGACCTGATGAAGCGCCTAAAAAGTGTGTTTCCGGTCCTCGCAGCAATCACTCATGCTCCCTGTCTGCGATGAATGCAAGCCGGGCACCATGCCGGCTTCAACAATAGTCTTCTCTTCTCTTCCTTTCGCTGTCACATTCCTTTTGGTCTCGACATTGGTGCTCCAGAAGCTCTTTCCTCTTCTATCTGGTGAAGCCCAGTCTTTGAAGACCAGCGCGTATGCTCGATCATTCTCTTCCAATGCCAGCCAGTCTCGACCGATCATCAAACGCTTGTCGGCTTTAACCTTTGCTTCCACTGTTGCATTGGCCGCAGTACTGACAGAATTGATACTGTGCGAAATATCCAACACTATCAACGAGGCAGCCCGTGGACTGGCATTCCGAGTGACGATATTGCTGCTTCTTTTCCTCCTCATAATCGCCATACCGTTCCTCGAGATCCACTCGATCATCTCTGCCTCAGGTTATGAGTTCTCAGGAAAAGGCAAGGGAAGGCTCAGGCTGGCATGGGTGTTACAACTGGCTGGCTTCGCGGCATGGCTCGGGGGGTTCTGGTGGAGTGGAGAATGGCTACTGCGTCGGCTTGGCCAGAGTTCAGGGACTGAGAGCTCTCAAAGCCTCAGTGAGGCTTCTCTCGAGCGCATTGGTGTCATTGGAATCTCAGTCATGTCTCTTCTCTCTGGCTTCGCCTCAGTCAGCTCCCCGTGGCAGAATTTTTTCTCGCGACCCAAGCTTGTCACTGAAGCCACCATTACCCGCAAAGCAGCAGGCCTGGAGGCCACCCAGGATATGCTATCTACCAAACGCTCTCGTTTGCGCGCTCTCGAACGCAAGATGTCCGACGCACCTACAGAAAGCTTCTTTCAGAAAGCCATTGGGTCTATTCGTCGCAACCCCGACTCTACAGAGAGACAGGCTCTACTCCTTGAGATATCTGGCCTAGAAACAATGGCCGTTTCCCTTGCCACCTCTCATTCTAACCTTCAGTCTCGCCTTCAGCAACAAAACCGTTCGCGGACGGCTACAGGTCGCCTCCTTCTTACAGCTTCTTACGTATTCTCTGTCTTCTGCCTTTACCGCATTCTCACCACTACGTTAACTGCCATCCGTCGTGCCCTAAGCGCACATCACTACTCCTCGCAAGACTTCAGATCCTCAGACCCTGTGGACAACATACTCGCCTTGCTAGCCAAGCATTACGATCCTCACTTAGACCAGGCCGCTTGGGCCCGGCAGATATCCTTCCTCCTCTCCGGTCTCATCCTTTTCGGCTCTTTGTCTTCAGTCATGCAGACCTTTCATCTCTTCGCCCGCTTTTTCCCGAGCTTGCTGAAAACCATTCAGGCCAATCTTGCATTGGTAGTTGCGCAGGTGTCCGCTACGTACGTGATCAGTGCGGCGTTGATGCTGAGAGGAATGATGCCAGGAGCCGTGATTGGCGAGGGTTTAGGTGCTCTAGGGGGAAAAGATGGTGTGGCGTGGGTCGATGGTTGGTTTGAGAGATGGTTTCTTGCTGGAGTTATTCTCACAGTGGTAGGGATATGGGTGGGTAGGAGAGTTGTGGGAAGTGATGATTGGGAAGAGGATGAATACGATAACGGGGTTGAATTGGAGGGAGGAAAGAGGTCACGATAGTATTTATGATTGTACGGCATAAAGGACCAGCTGAATCTGTCTGGATGATAGCCCCAGCAATGTGAGGGATTTTTTATGGTGGTATTAGAATATTGCATTGATGGAGCGACGCAAGTACTTAACCTGAAGGCAAGGCCCCCCAAAAACTGGAAGTCGAAACATCCCAACGAAGACAAGACCAACAGTAAACAAGAAACTTTTGCCTTCTTTACCGCTCTTCTTGAAGCCAAATTGAGCGACAATCTGTTCCGGGTAGTCGCCCTTAATCGGTGAATAAACAAAGAGATTTCCAGCTCCTCGGACTGCCAGCTTTTCCCCTCACAGCTTGTTTACCCCCATGAATTGAACTCTTGGTTTTGCAAAGAAAAATACATGGAGCATTCAATCTCCAAACTTGGCCTTCCTGCTTCAGCTACTACGACTACAACATTCCCTTCCCAACCATCTCTTCCCTCTCTTCCCACACCGTCTTCCCACTACATCCACAGACCACCTTCTCGTTCTCCCATACTCCAGCACTCCGAGCCACCACACCGACAACCAAATCATTTCCTCTTTGCTTCTCCACTCCCAACCTTTCGACCACGACTCCCCTTCCCACCATCTCCCAGATCCTCCAGTCTACCTCTCCGACTAGCGACCCTCTCCCAGTCTCATCCACTTCCAGCTTTCCTAAGTCGCCCGTCTTGTCTCCTTCCAGGCCTGTAAATACACCGCCCATGCTCCCAGGAACATTTGAGATATCACCGCTCTGCCGTATGCTCGCCTTATAGCTTCCTTTCGGCAGGCTTGTGAGCGTCATATCCAGCAGCGTTATCCGATCTGACAGTTCGATTAAGCGCGCAAGACCCCGGACTGGCGAGGCTTCAGGCACTGATGGCGGAGTTGGCGGAGGTGGGGTTTCGAGAATGCACACCGCAGCGCTGTTCGCCTTGCCAGAACCACGGAGGATGGCCGCTCGACCAGTGTCTTGGATTGTGGATATTATAGCTGAGGGGGGCGTAGTGGATGTTGTGGTTAGAAGTTGTTTCGGGAGGGAAAAGTCTGTTTCCTGGACGCCCGGAAGTTTAGACAAGGCGCCTGATATATCTTTGATGCAGGCATCGCAGTGCATGGGGACAGAGAAAGTAGCCTGGTAGGCGGGCAGCATCTTTTCTCTCTTGGTGAAGGGCGAGGGGGAGAGGGTGTAGTAGTAAAGGCTTCCGGTTGACAGGCAGGCGACGATTGTGTAGATACTTCGTTTCAGGAGCAAGTTGCTCATCACACCTAAAGCTTAAGGTGGATGGAAAAGACAAGAGAGCCGAACTGGATGGAAGGGGATTTGGAGCTTCATGGCGACGGTGGTGCGGAGCGGAGCTGAGCGGAGAAAAAGATTTGAAATCGGAATCGAGCCGAGGGAGCCTTTGGACTCATTCAGCATCACGACCTTACGGCCAAATACACAATCTTCACCGTTGCCAAGCCGGTTCGCTCCTAAACATAGGATCAATTTCTCGTGAAAGCACTGACGAGTTTTCCTTTTGATCCGATTGACCTTGACCCTTTACTCTGCGCGCCCGAGACCTGGCAACCACCCTCCTCGATGCACCGGTGACCTTCAGTCCAACATGTCGCAGACTATAGGCAAAGTATGTGCATCCTTTCCTCCTTCTATGCTGCGCTGACCATCTCTCGCATCAGACGCGCCTAGCCTACTCCCGAGCATGGCACCACGTCTCCCTCTCCACCCCCGACACACCTCCCCTAGGCCGCCTCGCCTCTCAAATCGCCATCATTCTCATGGGCAAGCACAAACCGATCTGGGACCCGTCGACAGACTGCGGAGACTACGTGGTGGCTACCGGTTGTACTGACGTGTACGCTACTGGGAGGAAGATGCAACAGAAGCTGTACTACAAGCAGACCACGAGGCCCGGAGCGCTGAAGTCGTTGAACATGGAGGGTATGATGAGGAAGTGGGGAGGAGGGGAGATTCTGAAGAGGGCGGTCAGTGGGATGTTGCCGAAGAACAAGCTGAGGAAGCCGAGGTTGGAGAGGCTGAAGGGTGAGTTCGATTTGAGACTTGCTTAGTATATGGGATGGGTAACGACATGCTGACACGTGGCTGCTTTCTTAGTTTTTGAAGGAGCGACACATCCATACAAAGAAAACCTCATCAAATTTGATGGGCGACTACGAAGAGAAGAGCCAGAAGTGAAGAGGGAGATATTGAAGAAAAAGTCAATATAGCAGATCCAGAACAGGGGTTTTATTTCGAGAACATTGTTAGGCGTTGCTGGAATTGGAGCTATCTGTACATACAGTTTACCAAAATGTATGCTAATACCCCCCCCATTTCGCCAACTATGCTACAGCTCTCCGTCTGCAATCCAATGACGCCCTACGATACCTGGCCCTGATATGAGGTTCCTGAAACTTTCTACCGCGTGACGGTACACTGGATCAGGCCGTTGGGGTCAGATTGAGGTGCGTATACTTCGGCATCTTTGCCGGTATTCTTCAGCCCCTTGTGCCAACTCAGGTCTTGTGAAGAGTCAGCAAGCAATCGTTGAAAGCAGATGGAACGACGACTGACCTATTTCGAAGTAGTGCTTGTTCGGAAGGGAGTAGTCCACGGCTTTGACTTCGGACACGGCTTCCAGAATCTGCTCACACATCTTATACAAGGTGTTCTGAACGCTCGGACTACTTTCCTTTGCGAAGGTTTCGAGGGTGATGGTTCGAGCGGACTCCCACGCCTTGTCAAATTTGGGAACTGCAGATTGCACCTCCGCGACACTGCCGAATGTGCTCCAGGTCCATCCGCAGTCGACTTCGGTGCTCAAGATTCGGTTGTAAACGTCCGGTAGGGTCGTATACTCATCCTTGTAAAAGCTGTGGAATGCTGACCCGGTACTTTTGAGCACCAAAAGCCCCGCAATGGCAGAACGAATACTGATACCCTTGCCTTCGTCCGCAGTCGCCTCGACATTCCTGGTCTCCGAGCCATCACGGAAGAAAGAGTGCGGGTGAGGCTCGCCTCCTACGGTCAATCGAGTCCATCGGTGGGTGACAACCTTGACCCAGGCGGAATGGATGTGCTTGTACTTCTCAACGAAATGGGAAGCAACGATTGCTCCGAAAAGCTCGGGCGGCGTGACAGGATGCTGCTTGGCCATGATGTAGACGGTGTTCTTCATGGTGTCTGTTGCTACGACAACGCTGTTGTCTGCTTTTGTGTATCTATTCCCTCTCAGCTGGGAGTCAACTACGACATGTCCAGATACTCACGAAGTCTCGATATCTCCTTTGAGGAGCACGCATACTGTCATCTCTACCACTGTCTGGGTCCCCGTCTTTGCATCCTTATGAACTTTGTAGACCCGAATGTTGTCTTTGCCATACTGGGCTGCGGAAACTTGAGGCATGATTCCCTGGGATAAGAGAGATAAGGAAGGTACTAAAGTTTTGGTGTATGGGGAGATGCTGGAAGATGCTTTTTTTCACCTTGATTCTTTATCTATCTAGGTTGAGGATGGGGAAGTTGCTGAATATATGTATCAGAAGCTGTTGAGCTCGATCTATGGAGCTGGCCGGGGCGAAAGGTTGCAGCACGGCGACCTCCGAAGTCGGAATTGCAGCAGCTATTGGTCCTACGATATCAACTTATCAAGTTGATTTGGCTGCAGACAGCACTAGCAGAATGTGACGAAATATGACGAGAAGTGCCGACAAATAAATTGGTAGAGGAGCTGTTCGCAGGATACTCGTACTCGAGTAGGCAACCTCATCGAAGGCTCCTTGGCATGTACTTATACTCAGCCTTATGCTTGTGAATTCGATTACTAAGGTACCTTAAGGCTGGTACCTCGGTGCTAACATTGAATTGGGCTTAGCCCCTCCTCTATCTCTGATCTCTGGGGATAGTCTTTTGCGGCTGGTGATGTCGAATAAAAGGCTAATTAACGGTACGAGGGTACTTCTAGCTTGTGCACTTTTTGATATCCCAGAGCCATCCTCCCCCCCCCCCCCCCCACACAAACCCACCTCAATCCAGCGCTGGATTTACTTGATGTACCAAGGGCCAAGAACGAGCCGAACACTGAGAAATGACATCCACTTTGCTCAAAGAGCACCGCCATTCATTCTTTTGAGTGCTAGGTTCACAACCGAAGTCCACGTCCGCCAAGCGTCTTTCGTTTATTCATAACTCTCTTCACTCATTGAGTTTGTCTAACTCTACTTGCACCGCCAGGGGACCTAATGGAATTGCCTCATGGGGGGAGTACATTGGTCTGTCGGAGTATGATTGCAACAGAGTCGCCGTAAATGAGATGTAATGAGCCAATTCAATGGACCGGCCTCCTCGGTGACGCCAACACAAAACAACATCTTCAGACATGGCCGCTCGCTTTCCCATCAGGGTCCTGGTGAGACAAACGGTGCAAGAGAAGGAATACATGTCCCTTCCAGAGAAGGACAAGAAGCTCGATCGTTTGCCAATGCGCTTGTCTTTGGGCCCCGGGGTACCTCGCTTGCGCCTTCAGGGCAGCCGCCCGGTAGCTTTAGCTCCGACTTGAAGACCGTATCAACACCTCGAGCTGGGACTCCGAGAGCAGAGCTGGGTGGTTCTACCGGCGGTGACTACTTTGGAATGGATGGAGCCACGTCTTCTGAACAGCGGCAACATGAGTTACGAGACAAGATCAACAAGGAAACAAAAATCAAGATCGGCTCAGAGAACTTGTTGGAGGCCTTGATTTCGAAGAATGCCAAACAGACAAAGGACCAAAGGCAGAAAGTGGAATCTGAGCTCACATCATCTAATCGGAAGCTCCAAGAGCTTAACCTTCAGCTGGAGAATGAGATCGAGCGTTCTAAACGTCCAGCGACGCCCGGTAGAGACCGCCTTTCTGGCCTCTTTCAAGGAAGTCCTCTCAAATCGCCCATTAGGGATGAGAGACTATCACAAGACCAATTTTCTTTGCTGGAACAAGAATCAGAGTCCCCAACATTCATTCTCGCCGAGATTCTTCAAGCCTTGGAATCAGAGGGCATGCAGCCTGACTACTACGTTGATCGAGCCAACAGCCTTGTCGAGCTGTTCAAGAGATACCCGACTCTGAAGTACGATCTTGCCTGGCCTATCTTTGGGCTAAGAGTGCAGACTATGCTTCTCAGTGAAAGTCGAGAGGTCGTCGCCGCAGGCTACCGAGTTACGAGACACGCGATTGCAGATCGGGAATCTCTAAAGACAATTCGTAGCCTGAACACCGACAGTCTCGTGATCTTATCGCTAATTAAGGAAAGCAAAGCGAGCATTGAAAGGGAACAGGCCCTCAAATTTGTCCGAGCATTTCTGGACGTCAAAGAGGGTATCAAGGAACTCTCGAAAGCAGTTATCCGTACTGTTGTTTCCATTGCGGAGCACCACGAAGATCGTCTTCGAAACATAAGCCTTTTGACAATATCCGAGATCCTTGTTCGAGATCCGGCAACCATCGTAACCGCTGGAGGAATAGCCCCACTCGCTGATGCTCTCGTGGAAGGATCGTATCATGGATCGGAAAGCTTGGCTATGAGTTTTCTACATTTGCTAGACAAGCCACAGCAAAGGGTCTATCTGCCATCCGGTCACGAGCTGGAATCAGCGTTCACGCCTTTTACCGATCCTCTTACAGTCCATGGTCATGAGGAAAAGCTGAAGTCGAGCGCAAAATTGCTTGCCGCCATTTTGAAAACATGGCCAGGCCTCTTCACAGCCGTCAGTAAAAATTTCTCAGCAATTCGGTCTTTGCTCCAATCCTTGCAGTACCCCGTGCCAATAGCCAGAGATCTGATTCTAGATCTCCTCTTCGACGTCTTACACATACAACCTCCTTCCTGGACTTCATCTTTTCTGGCAGGCCGCCGATTGACCACCTACGGTCGTGTTGCCAATTTGAAAGCAGACACCACAGAATTACCCTTCAAAGCCGACATTGAGGAAGGAAGCAGCTTCAGCCTTATGGACCACTTTACGGCTTTGCTTCTTGCTGTTTTCATGCAATGTGATCTAGTAGCGGTAATGATTAATATTTACCCTGTAATGGCTTCCGTGACTGACATTTTGTCTAGTCTCTTTCTGAGCTCATTGAGGATACCGATGATTCCATGTTAAGGAGAAAGGCTACCTTGCTTCTGAGTGAGGTCTTGAAGCTTGCGGACCATTGCTTGCCAACTGCTGTCAGCGCTAACCTACAGCCGCTACCGGGACTACTCGAAGAGTCGGTTCGAGAAGGAGAACAGGAAGGTTCGATACCTAGCGGGATGATTTACCAAATCGACAGTGTCAACCGTACTTTGCAGCGCTCCGGTCTAGCATCCAAAGCACAGCAGTCGGCCACCGCTGCTAGGCATGTGGATTTGAACAGCTCCTCCCGGCCTCCCGAGCCTGTGAAGAGCAAATTGTCCGTAGACATAGATGAGCTTCAATTTCGATCTCTCCTATTGGAAACGCAGGTCCTCACCACAGCCAACTATCTGAAATGGAAATGGGACCTCATTAATGATCTCATTGAAGGACCGCTGCTCAATTCCAAACGTCTTGAAGAGTCGATCAAGGCGAGCAAATTCATGAAGCGACTGATTGGATTCTTCCGACCATTCAAGTACAAATTCTCTGATGCGCGTAATACAAAGCCAAACCAGCGTTACGTCCGCACTGGATGTGCCCTAATGAAAACACTTCTACGGAACCAAGAAGGAATCGCTTATCTGACAGAGAGCAAACTGCTGCGGCAATTGGCTGAATGCCTTGCCCAGCTGGATAGGACAAGTGGCCTGACAGCCACACAACCGCTTTTCTCTCCCTATCGAGTCTCGGAAACATTGGCCGGAGGGTACTTTGCACTCTTGGGTGCTTTGAGTAGCGATCCCAAGGGACTTCAGATGATTGAACGTTGGCGCATGATCAACATGTTTTATCATATCATGGAGCTAGACGGACGGGAGGATCTCATACGCATTCTTCTCAGCAACATGGACTTCTCCTTGGACAGTCATCTCCGAGTCATGTTGTCCAAAGCGTTGACCTCTTGCCCGAAGAGCGTTCGCATCTATTCCACGAGACTTTTGCGGAAGTACGCAACGTCCTCGACGCAAGGAGCTGGTCAGGGTATGAGTCAGGGAGGTTGCGAATGGGCCATCTGTCTTTTGGTCACGCAGCTTTACGATCCGGAAGTGCAGGTGTGTGAAATTGCTGTACAAATCCTGGAAGAAGTCTGCAACCAAAGAGCACAGCTCGAATACGTCGTCAGGTGCCGTCCCGCTTTGGATCATCTTGGCGCCATCGGCGCTCCTTTACTTCTACGGTAAGTCGCACAACCTTCCTACCAAAGATCTCACAACTAAATTATCAGCTTTTTATCTACGTCACTGGGGTATCAGTACCTTCACGGCCTCGATTATATCACCCAAGAAATGGACGATTGGTTTCTTGTGAGTCGGTCCCACTCCGTGACTACAAACGCTGACATTTAGATAGGGCCGAAATGATGCCTATGTTACCTTGGTAGAAGCCTCACTGTCTCGTGCACTGATGGTGCTCCCAGAGCAACCTAAGTCTAGCACTGACGAGCAACTCAGAAGTCAAGAATACGGGACTGTTCCTCCGCATTTCTACAGAGAGCTTACGAGGACGATCGAAGGGTGTCAGCTCTTGCGAGACTCGGGACATTTCGATGCTTTCGTCGCGAATATCCGGGATAAATGGGGTGAGCATGAGGATTCGGAGACAATGCTCAAGCTTAAAGGCTCACTGTGGGCTGTCGGCAACGTTGGATCTATGGAACTTGGAGCATCTTTTCTAGAAGAGACGGACGTTGTGGGGTGGATTGTGAAAATTGCAACGTCTTCCGAGGTCATGACGATAAGGGGCACAGCTTTCTTTGCCTTGGGCTTGATTTCGCGCAGTCTACACGGGATGGAAATCCTCACAGAGCATGGTTGGACTGCAGCAACTGACCATCTCGGCCGTTCACTCGGATATTGCTTGCCACCGTACCTCCAGGATCTCTTCTCGATGGAGTCTCAAAAAGTATCCAGCCCACCCGATCAAAAGCCACCATCATTGAGGCGAAAGCAGATGACCGATCCCGATGAAGACCCCATCCAGGCTCGCATTCTCAGCCTCGCCGGCGACCTTGGCAACACAGTGCTTACCAAGAGAGCGGCGAGCGATCTCTTCGGCATCAAAACCAAGGCACCTGAGCTATTCACTTCGGTAGCCCTCTTTCGAAAAATCATGCTCATCCTCGAGAAGCATAATTTCCGCCTTCCCGTGCGTCGTTTTGTGATTGATTTATTTGACAAGACAATCATGAGGCGGATAGTGCTTGAAGAAGAGTACGGGAATGATCATGAGCCTTCGGATGCAAGGAGTGACTTGGTAGGCTAGCAGCACCGTTGACGCGGTCTGCGTTGGACTTGGTGGGACGGCGGCTCGTCACGGCAGGCGAGGTGGGGAAGGATGCATATCTCTTCATTCACATAGCGACGGTGTTACTTGGCGGAACTTATACCCATGTCATTTATGTTCAAGGTACGGTTGGTGATACGTGGCAAAGAATGGATAGGCAAATGAGCAAGCATAGAAATTGCATATGGGGAGCGGTCAGTTGTTGAAGGGCACGAAGGGCTGGAGGGGTACTTTGGCCAGGTTATGCACGATGGAAAGTAAGTTAGTGGGATGCCAATTGGCCATCGAAGATCTTTTTTGGCATCACACGCATATGGCTTTTGGGCGTAATTACCGTTTTTCAAAAGGGCTAAGGTACCTTAGGTAAAGTAGGTATGTTTTTTGGGGTAAGATGGCTTAGGTAGGTAAGGTAATAATGCATGTACTCTAAACATGGCCAGATGCTAGCCAGATAATTTCGTAGTCGATTTCACCAATAATGCATCAAGGTACAGTACGAATACGTGACGAATTCATGATACTACACCTCCCTCATCGCGTGTGAGCTAGGGTTTAGCTAAGCTTTAAAGGTATCTGAGCTGGACTTGATCGTCTTCGCCAGCCAATCAGAGGGGGGAAGTGGGGGCAGAGAACGGGGGAGAGAAGTTAGTTCAGCCTCGGTTTAGTGTGTCTTGGAAGGTAAGTACTCTGTATTATTAAAGTATTGAAAATGATACTAGTTACGAGTATACTTTATGGTCCGAGGGGTCATGAATTGATCCGCGTCATAGAGAGTCCCCGGTTATCGATTGTTATTTGTTGAGCGATGATTCGGTGGATTCCTCTGCCATTCGTGCACCATAATAAGGCAAAACGAACAACAACGGCTGCATATGTATGAACCGTATGAAATGATATGATCTACATGGATTCTTTGCGGCCCCACCGGATGAGGCAGCAGCACGACTTCACCATCATCCCTTCATATCTACATACCCTATCGACATATCCTCCGCCCATCCGGGCTAGAGGGGAGATAGAATAAGAGGAAGAAGGGAAAATAGAAAGAAAGAAAGAAAGAAAGGCGGCGGCCGTGATCCGAGTATGTCGTAGCAACGACTCAAACCACCCCACTCTCCATTGGTGCATAATACTTGACATCCCATTCCCTCGGTCTCTTACATTTTTCTCTTCTTCACAAAATCCTTCCTGCCTCTTCCTGCCTCTACTTGCCTCTGATAAGCTCTGCTTTGTCCTACCATCTCCGCATCCTCTTCCCATTGGACAGTAAAAATCATCCCACACCGACCCGCCAAACCGAGATCGAATCCTCACCGTGTCAGCCTTCACCCTACTGAAGTTGCATTCTATCACCTAAAGTACCATCTGCATACGCAGATACCCACTTGACTCCATATTCTTCCCTGGCCTATCCATCGTCAGTAGGCTCACCGAAGTCTGCCCAGGCCGGCCTCCACTGCCCTTCGCGCAATTCACCGGCCCATCACATGGAGGAAACTGAACGGTATAGATGAGTCTTCTCCAAAGACAAGGGGCCCCAAGTGCACCCGCCGCGAATATTCCACAGGATAGATCTACTCCCTCTACCACCACTGCTATCATCGCTTCCATGGATGCCGCCCCCAAGCAAAATACCAGCACTGTGGACCCACACCGTGACGCCCGTGCCATCGTCCGCCTGGTCCAATGCTCCCAATGCTCCCTCCCACTTCGAACGCCTCTCACGCTGCCATGCGGCAACTCACTGTGTCGGATCTGCCTGCCAGAACTTCACATCAGGACAGGAGTTACATACCCCATGACGGCCAACCGGCAAGAAGGCTTCACGTGCCCATTTAAAGAATGCGGGAGGGACCATTCGTTGGGTGATTGTAGTCAAGATGTTACTTTGGCCAAGGTCATGGATCGAGTGAGCATCGAGGTCGCCCATTCCAGGCCTTTGACAAGCCACACACCGACACTGCTGGACGAAAGGCCCCGTTGGAGGAACGTGGTCGATAGCTCAAAAGAGCCTAAGCATCCGGCATCAAGAATTCTCAACGGGGGACGCTTGGTCGCTACATATACGATGGCGGAGATCGGGGAACTCAAGTATGATTCCGAGGTTGCCTACCAGACAATGTCACCCACAGGAGACAGTTATGAAGATCTGGATTTTACCATGCTAGCCCACCTCAAGGAAGCTACAAAGGCCGAGCTCGATTGCCAAGTCTGCTATGCTCTAATGTTGGACCCTTTGACAACAACTTGCGGACACACATTCTGCCGGAAATGTGTGGCTCGTGTACTAGACCATTCTACCATGTGCCCAATATGCCGAAGGGATCTTCCAATGCCACCCGGTGTTCGAAATGTGCCCGGAAACAAGAGGCTGTCGGAGCTCCTTACTGGCCTTTGCCCGGACTTAGTCGCTGCCAGGGCTGAAGCTGCTGCACAGGAGGAGGTTCTTATGCTTGGGGAAGAGAACGTTCCACTTTTCATTTGCACGCTTGCGTACCCGTCAATGCCCACTTTCCTTCACATTTTCGAACCCCGGTATCGCCTCATGATCAGACGCGCTATCGAAAATGGGGATGGCAAATTTGGAATGCTGATGTACAATCGGAGGGCCGCTCCACAAGGCAACTTGGGCTCTGTTCAATTCCTGCAGTTTGGAACTCTGGTCCACATCAATAGCATCGAAATTATGCCAGATGGCCGAAGTCTGATTGAAACCCGAGGGATTTCCAGGTTTCGGGTCAAGGACTGGGACATGCTCGACGGTTACATTGTGGGCAACATCGAGCGTCTCGACGATATCTCACTGGCAGAAGAAGAGCAGGTGGAAGTGACTGAAACCACCAACCCCGTTCCAGCACAACACGACCTGATAAGCCAGATCGACCACATGTCGACCCAGGAGCTGCTGAAAATCGGCACTGACTTCATCACGAGGATGCGGGCTGCGTCTGCTCCTTGGCTTCACGAGGGTGTCCTTGCATCCTACGGTCCTCCACCAGATGATCCTGCCCTTTTCCCCTACTGGTTCGCCAGTATCATACCGATCGGGGAGGAAGAGAAATACAGATTAATACCTACGACAAGCGTGAGGGAGAGGTTGAAGGTTACAGCACGTTGGGTGCGGCGTATAGAAGCTCAAAGATGGTAAGAAAATCCTCGGTCTCCACTTGCCTCCCACCCTTGTCGCTCGTGTTCGACCAGGGTTTGCTCACTCTATGACCAAGTTCAACATCAAGGGATGACACCGAGTCATCGGACTCTGACGATGAAGGAGGCGTCTCTGCCTCGGACGACGATTCTGTTACGCAGACGACTGATGACGTCCAAGTATAAGTACTAACGCATATGCCTTCAAACAGGGCCTCTAGTACATCATGTACTGTCTTATGACTATTTGCAAGCATTGCATTGGCATTCATGGCATATCACTTCGCACCATATTCACAGCGATCGTGAAGATAGAAAACAACCAACCTTATGTGATCATTGGTAGCATCTTCAAAGCGCATGGCGTTTGGGAATTGGGGATAGATCGAGAGAACAGAGCGTGGGAAGGGTTGGGAAAGGCATGCCCTCAGCAATGAAACAGTGCACACGGCGTCTATCGTGAGCGGCAATGCCAGCTTTTTGCCACATAGCGAAGCAAAGCATATGTCTCCTTGCATAGCGGGGACTGGGGGTGGGAGGCGACAGCTTTGTAGATATCTCGATACACAGCTTCAAAAAGGCAGAGAGATAGATTTTACCACATCAACGACGGGCTTAGCCGTGCCATGTGAAGGAAGGCAACGTTCAATTGCGTTCGCTTCAGAATTATCCGGGCAATCATCGTTATAGCTACAAACAAATGAATTAGGAGCGCTGCCAAAAAACATGGCAGCTGTAGGGATGATGTACCGTGAATCCTGACAGTACCAGCACGTAGGATATAGCTCATTTCCTGTCAAACACTTTTGTTTGAACTGCTCTTTACATCGATTGACCTGGGGAATTTGTTTTTGGCTTGGTAACTATTCATGGACGATGAAAAATAATTTACGGAAAGACTACCCATCTCCCTACCATGTATCTTAAGTAGAGTGACTATCTTACTGCTCTACCTAGCTCACTCTCTCCATGATAGCTTTACATTGCCGTGCAAAGTCGCAATCGAATACCATGGCCCACGGGTGATGGCTCGCCCGTTTCCCTCACCCTCTAGACTCCGCAACAGAATATTCCACCTCGCCCTCCTCGACGATCCGTCTGCCCACGAGCAAACCTTGACTTCTCTCTCCTTCTCACGGACCGCCATCTCTACCACAAAACCCGCGCGATACCGCTTCTCCTGATTCAGTCGGTGCGAAATACGTCCCTCGACAGCCATCCCTCGGATTCCTCCAATCCTTACGGGTTGCCGCCTTGAAGAAGTTGAAGATTTACTACCTCCATCCTGCCGACTTCGGCTCGTTCATCGACTTAGGGTAGGAAAGGGATTTGTATTTTGAGAGGAAGGGTAGAAATCCAGCATTCTGGCAATCTGTATCAAAGACTGGATCACACGCTCCGCCTCCAGCCCCTGAGCCCTTGGCGATGCCTCTCTTCTCCCACGGACGTCCACTGCAAAATGCCAAGATCTACTCGCTGGCGCCGCGCGCTGTGCAATCTGGAAGGCTGAAAACAGTCGATTGTGATTTTTCGCGATTGAGACCTCGCGGACGAGATTGATATGATTTCCGGGCCTCAGCGGAGGGATGGCGCTGAGGCCCGTTTGGATGAGCAAGAGCAAGACCGATTCCCCATATGGGCTAAGAATTTGGATCTAGTCTTGATGAGAATATCACGGCTTTCCGCACATCCGAACTACATTTCCATGCAGATCCAGAGTGGAAGAGGAAGGATTTGAAGACGCTTTTGGAAGAGATTGAGAGCGTACTGGGTGATACTGGGGCGGTGAGCCCCGCAAAATGGTTTGGGGTGGGCGGTGAGGACGAGGAGAATGGCAGTGAAATTGCATGACCCGCATATCATGTTGGTGAGAAGCTGGGAGAGTCAGGAGCAAGGGCAAGTTCTTGCGCGAGGTGCAGCTGTGAAGCTATTGTCTACTATCACTGTGCCTACGTGAAGCTCACATACGCGTACTGACATGTCTAGTATCACGATCCCAGCCAACGAATTTCCCGCCAACGCATCTCTGTTCCCTTGTGCCCCGAGAATCCACTTTCTGCTGACCAACTCCATCCAAAATGGGGTCTATGTGGATCTAGGGAATCCTGATAGTCTCGGGAAAATGCTTTACTAAGCCCCCCATATTTTTCGAACGCAAGGAGGAATGTCCGAAATGACAGCAACTGGAATAGGCTATTTATTAATTTCCGATCTCGAAAGCTTCGCCAGAAGTTTGTCGGTTCGACCAATGCCATTATTGCCACTCGAATGCATAGCCTAGGAACGACAGACCTGTACACCTGTCGGGAAAATCCCAAGTCATCAGAACAAGACCTAGACGCTTGTCTGCACCAGGCGAAAGACCATGTTCGACCTCGAGACGATCAGGGAGGGCCAACGCGCGTTCAAAACTCGCTCGCACGTTCAAAGCAGCGTAAGCCATGTAGCAGCATATGAAATATATGCCTTGTGCTCGTGTGTGACAACATATCCTCTATGCTCTGGTGCGACAATCATTGCATGAATGTCGTAACGAGATTTCCGTTGAACACCATCTATGAACGGCAGTCATCCAATATTCCTGTACCGAAGTTCCAAAGAATTGAAGTTTCTTACAGCCTGTTCGCAGCATACGGGCCCGATGGCTCGTCCTGACGCCTTGAATCTTCCGGACCCCGCGGGTAACACTCCCTGAAAGACCACTGCGATGGCCACCATGAGCGCTAAGATGCCAATGGTATCGGCTTCGTTTCGGATTCTCAACATCGTGCCCGCGAGGCGTAGTGTCAGAGAAAGTGTGAAAGTCCAAACGGAGAGCGGTTACAAGCCGTCAGACTTCTGATCAACATAAAAAATCAACGAGGAATGATTGCGCCATTCAATGTCTTCCCTGAAAAATTTCAGTCATGAACGACAACCTCCTCAGATGTTGAACGCAGAAAGAAATCGAATGCCGATAGTAGCAGCTGCGATGGCGAAGTTCAGAGGGGTTCAACCGTTTCTCCGTCCAAGCCGGTGAGGTGCGGAGAACCGAGCGTTCTTCTGCGCGTCGACGAGAGCTCGCAGGAGAGAGACATGAGGCCGAGTCTTGGCCGAGGGGGGGCCGTTCTGACAGAGTCGAAAATCTTGTTCGCGGACCTCGGGCGACTCGAATCCACCGTCCTTTGTATGTGAGTCTCGTCTGCAAGTGATCCATGGTTCTGTTCTGGCACTTTTCAGGAGTTTCAACTCTCGCCAAGGCTTTGTGATTTCCAGCAGCAGACAGTCAAACCTACGGACGGTATGCTTATACCGGTATAAAGCAGTATTGACATGATAGACCATGGTATGCAGTTCGATAGCGGCTTTGGTATATGTACAGCGGCCACGAATCCAAGCAGCCGTTACGATGCCTAATACCTTTCTGCCCGTTCGTCATTCCGTCCCTTCTGAAATTTCCACGCCCACCCCCTATCCACACTTTCCCTATCCATCGTCTCCCTATCCTTCTTCTCCCATCCCTGCACCCTCCTTCTCGGTTCCCATTCCCTCTTCCATCCGCCCCTCCCAGGCCCGAGAATCCCATCACTGACCTCCTCTGCCGGCCTTCGAGCCACAGCCTCATTCCTTTCACCCTCAAAGCCGTCATTCTCACCCTCCCCATCCAAATTTGGGTGGTCATCACTCCTCCTTCCACTTCTGCTTCTCTTGGGAGATAAAACCTTCCCGCCCGTACCCTCATCCTCCCCCTTTTTAACTTCATGACTTTTCCCCTCCGCCACACGGCGATGGTGCGTTCTCGTAACGTATGCCGCCAGCATATGCCTCCGCTCTCTGCACCTCTTCTTCTCTTTACCATCAATCTCCTCATTACCAAGATCGAGCACTACATCAATCGCACTAATCAGTCCCCTCACTAGCTCTAAGATATCCTCTTCGTTCTGCTTCCGGGGCCCAGCGGGCTCATAAGCTATTAGACTGCGTAGATTCCTCACTCCAAGCTCGCAGCCACGAATAGCGCTCATGATAACGCGCCAATCTCGAGGCTTCTGGAGGAGCGCAACTTGAAGGTACATGCCCAGAGCCTTAGCGTCCGGATAAGATAGGGTCTCCGTCATTATCTTGACCAGCTTTTCCGCATGAAATATCGAGTTTCTATTCTTATTATCCCTGACGCAACAACTCAGAGCGATTCTGAATGTCTTCGTCTCCACACCTGCCTTGCCTGTCAAATCGCCAGATGTCAACTCGTCGACAAGCTCAACGGCGAGCTTTGCGGATCGTCGGAGACGGAGTAGACGTAGATACGTGTGATAATTTTCGCTATCGGGAATGATGCTGTTGTAGCTATCAGGTGAGGTGAGGAGGCCCCAGTAGTTCTGCGCAGCACGGGCATATTTGAGGCGAATACATGCGTCTACTACAAGGGAGAGGGTGTTGCGGCCGGGACGTACGGCTGACTGAGTTGCCCCAGCGGCTTTGGGAAGAGGAGCTAATGGATCGCTGGGCAATTCGGGGAAGTCGTCTTCCTCTCTTGATGACGACAGCACAGCCTCGAGCTCCACGTTGGCTGGTGAACGGGGTAGGAGCTCCAGGTCGTCATTAGGTCCAGAGGCTTCTCCAGCTCTTCCGAGAGCTGGATCGGCTAGCCTGGCTACTTGTCGTGGTAAACCCATTGTCTGCTCGAGTAGCGAAAGGATGTCGTCAAGATCTTGAGGCTCACCGCCAAGCGACAACAATCTTCCCATGGCACAGACGAGTTTCTCATCCAGGTATAGATCTCCGCTCATCCAGCGTTGTCTGACATCCACCCAGATCCTTCGTCCTTGGTGAACTGCTAGCGCTCTTATTTTGTTTCTTCCCGTACCTTCCCCCCTGGAAGTTGCTTTTTGCCCATTGGTCTCTTCAACTGCCTTACTCTGTATACCGTTCAATATGGTTGTGAAAGTGAGGTTGTTGGGAGCACCACTGCCACGAGTAGGTAACTCGGCCGCAATGCCTAGGAGGGCATCAACGTCGTGTGCCAGAGCACAGACTTTCAGGACCGCGTTGGTATGAATGATCGACGGCCTGACAGGGCTGTTCTCGGCGAACATGGACTGGTATATTGAGAGAGCACGGGAACAGATCTGCGGATTTGGAGGACACCAGGAGAAGCCGCGGAAGAGTATAGTGAAGGTATAGGCATCAGGCAGCTGCGCACGCTTCTTCATCTTCGGCACGCGTCAGGCTTCAAAACACGGAAATGGTGGACAAGAGAAGAGCTTACCTCATTATACAGCTTGACAGCGTTGGGAACCCTCGCTTTACTCATCTCATAGTCAATGAGATGATTCCAGCTAACGGTAGACACCACATCTCTGCTGGCCAGTCTGACAATGTCCAGTGCTTTCTCGAATTGGTCTTCTCGCAGCAATTTGACCGTGTGGTCTGCCAGCTTCACAGGATCCTTCAGCCAGCGTACTTCGAGTGCCAGTTTTGACTTTTTATCTTGTTCGAATTTGGCATCACTGATATGAGTTCGATCATGAGGAAAAGGTGCCGGCTCGCTGCCTGGCACATGTCGAGTCAAGTAAGCCTCTGTAGCGTAGCCTCGTCGAAGCCATATTGAACATCGAGTTGCTTGACTGGCCAGGAGATGAGGAGGGGATGATGTCAATATGAGCTGGGTACTGCAGAGGCGGGAGAAGACGGTGCGTATACAGGTTCGTATACAAGCGCTGCAATGGAGCATTGAAGAGGATTACCAAGACTCAGGAGGTCCTGCAGATGTGGGTTTGAGTTGGTTGGTTGGTTGGTTGGGGAGGGTAATTTTTTTCGTCTCGAATGGAGCTATTGACAGATGAGGAAAGGGCAAGCAGACGAAGGCAAAACTTCACTACTGGTGCTATGGTAAGGTAAGGTAAGGTAAGATAAGGTACCTGAACCTCGCTCAGCCTTCAGCCGTCAGCCTCTTCAGCCTCTTGAGCCTTCAAACCTTTAGCCGTTAAAGCTGCAAGTACACCGTAGTGGTTCCCGAGTAGTTGGTAAGCTTGTAGGCATATTGTCTAGGAGATGCTCTAGACGGCCTCTAACGTAGACCTCCCTTTAGTTCCCATGGTTGCGCGAGCTGCTTTGACGCGCACGGCGTACACGTACATAAGTAAGGTAACTAGGTAAGGTAAGGTAGGTAGGTAGGCTCATGGCATTGGCATGGGCATGGCATGGCTAAAGCTTCCGTCGATGTATCTCGCATTACTACCTTACTATTACTATTACTACCGCCACTACCACCACCACCACCACTACTTTATAAGGCTGAGAAGTATCATCGTTACCACTTCCTCGGGTCTTCAATTCAGAACTTGCCCAAACTACTGGATTAGCAGTGGCTTTGCCTCGATTGAACCATCGCCCTTGGAGCATAGTCACCTCTCTGTAGGGCAGAGGTGGATTACTGAACACCCAAAAGTATATAAAACACTCCAGTCCCCTTGTTTTGCTCACCGCACTGATCTCGAAAAACCAAAAAACTCCAAGAATCTGGACGGCAAATTCAGATGCATGATAGCAAGTAGCAACATTAAACATTCAATCTGCTAGTGGCCTCGCTGCTACCATTCTACATACAGTAGCATGCCGTGAAAATTGGAATCGCTTCAAGCCGCCGTCAACGAAAGCATCGCCGCCCAGTCGCGTGCATTTGGTCTGCATCCCATCTATCGGCGCTCTCCGGGAAACAACGAGCGACTCGGGAAAAGATAAGAGCCTCCACCTTCCGTGTATGTGCATGCGTGCTGAGGAAACAAGATTAATTCATCTGGCTGGTCCACCCTGATTCCATCGGCCTCGGGAGCTTGCATTCCTGCATGCTTGCCGCCGATGAGAAAAACGCACAGCAGAAATCGTACCAGCAAGGAAATGAAAGAACAGTCGTCATCTCGTGCTGCGCAACTCGACTCATGAAGAAGACAACACCATCACAGCCACCCTGCCCAATGCATGATGACTCCGTAAGCTATGACTGCAGATAGCCGCCACCCATCAGGTATTCCTCTCCTCCACTCCCACCTATATGCTTTTGACCAGACGCTTCCGATATCGTACGCGAATTATCGAGGAAAAGGATAACTTTGAGCATAGCAAGCCAATCCCCATAGGAGCATAGTGATGGAGGGTATTAATTTCTGCGCTGCATGTCAGCATCGACTTCCTGCCCTTGTTGATCAAGGTTCTTCGTACATTTGTTGCCCTTGGCCGTAGGGCGAGTGCGGGTACTGTTGGTAGACCTGGCCGTTCCCCTGAGCCTGGTACATTTGGTCAACTCCACTTGGGTAACCGCCGGATGGAACTTGACCACTGGCTGGCGCGTATCCAATCGGAGGTAGCTGAGGCCGGCCTGGTCCAGGTGGGTAGTTCTGCCCTCCTGGAGGTTGGTTGGGGTCGGCCGATGGTTCACTGCCTCCGTTTGCAGCGCGCGCTCTCTCTTCTTCAACCTTGCGCTGATTGTCTTCTTCCTTTTTACGTTGCTTCCACTCCTTTCGGATTTCTTTGAATTCTATAGTAGTGTGTTAGTAGACGCTAAGCTCATGCTAGTTAAGCGGAACCACAGAAATTCGATGAAAAAGCATAAGGCTACATGCAACGTAGTATAAGGCTTAGGTTGTGTAACTTGACTAGTAAATCCAGAACCAAATCATGGGGAATTTTCGCGATCTAACCAGAAACGCGACTTTGCGACAATCAAAACAAAAAATCACGTAGACTAACCTTCCGGTGTACGCTTTTGGCCATGCGACTGCATCGTAACATGCGCGTTCAAGTGGTTCAGTGTACCGTATGCCTTCTCGCATCCTTGCCACCCACATTTGTACATGCGTTCAATCTCTTCGTAGCGGCGACGAGGGCGCTTGTGTTGTTGAGCACCTGGAATTGGAACAAAAGAGTAGACCTGAGAAAGCGGGTGAGGATTCTGTTCCAAGGTCTAAGTCAAAAGGACGGTGTAAGAGGAATGCGCACTACTCACCTGACCCGAACGTGGTCCGGCACTGGATGGGGTTCCTTGGGCTGAAGCGCCTGTCCCAGGCGAGCTGTATGGTCCCCCAGGCATTCCATGTGGATGGCCAGCGTATTGCTGCGGCCAGTGTTGAGGGTATCCAGGCGGTGGGTGACCTTGGTAATGACTCATGTCGTGGGGCGCGTATGGCGAATACGGTGGGTAGGTAGGACTTGATGCAGCAATGTTTGGATCTACAGGTACATCCGCGTTAGACTTAATGTGTGGAGGATGATGATGGTCATTCGAGTTTCCATCTTGCAAGGACATGGACGGACTTGTTGCTTGAGCCATACTTCCTGTATTGGCGTGACTGAGCTGTTGTTGAGCGTAGTGTTGACGCGCGACGTATTCTGGATTCAACTTTGCTGGACGCGCCGAAGATGGATTCACAGAATACTCAGACGTTGATGGCTGAGAAGGTGGATAGGTCGAGGGTCGCCCTTCTTGTTGCGGTGGGTACTGCGCGGTAGATGCTGAATCTGGGGCAGTGTCTTAGGATCGGGTTCTCGGTGGCCAAAGCTCAAAGCGGACGTGTGGGCAAACCTGACTGCGAGTATTGGTCGGATGCACCTCTGTCCATCAACTGCGACTGTCGCCAACGATGCATCAGCCTGAGTGCTGAGTGAAAACAAGGTCACCGCCTGTGGAGAAGCGAATCGACTTACAGAATCGCAATAGTGGAACGCCGGTGAGCTTGTTGTGAATAGCCTCCAACTAGAAGTAGTCGGTGTCTTGGTGAGATGTCAAAAATCAAGACAGGACACTAAGACCACGCGACGACGGTGTGGTGTTGAAGTACGGAGCCAAGCCTGGAGTAAGAAAGTGTCGAGCTTTGTCGGACGGCACGAAGGTTTCCGCTCAAACCTCGTGCTCGGCTCAGATTGAACGGGGCCTCGCTGTTGCAAGGGATATGGCGTAAATGAACGACCGTGTAGCTTCAGAACTAATTTTAGAGGCCTTGGCTAGTGAGGCGGTTATTGATAGCGTTGAGGCCAAGTACGGGAGTTATCAAGAGCCCCAGATTTCACAAGCCGTAGTCTTCACACTTGTACAAAGTGAAGTGGTTTAGAGTGGTACGGGGATTCCAAGTACTGGTGTGTGAAGGAAGCGAGACTGGCGAGGAAGTGTTGACCGTGGTGAAGCAGGCAAGTGCTATGCTATGGCCGCCACGCGAGTTGTTAAGCTAAGGGGGGGTTTTATTCGTGGGGCAAATTATGAGGTTGGCGCTTTCTTGCCGACTTTGACTTTCGATTTGGTGGTACTCGTGAATCGAGGCCTTTGAGGTGAAGGCTCGAATCTGGAAGATAGTAGTACTAGGTCGGCGATCGGCAGGATCGTCACCGTGTACCGAATGGTGCAAACAGTTCGCTCAGCACTTGAGGGTAAGGCGCACTTGACTTTACCGCAGAGAGGCAGGATACTCCGGCTACTCCGCTGACTTTTCACTTTCTCACACTTTTCAGACTTGCTCAAGTGCGTGATTTCCCCGCAAATTATCAATTGACAACGACCTTGAAGGTGTTCGATACGAGTTGGATGGGAGCTGGCCGGCGGGCAGAATGGGAGAGAAATCTGTCACGCCAACGACACCTGTATTCCGATTAGAGAGGAGGTAGTGAAGCGTTATAATATGTGGCTTCTTACGAGGTTTCAACCCCAGCGTTGCAGTGTTTCGGATTGTGGATGGATAGTAGGTCGCGATCGTGCTTTCCTTTCTGATGATTGATGATGATGATTGATGATGATGATGATGATGATGTGCGCGTTTTGACTTTGTCTTGCTGAGGACGCGTTTTTGCTTTGCTCTGCCTCTTTCAAACTCACACTCAACGGGATCTTTCCCTTGTCTGTAAACAAGAGATCAAATCTGGTGATGCTCGATTTGGTATAGGCTGGACGACTGCAGTGGCAGACGCTACTGATGAGGCTATCAGGTAAGCTAGCGTGGATGGTTGGTGTTGTTAGGTTGGGATGAGAATTTTTAGTCGAAGGTCGAAATTACGGTCGCACGCTAAGGCCACTTAGGTCGATCTCAAATTTCGACGTGTGAAATTTGTCTCGGGAAGGGGAAGGGGGAAGGGAAGGGGGGGGGGTTATCCCTGCCAAGACAACCCGGCCACTCTTCGGCGTCTTACCGAGTTTTTGTTGTGAACAGGTGGCTAAGATAATGGAGGAATTGAATTGATGGGATGATGAAGGCAAAGGCAAATGCAAAGGCAAAGGGCAAAGGGTTTCAGCATGTGTGGTGGTGTGTAAATAATGAATAATGTGTGAATTGTGTGTGTAGTATCGAGGCTAAATGAGAATCCAACTACGAAGAGATGCGGCTAGAGTCTTAGGAAGTATGCAAGGCTTTATAGCGACAACCGCTCGCTCCAGGTGGGATCACGGCCAGTCATAGGGGGGTTATGCTTGGTGAATGGTGATTGACGAAATACTCGTCTGACTAATACTTTGTGGGACTGGCGCGTAATGAGGTCGAGGGATGAGTTGTCAGTGGGCGAAGGTGAAAGTGGCGTTATTCATTTGAGGGATGGCTAGCAAATGGGGTGACAGCGCATCCTCTTCCACCTTCTCTTTCAGGCCCGCAACTCCGATGCATTCTGTGCACCTTTTTCATTGGGGAAGTGTGAAAGAGGCGGTGGGCAATAACACTCATTTCATTTATGGCCAACTGCATAATGATGATTGGGACAAAGTGAAAGAATGGCAAGGCAGAGGAAAGGCTCAGGAAAGCACCGAAAGTATAAAAAACAAAAAGAAAAAAAACAGAAAAAAGAAAAGAAAGAAAAAAAACAAAAACAAAATAATGGCAAAGGCGGGGCAGGAAATCCTGTGGTCTGCTTCGGCTCTCGATGCCGTCTGTTGGAAAGCGCTTCAGAGGACAAGTTATGATTGGTCTGCTCCAGCGCATAGACTAGCAATTCTGACCGATGGTCGACAAATCATGGCCATACTCAGCGTCTGGACTGCAGGATCATTATTGTTCAAGATGCCTTTTCATGCAACCCAGGAGGACTTGTCACTGTAAGCCCACCATTCACGCGGCAGCCTCATCGGCTGGCTATCTGGTCTTCCCAGCCTACGGAACTAAGGGCTGAAGATCTTTGGCCGCAACGGCCGAATTTAGACAAGGGTAATTGCAGGCTTCTATCTGCCTTCCGAAGGAGGGGAGACCTCGTGCTCGACGCATGCTGCAATGCAACATCATCATTTGCTCTTCCACATGTGGGGCGGGGCGTCTTAATCCACGCCACCGTCAAGGGCAGAGAGATCGGGAAGCCTTGGCGAGGTCGGATCTGGAAGCCGTTGAACGTGGGGTCTTGGTCGGAAGTAACCGTATCTGAAGGAAAAAACAATATATTGGAAAGTATATCAAGGCACATGACGACGACGAGATTAGAAGCGGCAACGAGAAAGCTTTTACGGCCATAACAGAGAGATGCGAAGGATCATGGAAGAAGTGTCGTGGGATTTGGATTTTATATCGCCATTTGTAGCACGTTGTCGACTGCGGCAGCTACAATACTAGCGGAACCCAGCATTTCGGATGACCGTTTTCCTGGGGTTCTCCTAAGGCACACGACCGAGTCACCGACCATCTAAGATCCTTGGCCTCGAAGAGTAAAGCTTGAGGCTATGCATGGACGCTATATCTGAGCCTCTTCTTGAATTGTTACCGGCGTGTTCTACTTCAACGCAAAAGGTTCCTACAACATCGACAAAATAATACACACATCCTTTTCTGGGACGGCAAATAATTTCGGCCTGCTGAACATGAGAGGGTCGAGGGGTCCTTGATTGCTTTACGTAATTGATAAGGAAGCGGAGATACAAGACTGTGTGCATCCTTGCCATTTTGCGAAGCCTGGGCAATTCCCGCCGAACAGTGAGTGGTTGGATCAAAACGCCTGCATGAAACCACACAAGACTGAATTCAAACCGTCATCGACTCCTGCATATGAAGAGCAGCGAGGCTTTTCGCAATAACTTTTAGATCTAGGCTTACGTGTCTCGCGTATCATATCTGTAGCAGGAAGTTCCATTGATTATCTGATGCTACGGCCATTGGGGGCCGAGCCTTGTCTGAAAGAGGATGGAAGATGCGATGTCGAATACGAACAACGATAAATGTTATCGTCGCCAATAGGTGGAGGCTGGAGAACATTCCAAGCATTGGTCCTTTGTTAGGCAAGGAGACAGGGGCGCAGGAGCCCAGGCTGTCACAAGGTCCGTTCCTTCTGGCAGCTTGGATCGCTGATATAACGACAATGACCTGAAAGACGTTGAACCGTGGGTGGCATTCGAGTTCGCTAACACGCCGCCGAAAGGACTGGACCTACAGAGAGGGAGTGTTTGGCAAGCAACGCAGCCTAAGCCGACCTGTCGACGGGCATAAGCATCAGGGTTTTGAAAAGAAAAGCTGAGGAAAAGCTGGAGAAAAGCGACGAATGCAAAACTGTACTAGGACGGTGGATTTTGGTGCGCGTCCGCTTACCTTAGGCTATGTTGAACACCGCACTACCTTAGCTCGTCAAATCCACAGGAAGAAAAGTACAAAAGCCGGCACCTCGATCAAGGCCAAGTTGCAATAGCATAGACGATCTAAAAACTGTTCACTACACCTGATGATCAATCTACTAAACCATGTTGTCGTTTTCTAAGTTAGGGATGTCTATGATAGCACTCTATGATGTTGGCTTTTGAGTCTGCAATGACTCACATCACCACTACCGCCATAAAGCTTTGAGCTTTCATTTTGTGCAATTCTCCTCCAACTAATCCACGGACGCCTGCCTTAGCTGCTGTAGTGATGCCGGAAAATACAAATGAAATCTAATGAGGAGATGCCAGTCGAACGCCAGTCGGAGGAGGAACGGGCATGAGTCACCCTGAGGTGACGATTTGAAAGGTTGAAGTACTGTAAGTCGGTCTGAGTTGATGATAGTCGGCAAGCACCAGAAATTCGGTGAGATGTGTTATGACAAAGAAGCACCTGCCGGAGCCGTCGTCGATAAGTGAGGCAATTACCAGCGTCGACCTCCACCCATAGGTGCAGCGTTCGAGCTCGTGAAACCTCCACGTCCACCTCCGCGACCTCCACCACGACCATAACGACCACCCCCTCCGCCACCACCGTAGCGAGCCATCTCGTGGAGACGAGGATCAATTTGCTGCTTGGATTCTGTGAGAACAGCTACTAGATCGCGTGCCTAGTCGAACCTATCAGTACAATTTAGGATGCGGGGCAGGAACATTGAGCGCGCACCTGCTTGGAGTCTGTAACATATTGGTCAGCATTTGCTGCCTTTGAGATAAAGCAGGAGATACATACTCTCAGTTGTGAATAATGTAATGGCAGTACCCTTCGATCCAGCGCGACCAGTACGCCCAATACGGTGAACGTAATCTTCCGAGTTGTTGGGGTAGTCGTAGTTGAAGACATGAGTAATGTTCTTGACATCTTCAATGGGGTTAGCATTCAACAAAAGTCATGACGAAAAATGATGTCAATGTTAGTCGTGAGGCAGTATGCATCTGCAAGACTCTCTGCATAGCTCTCTGCATGGAGACAACATCTCATAACAACCTGGTCCAAAGCGTGGCAAGTATCATGGTCCTGGATAATCCTGGGGAATGCAGCTTGAACAAGTCAAGAAAAATCCAATCCGCCTCGGTACCCTGATGGTACATAACGAGACGGAATGAAAGATGTAGCAAGCCACACTGCAACGGATATCCAAGAGCTTCTGGCTGGATAGCCAAAAGAAATCATGATGAGCCTGGACCAGAAAGTAGCAGCTGCAGCGCGTACGTCTGCAGAGAGCAAAGCTTCACAGAAACAGAGCCACACGACGTCAATTGAGGAAATGGGAAAGGAAGGGGGAGGTGCAGATCGGCGGTCAATCATACCAATACCACGTGAAGCCACATCAGTGGCAACCATGATGGGGCTCTTCCCCGTCTTGAACTCATTCAGGACCCAGTCGCGCTCGTTCTGCTGCTTGTCGCCGTGGATTGCTAGACCAACGTCAGCTATGGATAGGCTGGAAGGGCGAGCTCGATCAACTTACACAGCGCTGGCCATCCGTCTTGTCGCAGAAACCTAGTTATCTCGTCTGCTACACGCTTAGTACCTGTAAAAAGCAGGATCTTGGAATCTCGGTCTTCCATGATACGCTCAAGATGCTTGGTCATCTTGTCACGTTTGTCGAATTCAGAAACAATTTCAACGATTTGGGTGATACGATGATTAGCTGAAAGATCCATGGATCCAATATTGACCTGAATGTAATCTTGGAGGTAGTCCGAGGCCAGTTGACGGACGTCCTTAGGCCATGTTGCAGACCACATGCATGTCTGACGGTCCGGACGAATCTGGCCGATGATTTTCCGGATCTGTGGCTCGAAACCCATGTCTAACATGCGGTCAGCTTCATCCAGGACAAGATAAGTGACACGACGAAGATTAGTCTTTCCAGATTCCAGCATGTCGATAAGACGACCGGGTGTAGCTATGCAGACTTCGACGCCTTTGGCGAGGTCCCGAATTTGGCCACCTTTGGGGACACCGCCATAGACACAGGTGTTGCGGATACGGGAGGATTTGCCGAATTTGGTCATCTCCTGTTGGATCTGCACAGCTAGCTCACGGGTAGGTGCCAAAACCAGTACGATGGGTCCATCACCGGGAGCGAGGAGAGGCTGAGCATTGATGTGAACTATTCCAGGCAGGCAGTATGTCAGAGTCTTCCCTGATCCAGTCTCTGCGATTCCAACCACATCACGTCCAGAGAGCGCCATAGGCCAGCCTTGAGACTGGATGGCTGTGGGTGCAGCAAAACCTTGAGCTTTTACCTCATCCATGACATATTTGGGGAAACCAGCCTCGTCGAAAGTGTGGACAGGTCGGGGTACATTGTTGCCTTGGATAGTGATCTCCTTGAGCTTGCGGAAGTCTGCGACTTCGCGTTCAGAGCGAGCAGAAACCTCGGAATCCTCCTTGTAAAAAGACTTTTCGAACTTTGGCATTGTGGATAGATCTATGCCTTTGTCAGACATAGTGCTACCGAAACAGGTAGTAATCATACCGAATGACTGAATCTTCAGATTGGCGCCTAGATTCGACATCTTGTCGCCACCTGCACCTCCAAAGCTTGCTCCTCCTCCTCCGTAGCCTCCTCCTCCGCTGTAACCGTTGGTCGATCCACCGTAACCGCCTCCGTTTGAGAAGCCGTTTGAGTAGCCGTTGCTGCCACCTCCAGAGTAACCGTTGGTTCCACTGTACCTCGAAATCATGTCAGTGAATGTCAACACCTAGCCACGATGACGCGGGACAGTAAGTGATGAGGAAAGGAACAGCAAGTGCCGAGAGAGAGTGCAACGACATGTCATGCAGGGACAACTTAGACTGCAACTTCTAGACCTTGGATAATCATACCCGCTGGAATAGGCTGTAGAATAGTCTCGACCTCCTGAAGTTCCACCAGAATTGTGGCCTGGGTAGTCATCGTACCCATTTGAGTATCCTCCCCCTCCTCCACCACCACCACGGCTACCGCCATAGCCACCACCGTACGACATGTTGTCGGTTGTTTATTGATCCAGATACGCCAGTCTCGTGTCTGTAAGAGAACAGGGATAGAAAGAGAGAATACCGAAACCAGGATAGGGGATTTGTTGATGGTGAGGGTGAGGACGAGATGTGGTGACAAGGATGAAAATTTCGTTACCGATGAAGTTGAAGCCAGGGCACGATTCAAAATTCTTTAGCGCCCTTCTGTTACCTAAGCAATCTCACTAAGGTACCTTAGGTACCTTACTTCGTGCCAAGACAAAGAATCATCTACTCGAGTACGTGTGACGAAATAAATTGTCAGTTTGGGCAGGCTGCAGGTAAGAGACTTGAGAGACGTGTTCCACGTTCACAATCCATTGTTGTTGTAAATAAAAGCTAGCTTGTTTGACTAGTCATCGAAAGCTGCATGCGCTGTCAAAGATCTATGTGCGAAGCAAAATGTCATCTCTCTACGGCTAGTCTAGGAGTTGCGTCTGGGGTCCTTTCCTTTCCCAAGATAGTAGAAAGCTCCTTGGCCATTCTCTACCTAAGAACAACCTCTGTGTCCACGGTCATGTAGCATTTACCCCCAAGCATTGCCCGACCTAAGGAAGTTCCAAACTTTCAGCATCTCTCCATACCTGTATGAGGAGGGGCGCCGGACGTCACGAACTAATACTCCACCACTCCGTAAACCACTTTCCCACAGGCACTTCCCTCCTTTACTGTCCATGTGAATACATGATCAGCCTCAGCTCCTCCAGGAAAGCCTCGATGATGCTTCGATTCTTGGAGTAAACTTTCTCTTGTGTCTATCTGGAATCTAGCGTGATGCACCTCCAGCACCATTTCTAAATTCTTCAAGTATTTGGAGTGTCTTAGGTTGAGGCCCAACTCGTTTGTCAAGGCTTTATATCGAAACTTGTTCCACAGCCACAGCTGCTTGTAGCGGCTGGATTGCCCACTATCTTGAATTGGCTTCCAATCAGCTCCATAGTGAAGTCAACCTGACTCCCCTTCAGCAGCTCCAGACTTGGCTCGTCCATAACCACCTTTGCCCCCGAAAAATCGCTCGACTCGAATATTGTATCATCTTCGGGAGATATTGCAGATGTGTTGGTAAGAGACATAAGATATTGAAAGCCGTGGCACCCGCCGGACTCGACTGTGACTCGTAAAGCAAGATTAGGATTGGAGTCCTTGGACATGATTTCTTTAAGACGCTGGAACCGTTATTAGTAATTGTAGTGTGATGGGGTAACGAATAATGAAATGAACATACGTTTGCAGCACGTGCCGTGATATCTATGAGCATTTCATTACCGTATTCATCTTTTCGAGGATTTGCAGTGACTACTGCTGCTTTGGCAGCGGTCGAAGCGGAGAACATGCGCCGCTGTAATGGATGGCCCGGGCTCGCTGGGGCGGATTGAAGGAGAGGTCTGCGACGATGTGATATGGTGGAAGCATGATGCTTTTTCGTGACAGAAGATGGTAGGAGGAAATCGGGTATGGATGCGTAAGAATGTTGACTGGCTGATGAATGTCGTTGAGTATTTGCGTTAGATGTGCTTGCTGTTCTAGCAAATGCAAGCTCGTGCTTTGCTACCCAAACAAGCGGCCGCAAGAGCGTTCGAATTTCCATTATTGTAGGTGCAGCAGCAGAAGATTATGCTGAAAAGAAATGTTTGGGTCAACGTAGGGACGTATTGATTATTGGCCACTGCGGGGCTAGCGATTCTGCCGACGCCAGCGGAGGTAACAAGCCAAACAAAAAGTACGGCAATCGAAGTGCAGAGACGGTTCAAAGAAGTCATATGTGAAACATAGACCTCGTACAACAGTATTTCGTGCTCATATTGTCAACGTTCGAGAAGGCTCTACCACTGCAATTGCCACTTCTTGCTGATAGCGCGCCTGAAGCTTCACCCCACCTCGCCCACTTGTGGCTACAGCAATGTCTGCTACTCAACCAGCAAAACTAAACGGACGAGAACATGCAGTCCAGCTTGATGCCAAAGATCCTCTGAAAAGCTTTAGGGGAGAGTTTTTAATTCCAACCAAATTCGAATCTGGTATGAGTCTCCCTCTTTTGGAGCCAGCTCAATATACTCATTGACAGCTTCAAACAGTGACGATGGCAACAGACCTTGCATTTATTTTTGCGGGAATTCGTTAGGACCTCAGCCCAAACGGACTTCCAAACGCATAGCCTCCCACCTCTCGGCGTGGGCAACGAAAGGGGTGCTCGGTCACTTCACAGAACATGAAGACTCTGACCTCCCCCCCTTCCTACATATCGACGATGCAGCTGCAAAGCTTATGGCTCCTCTTGTGGGTGCGAATACCAGCGAAGTCGCTGTCATGGAGACGCTGACGGCCAATCTACACCTTCTGATGGCAAGCTTTTACCGGCCAAATCAAGAGAAATACAAAATCATCATTGAAGGAAAAGCATTCCCGAGTGATCATGTATGAAACGTTGGGCCTGCTCTTGAAGCATTTGTCGGCTATCTCTGACATGACTTCAGTATGCTGTGGAGTCCCAAATCCGGCATCACAACTTTGACCCAAAGCAAGCCATGGTACTCATTGAACCGGAAGATCCTACAGCGGCAACTATATCCACCACCCATGTTCTTTCCGTCATCGACAAGCATGCTTCCACCACAGCTCTAATTCTTCTACCTGGCATTCAATACTATACTGGCCAGTACCTCGACATCAAGGCAATCACTGCCCACGCCCACAAACACGGTATAATCATAGGTTGGGATCTTGCTCATGCAGTGGGAAATGTAGATTTGCGGCTGACAGAGTGGGATGTTGATTTCGCAGCTTGGTGCAACTACAAATACGTCAATTCAGGTCCTGGGGCTATTGGTGGACTATTTGTAAATTCTAGACATGGACAGGTAGATGTCTCTGCAACGAAAAACGGCGCGGATGGCTTTCGAGACAGATTGTGCGGATGGTGGGGGGGAGACAAGGCAATGCGATTTGCCATGGGTAACGGTAGGTTATCCCTTTTTTTCCCCGGCTTCTCGGCCGCCAGTCTCTCAGATAGCTATGTTCTGCAAGGTCACTGATGTGCTCGTCTCTCAGATTTCATTCCGATTCCTGGCGCCGCTGGGTGGCAGGTCGGTAATCCCTCGGCTCTTGCTCTCACAGCTGTAATTGCTTCGCTTGAAATATTCGCCCTTACCGACATGGCCACCATCCGGGCTAAATCGAAGGCCATGACTGCGTACCTCGAAGACCTCTTACTACACCCGCCTTCGGCCAACAGCCACTACAAGAAACACTTGCCTTACCAAATCATTACGCCCTCGAATCAAGAAGAGCGAGGCGCTCAACTAAGCGTCCGTCTAGAGCCAGGGCTACTTGAGGGTGTCATGAGGTTTCTAGAGGATGCTGGCGTCATCGTGGACGAACGTAGGCCGGATGTGATCCGCGTTGCCCCAGCGCCGCTCTTCAACACCTTCAATGAAGTATGGGACTTTGTCACCATCTTCACATCGGCTTGTTCAGAGGCACAAGCGGGTACGGTCCATGGCAGTCAAGAAGCTGCAGCTTTAAAAGGGCGAGACCAGACGGGTTGGGCCGAAATCAAATAGACAGGGTCTCGAAGCGAATGTGCACCAAGAGTGACAGTTGCTACGGTCCAAAACGCCAAAGCAAGCAGAGATTACAAGGATGGACCAAAGTTCGTACTTTTTCGAACACTTTGCAAAGATCGTCACTCAACAAGAAGTGCCAAATCGCTTGGGGTGAAAACTCTGCACGTGCATGGAAGAGGACCTATCAACAAATGAGACTGCAACTCTTGCTGGCTTGACTGGTTTGTTGCTTGTCGACAGTCAAGAAAGAGCGAGTCATAAGCGATGAGTATTACATTCTTCGACCACAGCTTATCGCTGTATATTGGAATATATTTGTACATCATTGTCACAAACAATAGGAACTGTATACCTGCTTGATGTCGTGTCCTATGCTGAAGGCTTGGTCCCGTTGTGCTGGCCCATCCCTCAAGCTAAGAGCGCTGGAGTTGTGGGTCGAGGACGACACGAGGCAATCAGCATGACTCCACCAAGGACTCGGAAATTTTCTATTCATTTTCGGAGCAAGCTTTTCTAATTTGGGACCACTTTTCGAGTTGCAACACCCGTTCCTGGAGCTGAAGGTTCATAGTCGCCCTTCGAGGTGTCTCACTGTATGGGTTCTACCTCGAAAAACTCGCGAGAGAATGGGGGTGAAGGCTGATAATGTCCCTCCGAGCTGTTTCAACATTGGGGCTCTATTCCGGAATGGTCTTATTGTTCGGGTTTCTACCCTGGAATCTCCTTGGACGGAGGGAACGATGGAACCATACCGCTTTTGGCCAGGCTTCTTGGGACAGCAGAGCAAAAACTGGTGGTTATCTATGGTGGAGTAGTGCGATGTGAATGTGTGAGCCTTGATGGTGGACGGTTTCGCTCTAGACTGAGAGCATCGAGTATCCGTTTTGCTAGTAGGAGACTGCGAGATTCCGCAGTCGAGCTGAAAAGTATCAATCGTCAAAAGCTAAAGCAAGAGGAAGTTCCCCAGGATGGGAGGTCTCGTAGTTGCAACTGATGGTGCGATGATAGAATTGGTTTCGCGTGGATTGTGGACACAGATATGTGCGTGGTGGCGTATTGGCAGGAACACGGGTGATTTCGGTATCCGTACCCAGGACAGCTTTGAAAAGGATTGCTGTTGTTGTTGGCGGCAGATGTTCGCTGGGTGAGAGACGGGGCGAGACAGGGATGATAATTCGCAGAAGCGCGCTATCACGTGATTCTTGGCATTTGGAGAAGGGCTAGACTACACCAACCGGCGCCCCTCTTCCCTCCCAACCTTTTTCTGCCTTATTCTGCCTTACATCTTTGCTCGTCAACGTCTTCGCTATTATTGGGGGAGAGGCTTTTCTTTTCTTTGTACTCTCGCTTCGTCGACGTAGCTTAAACACTTGAAGAATGAATGGTAGAGCGTTTGTACCGCCCTGAGCAGCGGGCTTGCTTGTCGGCGTTGATCAGAAGCAGGAGGGTGAATTCGCGACATGGGGATAGAAATGTAGTTACGAGTACAGCTGTCAAGGATCAAAGTGGCATCCCTGTTGATGCAAAGCATAGATTAGCCAATATTAACATGCCGGTCTTCTCTTCTTCCTTTCTTTCTTCTATACATACAGGTACCTACAAGCTGTTCCGAGGTCCCGAGCGTCGTTCTGGAAGCGCCCTGTTTTGAAGCTAACCGGGTTTTGAATCTGACTTCTTCCAATCACAATGGCGAGCGCCCTGATTCAATGCGAGCTCTTAGAATCTGCATGAGTAGCCTCAAAATGTACTCCAGTCTCCAGAGTCCAGACACCGAATCCTGTTTGATCTCTACGCGCTGACCCTCTTGGTACGAGGTAACTGTTGACTCTAAGAAGAATTCTCCACCCTCCTCCTCCTCCTCCTCCTCCTCCTCCTCCTCCCCCCACCCCCACCCGTTCCTGTTAATGACCTTGATTCCAGCCTCTTCTTCTTGCAATAATCTTCTAGGTTTCCTTTCTCCTGGGTCCTTGCATGTCTAACATCTCGCTTGAGATTCGTCATCTTAGCTGCATTTACTTTGGTGCGGCCACTTTTCGTTGCCGAAGCGCTCGTATTTCAAATTGATCCTCCGGACTTCCTTCCATGCAAATTGCCGATCCTACGTGCCAAAGTACATAATAATCCATCTTCGACTTCATCTTGATCCATCCGTGCTTATAGCCTCCGGGTGCTTATATCCTCCGGGCGAAGGGACAGAGGTCCTCGCCGAAGACGCTTACACAACAAGTCTCGGAGGAATCAATCACTTACAGCAGCTCTCAACGAAGAGCTGAGATCGGAGATCGTGTCGGCAGCAATGTCACTGAAGCAGGTCAGACTAAACAATCCGTTGAATCGCACCTCAAATCTCACATCATATCATCAATACAGGAAATCGAGACTTGGGTCGAGGCAATTGCTTTCTACGACAACAACGACTTTGACTCAGCGCTGAGGACCTTCGGCAACATCCCGGATACAGCAAAGATACTCTTCAACTGTGGGGTCATACATGCTACGCTGGGCGAACACAAGAAAGCGGTCGGTATCTCAAGAGGCTGTGTGTATGAGTTGGCATGAGATCTGATGTGGTGATAGGTCCAATACTATCAACGGGCGATCCATCGGGACAATTACCTTGCAATTGCGTACTTCCAACAAGGCGTTTCGAATTTCCTGATTGGTGATTTCGAGGAGGCAATGGCCAACTTCAACGACGCGCTCCGCTTCTTGAGAGGAAACAGATTCATCAACTATGAGCAATTGGGCCTGAAGTTTAGACTGTACTCGTGCGAGGTACTGTTCAACAGGGGACTATGCTCTATATACATACAAGAGAAAGAGGCTGGAATGGAAGATTTGCACATTGCAGCCAAAGAAAAGGAGAAACCGGATCATGATGTTATTGACGAAGCTATTGCGGAGGAAGCTGAGGTGACTATTCAGCCAATTGATATGTTTAGCATTGGCTCATACTTGAAAGGGCTACACTGTCTTCTCCATTCCCGTCGGGGTAATATACCGGCCAAACGCTGCCAAAGTGAAAAATCTGAAGACTAAAGACTATCTGGGGAAGGCAAGATTAATAGCCGCGTCTGAGCAGGGCAACACTTTCGCTGGGTCAGCGAGTGCCGACACAAAAGCACAAGCAGCTGCAATAAACAGAAGCGTGGACGACCGTCCCCCAAACACCATATCTTACGGCGCCTCCCACATGGTGAAGCCAAACCTATACAGCAGATCAAGACAGCAATCTGAACCACCAGTCCATCGCAACATGTTTCCACCCACACCACCACCAGAAAACGACCAAATCCGTCCCGCTTTCATGGTAGCCTCAACATCTCCACCTGGCAACCCACTTTCTCAATCTCGAGCATCCACTCTCACCAATACCCCGCCCTCCAAGCCCGTCCGCCCCGAACCTCTCAACCTCGAAGCAATCACCCAAGAAAAGCCCCGCATAGGCACCACCCGCACCGCCTCCGAGCCTCGCGGCCCCTCCTCTCGCCGCCTACATATCCACCGCGAGCGCGACCACTCCGGGCGGCCTCGTTTGTTTGGGGAAACCACCCCTCACCGCCCGCATTCTAACGGCGATGAAGCGGACCTCGACGAGTATCCCGAGGAGCTCTATTCAATGGACCCGCGCACCACCCGCCAGCACAGCTCCCCTCAAAAGCCTCGCTCTTCGCACCATTACTCCTCTGATACCGGTAGCCAACGGCAGCGGAGGAGCGGCCGCTCGAAAAGCAGGCAGAGGAGAGAGCATTACAGTATAGACGAAGAGCCATCTGAAGATCCCGGCACGGCATCTACGACGTCCTCGCTCGACGAGTACGAAATCCTACATAACGCCGGTGGTGGGCTTTCTCGCCCTCGCGGCCAATCCAGCAGCAGAAGGGGCACCTCCCACTCAGGTCCATATGTCTACCGATTGAAGGACGTAAGAGTGAAAGTCCACTGCGGGGATGATGCGAGGTTTATAATGCTGACGCCTGATGTGGCGTTTGCCGCCTTCGTGGACAAAGTGAGGGAGAAGCTTCACCTGAAGGGTGGGTTCAAGTGCAAGATACAAGATGAGGGCGACTTGATCACTATGGGGGATGGAGATGATTGGGACATGGCCATGTCGAGTGTGAGGAAGGAAGCGAGGGCGGAAGGGGTGGAGATGGGGAAGATGGAGGTGTGGGTTATCGACGTTGCATAGTGGGAGAGAAGTCTAATGGACATAATAATGGTTGGCATGGCGAGGCACTTGCGGGTAGCCATGAGCATCTTCCTGTGTCTAGGCATTCTCTTCTCTCTAGCATATTCCGTCCAGCATATATACCACAACAACCAGAATACTCAAGTCATTGGGGCATCTTCCACAACCTTAGTAGTAGCAGCACGCCAACCTCCATGGTCTCGAAGCATCCCTCTGTCAAGACTCTTTCGCCGCTCCTCCTCCATCTTGGGCCTTTCCATATACGCTCCTTTTCAATGTCGACGGAAAGGGTGGTGGCAGCCTCATGCTCAGCGAATGAAAATGATTGATGGGCCCATTCCCATACCCCAGATCGAAACTCGTCTGTATACCTGCTTCGACGTAACGGACAGCCATTTCCACCGCGTCTGGTATGTCATTGGTCCGATCAGGAGATTTGGAGAGGGCGATGCCGGAGGCGATTGCTGCTATAACCGGGATTAGCCCGTCATTTGCAACCAAGACGCGGCGTAAGTTGTTGTTTGAACGCCCAAAGCCACCTGGCAAGAGCAAGTAAATATGGCAAAGGCGGGAATACTTGCCCATGTCAATATGAAAGGTAAGGGAGCGCGCACTGCTGGATTTACAAATGTTGGGGCGAGCGCGAGTGCTTGCCAATGCACCAGGGGACGGACCTCTGGGAAAGCTTACATGCAAGGGAGCAGCCCGTGCCATGCGTGTTCCTGCTGGGCAGGTAATCCGTTTGGTAGATCGCTACCTCACGCCCATCATAGAGGACGTCCACGATAACGTGCCTATCAGCCTCTTCTTTGGAAATGTGACCGTCCTTCGTGAGGGGTAAATGCCCGCCTTTCACCAAAACATAGCGGGGTCCGAGACTCTGAACGACCCTGGCGATATTGACTATGTCGTCCAATGAATTGGTTTCAGGGGCTCCCAACCCGGCATTCTGGAGCAATAATCGAGCTTCGGGGATGTTTGGTGTCAGAATAGTGGTCAGCGGCAGGATGTTAGTTCGGAGATTGTGGACGGCTTCGTTTGGAAGCAGCTGAGCTCCACTTGTTGCGACCATGACAGGGTCAACGACAGTGATAGGTTCCCCATGCTTTTTCAGAGCATTTGCCACTGCATCAACAGTCCTTGCGGAAGCTAGCATGCCAATCTTGATAACATCCACACCAATGTCAGTCATGCAGGCGTCTATTTGCTTGATGACAAAGTCGGAGGGCACAAAGTGAATGTCAGAGACACCCTGAGTATTTTGAGCCGTCAGAGCGGTGGTTGCGGTCATGGCGTAGCAGCCATGAGCAGCAATCACTTTCTGGTCAGCTTCCAGTCCGCTGAACTTGCGTTAGCTATGAAGAGCACATTGCACAGAAGCTCAATACTGACGCTCCTCCAGAGCTGTCTGAGCCAGCAATGACAAGTATTCGTCTTCTGTCCATGTCTATCAGATTCCTTTTATTGGATCACTACATAGTATCTTTGGTGCGGTGGGTTGAATGTGGTGACACGCGTCGCGTTGGGTGTACTGGTGTTCTCGGAAGGAAAGAAAGCGAAACGTACAAGTACGTCATTGGCCGAATCAACTTTCAGCAGGAACAATCCGTCGAATTGCTGCCAGAAAGTTTGGCAATTCTAGCAATGCAAGTCCCGTGAAGCGAATCACCATCAGTACAAGAGACAAAGCTTGGATTGTCATAGGACTCTCTGCTGGAACTCGTTCTACCCATCGATGGTTCAATTCTTTGTCCATGACTGGATAAAATTCGAAACAGGCCAACACCAAGGACTACCACTTTCTTTTGGACAACTTGCCTGCCCCTTTACAAGAATGAAAACCGTGAAACTTCCGGGCATTTGCGTATTCGGTGTTAAATCAATCAGTCAGAATCCCCTTCGAATTCAGAAACCTCCGGATCTGATGATACTCTTAGCATGCAGAATGACAATGGAATGGTACTTCGGGGCCCTTTATACCTCTAAATAGCATGAAGTCGAACCGTCCATCTACCTCTGAGGTAATAGTCTCTCTAATCATGGATTGCTCTTCGTCGGTCAAATTGAAATCCACATCCTGCATCGCTATGTTGAGAAGCAGCCCATCATTGCCCGGGCCAAGGTTCAGGATGAAGTCCATGATCCCATTTGAGGTGAAGCGGGTCTGAGCATTGAATTCCAGTCTGCGCAAGCATTTCATAGAAGCCATGTCGCTCCATATGGCGTCAGTAATAGCATACCCACTTGACTCCCACACTTCAAGTCTTTGCATGCTATTCGCCAAAGTGCAGAAGTGCTTGTCCAGAAAGTAGTCCGAGACTTCCTGAAGTCGCATGTCCGTGAGGTTCTCAAGCTTGCTCAATGACCCCACAAGAAAGTCCACGTCTTCGGGGTTATCACTGCTCTCGCCTTTCAGCCATAGATCTTGTAGACTCGTCTGTTGCGAAAGTGCCCGATGAAAGTCCCGGCTCTCTGACATCAAATACCCCTCGAGTGCTAACTTAGTAAGATGAATGCTGCTTTCGAGCAGCACAGGCGTTAAAAGAGCTGGTGCACTGAGTAGATTGTACAGCGAGACTATCCGCAGCCCTTTGCACTGGCAAAGCCAAGCAACTACATCGAGGAAAGTGTCGTTATGTCTCTTCTCGAGATCTTGGGTCGCGACGCCGTTCTCTGAAAGCAGCAACGAGCTCAAATTGGTACACCCTTTCAACATTGACAGCGCAGGTATCGATTCAGCTTTGATGCCGTTGAGTTTCAGCTCGGTCAGAGTCTCCCGATGACAGTTCAGCGCTAGAAAGCTTTCGGCTCCGATTTGAGAGACGCTGAAGATCTCAAAGGATTCCAAAGATTGGGGGCGTATGTCATTTAGGAAAGCAGCGAAGTGTTGGTCTGCATCATCCTTTTGCCTGAAAATGGATTAGGGTAGGAGTCCAAAGTTCTCGAAGTATGATCGTACCAGCCATAGAATTGCAGAGCCTTGAACAAGGGGCAATGCGATCGAATGAGATTCCCTGCACCCTCTAGAGCTTCTCCTCGGTACACATTTAGACGCTGTAGATTTGGCAGCTTTGGTATGCACTGAGACAGTACCCCTTTGAGGACTAAATGGATAATCAACATATCGCACTGACAGACGAAAGAGGCAGAGACATACTGGGGCCAGATAACTCTTCCAGCATTGGGGTCTGCCTTGCGATCACTTGGCACAGAATCACCGACTGTCCCATTGAGAGGAGAAGAGTACTATACCTTCCAAGAGTCGATTAGCTGTTGTCTCAGCATCGATTCGAAGACCACTCTTTTTGTTGGAGATTTGAACATTTCGATTGACTTCGAACTTCTCCAGTCCATCCTTGAAGAACATGCTGATCAAAATCAGCGCTTTGCGAAGGATGTCCCAATGTTACTCAAGCTCACCCACTGGTTTTGCCCAAGAATCTAGCATCCTGGAGCAGATACTCAAGATCCTGAAGACTCAAAGTGCGCACGTATTTTGAATAAGGAAACAAGGTCTTGCCCAAGCTGGAGAGTATAAGTGACCTCCACATACTGGCCCATTTCCCAATAAGCTGCTCTCGTCCTTTCTCGTAAGCAGCTCGGCTAGTTCTTTCTTGTGGGGCCATCTCGATTTCATCATTGTAGGCGCTGGTAACGGGGGCCGTATCGTGCATACTGCGATATGTTAGCATCGAAGTCTGATTCATGTGTGAGAGAAAGCCCTGGAATACCGGTAGATGCTAGCTAGAGCGGGAACAGCGAGCTGCTTTCCGGCACGAGCGCAATGGTAGAGTGTGTCGAAATCCCTCTGTTCCCATAGTTGGTGGCAGATCATGTGTAGAAGATCATCTGGGAGAAGCGCTGCCATGGTCGCTGGCAATTGGAAGTTCTGGCTGTAGTGGTGGAGATCAATCGGCCGAATTACAATGGGTTCAAGATTATTGTAGGAAATGGGTCGAAACGCGATGACGCGAAGCCAAGCGCGTCTCTCAAAGATCCACTTGGGAGACCTCAGACTTTTTGTAGACAAAGTAGCAACTTTCGATGAGGATGCATACACTAAGCTTCTCACTGACGCTTGAGGGTGTAGTCCGTATCCACGACGGAGTCTTGTGTCTTGCAAAGTTCAGCGAAGTGGTGTCATTGGAAGCTCGCAAGGATAAAGTGCGAGAAACTCCATCCTAACTTGTCTTATGTACGTAGAAATTCATGCTAATCAGCATTGCCAACCCAGCTCATCCTTACTGCCTTGAATTCCTCTAAGTCTGCTTACGCGTCTTTCTCCTTGGATAAGACTGTCTTCTTCGAAAAGTACAATTTCAATGCCTCACAGGCCAAAAGTCAACAGTCTACCGAAGATACCGGAGCACGCTTTACATGTCAATTGTATAACAAAGTATAAAGGTTATGTCTTCTTATTACTCTCATGTCATCTGACTTCTTCTAGGCGCTTCTCTCTGTCTTCAAAGGCCGATTAGGCGATGTACGAGACAAAGACACGGCCGTTGAACGCTGCGAGTGTAATATTCAAGATCAGCCTGATAAGACTGAGTGCCGCCTTATCGTGAAGATGCTCTGCAGACATGGTGTGTAGACGTTCTTAGTCGATGTTGAGATGCTAATGCCTGTGGCCACTGAAAGGTGTCACAAAGACCTACAAGCTTACCTACGAGTCAGTCGAGGTGATGCACGCTTTGTTCAATAAGAGCGCAGCAAAGAACACGTGGACCATCGGAGCCAGCACTTTGAGGTCGTTCGCTGAGTATTTTGGGACCAAAACCGAGCAATTGGATATCTCTTCAGAAGGCGGACGGGCAACATTCACCAGCTATACAGAGAAAATCATGAATGGGCGAGGTTCGCACTATTATTCAATCTGAAGAAGGACATAAGCTCCGATGACTGATGATGATGTAGACGTACTGAAGCAGCCTCTGCAGACATCGATTACTGTAGACAGTTTGGACTTCGAAGACTTCAAGGTAGAGGACCAGCTGCATATCGGCATAAGCGTCAAAGACTTCAAAGCCATCGTCACGCACGCCGAAACACTCAAGGCCAGCATCACGGCCTTGTACTCCTTCCCTACTCGACCGATGCAACTAAGTTACCACGAGCATGGCATGCAATGCGAATTCACCCTCATGACCATTGGAGATTATCGAGGAAATTCCGTCACGCCAGCACCTGCTGCGGTACGGCAAGGGTCAGCTGCGCCAGCTGAGAGAGCTACATCACGCCAATCTACTGTCCAGACTGCCGTGCAGCCGAAGACAACGACCATGCCGCCACCGAGCCAATCACTATCACGCAGCTTTACCAGAGAGCCGCAAAGTCAAAGAACGCAGAGACCTTCACCTCCACCTCCAAAGGCCAGCTTAGACCCCCAGAGCTTGTTCCTACCAGCTGATGAAGACGATGATCGCATATGGGGAGAGAGGATCTACGATAACGAACAGGACACGCTTGGCTGGGACGCGAGCGCCAACAATGTAAACCCTTCTGTCATCGTTCATGCCGTCAACTCACAGGAGGTTAGGATCCAATTTTGGGCGGTCGAAGAAGTGACCAGGAAAGCTCTTCGAGATTGCCACCATATCCGGCCTGGCAGGAAGACCCAAATAGCCGCATAGCGCCCACGCAAAAGATAGCCGAGGCATGTCAAACCCTCAATCTGGCTCTGTTTACCAGCTAATACCACCCCAGATCCGAGGCTTGTTTGGCGACTGAGATGTTTTGCCCGTCGGACTGTTGCTGCGAGAGTTCGCGTTCGTTATCAGACCGAGTTGCACGATTCAGGCTTGATCATCTAAGAGTAATCTGTCAGTGGACTGCCAGATCTTAGGACAGCCGAGGCTGACCTGACCTTGTAGAAGGCAACGTGGATCCTAGAGCGTTTTCGGACGGAACAAAGCGCCGTTAACCGATCCTGAGACATTGAAGAGTTTCGACTCGACGATGGGCTCTCTGATTGCCCGGAAAACGCACAAAATGAAAGCCTGATGCCATCTCTCCTATCAATGTATGTGCTGCTCATACCTACAGAGCGAGAATGGCCACAAAATAAGGGCTTCGCCACCGACAATCCTGTCGACTTGCATGCCGGTGGTACCCTCAAGAGAGAGGCTCGATACCCGAAACTTCGGTCACGCTCCGAAGTGTTTTTTTCAGTGTAGTAATTCTGAATCGATCTTGTTGGTGATGGATTCTTTCATTCAAGACTCGGGATCTTCTGCCCAGAAAAAACTTGTGGCACACCCAGCTCCAACCCCAATCACTCTCATGGAATGATCCGAATTAGTGTCTAGGATCTCGTTCCACTTTCCCTTAACATCCCCACTTTCATCTGTGCCGGAACCGCAATTGCCGTGCTCGCCCCAACCCCAGCTGATGACCTTCCCCTCCTTCGTCAACGCGATCACATGCTCACTCCCCACGGCGATCTTCTCGATATGCGGTAGGCCAGGCGGGGCGAGCTGGCCGTGGTCATTGCGGCCCCAAGATCTGATCTTCCCAGATCCTTCCAAGACGAAAATACTACCCCAGCTGGCCCCTATGTCTTTCCAATCAGGAACCAAAGCCGGTGCTTGAGATTGGATTTCCCATTTGCTCGAGCCCAGAACCGTATGTTGCCCACTTGATTGCTCTCCCACTAGGTAAGTGAAGTCTCTTCCGCAGACAGCGCGAACAACCCTAAAGCCCACATCTGCAAGTCTTCGTGGTGTGCAAACAATCTCCTCTGGATAACTCAGTTGGCCTTTGCGGCCATTTCCCCAGCCATAGACTATACCGTCATTCAAGACAACCACTGCGTGGTCAACGCCACAAGCAACATCCACTATCTTTGACCACTGATGGACTGGAGGGAAGTTTGGAAGGATTTGCAGTGCCATGGAAGCTGATATCCCACCTGTACCCTGTTCACCTTTTGAGCCTAAAGCGGCTGTATACACTTCATTCTCCGAGTTCACGAAGATTGAACCATCCCACAAGGCTGAGCATAACTTCACTTTGTTGCCCAAGACTGATACGTATGTCGTCTGGAAGATGGGCATTGAGCTCATTGACGAGCGTGAATGGAACTTTGCGTCCCGAGATGAACCCGCGGAATACACGGTCCCCTCATCATATAGCACCAAAGTATGGTTTCCTCCTGCTGCGATCGTCATTGGTGATCCTGGCAGCTCTGAATTGAGCCAACATCTTTGAGGCGTAGATTGATCGACCGTGTTTCCAATGCCCAGTTGCCCCGAGCCATTAGACCCGAAACCATACAAAACCATTCTGAGAAGTTCTTAAAGGGTTTTGGACGAGGAAGAACTGTTCAGTGATCTCAGCTTGAATCGATGGCTTGGCATTCCCGGCATTCAGCCCTGTACTCGCTTAGCGGAGTGCTAGCGTCCCACACCACGCTAAAAAATTGCGACAACTCGTTCATCTCCAGCCCCATCTATAACATTCTCAACATTCCACCATCATGGCTACGACACAGAGTGTGCAGTGCTTCGGCAAGAAGAAGACTGGTATGCCAGGATTGTCCATTTTGCCGTGGTGAAATTGCTAATACGATGCTCTCAGCAACCGCTGTCGCACATTGCAAGGTAGCCTTCACTCGCCTAGTAGCAAAGCGCGCTCAAACCAGCTGATAACCATTGCTCCAGGCTGGAAAAGGTCTCGTCAAAGTAAACGGCAAACCTCTCGCCCTCACTCAACCGGAAATCCTTCGTTTCAAGGTATTGTTTCTCTCATCTCTACCTATAATTTTACCCTCCTCTAACAACGACTACTACCACAGGTCTACGAACCGCTCCTCATTGTCGGCCTCGACAAGTTCGCCAACGTCGACATTCGCGTCCGTGTCTCAGGCGGTGGTCATACATCTCAGATTTACGCTATCCGCCAAGCCATCGCGAAGTCAATTGTGGCCTACTACCAGAAATATGTGGACGAATATGCGAAGAACCAGTTGAAGCAGGCTTTGGTGACGTACGACCGGACGCTGTTGGTGGCAGATAACAGGCGGTGTGAGCCAAAGAAGTTTGGAGGACCAGGAGCAAGAGCGAGGTACCAGAAATCCTATCGTTAGGGTGGTCATTGAGGTACGATGGACTGGATGAGGTGCTGCTTAGCTCGATAATGTGGAGACTTTCGACGAAGTTCTCAAGATAGTCCAGCTTTCAGGCCTATGAGGCTCGGGTCATAGCCGCTTCTTGTCGGCATTGACAAGCTATGTCTATAGCAGGTGATGAACAGGCATACCAAACGTCCTTCTGAAACTTGCGACTCGATATTCGGCAAGTTGGGCCCTCGTGACTGCTTCGGACGTGAGCTGCTTATTGGGGAGTGCTCTTCCACGTTCAGTCTCCTGCGTTCTAAGTCATAACAACCATATTGATCTCCTGCGAGCAGGTCCTGATCCCTGACCATCCTTGCACCGTTCTACGGGTCATCTTATAGTCTTTCCTAGACTCTAAACCGCAGTTGTGAACTCCAATTATTTTGTGCTCAACCTGGCTTTTGCTTTGCACATTCATACAGTCCGCTTCAGCTTTTGCTGTTGGTGCGTTCCTTTTGTAGCAGAACTCTTTAATCTCGGCATGATTTGGGCTGGGCATTGGTGACCAGGGTCCTTTCTCTAGTGGATCGTATAGCAGTGCGGGGCTAACACAATTACCGACTTCTCATAGCTATTCCACCGCACGTTGAAGCATGGAGATCTTTAATACTGAACAATAGCACTCAACTGCCGGCATATGTCAACGTCTTTTGGTATTCGGAGATATCTTTTGATCCAAATTGGACAAGCCACAAGGTCAATTCACACATCAAGCATTGCCCCGATTACAGGTGTCTTTACCCCAGATTCTACTTTGACGACCTATCAAAGACCTTGGCACAATGCGTGTCCCTGTCCTAAACAAATACGCAGTCTCGCACGGACGCAATGCCGGTACTTCAACACGACCCGGAATATGTCTTCACTCGCGGAGCTCACAACAAGCTCCGCTCGGACTCTCAAGTCACGAATTGCACTTAGATCATTTCAAGGATTTCTTCCTCTTGCACTAAACACCATGCATTCGAGTACTAGAACCATGGCTGAAAGCTGAGGTGGAAAGGTCTTCGAGCGGGGTGGAACACCTTTGTGGTCAAGAGAACAGTGTATATACGTCTTAAGAAGAACCACCAGAAATTGCTTCTTCATCACAGTTGCTACGAACCACAATGAGATACAGTACGCTACTGTCCTTTGCCTTCGCCCCCAGGACTCTGGCTTCCCCAGCCCCTGATCCTGTCCAAGTCCGGGCTGCTTCACTAACTTATACCCTTACCAGGTAAGCAGGCCCCGTGAGCTCGTTACAGATGTTGCCTGTTGCCGGCTTCAAATTGAGGTTTTCCTCACAGATTTAGTCTTTTATTGGCTGCCATGTTCTTCCTTGCTCAAGCCACTGGTCTCGATCTTCAATTATATCAGTACTGAAACTCCCCACAGCGGCTTCACCGGCCTCCACACTTCGGTGGCTCCACCTTCCTGCCTCGGAATCACCAACGGCACTACAGACAACGACTTGATCAACGGCGTCTGCAAGAACCTGACCCTCGTTTTCGCTCGCGGCACCACCGAAAAAGGCAACATTGGCGATATCGTCGGCCCTCCTTTTGTCCATGCTCTCGTTAGCATGCTCGGCGAAGCTCAAGTAGCCGTCCAGGGGGTCAATAATTATCCCGCCGACGTCCAGGACTTTCTCGCTGGGGGAAGCGTCACTGGAAGTCATGACATGGCCGCGTTGATTGCTCAGACAGTGACGCAGTGTCCGGGAACGAAGTTGTGTGTGTCAGGGTACAGCCAGGGAGCTCAGATTGCTCACAATGCTGCGAAATTGATCTCCCCGGCTCAGACGAGCTTCATCAACTCGGTTGTGCTTTTCGGTGACCCTGATGACGGTGAGGCGTTTGGCAAGGTGTCTGCGAGCAATATTTCTACAGATTGCCATATAGGTGACGATATCTGTCTACACGGAGATTGGATTCTGGTTCCGCACTTGGATCATTGTCTGGACGCGGACACTGAGGCCAGCTTTGTGGTTCAGAAATCAGGGCTGAAGACTGTCGGTGGAGCTGCTTCCTAAGAGCTGGGTTAGTCATGGCGAATTTTGTGCTGCGGGGAGAATTACAGAAGTCGAGTTTGAAGATCATTGGTGGAAATACTGTAGGAGAGACGATCTTCATGAGGAGTCTACGTATAGATACATGTAGCACGCTCGTACACAGATAAAGTGCACTTTCACCTTTCTCTGAGGGAATGAGTCTGGATCGGTATTTGTCTGGCTCGATGGCTCAAAAACTCACTTCACGATTCAATGCCAAGGCTGGTCGGACATCGTCTTCAAGAAGCACTTTCTGCCCCACTAGCCCGAAATGCCAAGCACGTACGAAGTGGTGGAGAGCCAGCCATGGATTATGAGCCCATCACCGCACCCATCCCTTCCTCCGACGGCTTCAAACCCTACATACCGCCAAAGATAGGTTGAGATACAAGTGAGCACCATGGGTAAATCACTGTTCCCATTCCGAGGCCACCACTTGCAGGTCTTTCATCACAGGTCTGGCCGATTTTGATATGATCATACTTGCTTACTTGAAACTTTCCATTCTTTGCATCGATCATGGACACCACTTTGACAGCAGCCGTCCTCCTCCTCGGACTTCCGCCGGGAATCCTTTGCGGTATCGACCTCCTCTCCTTCACCACCACCGCCCAGTTTCGAGGCTTAAAAGATTTGCCCCTAGGATGGCATTTTGTCTTCACTAGCGAAACAACATCTCTCTCCGTCCGGGATGGTTTCTGGTTCCATGTCCCTACTACAGTCACAGGTTCCATCCCTCTGATCATCCGCAAATGGGACACTCCCGGCGGCTCGCTACTTCCCTCAGACCCTGATAGTTTCCGTGTCCGCCTGCCTCTTCTATGGGAGAAGAACCTTTCGCCTTATCGACAGTCCGCTGACAAAGAAACGAAGGCTGAAACGGGGGACTGGGCGAGTTTGACGGAGCATGTGAGCCCGAGGTACGTACATTTCGGAGTAGGTAGTACATTGGGGCTAGAATCCAGGTTTCGGGAGCAGGAAGCTCCTTCACTCCCCTAGAAGTTTCCCGCTCCTTAGGTGCAATGCCGCGGATCGGCAGCGTAAAGTTCTTTCTGCTCTTCAAATGTGTCTCGTTTCTCGGTTTACTACCCAAGTGAACAACACTAATTCCGAAACTTGCGTAGGTTGCTAGGACATCTTACGCAAAATGAAGACTGGAAGATCACGACGGCCAGCTGTGCGAAGGAAGACAGGGATGAGATACCTGGCCTCAATGCTGAAGATTTCGGAGACGAAGAGAGGGAGTTGGGTATGTTGGGTATTGATCTCAAACGGACGTGGAGGAAGGGCGCAATAGGAAGAGAAAGGACAGAGGCCGCTCTAGATTCAAGTACTCCTCCCATTCATGCTGTCCTATGAGTCGTCAGACATATCTAGAGAGTGTTCCGCTCCTAAGACATCTCTCGCGACTCAGAATGCCTCCCGAAATAGTAATGCTAACTCCGGAATCATCAAGGCTGGGCATTAAATGATGTTGTGGAGCGATGGCAACCCCGGGACCAGAAAGACAAGGGGGAGTGGGGCAGTGTAGTGCTTGGGCAGATGGAAGCCTGCTTCCTGATGGTGCTGACGGTAGCAAATTACTCCTGCCTGGAAGAGTGGAAGCGCTGCGTCGGGCTGGTCTTGACGTGCAAACGGGCCGTAAGGGAAAAGGAGGAGTGGTTTGGAACGTTTTTGGTGCTGTTGAGGAGGCAGATGGAGAGGTGCGAGGATGTTGAGGGAGGCTTGTTTGATTTGAGGGACGAAGGAGGAGCGTATCTGAAGAGTCTTCTGAAAGGGTTTAAGATGACGCTGGGAAAGGTGTTTGAAGACGCAGAGGGAGAGCAAGTAAGGAAGGAAATGGAGGAGCTAGAGACTTTTATGAAGAGCGAGTATGGGTGGGAACTAGGGGATGAGTTTGTTAGGAGAGGCATGTTGGAATTGGAGGATGGGGAGCAGGTCGAGATGGAGATGGAGGAGATGGATGGAGAGGATGAGAGGGGCGAATATGCTCCCGTTGTAGTTGATCTAGCCGATCCCTGACAAGTGTTGGGGACTGGGTTCGACTCTAGCTTGCCCGGGCTATGAGCGTTTGAAGCAAGCTTGATTTGCACGAAGACCAGGCAAGAGCCGTTCTTCTCGTTTTTTTGACTATGACCTCGCTACACAGACCTCCGCCACCAGCAGTACATCCTGCTCATAGACGACGACCTCTCCTACCGCCCTTACGACGTGTAGAGTCCGAAGGCGTTGGCGTCACATCCTCAATCCTTCCAATCTTCATTCCTGAACGAGCAAGTGCACGAAGAGCAGACTGAGCACCTGGGCCGGGGGTTTTGGTTCCGTTGCCTGAACTTGGTCATCAGCATCCTCTGCAGCGAGTTATAGTGACGAAGGTTGTACTACCTCCAGTGGCCCTAATCTTGATATGCAACGCATTGATGCCCAATTCTTTGCACCTGGTAGCTACATCCTGCGCAGCCAACATGGCAGCGTAGGGCGAAGACTCGTCACGATCAGCTTTCACCTTCATCCCGCCTGTGACTCTGCTAATTGTTTCACGGCCACTGGAATCACCCAGAATGTAAGCCTTTGCCTCCACAGCGATGTAGTCATATTTTTGGCACGAACCTGAGATCGGTGACATCTGAACCATTTCGGAGTCAGCATTTCTCTTTCAAGACGAGTTGTTAAGTCCGAAGACAGATTTGAGGAGCAATGACACCTCCTCAGAGATGTCCTGAGACTCGGAAAAGCATATGAAAAGGAAGAGATGGCCCAGAAAGGGTGCTTACGGACGAACGTATCGTTGAAGGATGCGAAGATACGGGCGACACCGAAGACAAGTTCGCCTATGGAAAGGGCTCGTTAGCATTCTGAAAGGTTGGGTAGGTAAAGGGCTCACCTTCGCGGACTTGGGGACCAAGAGAAATGTTCTCGGTGGCAGCACGCTCTACCTTCTTCTTGGGAGGCATGTTAAAAGAATTTCGAATCGATTGATTGCGGAGGTGACAGACGTTAGTATGGAGCAAAAGCAATTCGGTGGAGTTGTAAAATTTAGCGTATTGTGCCGCGGCAGCGTTTCGCTTTTCAAGCGAGTTCAGCCCTACCGTAAGACCGAACATTTTTCGTTTTCGCTTCAGCTCGACTCATTCAATCCTCCTCAATAAGAAGCATACGCCTATCTAACGGGTTGAGGCATGCATAACGATTCTCTAGCTGATTTTATTCCATACAGGACTGTGGTTTGCTGCCTTTCTTGACATGCTGGCCTTGACCAGAATCCCTGAGGCACACTGATCACTTCCCACGATGGAGAGTATAACGGTTGGTATCATTGGGATGGGTGACATGGGGAAGATGTATGCTCGGAGGATTGGTGCTGCTGGCTGGAGGTAATTAATAGCTCTTCCCTCAGGAGCTTGTGTTACTGCGGGCCCCAGAATTGTGAGTATGCTCGCTTCCTTTTCAGTCTCCACACGATGCAATGATGACTTGAGTGCATTTGGCTCGAGTATGGCTTGTGTACAGGTCTTAGGGTCATTCTGGCTCCTAAGTCTGGAAGCAAGCTGTCACTGATGTAAAATCTCAGCTACCTAAAATATATTTGTCTGAAAATTGTATCTTGAAACCTTCGTCTACTTTGAATAGTGTTCTTGGGCTTGAGCTGACAAGTACCCTTTGCAGGTGGCACAGTCGACCACTGCTCTTGCGTTGCGCTACAAGAGCTTTCGACACTAGCTGATCCATTGTCTGCGCAGAGTAAATGCCTGCGACAAGCCCGAGAAATACGATTCCTTGAATGATGAGTTTGCTGACAGCGTAAATATTCTTCTGCGACGCTCAATGTGCGAACACAGCTGAAGCCGGCGTAGAGCAATGTGCGAATATTCCATGACGGCCGTCTCGTTTCACGGTCAAGCGATGTCATCCTGTACAGCGTTGAAGCAGAGGCCATTGGTCGTATCGTGAGCCAATATGGACCTTGTATGCTTCATGATGTGACCCTGCAATCCTCACACTAACATTGACGCAGCGACTAAGCAAGGCGCCATTGTCGGCGGCCAGACTTCTTGTAAAGAAATCGAGATAGCTGCCTTCGAAGCTTACTTGCCTGAAGACGTCCAGATCATCTCCTGCCATTCCTTGCATGGACCTAAGGTCGATCCCAAGGGTCAGCCTCTCGCATTGATTAAGCATCGCGCATCACAACAAAGTCTTGCTTTAGTCGAAAAAATCCTCTCTTGCTTAAATTCTAACGTTGTCTATCTTACGGCCCAGCAGCATGACCAAATCACAGCAGACACACAGGCTGTCACTCATGCCGCATTTCTGAGTATGGGCACCGCATGGTGCTCCAATAATCAGTTCCCTTGGGAGATCAGTCGCTATGTCGGTGGTATTGAGAACATCAAATGCAATATCATGCTTCGTATCTACTCAAACAAATGGCATGTCTACGCCGGTCTTGCGATTCTGAACGCTGAGGCCAAAAAGCAAATCCGGCAATATGCCGAATCCGTGACTGAGCTCTTCAAGTTGATGCTCGGCGGCCACCGAGAAGAGCTTGAAAAACGCATCAAGACTGCTGGTGCTGCTGTGTTCGGCTCCGGTCAGAAAGATCTACTCTTGAGAGACGAGGTTCTGGATCGTTTCTCGCTTGGGAAGGTGCCAAAGGAGAGGACACCAAACAATCATTTAAGTCTTTTAGCCATGGTCGACTGCTGGTGGAAATTAGGCATTGTACCCTACGATCACATGATCTGCTCTACACCTGTGAGTAACAGTTACCATTGTTCCATACGGCCAACCTCATTTCTAATGTTGATCCGTTCAGCCTTTCCGACTCTGGCTCGGAGTCACCGAGTACCTCTTCCGCAAGCCTCAGCTCCTCGAAGAAGTCATCAGCACCGCTATTGATGACAATACTTTTCGTTCGGACGATCTAGAGTTTACGTTTGCCGCTCGCGGATGGTCGGACTGTGTCTCCTTTGGCGATTTTGCATCTTATCAGGACCGCTTCGAACGCATCTCGAAATACTTTGAGCCTCGATTTCCGGAAGCAACTCGCATAGGTAATGAGATGACCAGTGTCATCTTAGAGAAGACTTGATGCAGTCTAATTGTACTGATGAAAAGGCTTCACGAGACGCAGTCAGTGGGTGAAGCCTATTGTTTACCCGAGCAACAAGGAGCTAAAGTGGCACTGTAACAATTAACACTATTGATGCTCACGAGCAGCCCGGGTTCTTGCCCTTACTTGATGTGAAACCATCGTGGCCATCTGACAGCTCATCTGGAATGCACTTGTTACTGTTCCGATAAACTCCGGTCACGCCACCGCCATTCACATCCACATTTACGTGGATTGAGACCCTCTTGTGGATACCCTATTTCTTATCGACGAAATTAAGCATTCTTGGCATCAGATCTCTCCCGAAAGTTAGAGTACAATTACAGTGAAAGACGGAGACCCTCGGACGAGTGAAAGCGCGGGGGAAGCCTCGTGGCAGCGAGAAGCTCCTGCTCAAGATTTAGGACACCGTACTTGCAGCATGTGGGTATCATCGCTACTCCAATCGGTGGATTTTTGTGAAGAAAAGCGGCGAAAGCAATCCCTGCTCCAGATCTCTTTGTTATATTGAATTGCTAGCAGAGACCGGATCGCGCATGAAACAAAGTCAACAAGTATAAGTGGTGAGTTTGAATGACATATGACATCAACACTTGGCACTGTTTCATTCTAAACCAAGCCCTAGCGTCCAAACAGCGGACGCGTAATTTTGTCACACTCTCACTCGCATCATGCATGCCATTATATGATTATTCTATTCGTTTATTGAACCTTGTCAAACTACGCCATGTCATCTTCGTCATTTTAGAATCAACGTGTCATCGATTCCCTCTCTTGTTTCCCATACAGACACATCTTCGCCTTCCATGCCATCTCTTTCTTTCGGCTCTACTCTATCGACAGAGATGTGTGGGCGTGCTCTCAGTTATTCAATCGCATCAGCTATCTGATACCGACGCTTAATATATTACTCCTCGTTTCGTTCCACTAGCGCGGCTTGCAGCCAATCGGCTTTGCGCAATCGCTTATTGATCCTCAGCCATTGCGAGTTTCGTTCACCGGTACTGACTAGCTCGGTCTCTTTTTACAGCAGTGATTAGTATTCATGTCTATCAACATGGCACTCTTGGCCCTTGTGCTAACCCTCGGACTTGGTAAGTCTGCTATAGAAGCGGCTCTCCTGCGTGAAGCCGTTTCTTCAATCCGTAAATTTCTGTCCTATTGCAATACTAATGGCTTGGCCATGGCCAGCAAACCCGGCATGGGCGCACGTCAATCCCGACCGCCATAACGCAGTGACCGCCCATGGCACCATCATGGGCTTTGCATTCGCTGTCCTCTTCCCACTTGGAGCAATCCTCATCCGTACGGCATCGTTCCGTGGACTAGTGGTAAGGCGCTCTTCGAAGTTCTTTCTTCCTGTTCGGGGCTGCTTTGCGAGGCGCAAGACATGCTGCAGAAGCAAACTCATCTTGCCGCCCTTTTTAATTCCCCAAACACGTCTTATTACTCCAGTCTTTGTCTACGGATGGGAATGCTGACTCGGGATTGTGACAGTGGATACATGCTGGAATCCAGGCATTCGCCTATCTACTGGCATTGGCTGGTCTTGGTTTGGGAGTTTACATCGCCATCTACCCCGAATCGCAGGTTTGTCTCCTACAACCGTGGGATCCTCAGTTACCTTCGACAGCTGACAAATCTCGTGTTCAGCTCACCGCTAGTAATGGTCATCCCATCATTGGCATCATCGTTGTCGGAGCTCTCGTCTTTCAACCAATCGGAGGCCTCATTCATCATTATATGTATAAGAAGTATCATCGACGTACCATATGGGCAATCACGCATGTCTGGTGGGGTCGGATCATCTTGACTTTGGGAATCATTAATGGTGGCTTGGGCTTGATGTTGAGTGGGAACACGGTCAAGGGTGAGATTGCCTACGGAGTTATTGCTGGTGTGATGTGGCTCATCTGGATGGCTGTTGCTGTTTGGGGACACTTGAGATCGAGGGGCACATCTGGCGAAACAGGAGAGAACGCATTGGGTCACAGTGATGCCGGGTCCAGTCCCAGTCCCGATCGGTACAAAGAAGGATACAGAGCTGCTTGATTCGCACACGCTAACATTGGCAGCTTGATGAAGTACGTAAGGTAGCTTGGAGTACAACTTATGGATTGAGCTTTCCCATTGCCAAATTGATAGTGTTAATGTTCATTATTCTTGATACAAATTTTGCGAATACCCTAGTTCGACTGTTATGAGAAGCGTAGAGTAAGGTATCTCGTAATGCTTCGTGCTTGTGCATCCTTGAACCCTTAATTCCAAAGTCCGTTCAAGGCAAATGCCAAGCCAAAATGATCGGAACTTCCTCAATCGCCTGGCAAATATATCAATCCAAAATCTTCAGCATTGTCGATCAGCTTCGACATCTGGAGGCAATATGGCGGATACTGTAACTGTTGACAAAGTGTATTTCGAGACTCTGCTTCGGCGGTATGTACATCTTTCTCCGTACCGTCAACCGTGGGCTAACCAGTGGTAGAGCAGAATTAGTCGGTCACCTCTCTGCAAGCCTGATTGGCTGCTCGAAAGAAGCTTATTCATCTCTATAGCATACATATGATAGAGATCTGACCGCTCCCGTCGGCATCCCAATAGTCAGCATACCCAAAGTCGACCATGACAAATTAGTCAGTCCTGTCCGTTACTCGACGGCGTCAATAGCTAACATGGCATTGCTTGAAGCTTCGTATGGTACAAGAATACAGTGTGTCTCTTCCCTAAAGCACCGACCAGACCAGATGCTACGACGACTCCTCAAATGTTGCGAGGCCAACCCGGACTGACTCTATGCAGCAAGTCTTAAAGATGCACTGTGCAAGGGAGGTATTGAACCGGAAACTCTCGAGGTTCGATCGACTTCATCAGAAGCAGCTTCACACTCGCTCAAGTCATATAGGTTCTCATCCGTGGCGAAACTGTCCCAATATCTCAATTTGACACCCTCATCGACGATGACGACCAACCAGCGTCTGGATGCGCGGACCCTTACGATCGCCTCCAAAGGACTCGGATTACCATGAGCCAACCCTCTGGCCACTCATGGGCTGATTCTGCGCCTGAATGGCCTCCAAAGAACTCGGCTGGCGGCTCTAGGGTTAATCTGAAAGGGAAAGGAGGCTTCTACAATCATCACAATAGCTCTGCGCTGGAGGTTGAAAGTGCTTTCACACCCGATTTCGAGAAGGATGATCCATATCTTGCCGCACCGCAGCCGGAGAGAAAGCGATTCGCCAAGATGGAACAGCGCACAATATTTGCTAAGAATCTCTCGGTCCGTGCAACGCACAAGGATATCGCCAATCTCGTACGAGGAGGGCTTATTCTGGATATATACTTACGCTCCCACGAGCGCACCGCTAGCATCTCATTCGTCGAAGGATCCGCAGCCCAGGAATTTATGAATTATGTCAAGCGCAACGACATATATGTACATGGGAAGAGGGTATGTCTCCCCCTCATATTCTAAACACGAGGAGAACTTCTGACAAATGACTTCAGCTCGCATTCTCGTGGAGCGAACGTCAATATAAGCTTCCCCCACATGTTGCAAACAAGATAGGCATTGGTGCGTTGGTTTAGACTCGAAGTTCTGCTCTTTCCACCAAACGTTGAGTCATGTGTCTTGAGTCATGTCTCGAAGTATCTACTGGGCAGGCGTGTTGCCTTCTGTAAATGGGATGCTGACTTTCGACTTTTGTTCAGGAGCCACTCGAAACGTCGTCATACGTGGCATCCACGGAAATATCACCGAGGAGCTTATTAGGGATCATTTGGACCATATCCACAACATCGTGGTTATCAGTGTTTCTTTCAAGGACGGTGACGCCTACATCTCTCTTAACTCTATCAATAACTCGCTCTTTAGTCGGACATGTATGATGTCTCGAGCGACATACAAGGGCATGAGGATTGAATGGTATCCTGATGAGTGCTCTCAACCTCTGCCGAAAATGCAGTACGCTCCGAAGACAGATAATCTAGCACAACCACAGCCTAAGAATTTCACTTCTGCCATGAACCGTTTCCAGATGCTCAACATGGATAATGATGGGACCGAGGTTGACTCGGAGGAGACAGATGAGGAGCCCACAGTGCTTTCGGATCTCTCGTCTATGAACATCAACAGCCATCGATCGCCATGGAACTCTCAAACGGTTGCCGCTTGAACCTTTGATTGCTCGGAGCATTACTAATAGGTTTCCTCAAAGTCTGCTGTCTCTGCGCATCCTTTCGCAACATGCAGTCTTAGCTTAAGGCTTTTTTCTCGCGTCCGTAATTGGGGTCACCTTCGCTCGGACATACTGTAGGCATGGAGCTCATTAGCGGTGGGCAACAGGCGGAGGTCTTGTATGGCGTCAAGCAGCCCGCAGTACACTCTACGGACTACTCAAATTCGTCAACGTTTTATATTAGCTTTTAGCATGCTTTAGCAGAGATACCCCGGCTCGCAATGTGCCTGTACCTTTCGTCGTTCGGTTTGTGAATAACTTATAGGCTCAATGAATATATACACAACACGCATTTGCGAGATGCCCGAATTGCAAGTGTATACTAACATCAAAAATATATGCAGAATTGGTCCTCATCCAGTATCGAACATATGCAAAAAGATCGGCATCTTCTCCAACTTACCTCAGGGAGCCAGCTTCCTACTCCACCTTCCCACCTCCTTGATGCCGATAAGTATAGTGCCATCCTTCACCCTCGATGTCTGCCCTGACCTTATAATTTTTCTCGGCTTCCTCTACCAACTCCATATCCACATCCACGACACTCATCCCTTCTTTATTGGTATCTTTCGTCTCGTCCCCTAAACCCCCAACGAATGGCATCGCCACTCTACTCAATCCTGCATACATTGATTTCTCATTTTCGGGCGGAGCGCCGGCATTGACTGATGATTATTTCGGAGTCAGCATTGCCAATTCAAGATAAATTGCGAGCCTTGAAACTTCTCTACAGAATCATCGCTCCCTAAACAGGTCTCAAGCCCCAGAATATGGCCCAGAAGAAAAAAAATGATCGCCGAAAATACGTACCGAAGACTACTGCACACGTATTCTCAAAAGTTCGCGCGGTAATTGTTGATTCGAGAAAAAGCTTTTCGGACATAGAATTCTTGGAAAGACCGTAGGCAGAGCAGTCGGCGTGCTGACGCAGACCTTGGAGTCAGCATTGCTTATTCGAGTTAGGTCCGGGGAGTTGGAGACAGGTCTCAGGTCGTCTTGCTCCAGAAACATGCCTTGCGACTCAATTCCAATACCATACAGGAAGGATGAGCTCCGAAACGTACGTACCGTCCAAAATGTGGGAATGATTATTGTTTTCGCGCCTTTGGCTATCAACTCTCGAAATGCTTCTGGGAAGGCTAGATCCCAGCAGATGAGAATCCCAACGGGGCCAAGGGGCGTCTGGAGCATCTCGTCTACGCAGATTTCGGAGTCAGCATTGTCTATTCGAGGTAGGAAATGGAGTTGCAAGACAGGTCTGGGGGTAGAAAGGTCTTCTTGCTCCCAAAGCATGTCTTGCGACTCAATTTCATTACCAAACAGGAAGAATCAGCTCCAAAATGTACGTACGTGGGGCGTGGGTTGAAGAGGTCAGATGTGGGCGCTCGGGATGCCTTCAATGACACAACAATGGTCAGTCCAAGAGTTTATGCGGCAGAAGGACAGTCTAGGATGTTGAATGAGAGCACAGTAATACCAGAGGTTCTTTTTCTGATACCGTCCCAATATTTCGCCCTTATCATCAATGAAATAAGCAACATTATGCAACTGATCCTCCCCAGTCTCTTCGTCCTTATGTGCTTCCACTATCGTGCCCGGCACTATGCATATTTTGAGCTCTTTTGCCAGCTCTTGATATCTGTGCAGATAATCGTTCCATTGCTTGCAAAGGGGAAAAAATTGAGGGTCTTCGGGCACCCAGTTTGTGAGATGATATTCGGGGAGAACAGCGAGGTGGGCGCCTTTTGAAGCGGCGGCTCGTATGAAGTCGGTGGCCTTGGAGAAGTTGTAGGAGGGGTTGAGGGGCTAGGGCGAGAGTATCAGTTGATGGGTGTGAAGATTGTATTCATTGGATGGATGTGGAGGACCTTAGGGTGGAGCTGGATGACAGCAATCTTGTAGCGCGGTGCCATGGTGAGGGAGTATCACATTGGCTGTTTGGAAAGGACTGAAGCTTTCTAACGTGGTGGAGTGGGCGGGGAAGTTGATGAGCTCCGTAGATTCCCTGCACAGATAGGGTTAGGGTTAGGGTTAGAGTATGTACAAGCGAAAAAGCCGTCAAACGCCAAAACCTCCCACCACCAGCACGCAACACAAAACACGCAGCAGTCACCATGGCACTCTACCAACGAGCACCTTATGAGACGGCCAACCGTCAAGACCTGGTCGAAGATGAGTCAGACCGGGAGGAAGAAGCGCTGGTGGAAGACTACAAAGAGCAGGTGCACTTCGACGACGGGATGAGCGAGCTGGACCGTACTGCTTCGTTTGGAGGTGCCGCAGCCGGAGGTGGACCACAGGATATGCAAGCTCAGCTTGCTGCAGCCGCTACGCCTCTGGAGTATGGAGCAGCGCTGGATACGAAGTTCGCGAGCTATGACAATTACTGCAATCTTTTCCACTATATCCTCAACTCAGAGGGGCCTGTGGACCTTGAAGTGCCTACAGTAAGCCTCGTTCCTCCTGCTTCTACATCTGAGCCGCGACTGATGGCGGTTGTAGTACTACTGGGCATGGGACGTAATCGACGAATTCATCTACCAATTCGAATCCTTCTGCCGCTACCGCAACCGCATCGCCCGCACTGAATCCACCAGCGAAGAAGCCCAACTCCTGCGTGATAACCCTAATACCTGGGGCTGCTACTCCGTCCTCAATGTACTCTACTCTCTCATCCAGCGCAGCCAAATCAACGAGCAACTCGATGCCATGAAGCGAAACGAAGATCCCAACCAAGTCGCTGGCGAATACGGCAATAGGCCTCTCTACCGAATGTTGGGCTATTTCTCGATCATAGGATTACTGCGGGTCCATTGCTTACTGGGAGATTTTTCGTTGGCACTGAAGACGCTGGATGACATTGAGTTGAATAAAAAAGCCATGTTCGCACGAGTGATGGCGGCGCATTTCACGACATATTACTATGTGGGGTTCAGCTACATGATGATGCGCCGCTACGCCGATGCCATTCGCATGTTCTCGCATATCCTCGTCTACGTCTCGCGGACCAAGAACTTCCAGAAGAACGCGCAGTACGACTCCGTCTCGAAGAAGAACGATCAGATGTACGGTCTCATTGCCATATGCGTGGCGTTCAATCCTACGAAGCTGGATGATACGATCCATACAGCACTGAGGGAAAAGTATGGTGACCAGCTTGTCAGATTGCAGAGAGGTGGACCTGAGGCTTTGCCGCTCTTTGAAGATTTATTCCGAAGCGCATGCCCGAAATTTATCTCCCCCACACCCCCCGACTTCGACACCCCAGACCTGAACGTCGATCCCGTAGACCACCATTGTAAAATATTCATGGAAGAAGTGAAGAACACAATGTGGTCACCCACCGTCAAGTCATACCTGAAGCTCTACACCACGATGGACCTCAAGAAATTAGCTGGCTTCCTGGATGTCGAGCCTGAAAAATTGAGGAGTTGGCTACTTGTGAATAAGCAGAGGAGCAGGCAGGTGAGATGGAGCGAAGGGGCGCTGTTGGACGGAGAAGTAGTGAATGGCAGTGATTTGGATTACGCGATGCAGGACGATCTGATTCATATCAGCGAGGCGAAGGTGGGAAGGAGGTTGGTAGATTGGTATTTGAGGAATTTGGCGAGGACGTATTAGGGTGGTGGAGGGGGTTATCAAGTCATGAATGGAAAGGAGGTGTTGCTAATATAAGCACGCTGCGAGAAAGGGAAACGCAGGATTGCTGATCAAGGCCTTGATCCACTAAGCATGCCTATGAAGGCATTACCGAGCTGGAAGCTATCCGCAAAGACATGGCCTCCCAACAGATTATTCAAACATACGAAACTATTCTATCAAATAACACAAGAGCCACTACACGAGCCACCCTCGAACAACCTCCTCACTAAAATCCCAGATGCTGGGCACTTTGCCATCTTGACACAGCCTCGCCACTGCAACCCTTTTCTTGCTACCTTCCTATCCGTATCCCCTTGCCATTCCCCTTCCACCTCCCACCTACACCACCTAACACCCCCCCGAGCCCCTCCTCACCTCCTCAATCCACCTGCACATTCCGGAGTCAGTATGACCTCTTCGAAGCAGAACCTGCAGGTTGCGAAACAAGATCGGGGAAGCCTCATGAGTATTTGCTCCCGAGACATATCTTGGGGACCCTCCCATGCCATGGAGTGGAAAGTGCACTTACGCCGTGCTAACCCTGTCCGTCATCTGCGGAAACTCGGTTTCTAGAAGAATGATGGCACTCTTCGCTTCCTCGCCATTGTCGAGCGACTGCAGAATGAAGGCTGTCATGGTGGTGTTCCAGCCGGTGGGCTTTTGGGTGCGTGTGGTGGTTTTGGTGGTGGTGGAGCGGGATGGGGAAGGCATTGCTGGTGAGGAGCAGGTCGGTGAGAGTGTTGGAGGATGGAAGGTTGGTTGGGCAATCTCGAGGTTGTTGATTGTGCTGGCCTGAGATGATTGTGCCCGGTGGATGCCCCAAATTAAAGTGGATTATGATCGTAGTCGTAAGTGAAGTGGAATGGTGGGTGTGCGCTTCGGATAGTGTTAATGATCGTGAGTGATGCTATTGAAGCAACGTAAAATGAGATGCAGGCTCTCAAGTATACTTATATTGTTGAGCTGTCACGGGAAAATTCGAAGCATGGAGAGGGCGTAAAGGCGTGTTGTCTCTTTCTTTTGCCAAGCTGTAAGCAGACCTGGAAAAGTAGGCAACGAGGCTCCAATAGATATTTTGCCTCACACTCAACGGCTTCAGTCTCCGGAAAGGGTGCCTCATTAGATTGTATAGAGAATGAAGGAGGGACAAGGCACCGATTGGGATGCGGGTCTAATGGCTTGGACAAAAAGGCAAATGGCAAATCAAGGCCTTCAGGTTGTGGCCGTTGTTTCAAGGTGACGGGATCCATCTGGGCCACACGACTCGAAATTCGAAGTGCTTCAATATTCCACTTTTTCCTATCTTGCATATCTGATTCCTTCGTCAAGGATCAAGCATTATCCGGATTGAGAACACCAGTACCCGATGCATCCACCTGCCAGCCATGCCAAGCGCTAATCCAGCCCAATTTTTCCAATATGCACCCCTGAGTAAATGCAGAATCATTGTCGCCGGTATGAGGGCGGTTGCAAAGCTTTGGGGTTGAACAACCTAGAAAATGCCGCCAACGAACCAGGTAAAGGACAGTACAGTGACGATGCACATGCCAAACATGAACTTCAGAGCCTGCCGCTCCGTGTCCGATAGCGCAGCGCTGCACACCGCACAGGTCCAATCTATAAAGCCATGAGTCAGTACGCAACCGTGCGGGCGTGTGCTCTCGAAAAGCACTTACCAGATAACGGCGTATACTTCTGCGGGATGTACATGCCGAAAGTGAAGTCATCCGATACACCAAGCTTGCCTGCCGATGCAACCTCTGTAATAGCCTCTTGAGCATCATAGATAACCAGCGTATACGTTTCCGTCAGCAGCGGCGCTGTGCCCGTGATATCCGGCGAAGTATCCCAAACAACACTTCCAGTCTTTTCAAAGCTCGCGTTGCTTTGCAATGTGTATGTCGCGCTATTGGCGCTGCAAGAGATCAAAACATCGACCTTTGAGGGCGTAATCGAGAGGGAGGTGTAGTTCCAGGCAAACGAAACATAGTCGCCTATCTTGTAGTATGTTGTTTGAGCTAGCGCGGAGGGGGTAATCATATTGACACCGCCAGCAGGTAGGACGGGATTGACGCTCTGAGTTGTCGCAGCGGCCTTCTGAGTCCCACTGGCGCTGGCTGCTGCTCCAGACGTTGCGGCCGCTGTATCGCTGGCTTTGGCTGTCTTGGAGGCTGCTGTTCCGCTGGCTGACTTGGACTCTGACTTGGACTCTGACTTGGACTCTGACTTGGACTCTGATTTGGTCGTCTTGGATGCTGCATCGGATGTTTGCGTAGGAGATGCACTCGAAGATGATGAGGACGTATCTGCATGTCAGGTCAACTACCAATCCTAGTACCCCAGCTAGACGGGACCACCAGAGCTCTTACCACTCTTTGAATCGTCTTGCCTCCGTAGGATCAAGCCTTCTATATCTTTGTATGATGGCGGCCATGGCCAAGCTGAGGTGATGGAGGCGAGGAGGAAAAGCGTCAAGAGGACATGGCTGAGTCGAAGTCGTTGGATCATGATGGGCGACGAGCTGAACGAATGAACTTGAACAAATTGACAGACGCCAACACCGAGGGCCCAGAATCAAATTCTTCAACAACGTCTTCTTTCTGATCAAACGTCTCCAAGGGTCAGGACGGTAGTCGACCGAAGTGTGGGGTGTTTATCGTCGCCAATCCCTGATGCCCCTGGGGACTCCGGGGAAAAGAAAAGAGAAGACGGATATTGACAGAGAAACGCCGAATTAGCAAAGCGAATGTTTAGGCAGTGAACGAGTGTTTGCCTGGAGTGGATGATATCTGTACGGGCAGATATTGCTGTTGTTGCTGTTGTTGATGAAGAAGAGGAGGGTGAAGTTGAATGTTTTGGATAGAAGCCTACGCTCGGGAAGGAATCTATTTTTGGTTGACTGGTTGCCACCACTCGACATCCTCGACATCCTTCCCGCCAAGATTACGAGTTCAAGGGAGTATCGGCATCGGCATTGGCCTCGCACAATCATGGAAATAAAATGCATAGGTGCTTTATTGAGCTTGAGCATTCGGTATCTAGGTAATCTATGTCCATGCAGTTGTCCCTCGTTAAAAGAGCGCCTGGTGCAGATGCGACTCCCGTTAAATCGACCTAAAACATATGGGTATCTCAGGTGCTCATGCTTTTGATTTGTATTCATCTTTCAAGACCCAACGCCCTCTCCCTCTGGTACCTCGCTCCAGTTTCGCGATCTCTGTGAGCATCGCCTTGAACTCCGCCGTCTTCTCTGGTGTGTTGCAGTATCGGTTGAAATGATCGATCAACATCTGCGTATGCACTTGCCCTCCTTGAACGACGAGATAGTCTCGTATCATCTTGATAAAATCGGTACCCCCTGGTCCCGAAGCATTGCTGTTTGACGTACTCCCTCTTGAACCAGCGGCGACGCCGATTGCCGCTTGCCTGTTCTGCAAACCTGCTAAAATGCTTGAAGAAGCTGGTCCGCCCCTTCCTCGACCAAGTCCTCGCTGTTGCTGCTCTGGTCTTCCAGCTGTTCCAAATTGGCCAGTCCACGTCGGAGTACCTACTGGTACATCTCTTGCCGCTTCACCTGCTTTCTTCAATTCTTTCGCAGCCTCAGCTGCAACCCTCTTGGCCTCTTTTTCGATCATCTTCGGGTCAGCCGTAATAACCTTCTTGCCATTGACGATCTGATCGTGCTCCAAGGCAGATTGTACCCCAGACTTAGCGAAGATGCCTTCCATGACACGGGCTTCTGAGTTCGCAGCTCCGTTAGAGGCAGCAGCCTTGCGTTCCTCTTCCTCTTCACCGTAGAAGCGCTCCATTGAAGCTACTCCGTTCAAATTGCGGACGGTGAAGGCGTTGTCACCTCCTTGGACAGTACTGGCTGGTGTCGCGCCACTGGTGTCACTGCTTATAACCGGCTCAGCAGGTGGCTCTTCGTTGTCAAATCGTACCTCAGTACCCTTGAAGAGCGTACTGGTCTCGGTAGCAGGCTCGTCAGCTCCACCAAGCGTGAATAAGTCGTGTAGATCCTTCATCTGGAATGTCTGTCGTTGCTTCGGATCCCTCAATATTTTGTTGATGAGGAATTGCTTGAAAAGCTGGCGGTGGTATATCTTCTCTTCGATTGTCCCCGCGGTCATTAGTCGATAGATCATGACCTCTCGTTTCTGACCTAAACGCCAAGCTCTTTCACGCGCCTGGACGTCGGTTGATGGGTTCCAGTCCGGGTCGTAGATGATGACTCGATTGGCTCCAGTAAGATTGATACCAAGGCCCCCCACTTTTGTGGTGAGAAGGAAGACGTGAGCGGCGGGATTGTTGTTGAATTCATCCACTAAGCCCTGCCGAGTGTGAATAGGGGTAGTGCCGTCCATGCGGCGATAGTTGAAGCCTCCTAGAGACCCAATGAACTTCTCAAGGATATCGAGCATGATCCGATGCTGAGCAAAGAGCAAAGTCTTATTCCCCTGCTCTTTCCAGAGCTCCAGCAATGCTTTCACAACTTGCATCTTGCCCGACTTGGCGCCACTACCGTAGTTATAGCCAGGCTTGACGGAAAGAATCTTGTGATCTTGCAGGTCTGGATGGTTGCAAATCTTCCGAAGGATATCAACACCGTACAAGATCTGACGTTTGCCATTCATAACGGCTTTCAGATCATCGGACGCAAGGAAGTTCTCGTATGTGTCACGCTGGAACTTTGTCAGCTTGCAGAAAAGCACCTGCTCGCTCTTCTTAGGCAAATCAGAGGCAACATCAGCTTTGAATCTTTGCAGGAGGTATGGGGATATCGTCTCTTTCAATGTCTCGGCACATTGCATGGCGGTCTGGACTTGAAGATTTGAAGCATTGGCGTACCCACCTTGCCGTATAGGGAACTCGAACTGTTGGCGAAAATTAACCAGGGTACCAAGTCGCATTGGAAAGACAAAATCAAAAAGAGACCACAGTTCCACGAGGTTATTCTGCATAGGCGTGCCTGATAAGATAATACGGTTTGCCGTTCTTAATTCCTTGCAATATATAGTGATAGCGGTATTTGGGTTGCGAATCTTATGCCCTTCGTCAAGCACGGCGTACTCCCAGTCTGTTGGGATCAGAAGCTCCGCGTAACTCTGGAGTCCAGAATAAGTCGTGACTAGGATATGTCCTTCTTGAACTACACGATCCACGATTTTCTTTGCCGATATCTGAGCTTTGGTCAAAGGCTTGCTTCCTATCGATCTTGGAGGTGCCGACATCAGCTCATGTTCTTCCCGAGACTCTCGACCCAGGTCAACCATGCCACTCCCAGAAGTATGGAGGATTGATACACGGAAGGGCGGCCACCAAGTGTGGAATTCATTGACCCATTGCTTCATCACTGTAGCTGGCGCCACAACAATGATGGGTTTCGTAATCTTCTTACTATAGTGCAGCCCGGCCAAGAATGCAATTATCTGTATCGTCTTTCCCAGGCCCATCTCATCACCTACAATACCACCCACTTGTTGCGAATAAAGCTCCCACAACCATTGAACACCGGTCTTCTGGTAATCGAAAAGGGAAGGATATATGTCTCCTGGGATGCGATAACCACCCTCGAACTCAGTATCTGGTGTGACAGGGTGTGGCTGGTGCCATTCCTCTTCTGAGTCGTGGCCATTTTGTGTCTCTGGGATCGCCGGAACATCGTCCATCGGAGTATCGGACTCCGCTACTGAACTCTCGGCTGCTCTGGCTGTGGCTTTCGCTCGTGTCGCGCTCCTCCTGCTGACCCAGCTGCGCAAGCGATTCTGGTATAAGCGTTCATTCCCATCATCGAGGCCATTCAAGTCCTCTTTTTCAATCTCAACCGGAGGCTTCTTTTTCCGCTTGCCTCCAGCTCTCCGTGGAGGCGTCGTGTCCAGGAATGTGGCGTCTTCCGACTCCTCATCAGACTCGAGTTCCGCCTCACCCAGAGCTGCCATCTCGCGATCGTCCAACTCTGGGATATAATTATCCCCTTCATCTTCAGAGGATGCCCCCCTTTCCGCTTTCACCTTCGCTGTAGAGGTCTGCTGTAAACCATTGGTGTGTCCTTCAGCGGGCGACTTCTTCGTGTGCAAACGTCGCCGCTTCCTTGGCCTATCTAAGTCTTCTGGCACCTCAAGAGGAGACTCATCCTCCTCATCTTCCCTGAAGCCAGGTTGAAGTAGGTTGCGGTGGGACAGTTTCTCCGTGGTCTGGGGCGTATCATCGCCAATTTTAGTTTCAGCTTCCTCTTCCTCAGCACCCAAGAGTACACCTTGAAGGGTAGAATCATCACGGCTGAGTGTCTTCCCGGGCAATTTAGAGAATGGAGTTATTTTTCCTGTTCGGATGAGAAAATCTCGCTGGCTTTCATTCGGCATTCTTCGATTCCCTGCTTCCTCGTCAGGGTGAACGTCATCATGGACTTCATCTGCGTGTCTCTCATCAATGCGTGCCTGTATTTGCTCGAGATCACTCGTGAAAGCCCTGATACTAGCTTCAAGATGTGAGATCTCCGCATTGAGACGTGTAGCCGTAGCCGACCCCGTAGGACGCCCTCTACGTTCGCGAAGTCTCCGAACTTGACTTTCTAGCTTTTCCTTGTCTCCCCGAGTCTTCTCCAGACGCTTCTTGTCCCTCTCATCCGCTTGCTCGGTGAGCAACTGGTCTGCTTGACGACCGATATCCCGCTCGAGGTCATCTTGATCCCTCACTTCTGTGGCAAGCTCTTTCAAACGACTAGCTTCGTCTTCGCCCAAAGTGTCCCCCCGTACGAGGCTTGGCTGAGATGTTTCAAAGCTTCCTTCAGCTGGGTGACTACTATCCTGCACATCCTTCCTGTCGTCGCCGTTTGTAGGCTGCTTGGATGGGTCCATATTTGATCAGATCCGAGGATCAAAGCTTACATTCACGGTTGTAAATTGCTGGCATGCTAGCGGATTGGTGAAGCTTTGCGGAAGTCAAGGATGGCTGAACGGGCCCATTCGTTGACCTCTTTGCTATAGTTTTCCTAGTTCACTTCCTCGTCTCACACCTGCATAGATTGTGCCTTCAAAATGAAAGGGAGTGTAGCACCAACTGTACGGCGGTGAGCGTATCAACATTCTGATGCTCAATAGACTAGAAGCACGATAGCCTAGAAGTGAATGATATCATTTAGGAACTCGTTGCTTCGCAGGACAAATTCAAACAATAATACTCTTACGTAGTGAATGCCGTCGCAACGGGAAGTTCCGCGCCCAAGGGAAAGCCCTGCCGCGACCATCGTCCAGTGTTCAGATCACTTACCTTAGCTCACGCTTCAGCGTAACAACTCCCTCTCTATGTATGGGATCGTGTCACTTTTGCCTGTTCGTGGATGTACTTAGGGTTCTGAATATCCACCAGGGAGTCAGGCAGGCCGATCGCCAAGGGCTGCTTGCATAGCTCTAGCCTAAGCCACTATCCAACGTCGGGCAGGGGCACTTCGAAAAGCAGCAGGCCTCAGGCGCTCATGCTTCGACCCCCCACATTGAAACCCCGAGCAAGTAAACGCTCTTGAAGACGTCTGGGACCTGCTTTGCTTTTTGGTCGCCGTCATCGTTGCCTTCTAGCGTCACAGGACAGGCCAGCTTCTCGCCCAAGAAGGAAGGCCAATTGCTGCTCAACGATACACGAAGTACGATACTCGCCGGGGTGTCTCACGACCTTTCAGCAGGCGCTACGATGGATCAGAACTGGCAGCCTTACACGGATGTGGCAGCAGCGAGCCGACAGGGACGATACCCACAAACAACAGGACAGCAACCAGCGAATGGTTCGGCGCAGCATCAGCCGCAGTCTGGATATAGCTATGAAGCTTATCAAACTCCTTCGGTACCTTCTCAACCACAGTCAATGGCTGTGTCGCCTATCGGGACTCCTCGTACGCGTGCCTATTCTGGAGACGGAGATGTTGCAATGGAAGATGCGGATCCCTACAATAGGATGAAGTACCCTTCAAGGCCTACTCATTCGCAACGCCCCTCTTCACAGTACTTGGGACAAGAGGATTCTTCCGCCGCAAGGAGGTATTCACCAATGAAGGCACTCTCACCTTCTTCACCTTACGCTCCGAGCTCCCAGCAATCGAGTCAAAGCCCATATGGACACTATCCATCACAAAGCACTTCGGCGCGACAATCCCCAACGCGCTCGAACCACTACTCTACTCCATCTCAATCGTACTATTCGACACCCAGTGAGTCACTAAGCATGCCAAGCCACCCCTCTCCCCGTCAATTTTTTTGCCATGATGCTAATCGTGCTCTAGCATCTTCTAGGCAACCACCCTTACAGCTTCCTCCCATCCACCCAAATTCTGACACCACTGACCAATTCTATCCGAACTCTGCAACAGCGCAATTGAATGCTGTTTTCGGCCGGGAGACAAAGTCACCGCGGCAAATGCGGCCAGTCCACCCTGGCACGGCAGACATGCCACGAGGACCAGTGCCGAGATTTAATAAGTTAGAGTCTGTGCAGGACCTTCAGCCTAGGGTCAATCCGCAGCCTGCTTTTCGGCGAGCAAATCCAGAGGGCGGTTTCATTAGCGTAAGCTTGCTTGATCGATAGAATTATCTACTATCACTGACAGTTCTGGCCTTAGCCTTTGCAAGCATTGACCACTCATTTGCCCTCGACATATCGGATATGCAACCCAGCTTTCAAATACGAGTCATCCAGAAACCCACGAAGAGTCCTTACTAAGCCGAGCAAAGGCGTCAAGAACGACGGGTACGACAACGAAGACAGTGACTATATCTTGTTTGTCAATGATATACTTGGCAATGAAGAGAACGGGCACAGGTAAGTTCTGTAATCCAAAAGTGCGCGTCGGGTCTTGTTAGTGATGCGCTGCTCTAGGAATAGGTATCTCATACTTGATGTTCTTGGCCAAGGTACCTTTGGACAGGTGGTGAAATGCCAGAACCTGAAAACCCAGGAAGTAGTTGCGGTGAAGGTTGTTAAGAATAGAACAGCATACTTCAATCAAAGCATGATGGAGGTCTCAGTGCTGGACTTGGTAAATCCATACAAACGTTCAATTTAAATAGACGACTGATTGGTTACGCAGCTCAACGGCAAGTTGGATAAGAATGACGACCATCACCTCCTACGACTGAAGGACACCTTTATTCATCGGCAGCATCTGTGTTTAGTCTTTGAGCTGCTCAGCGTGAATCTTTACGAGTTGATCAAACAGAACCAATTCCGCGGATTGAGCACAACACTAGTGAGGGTGTTTGCACAGCAGCTCTTGAATGGATTGGGTCTGCTCAACAAAGCAAGGCTCATACATTGTGACCTCAAGCCGGAAAATATCCTTCTTAAGAACCTGGAAAGTCCGGTCATCAAGATCATCGATTTCGGCTCAGCTTGCGATGAGAGACAGACAGTTTACACTTACATCCAGTCACGATTCTACCGGTCACCAGAAGTCCTCCTAGGACTACCGTACTCCTCAGCGATCGACATGTGGTCGCTGGGCTGTATTGTGGTGGAGCTTTTCCTGGGCCTTCCCTTGTTCCCAGGTTCGTCTGAGTACAATCAGGTATCTCGGATAACGGAGATGCTTGGTCTCGCCCCAACATGGATGCTGGAGATGGGGAAGCAATCGGGAGAATTCTTCGAAAAGACTCATGATGATTTTGGGAGACGTACGTACCGGCTCAAGCCAATGGAGCAGTATTCTCGAGAGCACGGTTCGAAGGAGCAGCCAAGCAAGAAGTATTTCCAAGCGACGACCTTGCCAGAGATCATACGGAGCTATGCGATGCCAAGGAAAAATATGAAGCCTGCAGAGATTGAACGAGGTACGTGCTTACTGATATGATAGTCTGCAAAACTGACTTTGCCTAGAAATGACTAATCGCCATGCTTTCATCGACTTCGTGCGCGGCTTACTCAACATAAACCCGCTCGAACGGTGGTCTCCCCAGCAAGCGAAGCTGCATCCATTCATTACGCAGCAAAAGTTCACCGGACCCTTTGTTCCGCCAATGAATTTGAAGTCCTCTTCTATTACGAAATCACCGGCTCCTGGAGTGCAGCAACAGCAGCAGGCCGAAGCTGTTAGCAAACAGCGAGCTCAAGCGGCTCAGGCACAAGCTCAGGCACAGGCACAGGCCCAAGCACAGGCCCAAGCACAAGCGCAGTCGGCAGCCCAGAACGCGTACGTGGCCAACATGCAGATGAGCCAGTACACGCAAAGTCCGCTTGGTCAAGCACCTCCAGCGTACAACAACATGTACACACCTCAACAAGGAGCACCTCCAGCTTACACTGCGGCCTCAGCTACCTTTGGTCAGCAGATGGGCATGATGCAACAAACACCCAGCCAGATCGCCCCAGCGCAATACACTCCTCAACAGAACCTGTATGCGCAAGCTGCAACCAGAGCAGGTCGGCAACGCGCCTCCACCATGGACCAACAGCAAGGCGGAATACCACAATCGATCCAAAGGGTGGCGAGCCACCTTGATCCGAACGCGCCAATCAGGTTGCAGCCAAGTCCCGCGTATTATCCTCCACCGCCAGATGGATATGTCGATCCAAATGCCGCGAATGCCAGGAGGAGGGGGAGCCGTGCAGCGAGCGGCCGGAACAGAAATTTCATACAGACTTTAGAAGATCGGACCATGGAGGAGGGATTTGTTAACCAGTCACAATGGCACTGAATGGGGACATAACATCTACTATACTGATGTTGTATTTAGACAGAGAGATTTACGGCCATTCCGCCATACAAATGGACATGGGATAATCGGGTGCGATTAGAGGGTTCGTGGCAATCATAAGGCCACAATCTGGACGAGGGCAACTCGCTAATAGCACCACTGCTCAATGATGCAAGCTACCTTTAAGACGCTCTGGCAATCGATGGCCGCAGCCGATACGCTCCCTGCCTTTGAAAAAATTCGACAAGCACCAGAATGGCTGCTTCACTACAGCACTACCGATCGCGTCCTACAGATGCGATACAATACACGCCGTACGTTACAACATCCCTTGTCTTGGCTGGGAAAGGGACTGCTGAGCAATGGAGACACGAGACGTTGAACCTCTCGCTTTGGGCTTTCAGCATTCTCTGGGCGATAGGCGTGACGATCCTATGGATGTATGTACGAATTAGGGCAGCAGGCCTGAGAATGAATTAGATTTAGTTCCTACCGAGGGAGGTGGGTGATTTATCTCTAAGACAATCCAGAACAGTGGGGACGAACCGGCTCTTTACCACAGTTCAATGCCCTTAACTACCAACGCAGGACCCAATCAGTTGTCTTTCTTGTCAAGGGAGCTCAGGTTGACACTGCCTGAGGGTGTGGAACCCCTGATTGACTCAATTCTGCTGTCTCAGTATCGAAAAAGTCCATTGGCTTGGAGAACCTACCAATCATCCATGGCCTCGTCTTCATGTTCCCTGTTCTCATCTTCTGAATCATCCGAATACTGTATGTTACCTGCATCCCCATTAGTGAATAAGCATACGTAGGGTCGAATGGCCTCCTGACCCTCACGGATATTAAGGAGTGAAGATATGAATATGACTGTAAGATGCGTATGCAGAGGACAGAAGAAACAAGATGATAGCTAGCGCTCACATCAGCGCTAGTCCTCGTTCGGTCTCTCATATCAAGGCTAGCCCAGGTACATCTTCAAGGACATCTTCATGGCTGGCGAGCCGACGTAGTGATTCATATGTATTTGAACGTAGTCCTAACTCTCTGAGAAGAGTGCAAAGACCCCTCACACAAGAAATAAGAGCCGCTCACGGGCGCCATCGAAAAGAAGTCTCAAGCTATTACCCATAGTCTCTTCTTTCTGAGCAATTTGTTCATACGCAGAGGGGAGATCTGGTCCATCGTAGTATGGAATTATATGCGAAGGTTCGTCCACTCAAAGGCGGGGATCTCACGCTTCATCCTGATGTCACCTGGGCCTCAATTGGAGGTGATGAACTGGTTGTACTCTATAGCAAATGCCCAAAACTGTTCCTCCGCTGGCGAGACTTCTATTGGGCAGTAGTAAGAAAACGTACCAAATAGCGGCCATGCAAAGCTCTCCAACCACAAGAGGCGTATGAGACGGAAGCTAACAGTGAAATAGACCGTTGATGGCAGAAAACGAGGACATCTCTTCACTGATCTAAATGACTTCACTCCAAGTTGATGTAAACCAAACCCAGGCTTGCGAGGACTGAGAATTAGAGTGAAGTCCAACGGAGATACTACCTACTGTGAGTCAGGTAGATCGCACATTGATGCGATGGAATCTCTGCGCCAGATGTCTTCAACTTCCACATGGTGCTTAGATCTCATTACTCATGTACAGGAGGATGCGATCAGAAGTGCGGCAGAAATGCAGTCCAGCTGACAGACTCGTACGCACTTGGCGGCAAAGCCCGAAGGTTAATGAAATCCTCGACGATGACATGATCTCTGGAGAGGCAATCCACTATGCAGCAACCCAGTATAGGTAGGATGGCCTTCAATGTAATATCTTGCACAACGTCGTGTGGGTATGGCTTGTTCTTCAGCGGGCCAAGGAACTTCTCAATGCGGCAAGTCAAGCAGAAACGTGCTTGGGCCCATCGTTCTGGCGTCGCAATGAAGCTTCGTGTACTCCTCTGGATGATGACCGGCGCTCCTTGTTCGAATGACTGCCGGTATCTCCCAGGCGTAAATATGCATGATTCAGTAGGTCAGAATAGCGCATATGATACCTGGAGTTGTGATATGCCACAGTAGCTTCTCAGTATGGGTTGGAAACCTGAAGTTCCATCCACTGATATGGACTGCAGCATAGCCGTTTCGGGATAGGAAGAGTATACACATGGTGGTATTGGGAAGAGGAGGGTAGTAACCGTCTGGGAATCTTTCGATAGGCCGCTGCGTGGAAGCAAAGGTGATATTAAAGAACTACCTGAGAACGCCCATTCAGTATGACCAGTATAGAGTCCATGACCAGTCCTCACGCCAAACAACATCCAGAGGAGTTCTCCTGTACGGCGCTTTTGCTCGGTCACCAGCATCGAGGAGAATTTGTCGAATGGTGGCATTAGGTTTGATGACAACGGCCCTTCCAATGTCGACTGGCTTGTAGTACCAGAAGTAGTATGTTCCCAGGGTACATATGATGAAGCCAATAGTTGCCAGCTCTAAACTTGTGATTGCAAGGTGCTGAAACGCCCTGCCGACGGCTGCAATTACCAAGATATTCGAAGTACTGTTATAAGACGAACGAGAGTATCGACTTTGTTTCTTTCCTTGATGAGATCCTGCTCGATACCCACATCTAAGTAGGGCACGTACTTATTGACAACGAGATAGTGGATACCCATAATGCTTGAATTTGTCAACCGAGCCACGCGCGGAGCACCATTGCCATATGGCAATCTGGAAGGTGAATTGAGGTCCTAGAAAGGTTAAGCAGGCCATAAGAGATTTGCGGTAACTAGGCTTCTATCTGCCGAAAGATGCTGGGAAGACATTGAGACATAGGGTTGTCCGGCTGCAGAGGACAAGTGTCACGCAACTGCTGACCAAGATCTCGTACGTTCCTCGGCCACTTGGTGAAGAGGTCCAGCCTTGCAGAGGTAGATGGTGAGTTGAATTTAGGAGTACACAATGTGGTCTAGCAGACCATGCGGTAGAGTGGGGATGATGTATGGATGGTCCATACACAAGTAAAGGGCAAAAAGTAGATTTCTATGGCCTGATCTAGCAGCATAAAGAAGAACACTGTCACACATAAGCGAGTCCAGAAGCTTGGAAGGAATCAGTAAAGATGCATGACGCCGGATGGACTCCACAACAGGTTTCTTTAGCGCACGCTGCATGAATGACCCGAGCACGTCTGGTACGGAATATTATGCCGCTTCATATTTCGTTCAAACGGATAGCTACAGCCTCCATCTTCGGGCCAGGCATGCTCGAGAAATTCCATCCCATGTCCATCGCAGCATGCTCAATTGAACAATTACTCTGAGGCAGAGCGAAGACTGAGCGATAGAGCTGGCCGTACTTCTGCGCAGACGCCCAACCAGGTTTTGCAGAGAGACCTGAAGGGTGGTCTTCATGGCTTCATCCTTCATGCGCCATCAAAGAGAGATAGCTGCTGGTGTAGGGCGGCACATGGACGGGATTGGCCAAGCTCAATTTAAATCTACGGAGCGGGAAGACCAACAGGAGCGAGGAGCCGAACATACGCGCGCACTGATCCCCTGCATATTTAATATTGCTCCCCAAAGTTCTCCAATGATAAAAAAGGTGATTGATCTCGGAGGCTTGTTGTCTCGACAGGATTTGAGGTCCTCTAGCCCCGACACTGATATTCTCCTCTTAAATCTCGAGCTTGCTAGATGTCATGCTGCTCCCGCTATTGAATGCCAATCCACTATACCCATGTATATAATGCTCCGTTTAAAGGCGTTGTGCCTTCATTGATGTGCTTGTCAGTGGTTCGGTCATCTTATCCTGCCTAGCATCCGACCCTATCGACACTGTTTTTCTATATGTCTACACTTTTGTAATCCATAGCTCTGTGATTCCGAAGAGTTTAATTATATATTCCAGTCATTTTCAACGAGCAGAGCCTATCGGTCGCTGGCCTTCACGCCATCACTGCGCACTCATGGAAAGCCACAATGATGCGGTGAAAATCATTGCTGCTCAAGTCCGAGCGTTCAACGCACGAAAGGAACCGTTCCGCATTTATCATGGGTCCACGAACTGCACCCGTACGTCTCGGCGTCAGCGAGATCAGATGGTTGACATCAGCAGCCTGAACCATGTCCTCCAAGTCGACACCCAGGCCAACTTTGCTCTGGTGGAACCCAATGTATCTATGGATGTGCTGATAGAAGCAACGCTCCGTCATGGCCTAGTGCCGCCAGTGGTCATGGAGTTCCCCGGTATAACAGCTGGTGGCGGTTTTGCTGGTACCGCTGGTGAAAGCAGCTCCTTCCGATATGGCTTCTTCGATAGGATCGTTAGCTGGATCGAGATTGTACTCGCAACCGGTGAGGTGGAGACTGCCTCCACTGTCCTGAGATCGGATCTTCTCTATGGCGCTGCAGCCGCTTTTGGTACTTTGGGGATAACAACCCTGCTCAAGATTGAACTGAAAGAGGCGAAGACATACGTGGAGCTCAGCTATTTCCCAGTCAACAGCAGATCTGAAGCATTAGAGAAATTCAAACAAATCGCCAGGGACCCCGCGATAGACTATGTGGACGGAATCCTCTTCGCCTCCAATGCCGGTGTAGTATGCTCAGGGCGGTTGACCAGCGAAGCATGCGGTAACGTCCAGGGTTTCGCCCGTCCAAGTGATCCATGGTTCTATCTCCATGCTCAAAAGCTCGTCGAACGGTCATCTAACCCGACCGTAGAATCGATTCCTTTGGTCGACTATCTCTTCCGTTACGACCGTGGCGCGTTTTGGATGGGATTCTACGCCTTCAAGTATTTCCTCGTTCCATTCAATCGCATCGGACGCTGGGTTCTGGATCATTTCATGCACACCCGAGTAATGTATCATGCGCTTCACAAGAGCGGCCTCTCAACAAAGTACATAATTCAAGACGTTGTTGTACCGTATGTGACTGCCCACGATTTCTACAAGTACGTCGACGAGACTTTAGGCTTTTACCCACTCTGGCTTTGCCCTGTCCATCAGAGGGGACAGTCACAACAGGCTCCACAAGGACCGCTTGCCGAAAAGCCTAAGCCTAATGACCCAGAGATGCTCCTCAATTTTGGCGTTTGGGGCCCCGGGCCCAGCAATCGGCGCGCCTTCGTCGAGACCAATAGGAAGTTGGAACACAAAATCCAAGAACTCGAGGGTAGAAAGTGGCTTTATGCCCACACATACAATACAGAAGAAGAATTTTGGGAAATGTATGATCGCAAAAGTTATGATGCTCTGCGGGCCAAGTATCAAGCTGCTTACTTACCAAATATATATGAGAAAGTCAAGGTTGATGTTGAAGGAGAGGAGAAGGGGATGAGGGACTCTTGGGTAGTCTACCTGCTGGCTTTTTTCTGGAGTATCTGGCCGCTGGGTGGGCTGTATGGTCTTTACAACGCAACCTTTGGTGGAGATTATCTGCTGACTCGTGATGTCTGGTGGAATGGGGTCCAGCAACTGAAAAGATAATTGTCCAAAGTATCATCCGCTTCTGCTCTGTTGGAAAATTTGCACATAGACATAGAATAATGCCTCTAACGCTGTAGCATAGCGGGCTGACTCGAGCCTGAAGTTCAGGGCACCAGGGCTGACTCGTAGCCGAAGAATTCTTGCTTACTAATCAATGGCAGTCGCGCACCGAATTTCAACAGCTCAACAATTGAGCTTTTGGATAAGTACCGCAAAGTTCTACCACCTAATCTATATTCGCCCATTTACATATCTGCCAAGATGTCTCGATTCTTCACACAAGGCGATAGCTCCAGCGAGAGCAGCTCCTCAGACGAGGAGGAGCTCTACAGCGAGGAAGAAGGCGCGCAAAAGTCCGAAGAAGAATCAAGTGAGGAAGAAGAAGCATCGGAGGAGGAGGCGTCGTCATCCTCGGACGAAGGGGGGAAGTCCGGGGTCTCCAAATTTCTGCGAGATGTGGCCTCGAGTGATGAGAGCGAAGATGAGGACAAAGTGACGGTCGTCAAGAGTGCGAAAGATAAAAGACTGGAGGAACTGGAAGGCGTGGTAAAGGTCATCGACAATGCGTCTAAGATTGGTGACTGGAGCACAATAGCAACTGGTAAGCACACATATTGCTAGATCTACAATTTGAAGGCTGCTAATACTGGTCCTCTACAGAATTCGACAAGCTCAACAGGCAGGTCACGAAGATAACGGCTTCGGAGAAAGCGCCAAAAGTCTACGTCAAGACTATATCCGATTTAGAAGATCTCATGAATGAAGCGATTGCAAAGCAAAAGGTCTCGACGAAGAAGATGAACGCTACAAACGCTAGGGGGCTTAATGTCATGAAGCAAAAGATCAAGAGAAACAACAAAGACTACACTACCGAAATCGAGAAGTATCGGGAGGACAAGTTTGATTACATGATGTCAGAGGAAGAAGAGGAGGTCGTGCCTGTCGAAAAGACGAAAAAGTCAAAGGTGTCATACGCAGAGGGAATCGATGCTGGAGATGATGAGGGCTTCTCGACCGTAGGCCGAGGAGGTAAAACGCTACAATATACCCCCGAAAGTATTTTGAAGCATCTTCGATCAATTGTGGAGTCTCGAGGGAAGAAGAATACAGACCGGACAGAGCAGATCAGAATAATGGAGAAGCTGCTAGAGGTCGCCGACACGCCGTATCGCACCATTCGAGTCCTTCTCACCGTAATAGCAACCCGTTTCGATTTGACTACCGGCTCGACGGCGACTTTCATGTCTCAAGAAAACTGGAAATCCGCCGAGCATGAGTTTGGCAAACTTCTCGAAACACTAGAAGCGAATCGAAACTTGGTCGTGGTTGAGAACGCCGAGGAGTGGGATGATGACGAGAAGCCACCGCACCCTGCACCAGGAGAGAAGCTCAAGATTCCTGGAAGCGTCGTATCAGTAGTTGAGCGTCTGGATGACGAGCTCACGCGGTCACTGCAGCACATCGATCCTCATACGGCTGAATACATAGAAAGATTGCAAGATGAGCAAGCTCTCTACACCGATATCCTGCGGGCTTTGCTCTACGTCGAAAATCTGAAACGGGATGAAAAGCTTGAACAGTCCGACGATGCTGCGAACAGGGTCGTGATGAGGCGGTTGGAGCACGTATATTTTAAGGTACGTTGTATCTATCTACTTGATATCACAGGTGCTGAAAATGTATCAATAGCCTGCGCAAGTCGTGCACATCCTCGAAGAAAATGCTTGGAAAGCAATACCGTCCCAACTCGATTCATCTATCACTCCTCGTGCCAATGATGCAGACATAGATTCCCTGGTCCAGACATTAAGCACATATCTTTTCAAACACAGCGCGGATATCATTCGCGCAAGAGCCTACCTTTGCCAGGTCTACTACTTTGCGCTGCACGACCACTATTACAAGGCTCGAGATATGCTGTTAATGTCTCACTTGCAAGAAACGATCGCAAACTTCCCCATCAATACACAAATTCTGTTCAACCGTACTTTGGTGCAAGTTGGTCTCTGCGCTTTCAGGGCAGACCTAGTCTACGAGTCACAAAATACCCTTCAAGAAATTTGCGGTAGCGGACGCCAAAAAGAGCTTCTCGCCCAAGGCGTCATGATCCAGAGATACTCGCAAGTAACACCAGAACAAGAGCGACTCGAGAGGCAACGACAACTACCCTTCCACATGCATATCAATCTTGAGCTGCTTGAGTGTGTCTACCTGACATGCTCGATGCTGTTGGAGATCCCTCTGCTGGCGCAGACCGGTTCGTCACCAGACGTCAAGAAACGAATCATCAGCAAGACGTACCGCCGTCTCTTAGAATTTCACGAGCGCCAGATCTTTACTGGACCGCCTGAAAACACTCGAGACCACGTCATGCAAGCCTCAAGAGCGCTAGCTGCTGGCGAGTGGAAGAAGTCTGCTGAGCTCATCAACTCAATTAAGATCTGGGAATTGATGGCCGAGCCAGAAAAGATCAAGGACATGCTGTCAGCCCAAATACAAGAAGAAGGCTTGAGGACGTATCTTTTCACATACGCTCCATTCTACGACACCTTGGCAGTTGGCACACTAGCCTCGATGTTCGAGCTTTCAGAGAGAAAGGTTGCTGCCGTCGTGAGCAAGATGATCTCGCATGAGGAGCTGGCAGCAGCTCTTGATCAAGTCAATAGCGCCATCATTTTCCGAAAAGGCGTTGAACTGTCGAGACTGCAAAGCCTAGCTCTTACGCTCAGTGACAAGGCTAGTGGTCTGATAGAAGCAAACGAGCGGACTTTAGAACAAAGGACACAGGGTACAGCTAATGCTTTCGAGCGACAAGGTGGCCAAGGCGGTAGGGGCGGACGTGGTGGGAGAGGGAGAGGTGGAGGCCAAAGAGGAGACCGTGGCGGTTCCAGAGCTCGAGGTGGACAGCAATTCGGTGGTGGTGCTCTTGGTGGTGCAATCAAAGCTTAAAACGGTTTGCATTCCTTCATATCTTGCTGCGGAAACAGAGGAATGAGTCCATACATGTATTCATTCAAATGAGTACTGGCGCTGTGCTGTGCATGAAGCAGGGGGTATCATTGAATGCAAATAAAAAGATCGACTCTCCAAAAATTGACTCTTGACACTCCATGCTCTCAATCCTCAAAGTCGTTCATGGATGTCGGTGACCAATATTCTTTCTCCGGAGCTTGGAGATCGACCCAAACCAATGAGTCTGCCAATAAATCTTCGATAACGGTTTCCGCTCTTGCATGCTCCCATCCCAGGTTGTCTTCCAGCATGGAAGCCGTGACATACCCCAGTACTTGAATAGCCTCCAGGACCCGCGATTGATCCGTATTTAGTTCCTTGGGAATCGATCGTATCATTTGCTTGCTTCCAACGGTTACGATCGAGAAGCCAGATCCCAACGGGTTGAGAGATTTGACAGCCCGCAGTATATCATCACTGTAAAGCAAGGACTGTAAGCTCTACCAAATCTTTGAATTGGAGAATACGAGCGGACGGCCCTGAAACTTTCTACATACTCACTAACATCCATCCCCCCACCAATTCCCCTTCCCTTTTTGACCTGTTCTTTACACTCCTCCACCCCCAGCAACCCTCCATTTCCCCCTCTGCTTCCCCTACAGACCTCCACCACTCTGACTGCCAGCTCAAAATAGAAATCATTGACATCCCCTCCCAGCACTTTCGCCCATAGACTCCCGATCGCTCCCTTTCCCGCGCCCTTGCCCTTCACGTTGCTTCCAGCAAGCGGATCGACACCAATAGCATTACACATGCGAGCAAATTCGGCGCGGAAGCTCGGATTTGACTTGATGGTGTCGGCATGCTGGAGGGCAAAGTTGTGGAGGAGGGACTGGAAGACTGAGAGTTGGGTTTGGAGAGAGGAGAGGTGCGTGCTGCGAAGGGAGGCGCCGTGGGTCGCATAGGAGGTCGAGAGGGAGGAACGATTTTGGAAGGCAGAGAGACCTACGCCTCGGCGGGCGGACATGGCAATAGCGATGCTCCTTATCACAACCACCGTTGGCAGATTGAATCTTGTAGGAATGGATGCCTCGTAAGGTTCTGTTTCTGTGATAGGGCTGAGAATCCATTAAGACTTGGAGTAGCTTAGCGCCATATTCAAGCGAAAATTTCTTGGCACACAATTTTGACGTCGGCAAAGACTTTTCTGTTTGCTCCCTACAGCCCGCATCTCGACGACCATCTCGCATCTCAGACCCCAGACAATCGTCAAGATGGCGCCAAAGAAGCATCAAGCCCAGGTCAAGACGTACGCACTCCCTCCGACGCTCCTCTTCTCCAATTCGTCGCTCGTGGTCGTGCCATAGCTGTCCGCTCCCTGGCTGGGTTTGCTTTCGCAATCGCCTGCGTCAGCACCAGCTCGATCAGTCCCGCAGTCTACTGTTGATGACTTCAGTCTACCAGATTGAATACTCTGCAGAAGGCAATGGGGTGTTGAGGTTGAAGACCATCTTCTCCTTGAAATTCAGTGCAGCATTCGACCTTCGACCTGCAGCTTGTACCATGCTCGCTGCTCGTCTAGGAAGCCTCGAACACATGCGTGCAATCATCCTGAGCTCTGCTCGGGGTTTTGTCGTCTGAGGAAAGCGTCTGAGTACCGTGAAAAGCTCGTCTCCACGAGGCTTAGCTTAGTAGCCGAAATGTCCCTCTCACCGATTAAATTCATTTCGTCGAGTCATACCTCAGTCCGAGAATGCCGCAACACAGCTGCACTTCTTTACTCGGCGTTTTTCTACACTTGACTTGCGGACAGACTATACTGACCTTGTCGTTATTTGGGTGTCTACAGATCCGTGCCAACTGAGGATGAGATCCTCGTCCCCGAGACCCTGTTGAAGAAGCGCAAGAGCCAGGAAAAGGCGCGTGAGGAGCGTTCCGCTGAGCTCGAAAAGAAAAAGAAGGTCGGTCACGATTTCATTCCTATAATATTCTGCCGTTTGAAGAAGCTGTGGACGTGGACGATCGTGATGATAAATACCAATACCGCGACTAGGCCTTCGGGTCGATGCTGTCGCTCTACATTAACCATCTTTCGGGTCTGAATCGTCCACGAGAAGCGTTGCCCTTTACATACCCTCATGGCACGACATTACTAACAGCATACAGGCCCAGAAGGAGAAGCGTGGAGTCATCTTCAAGCGCGCAGAATCCTACGTCAAAGAATACCGGGATTCAGAGCGTGAGAAGATTCGCCTGTCCCGCTTAGCGAAGCAAGAAGGCAACTTCTACGTGCCCGGCGAGCCCAAGCTCGTCTTCGTTGTCCGCATCAAGGGGTAAGCCTCCCTTACCCTCACCTTTACCTTGTCCACACTCCATTCCCCTCTCTAACATGCATCCCCAGTATCAACAAAATGGCCCCTAAACCTCGCAAGATTATGCAACTCCTGCGTCTCCTTCAGATCAACAACGGCGTCTTTGTCAAACTCACCAAAGCCACTTCCGAAATGCTCAAAATAGTCGAACCTTACATTGCCTACGGCTACCCCAGCATCACAACAGTCCGCGACCTCATCTACAAGCGCGGATACGGAAAAATCAACAAGCAGCGGATCCCTCTGACCAACAATCAGATCATTGAGGAGAATTTGGGGAAATTTGGTATCATCTGTATGGAGGATTTGGTGCATGAGATTGTGACCGTGGGGCCGACCTTCAAGCAGGCGAGCAACTTCCTGTGGCCGTTCAAGCTGTCAAATCCGACGGGTGGGTTTAGGACGAGGAAATTCAAGCACTTTGTGGAGGGTGGTGATTTGGGGAATCGGGAGGAGAAGATCAATGCGCTGATCAAACAGATGAACTAGGCGGCTAGTAGACGAGATGTGGTGTGATTAAAAGCAATGTCGGCTGTTGCCAATCGAGGGACTTCAGAGCATGTAAATGCTGTGGTGTAGCCTCTTGTGGTTATTGCTAGATCAAGCTTCTTGCATTCAACTCTTTTTCTGAGCTATTGGAGCCTGATTTCTTAGTGCTTTGAGTGCGTGCTATCCAAGCATAAACCCTATGCATACAGCAAAAAAATAATCACCATGAACAACAGTTTCTCCCTTCTTCTACTTCTGCAAAGCAAACCCAAACAACCCATCCATCTGCACCCATACCCTCCCGCACCTCTTCAAATACCCCTCCACAACCCCCTTACACGTCCCAAACCTCTCCCTATTCCACTCTTTCACGGCCTTCACTTTCTCCCTCTCCTCCCCCTCACCGTCACCGTCACCCTTCACCACCCCATTGCCTACCTTCTCCACGTCCCACAAACCTCGAAGATACAACAATTGATTATACATATCCTTTTCAGAGTACTCATACCTCATCCGGCCCAAACAACCTTCAGCACGACCTTTGGGTCCAAGACAGCGGTGTCCATAGACGCTGATCTCCCGCGTGCGGTTTCCACAGCTGCTGTCGTCGCAGATGAGGTGGGCGTCGTAGTACTTTGATGTTTGGAGACGGATGGCATGTTCGAGTTGGGATACTACACCTAATGTGGAGAAGGGGCGTTTGCAGTCTGGTGCCGGGCAGACGATGCCTTCGGGGGTGACGTTGGCAATGGAAGTGGCTATACCTTCGAAGAGAAAAGCGTGTTTGCAGAAACGGCATTTGAGCGATAGTCGAGCGCAGTCTCTGAACCGGATAGAATCCGGTACTTGACTTTCTAGCGGACTGATCTCCTGCGTTTGGTTCGAGGACGCCGCAGAAGCAATGCTGTATTTCCTCGTATCAAGACCGAGGCATTCGGCAAGGTGAACGGCATCGGTGCCAGGCATGGGGGCACATAGACGTTCGATGGGAGGGAAGATCTGCTTGTAGAGGTACCATTCAATGTCTGGTTTTAAGGTTGAGGAGGCCGATGTTACGTCTGCAGGGGCGTAGGCACGTTTGGCGGTGGATTCATGGGCTGTGGTGGTCCCCACGGCATGCGCGGTCATGATGTAGGAGATCACGTCGTTCACGCGGACACTTTTGCCTTGGGCGAGGGCGCGGAGAGCGACTTGGACTTGGGGCATGCTGTCGGAATTGGGGTAGTCTTTGGGGTTTTTGCCGAGTTTCTGGGATGAGGTTAAGACGATTGAGTGAGACGGGCAAAGGACAAGGGTATAAAGAGGACTTACTGTGAAGATGATATATTTCTGAGCTGGGACCTTCTCCTCTCTCATCCTCTCGGACAGCTCGCGAAGGTACTCGTGGACTTTGCCGACCACCACCTCGGGCTCTTCGCCAGACAAGATTAAATTCAACAAGCGTGATGACGCTTCCTTGGACAAGGCACAGTATTCTCTTCGCTTCATATCAAGACCTTTGACTTCAAGCTTGTCCACATACTTGCCGTCAACCTCCATCATGTTGATCGCGGCGTACTTCTTCTTGGCATGTAGCAAGAGTCTTCGGAAGATGTTGTCAATGTCGATCTCCAAGAGCTTGTACTTCTCATTGACGGAACGCTTGAAGTCAATGCCAACTTTCATCGCGTCCTCGATATTATCAGCGTTAGTATTGATCATAACAGAATCGGTGTCTCCATAGATGACTCGCAACTGCGTGCTTTCCGCAAGGTCTTTGGTACTCCGCAAGATCTCTCGGCCCTTGGATGTTGTGAGCATAGCCAAAGGCCGGGCGTAGAACCTTGACTGCGTATATCCAAGACAACCGTACATGGAATTGGCAGTCAATTTCAAGGCAAGTTGCTTGATGTCCCAAGTAGCAAGCTGGTCAACAGTGGCCTTCTTGTCTTTCATGAGAGCCTTGACCTGCCTTCGACGGCTGACGAGGGTAGCGATGAGTTTCGGCAGTATACCTTGGTTTTGGTCCACAGGGACATCAGGAACTTTCTCGTCGTTCTCCAACTGTTCATTGTCAGCCTGATCTGAATAACATTGGGGAGAAAAAAAAGAGTACGTACCTGATCTGATCGATCGACTGTAGTAAAGCATATGTTGTACTCTTGAATAATGCTTGGGTACAGACTGTTGAAATCCATGACCAGGATAAATTTGTGGTAAAGCCCCTTTTCTGGCTCGAATACAAGTCCACCTTTGAATTTGTCTCTCTTCTTCACATCAGCACCCTCCTCGCCCTCAGGAGTTTCTTCTTCGATGTGTGCTTTGCCCTTGCCAAATACTTTGTCAGGACAGATGTACTTGTTCTTGTTGAATTCGTGTAGCAGGATGTACTCGTTACGCTCGGCTCTGGTACCACTCAACGTCCTTGCCCAAGAGTTTCCGGCCAGGTTCGTGAGGACTTTCGTCAGTGGTAGCATCTGCACTCGTAAGGCGAGGGCGGCGATGAAGTATGTATCAGCCTCGCAATGATTGACGTAATTTAGGAGACCTTCTCTTGATGTCGCCCAGGTCTTGAGAGCAACCTCGTTGTCTATTTCGCGCCGTGGGTTCCCTTCACCAAGGTAAAGCTCGCACATCTCAGTCAAGCTCCATGACTGGCATTTGGTCATTAATGACTTGCCCATGTCGTTTGCAACATCACAGAGAAGGCGTCCTGAAACTAGTTGCCTCTCTGCAAAGAAGCTTCCGCCACCCTTTCCCATATTTTTGGGCCATTCGCTTCGCCTCATTCGCCCTATTTTGTGCCAGCCTGGAGTCTTCCTATCCCGGAAGCGACTTAGCAAGATCGGGTAGTCAACATCTTGCAATTGGTGGCCCATGAGAACATCTGGATCCGCCCTCTCTAAGACTGCAAGGAACATAGAAAGGAGCATACTCTCGTTCTTCCCAAGCATGATAGTGCCACGCTGCTTCTTGCTCAGTGCATCAAAGCCGGTTGGATAAGAGGTCTCAGCAGGGCGCATGATGGTGTAAGTCTTGCATGGCAGATCCTCCGGACGAGTCGTATCAGTAAGAGAAATGTTCTCATAAATACGCGCACTGGCGACGAGGATCTCTTGCTTGTTCTCTTTCACATTCAAACTTGTTCTGAGTGCGATGCTCATGAAAGTCAAAGGCGGCGCATCCATGTTGTCGGATTCTTTCAGCGCAGTAACGGCCTTGGGAGATGCAACTTGAGCCTCAAATTTGCACCAAGAGGCGTTGTTGAGGGGTGCAAATTCAGCGCCGTCGATCTTCAACCAACATGGACCCATGATGTTCTTCCAGAGAACGAACTGCTCAAAGAGCGCAGTCGTAGTTCCAAAGACGTGTGAGAAGGTGTCCCCCTTCATGCCTACCGGCAAAGCAGGCTTCTCATACGGGTACATCAGCTTCAAGTAGTCGGCTTCCTTTGGTATATCTGGAAGTTCAAAGGCGTATTTCCTCGAACATGGTTTAATTTTGTGCATGTCCACGCGAAGTTTTGTCATGACCTCGTCTACTTCTTGATAGACATCACCCATCTCAACTTCGGTAGATGTGTCTCGCCCATGTTTTTGGCGGTAAGTTCGGGGTAGGAAGTAGAGCTTCCTTAGAATATTATCAATCTTTACAAAGGCACTGACATATGCGTCTGAGTTCTTGTCTTTGACCTTGCCAAAGAGACAGAGGCTGCCATGGACCTCAGTATAGTCTGTCCAAAAGAAGCGTAGACTGCCGTCATCCTCGGTTGCGTCTTCGATCCTGACTTTTCCAAAGCTAGATGTTGCTGGCTCTTGGCTGCTCAAAACATTGAGCTTCGAAGTGATGTCGTTCCACGCAGATGCGTCAACAACATCGGTTGGTGGTCGGGTAGGAGAGGAGCTTGCTGGTGATGGATACGCAGGAGCTTTCACGACCTTCGGGGTAGGACGTGATCCAGACATATTGACACTTGCAGCCTTGACTTTACTATCCCCAATGGCTTGAGCTACCTCCATCATGTCTTCATCCTCCTCCTCGACCTTGACTGACTGCTGACCCTTACGATCCACCGCATTCTTGGTCGGCGAAGATGGTATTGGGTCGCTGGCGGGGAAGGCATCGTCATCTATGCCTCCCATAAAGCCATCGTCGTCATTGTAATTTGTTTCTAGAGGCGGGGTGTTGAGCAAGTGGGCAGCTTTGTTTGCTTCTCTCTGCTTGGGAAGGGCGATTTTCCTTTCTAGTGATACTGGAGGCGAGAGCACGCGAGTCTTCCGTCGAGATCCCGTCTTGACCGTCTTCAATGGAAGACGACTTGGTATGTTCGTGTCCACTTCACCCAGCAGATCTGCCATGAAAACAGCATCCTCGACAGTAGCGACAGGCTGGGAAAAGTATCAGTATCGTAGATGCAATGTCGAGTTGAGGAGCTGACCTTTGGCTTTGGAGCCGCAGCAACAGGTCCATTACTAAAGTACTTGTTGATGCTGTTGTTGGTTCTTTCCGTCTTTTCCTTGTCTTCTTCACGCTTTCTCTTCGCTACGGTCATGCTTCAGCCAGTCCCAGAAGGGAAGACTCCTGTGAGATGACTGACCAGCTTTGCCTTTCAAGGGCAATTCCTCCTCGCTTCCACTGGCACTGTCGTCCCTCCGCTCGCCCATCCACTCTTCCCGCCCATCGTCCGCGTACCCCTCGCCATTGTCATCTATGACGAAGTCATCTTGATCAAGGCGAGCCCTGACCACCTTTTTGTAGCCTTCTTCGTCTACCTCCTCATATACATTCTCTTCTTCTTCTACATTGTAGGTAGAGAGACGTGTCTTGCCAGATGCTCGCAGCGCTCGCAATTCTGCGAGGCGTGCGTGGCGCGACATAGGTGAATGAGACTCCAGATGACAGGTACAAACGGTCAATCCATCGAGGGAATGATTGAACAAATTGTTATTGCACAATTGTGTCAAAGAGTTGGATTTCCCGAAGTGCAGGTCGCGAAAACGCGAGCACGCGCAACGCGGATCACTATTGGCGAACTAACGGAGCTAAGATAAGATTAGGGCTTGCTCTTCCTAAAATACTTTATCGTTAACTTGCTGTTAACTGTCTAACCTGGACCGGTTTTGTTCGTGAAAAGATAGCTATTATCGGAATACCACCAACATCTGACGTAGCAAAAGGGATATTCAGCCTCCCAGACTGCAACTGTTTCTGACGGTTTGCCTGGCAACGGAACATGGCTCTTGGCATAAAAGAGGGATAGTAGATATCGGTGCAAGAAATGAGCTGTCTACTTTCAATTGAACCCAATTGCATTCTGATTGGGAAGGGACGTACCTCAAATTCTAACCACACCCACAATCGGGCTTTGAGGCTCTTGCAGGCTCGACGCTATGTAATACTGCAGAATGTTTGTCTTTCGACTTCATGTGAGGCTATCAACTTGACAAATGATTTGGGGATTAGCTCAGTGACTCGTGAGTCTTTGGCAAACTTGAAGCTTGAGAAAACATCAACTTGACGCACACAGCAAAGGTTCATAGGGCCGCAGGCTTGAAAAGCCTGCGAGAGCTATGACGTGATCGAACAGATACGTTGGAAGACAGGCAAGGAAAGTGTGGTATTTCTGGGGCTTGAGAAGCAGACGTATCGGCAGATAGTCTGCACCTCAGTCATTTGGTTTTGCCATATCAACGATTTACAGACATAGAAGCTGGCAGACATGTTGGAAACTGTGCCTTGATTTGAATCCGTTCGCTGTTGTCCATCTTTTTGGCGATATAAACACTAGTCACAGAATTTTCCTATACTTCTTGTGAATTGTTTTAATCAATGTAAACAGAGTGATAAGAGATTATGGTACGTTCATGTGGGTAGACGAGGATATAGTTTTTGTATATTCCACCAGGCCAAGTACCCTTAACTGAATTGGGCTAGTCGCTTCTGGTCTCCAATCAATCTGAGATCCCGCTCCCGTTCATCCGAGGTCCAAACTTTGGTGGATGCGGGGTCCTTTTATTGCATCCACTCCTCTACTCGTTACCCTTACTTTAGGTATGCGGGGAAAAGCCAATCGTCGTGTCATGCCTCGCAAGATGCCCACTTCCACACCTTCCCTTTGGCCCCGTACTGGCATGGCCTGCGATGTAGAAACAACGCATTGCTTCTACCATCTTCTATCCAAGACCACATACATATACCACTGCAGCATCCATCCAATTGACACACCATGGCTACCGCAGCAGTGCAAATACCGTCGCACAATCGCATCGAGTCGGGCTCAAACCAATTGAAGCCGGCAGCATATCCAAGTGAAGCCGACTCTAATGCCCCGCCTAAAGCCGATGTCCACAAGATTGCTTCGGAATGGGCTGAATCGTTGAATAAGGCTCTGTCGAACCGAGATTACGAAAGCCTCAAGCAGCTGTTTCTACCAGGCTCGTGCTGGCGTGATCAGCTTGCCCTCTCCTGGGATTATCACACTTTCAACGGACCAGAGAAGATCATCTCGTTCCTCGAATCCTCCCCTCACGGCAGCCGTATCAAGTCCATAAGCATCGACGATAGTAGTACTCTGCACTCGCCTCATGTGTCTGCCGCGGACTTCAATGGCAAGATTAACGGTGTGGGATCGTTTCTGAACATCGAGACCGATGTTGGTAAGGGACCCGGCATCGTTAGACTGTTGCAAGATCAGCAAGACGGTGGGAAATGGAAGGCTTTCACACTCTTTACGGCAATGCATGAGTTGAAGGGTCATGAGGAAACCGTGCGTGGGAACAGACCACATGGAGTTACTCACGGTGGGAAGCCGGGGCGAAAGAACTGGCAGGAGAGGAGGACGGCGACGGAGAATTTCGAGGGTGACATGGAACCTACAGTCCTAATCTTGGGTGCCGGACAAGGAGGCTTGACGTCTGCCGCACGTCTTCACCAATTGGGCGTTCCAACCTTGATCATCGACCGCAACCCTCGTGTTGGAGACAATTGGCGAAACAGGTAAGCTCCTCGCAAGAGCTTCTTCATATTTCCACTGACACCTGAACAGGTATCACCAACTAGTCCTTCACGATCCTGTTTGGTATGACCATCTACCTTACGTCCCTTTCCCTTCACACTGGCCAATCTTTACGCCCAAGGACAAGCTTGCGGAGTGGTTCGAATCCTACGCCAAGTTGCTTGAACTGAACGTATGGACCCAAACCAACCTCGAGTCAGCAAGTTGGGATGGCAGCAAGCGGCAATGGACCGTAAACCTTGAGCGTAAAAAGGCGGACGGTACCACCGAAAAGCGCACTCTCCACCCTCGCCATGTCATTCAAGCTACCGGACACAGCGGCGAGATGTCCTTTCCTCAAATCAAGGGCATGGAGGACTTCAAGGGAGACCGTCTCTGCCACTCCAGTCAATTCAAAGGTGCCACCTCAGATTCTAAGGGCAAGAAAGCGATCGTTGTGGGTTGCTGCAATTCAGGCCATGACATCGCACAAGATTTCTACGAGCATGGCTACGATGTCACTGTTGTTCAGCGATCATCTACGTATGTCATGTCATCGAAAGAAGGCCTCGATGTGCTGCTTGCTGGGCTCTATGAAGAAGGTGGTCCTGATACAGAAGACGCAGACCTACTGTTCATGAGTATTCCAAACGCCATGCTGAAACGCATGCACGTTGATGCTACTAAGGAGATCGCACGGAGGGACGCCGACCTGCTTGCCGGGCTTCGAAAGGCGGGCTTCAAGCTTGACAATGGACCCGACGACGCAGGCTTCTTCATGAAGTATTTCCAACGTGGAGGCGGCTACTACATCGACGTGGGAGCGAGTCAACTTATCATTGATGGCAAGGTCAAAGTCAAGCAAGGCCAAGAGATCGCGGAGGTCAAGCCGCATGGCTTGCTGTTCGCTGATGGCTCCGAGTTGGAGGCTGATGAGATCGTTTTTGCGACTGGATATCAGAACATGCGTGGAACCGCCAGAAAGATCTTTGGAGACGAGATCGCTGATCAAGTGAAAGATGTCTGGGGCTTCGACGAAGAGGGTGAGCTGCGGACCATGTGGAGGAAAACAGGCCATCCTGGATTTTGGTTCTTCGGTGGCAACCTCGCTTTGTGCAGATATTTCTCACGCATGCTAGCTTTGCAGATCAAGGCGATGGAGGAGGGGATCATGAAATACGAGGACCCGTGAAGGGCTGAACGGGATTGCGCGTCAATGTTCTGGTTCAGTAAGACTCTTCAAAAGCTTTGTATTCAGAAGCTGTATTTCAAGAATTTATTGGTTTTGTCTTGCATGTCGCATCCTGAAGAATTCCTTCGTTGAAAATAGCCTAAGGATGAGTCAATCAAGCCCTAAGATACACAATAGATCTTATCGGAGATCCCGAAAATATGAGTAACAAATCACAAAGATGAATTCATGCGTTTCCATGCAGGTGTACTGCAACTGAACGTCACTTGCATATCCCACTACCATTTTCAGGTCTTCCTCTCCAAAAAAGCAGACACATCCATATTATTCTTGCATTTCTTCTTCTCATGGAAAAATGGATTGTTTCAAAGAATGGAGACTTCATGAAAGAAAATCCAAGCATGGCTTATTGATGCCCTTGCACGCACGCGATTGGGTGAGATTGTTTGCCTTTGCTCCGCCTAGTGCGCCTGCGACAATACGAAGTTGAAGCTGAAGTCTCACATCCGAGGGACGCGATGGGCTGATGGGCTCGGCTGAAAACAAAAACATGGCTCACTGCCGTCTGAGCCTCGGAGACGGACAAGGAGGCGAAATCTTACAGGGTGGAAATGGGTACGCGGTCATCAGGGCGTTTCTCGTGCCTCTCCGAGAGACCCAGTCGGCGGCCAGGAGTAACGTGGCATGTATGCGATGCCCCCGTTATTGTAGAAGATGTTTTGAATTTATACTCCAAAACAAAAAAGCACATTCTTCGTAGATGACTCGTAACACAGATAGAATGAGTCAATGACTGTGTTGTAGAGTGCGACGCTTTTTATCATCGAATTTCGTGTACAAGAAGCTAACGACACTAAACCGCATTTGCCACTAGCCGGGTAGCGGCTCGCCTGCGAGCAATCTCCCTTACAAAGATTTCAGATATTTTCTCTCACCACATCCTTCACGACAATCAACCACCCATCACCCATTCTACCATATCCTGCGAGTCCTCTTGGATGTACGCGGATACCTGAAGATACTAACAACGTCTTCTAATACCACCACTCACGCTTGCTGAGTCCACACTCCTTATACCGGTCTAGGGTAGCACGCCTGACCAGGCTCTGCTTCCTGTGCGAAGAAAACCGACCACTCGACACTTTCTTCAATCACCCACACCCACAAATCTCCACTCTCATCTACTTCGACACCGGATTTGACATTCGGAAGTGATTCTTGAATTTCGTGTTGGAGCCAGAAAATCTGGATACGATACCGTTTAATACTACAGAAACTTCACCAAATTCTCGATGACAAGCATTTCTCAGCCAGTCCTCCCACCGCAAGCCCCAAGCAACGCATCACAGGTAGCGCCAGCGCATTCGCCATCGGCTTCGGCAAGCGGTAGAGCACCGCCTCAAGCCGCGGGTACGGCTTCTGCCACTGTCAAAACCAGCTACGCCAGCGCGACCAAGAAGACCTTTTCGCCGTCGTCTGCGTCAGGCACGTCAGCTCCAACAGCATCGGCAGTCCAGATACCTGCGCAACATGGAAAACCTGACACTAGCTCACCAGTGAACGGCAGGGTAGCTATTCCGCCTGCCGTTCCAACCGTGGGTGCACCAACAATAGTCAATGGAAACACACCCACAAGCTCCAACTCAGGGGTAGGCGATCATAGCCGCAAGCCTTCAGTCACAATTAGTGCTGCGGGCGCATCTGGATACATGCCAAATGGAGGTCCGGTAGCAGGAAAGCCAATAGGTGGGAGCAACATACAGTTTGGGTCTCATCCTGCAGATGCCTCAGCAGCCGCGCAAAACGCAACGCCACATCCCAACCAGTCTACGAATTCTTTGGCCGTCAACACTCCATCGAATCCGCGCGTGACATCACCCCAGACATCACCGTCACCAATCCCACAGCCACCTGCTAGTGGCGGTGGCCGACCTCCCTCTAGTCTGCATGGCAACAGCACTAGCCTCAGCTTTGGCAACTTTGGTGGTACTGAAGCAAGTGTGAGTTTTTGTTGCGTCTCGTTGTAGCGCAGCTCATTAACGTGACACAACAGCAAATGAGGCTGCCTGGTGCACCTCAAGGTCCTCTCGCACCTGGGGCACAACCTAGTCACCTTCGTCGCGAATCGTCGCAATCTCAACACAGTGACATGAGCAATCATGCAATGTCTCCTGCCGGCAGAGGCGGGTATCCTCCCCAAGGCGGCCGAGGAAGAGGTAACTTCCAAGGTCAATATCCTCAGCAAAACATGGGATACATGCCTGGGTCTAACGCTAGACCACCCCCGAGCCAACCTCGAGGTAATCAAAACATGACTCCATACCAGGGTCAAAATCGATCACTCGCACCTTTTCCGAATTCGCCACTTCAAAGCGCTCGAAGTCCAGCTTTGGCAAATTCGCAGCCGGCTCACCCACAGCCTGGCCAAGTTCCGATGTCGAGCCCTCAGATGGGTGGGCAACAAGCATATGGCTACCCCAGTCAGTATGGTGGATACCCCCCTAATATGGGACCCCCACAAGTAAATCCTCAATCTTCTTCATCTACAAAACGCAATTTTCCTACACAGCAGCATTCAGGACCGAATCAGCGCCGGCACTCGGATAAGAATGCTGCTCCAATCCCCCTTGATCTTTCCCCTGCCAATGGTCAATTTGAACAATTTCTGACATTGAGACAACAACAGGGTCAATATAGTTATGATCCAAATTATATGGCTTACTACAACGTGTACGGAATGCCTGGCATGCCTCAACAGCAAATGCCGCCAAGCTCTCCTCGACCTCCACATCAGATGACTCCAGGTCCTCAACAGCCGCAATACCACCCGGGCCAATATAACAACCAGCAACAACCATCGCCCATGTCACGCACGTCCTCCGCAATTTCGCACAGTGATCGGCCCAGCTCAAGCATGGGCAGACCACAAGGAAGCTCAACTCCCGCAGTGAGCAGCGCAGCTGCAGCTACCCGTCATGCCAACAGCCCAGCGCCCAAGACCACAAACAACTTCCAGATCCCTCCAAAGAAGAAGAGCGCAGGCATTATCATCAAGAACCCCAACAGTGGTGATGTCGTCACCTTCGAAAAATCATCTGCTTCCCCTGCGCCGCCCAGCAAGTCTCCTGCGGTTGCTCCGACGCCGACTCCTCCCCCTCGTGTACCAAGTTACTCTGATACTCAGCAACCTCGAAACGAAAACAAGAGTGTCAAAACCGACGATGAGAAACGAAAAGAGATGAGAGAGACTATTGCTAAGAAAATGGAAGCGGACAGAGCGGAAGAGCAGCGCCAGAAGAATGAAGAAGAGTCCAAGGCAGCTCAAGAGAAGAAGGACAGCGAAGACAAGATTCTCAAAGAAAAGGAGGAGGCTGATGCCAAGCAACGAGAGGCAGCCACGGCTCAAATGGAGGCCGAAGAGGCTCTGAAGAAAGACAAAGCTGAGGCCGAGGAGGCTGAGAGTGCTGCTGCTAAGGCTAAAGCAGAGGCCGACGAAGCCGCTGAGAAGGCTCGCAAGAAACAAGAGCAAGAAGACGAATATGCTCGCATGGAGGCTGAATTCGCCGAGATGGAGCGTAAGGAAAAAGAAGCCGAGGAGCGATATGCAGCGAAGAAAAAGGCCGAAAAGGAGGAAGCTGCACGAAAAGAAGCTGAGGCTTTCAAGTTGGCGGACGAAGAAATGAAGAGAGCAGAGCGAGAGGCTGAAGAGGCCGAAGAAGCTCGGTTGAAAGAGATTGAAAAGTCTGAAGGTGACGACTCACAGAAAGAGCGAGAGGATATGTTCGCACAACTCAAGAATTATGGTTCCGCAACTCCCACCAGTGATGCTCCAGCTACTGCAGAAGAAACACCTGTTGACAGTGGTGTTGCCACGCCGGCATCAGATGCTCCGGCTCCTGCCGCTCCATCAAAACCAGCAGCCACTGGTGGAAAGCAGAAGCCAACTGCGCTGAAGATTGATACGGCGAAGCCTGTCGAGCCAGCCCAGCCTAGCGCCCAGCTCCTATCTCTGCGATCCGCTCGGCGACTCATGTCTATCAACGATGTCTCCTATCCTGCTCCCATCAGTTCACCAAATCCGGCGCTAAACACAGGAGCGCCAACGGGCAAGTTGCGATACAACAAGGAATTCTTGTTGCAATTCCAACGGGCCTTCGTCGAAAAGCCATCTGAGAATTGGACGGAGAGGGTCAATGAGACGGTTGGTGATACATCAGAGCCTTCATCTGCTCGTACTCCTGCACGAGGTGGAGGCGGCCCTGGTTCCATAACGACAGGACGACAGCCCTCCAACAGAGCTCCATTGCTACAAATGGGTGCCTTTGCTCAAGGTGGAAGGACTCTTCCCCCCAATACCACATCGTCGCAGCGCTTCGAAGCAGCTACTGCCAATCGCAATGCACAACCAGCACGGCCAACCATGCAAAACCCATTGGCGAGTTTTGTCTCACGGGGTCCTGGTGGGGGGTTCCCTGCGCCGGCTACCAGCACCAAGATGGACCGTACACCATCTTCCACGTCACTAAACCACCCAAATTCGCCACGCAACGCTAGCCAACGTGGCGGCTCTCAACGTGGCAGTAGGGCAGCCACGCGACGAGAAGACCCTAAGGATAATAAAGCTATGCCACTGACTGCTGGTGCTAATCTTAAGCCTATCGAGGTTACTGCTTCTGGCTGGAAGCCTCGTTCTGTCGGTGGCAACGCTACCGGCATGGCTGGGCCAGCACCAGGAGGTAATGGCCACCTTGCTCCGGACGTTGTACAGCGGAAGGTCAAGTCGAATCTCAATAAGATGACTCCAAACAATTTCGATAAGATTACAGTCCAAATCTTGGACATCAGCTCTCAATCCAAAGACGAGTCTGATGGCAGAACCTTACGGCAGGTCATCCAGCTCACGTTCGAGAAGGCAACTGATGAAGCACATTGGGCGGAGATGTACGCACAGTTCTGCAAGCGTATGCTTCAGTCTATGAGTCCCGAGATCAAGGATGAGAACATTCTTGACAAGAAAGGCGTCGTCCATGGTGGTGCGCTCTTCCGAAAGTACCTGCTCAACCGATGCCAAGAGGAGTTCGAGCGTGGTTGGAAATTGGATCTTGGTGACAAGCCAGAAGGCGAGACGGAAGAAGCAAAGATGCTGTCTGACGAGTACTACAAAGAGGCTGCCGCCAAGCGACGTGGTCTGGGACTTGTACGTTTCATTGGTGAACTCTACAAACTTGGCATGCTCACAGAACGCATCATGCACGAGTGTGTGAAAAAGCTTGTCGACTACGAGGGAATGCCAGACGAGGCTGAGGTGGAGTCGCTCACCAACTTGTTGAGGACTATTGGCCAGCCCCTGGACAGCACCACTAATGGACCTAAGATGATGGATGCCTACTTCTCGAAGATCAATGAGATGATCGTAATCGAGGGACTACCAAGTCGATTAAGGTTCATGCTTATGGACATTGTTGATCTCCGCAAGAAGAACTGGCAATCCAAGGGTGGTGTTCTCAAGGGCCCTACAACACTCGAGGAAGTGCGAGTTCAAGTAAGTTTTTTGGCGATTGTATCTTTGGGACTTGACTAATGCCCCTCTAGGCTGTTCAAGCAGAACGCGAGAAGGATATGCAACGCCAGCAAGACAACTCGCGAAGGGGAGGAGGTGGCGGTGGTCGCCCACCCATAGGCCGCGGCGACGCCCGAAATTTCTCAGGTGGAGCTCAGTATGGCATGATGCCACCACCAGACTACCACAAGAACACGGTTGGCATGGACGATCTTCGAAGACTGGGCAGCAAAGGCGGTTCTCGACAAGTCAGCTCTCAAGGCCAACCTACGTTTGGCCCTACTTCCATGTTCGGTGGGCCAAGAGGATCGAACACTCGAAGACCAGGAATGGCTGGTGCTCAGAAAGACGACTCTGGTGCGTCAAGTCGGACAGGTACTCCGCCAGCTCAGAAGGAGAAGAGGGAAAAGGAAGAGAAGGAAGCCGCGAAATCCGCAAATACATTCAGGTAAGTCTCTTCAGCTCTGCGGCTATTCACTGAATAGCCTTTAACCTCATTGCAGTGCTCTTGCAGGATTGGAGTCTTCAGAAGCCGCCGACCCAACCTCTCCCCCGTCCACCTCGCCACCGACCGCCAATGCTCAACCAGTTGAGCGCCAACGAACGAAGTCCCCCAAGGACCAAGAATCAGCGGAAGGCGGCAAGGATGCCGAAACATCATGAGAGGTCCTCTGCTTCTCAAATTTTCACTAAATCTCCACGAAATCTCCAACAGTGGCATAGCGGCCGCCACATCTACTTCGCTACATTACCTCGTGCCACATTCCGAGTGCTCAATGATACCAGCATTTGCACACCTTCGATAGATTGTCTTAAAGGTTCCTTCTTTCATATCCACTGTCGGGCACATCGATTCACAGGCGCTCGGCAAATAAAAGAAAGGATCCTGCATCTTGCATATCGGTACACAAGCTTCGTGGCTCCTTGCTGCTCAGTGATAGAGCCTCGAGCTCTGATTCCGCTATTTCTAAAATTCGACTTGGGGAGCATCACCAAGCTCACTCGTCAATTCCCGCCCTCTCTAAAATCGTAGCTTGCTCACTCACCTGCTCGTGGGGATGATAGCGATTGCTTGACACAGCATCGCAACAAAAAAGGCACGCATAGCTCAGGGTGGACAGGGAGGGCTGAAGGGCATTAGCGATTCAATTCAATCGATTTCCGCAGAGCCGCTGCATTGCAGGTTGGTGATGGTTCGTGCATGTTTTACTTACCACACATACAAGGACTACCTCCTTTTAATCATGCTTGTCATAGTGCCTGCGGGCATTGAGTAGAGAATGCAAACATATTTGTTCAATTTAGAAGAATAACAATGCCATGATCAGTGAAGCATATCTGTTGACACTGGAGTAGACACACTTAAGGAGACGAGTTGTGACTGGCGGAAATGAGTTGCGCAGGCAAAGAAAACAAGATAGGGATGGACCTACTTTTCGTAGGGTCTGGACCATTCACTGCATTGGTGGCTCCAATGGTCCCGAGCTTCTTGGTATTCGTAATGGTGACAGATTATGTGGGAGTACTCCTTCCGTCTTCTCGGCGAAGGACAGATCCAAGGGATTAGCACAGCCGTACCTTGTGACAGCCTGTCCTCCGACACTGTACGAGTGCAGGTGACTTTTGCGGAAGCACGATCTACGCTAGTTGGATATGAGCTTCCAAAAGGGATATTCAACAGGTTTATAGTCATTTCATCGCCGCCCCGGGTAATAATTAGCCCAGGGATGTGATATGGAACCCCCTTCGCTGGGGGTTTCGTACGGTATGGTTATGACCGCCTCAGGCGACGCAAACGGTGAGTGGCCAGCTTGAGCTTTTTGCATTTTGGGATCGGGCTGTGGTCGCTTTCTTATTGTCTTTCTTCCTTTCGGAAGAGGTAGTGAGGAAGGGGAAGTTGTCGCGGTTTACCAGGCCAGCTGTCGAAACAGGGTGGCAGTACGAAACGTTGAACCCTCTTGTTCTCGTATCAAGTCTGGCGATCGACCCGGAATCATTCGCCGTGAATGGACTACATGATTCGCTTTGGATAGAGTATTAGACAGCCGATACTTTCCTTTCCTTTCACTCCTTGATGCTGCTCTGGTCAAAACCTTGAGGATTTGTACCGCTTCAGTGACCACTTTTCCTAACACCTTGCCTGGTACGGAGGTAGGTCGTGGATGGATGATGTTGGCAATAGTCGGGGGTGGTAGGACCGGCAGTAGGCTTTCATTGTTGGGTCTAAGTACAAATCGAGGGGATATCGTAGATGCATGTAGGTCACCTTGAATAGTGTTGGCTACGAGACTAGGGCTCACTGAGTCTCACATCAGCGCCCAGCGAGTGAGTTAACATGTACCCACTTGATCTTGGTTATGCTATGGTTGCTATCTATACACAGGCGTAGCCAAAGACCTAATTGCATAGGCAACGGCAACAGCGCTGACCCTTAGAAGACAACGCTTCGTAGTTGCGAACCAATGTTGAGTCCAGCTTCCTTTGAGCTGACAAGGCATAGATTCAAAAACAGCTTTTGGGGATATCATGCTTAAAGATCCTGATAAACGCTGATTCATGTGCTCTAATCACCGGAAACCACGGCCACGAGGGCGAGGATACATGTTGTCGCTATACAGCCGTTGATCGTTTCGGGGCCGACCACCGTTTCGATCTCTGTCGATGTATGACTTACCTCTGCTGTAGTCACTTGGAACATCATAGCGAGCGTCTCTTTCATCTCGTGGGTCCTCCCGTCGATCATCTCGTCGGTCATCCCGGCGGCCGTCTATGCGATCATCACGTCGATCGTTTCGGCGGTCAGAGCGTGGAGCATCAAGTCGTGGAGCATCGGAGCGCGAGGCGTCGGAATGTGGAACATCAGACACAGGAGCATCAGAGCGAGGGGCATCCATATCCACGTCCATTATGTCCTCTCTCGCGTCAAAGCCATAACTGCCATCCTGGAACTCGGGATCTGCCCGTCTTCTGTTGCGATCCGATTGTTCTCTTTGAATATCGTAAGAAGGCGCTGGATCACGGGTAAGGTCGATACGAGGTCCTCTAGGCTCTATGGGTGTCTTGCGAAGAGGTGCCAAGGCAGGGGAAGGCGTGGGTCCTCCTACTTTCATGTATACGTATAGGATACGACCGTCCGCCTGATTCACGCATTAGCTCGAATCTTGGAAGTTTTTGCACATTTTGCCATACCTTCTTGTTGTTGAATGTTGAAATGACGCTCTCTGCATTATGCTTTTCGGCAAAGACCATCTCAGCCATGACTGTTGGTGTAGAGCTAATGATCCTGCAACTCTGCATCTCACCTCCACTAGGTATCATAGCAGATTCGATGTCGGCAGCTGTAGTTCCAGGAGCAAAGTTGCTGCCAATGACCACGTATGGACCCGCTGTTCCTCGTATGCTAATCTCCTCACCTAGGCCACTGGACGCCACGCCATTGCGTGGTGTTTGAGTCACAGCAGTGTTAAAGAGGAGATCATCTTTGGCCTGACGTAACATAGGGTTCCCTCTGGGTGGTCGAGTGATGCGCGGTGCTCTATCATGGCCCCAGGTACCCTCAATATTTGGGCTCGCCTTTGGAGTGGATGATGAACGCTGAGATGCCTTTGCTTCATATCAGCACCCTGTACCATCGCATACAAGTGTCTTGTCGTCCAACATACTTTTGCTATACCGACTCTACTTGCAAGGCTGGGGCCAGCGCCAGACTTGCGACTGCCGTTGTTTGGAGCGTTTTTGCTTCGTCCTCGCCCAAATATTTCTTCCGCCAGTCTCTGTTTCTCTCGTCGTCCTTGCCCAAGTATATCATTTGCGAGTTTCTCTTTCTCTTTGCGTTGACGCCCTTGCATAAGGTCAACACGAGCAATCGAAGCTCAGAATACTCCGTGCTTACCAGCTTGAATAATTTGGTCAAATGAGACGACGCCTTGGTTTGCCGCCATGGCTGCTGTACACCGAGACTCGCCTGTAGATTAGTTGCGAGACTCGCACATATCAGGCGACCCTTTAGACGTTCTGACTAATTGTCGTTGTGAAGATGGTGTGTAATTGCAAAGATGTCTGAAGTTTGAGCTCCAGAAATGGAAGTAAGTAAGGCTGTGTGCTAGCCGGATGCGGCTCGCTTTACCGCTTTACCGGATGAAGTAATTCACCTGCCCGCCGCCGCCCTACCTTACACTTTCTGCTGCCCTCCTCACGGGTTCAGGTTGCCCTCACAAGTCCATGACTCTTAGATGCTCCCTCCCCGTCAGTGTGAAAACACCTTCGTTTCCTGCTCTTCTGGTAATCTGGTCACTGTTTCCATGCTTACCGGACCTCGACCAGGCTCCTACGGAAGCGAGGCGGTGCAATTGCCCACGATGGCACCTGGCCTGTTGAAGGGCTCCTGGCCCTTTCCACTCCCTCTCCTCCCTTCTTCTTTACCCTCTGCCTCTCTATTCGACCCTGGGCTTTCTCTCGCACCTCGCATCCTTCTCTTCCCTACCTTCCTCCCGTTTTTAGTGTCCATCTTCCGACACCACAATGGGCGTCTTTGCATTCCAGCACGCGTACCCTAAGACAGGTGACTGCTCAGTGGGCGAAAGCGACGACGAATAGGCCGAGTTTGACATCGACTCAGAAGCCTTTGACGCAGAACTTCTGGAGCTGAAGCAGGAGCTGACCAAATCGGGGCCGGAAAAGGCACAGCGAGACCTGGCAGATGCCATTGTTGCTGCACAAGAAATGACCCGGCAGAGATGGAAATGGTATGTCTCGAATCATTCATTGTCCCAGCTGTGCCTTTGCCTATCGACCGCTGAGGCTGAATCAAGCTGCTTTTCCTCTACAATAGGTACTGCGACTTTGCGCGCAAGGTTCACCTGAAATTGCTCAAGTCCTGTTCAATCATGTCCTTTAAAGGCTACCTCATCTGGTACCACAAGACACACCCTCGCGCCCAGAGTTTGAATACGTACGAAAGCGTGTGGAAGACCTTGCGTCAATTGTACTACGAGGTATTCCACAAGGTAGCGGCCGATGCTGTTGGCAAAGAGATCACCAATGTAAGTCGTCTTAGGTGCTCTCGAACAGGCGGACTTGATCTGACCGTGTACGCAGCACCTCCACGCGCAGTTCTGCAGTGAGCGTGGCCTGATCAAGGGCATGAGACAAAAGCATGTCGTCGGTCACAACGGCCTCCACGGCGCGCTTTACTACCATTGGAAATTTGATACCGATAAAGTTGCTCTTAAACTGGAACGTGTGCAACTTGCCACGAGGCTCCTTTTCCTGGCCTTCACCAGCGCCCGATCTGGCGCTATCTTCGAGAGTGGCTGCGAGGGGATTGTTGGGACGAATGCCGCTTGACTCTACAGAGATGCAAAGCCAAGGCTCTTACAGCCGCCGGACGAAGCGTCGCTACTGGTCCTGGAGGTCACCATAATGTTGGATAAGGGCAAACCCAAGCGGAATGCGTCGTAAGTCTCCCCGCGCAACGAGGCTTGTGTTCACTACTGAAAGCGCTGGAAAGAAAACCATCACCCTTTACGAGTACCATACATGCCCTGCGATGTGTCCTTTCCTTCATTTTGTGGCCATCGCCTTCGCCCACAACGCTTTTCCCCAGGCTTGTCTCTACCGGGCTGACCTTATATACCTTGCACAACTTCTCCAGCCCAGACGACCGCATTACCATTGACTTCGCCTTCAGGGACGACATCCTTGAGGTCCCCATCTTCCGCCGCTCCACACTGTCAATGGAGGGTGTACACGATGATCCTCTCAAGGCTCTCCCCGCCAATTCAATTTCGTACTGGATCAGGAGATCAGGCCAAAGAGCGGGCTTTGATCATCCTCTCCAGCCTTATGCTCTTCGGCATGAGGTGGGAACGGAACTGACGGGTAAGTTTGAAGGCTGAAGCGTCTTGCACATACTCGTCAATGACGTTATTTTAGACCGCGGAGTCAGTGATCAGCAGCGTAATCAAATCCTCGGCCACGCCTGATCGGATACGTTTCTCAAACATTACATCTCATCGAACGTGGTTATCGATGCTCAGGCCACCTTTCTCGGTACTACATCGAAGTCAGACTTGATCAAGGAGATCGGAAAGCTCTGCTTGCGCCGCGACCCCAACCTTCCAAAGCGGCTGACAGAGGATCAGCGCACGCAGGCTCATCAGCACCCTGATGTCGTCCGCGCTAAGAAACAAAAGGACGCCCTAGCACAAAGGCTCCAGGATGGCCCTGGCTCCATCAAGAACGGTTCGAAGTCGCCTGACGGCATTCAGCATACACGGGTGCAAAGCAAATTAAGAGGTCTGAAGCTCCGCGTGGAACGCGATGTTTTCGCACAGATCCTTCGTGAATTGCACAGTGCCGCGGACCTAGATCACATGGTGACACAGCTCAATGGAGAAGAGTCCACTTCTCGCTCCCATGCCACATATCTTAGAAGAACGCAGGCAGGTCGCTCACCATTTGTTTCAATCGGCGACCGAGTCCTCCTTCGCCAACATGGTTGACATCGTAGCCCGCCTTTATTCACTCTTCGAAGGTAAAGACCGGAGATGCAACAACCACGAAGGGGACGTTGTGGATAAGACCAACAAGCCATCTACTTGCGCACAACAATCCCCACCAGCGATCGACGAACCTCTGCACAGCACCGACTCTATCGAACCTGCTATGGACATTCATACCGTCAAATCTCTCAAGGAAGCTATGTTCACTAAAGTTCTTGAACCAATCAAGTCGATGAAACCGGTCACATCTTCTAAGATCACCAAAGCAAAGGAGCCACCTACTTCCCTGGCGTGTCTTTTTTTTACTACGGCAACCCAAACCGTAGGCGGACGCAGAGTCTCACACGCAGCGATAGTTTGCGAAGGCACTCTCGTCAAGTACACTTTCAATACAAGGTCGGCCTGTTTCCATATCCACTACCAAATCGTATAAAGATCATCCATGATTTAGACCACTTCGCCAATCATGCAGTCACTATGCATAAATCTGACCTCGGAGTTCGGGCTGTCATTGTGGGCCACTTGCCTCATTGACTCTCACATAACATATGAAATCGTGTTATGCTTCTTTTCTATACGTGGTGGATGTTAGATTGTGAATGGATTTTCTTCTGTTTATTCAAAGTGGCCGAGAGTAGCTTGTTGTCGCTTTTACTGTTGACTTACATTACGCTACGCGGATCTTGGTGGCGATCCTTTAATTGAGAGGGAAAGGGTGCTGGAAGGAGGGTCGTTTCTCCGCTGCAGTTTACTGTTCGCATCACCGACATTTTGTCGATATCGATATGCTGATAGCCTTGTACCTCCTGTGGGATAGAGAAAAGAAGCTCTGTTCATGACTTACGATACTTAAATTTGTTCGACTTCAACCCGTCTTTGACATCCAATATTCGAAATGATTGGGTTTCAACTGAAACGATTGTGCAGAGATTCAGCACGAAAGCAACGATGCGACTTCATCGCAATCCCCGCGAAACGCGAGGTCTAGAGGAACTTTCAAACCGGATGGTGGTGCGTCCCTGTTGATCCATACGGTGAATCCCTCAGCTTTTGCGGCGCGATAGAGCTCCGTCACCAACATACTCGATCCAGGCACATTTAGAGCTGCTCCCACCACGAAGACCACTTCTGGGCCCATCCCCATGTCTTTCTTCGTCATTTCTCCAATCATATCGCCTCTCGGGTTTTCTTCTCCATAGTGAACGTCGTTCGGAGGAAGTCTGCCGACACCAAGTCGTCGTTTCCCCTTCTTGTCTCGCCCCAGCGAAATCTCTTGGCACCGAGTACAGTCCGGAAGATCAAACCCACAGAACGAGTTGGACACCAGATGTCCATTCCAGCCGTAACATTGGTACATCGCCTTGTCGATTCGTTTGTGGAGCTGCACGGTTTTTCCCAAGAGATTGGGAAGACGATGCTCGATGCAGCCAATGTTCTGCGTGTGATCTCGAAGGAGATAACCTTTATGGGCGGGTCCGTCTCAAGAAACGATAAAAAGGGTCAGCTCCGCCTGGACAGAGAGAGCCTGGACATATCGCAGACCATCGCATGAAAGCGGTCCGTGTCGATCGGGGAGTTGCAAACGGATATATCAAAAGAAATCCGCGTTGACTTTTGTAGGTTTTGAAATATCATTAACTTTTAGAAAAACGTCAGACTCGCTGGAGCCGAAGCAAAAAGAAAAACTCACTGCCTGCATTGACAGAAATTCCAGCGCCGCTGACGACCACGCTGCACATCAGTATCCAATGCGAATAGAGATCTCCTCAGTCAATTTTGCTATCCTTTGACGGTGACCTTCAATGCGCTCATCTTGCTGAAAAAGAAGAGCATCCCAGTGGGATATGTTATCTTGATCATTATGCAGCTCCCTTCCCAGCCCCACCCCCACCACGTTTTGAATGTAACAATCTTCGAGGACGTCTTGCTCTGCCTGTAAGCTAAGAAGCTCTCCCTCGCATGGTAGTGGCCCTCGATTCCCTTATCCACAACTGTCCAGTCTAAGTCTGAATATCTTTCCTTTACAGCCCACCTGGACATTTGTTTGCAAGCTCTTTGATCGGGGCTCTGATCCTGAAGTCGCAGGCAGCCAAGCCATACTGAAAGCCTCTGTCAAAGGGAGCCAAAACTGCAGTGCGCTCTAAGCTTTGTCCATGAAGGTCGCTGAGGTTAGGGAAATAGCTCTTGGCCGGGCTGCAAGGTTTTAGATTGAATCCTCTGCCATGGACAAGACCCAGGGTAACTGCGTGGATAACATTATCTTTCGGAATTCTCTACTCAGACAAGTATTCATGGTCATACTTTTTGAGTTTCTCTTCATCAGATGTTGACTTTGCTGCCAAGTTTCGAGCGTTATGGATCTTTGCAGGTGACAGATCATACCTTGCAACAAATGCAATTGTAATGTCGTCTAAATCTTCCTCTTTGTGTGCCTTGGAATACCTTGCGGCATGCAGAACTCTCCAAAAGTTCGAGGTTGTCGAAGCTAGGGCAGTCGGCTGCTCAACCCATCGTTGTCGATGCTGTCCAAATTCATCATGTAATTGTTGTCCAGTCAGCTCGTGAGCTGGCCAGCCATGTGACAACTTGCTACACGTCAGCCCTCCAGCACTCGTCGATGACCAAAAGCGAAACATAAACGACGCCAGAAGGCTACATTGTAGTCGGTGAGGAGGCGAGAGAGAATAGCCTGATGTGCTCTAGCATGATTGTCGTGAATGGGGAGGCCCGAGCTCAGGGGGCTCAATTCTCACGGCTTGGATTCTAGATAGCCTAGATTACGATGAAAGCAATACCCATATCGTCCATCGGCATTTTCTCAGAATTTACTCTAGATCTGATTCATCTGAATCACACACATCAGAGTATAAATGTAACCGAAATCTTGGGGCTAAAGCGACCGGTGGAACCGCCTGAGAAGCAAATTTTATGATATACACACAACGTGCACGTAGCTCTAAATACGATTTATCTAGCTCGCAAGGACTTTCAGCGAATGAAGCTTATGTTGAGCCTCAAGCCCCTAACGAATCAACTTGGCTCTCCGTGCAGTACTCTATACTCCAACGATACGACCTAAGACACTCTTGAATGTTGGATAGGAGGGGAGAAGGTGATATGTAAAGAAACTCGAACCCTCAACCATTCACATACCGCGTTCAAGTTATCATCTAGACTGGCCATAGCATTTTGGATGTCCTGCTTCCTTTGAACACCGTAATCTAATCCCATATAGCTCCGACTTTATAGTCACGATGGAAAGATGATACATCGTAAGGGGCGTAGGCACGATTTCCTGATAGCAGGAAAAGTCACTACGACGTGTTTGAGGCCGTATCTCGCTATATGAAAGCTATAGCGGTAACCACGTCGGCGTCGAAGTACTCTAGGCCAACCGAACGAGACTGGTAGCTCAAGCGGAGCCTAAGGTAAGTAGCTAACTCAGCGAATGCTCTGAAACATGGAAACTTTAAATTTGGGCATTCAGGCAGCAGTCCAGCACTGGACGCTTTCTCACCTGCACTGTGCACACAAAGGATCCGCGTCTATTTTAGCGCGTGTTTACAATACTGTACGGTCGTACCTGACTTCCTCAACTGAACTTCGTATTCTCTCATCCATTTCAACTTCTTCAAATGCTTTCATAGGCTTCCTTTTGCATTGTTCGTTGGTGGTCGGTGTTTCGCTTTCTTCTCTTCTTGGATTTTTGGTCTCATCACATTCAATCCGTCTTTCCACTTGTTCAAGCTCCATCAGCGTACTTGAAAATCAACGCCATGGCTTCTATTCGCAAGAAATTGAGTATGGCGCTGGGCATGAATGGCAAAGGATCGCCCTCTACAAGCAAAGCCAATAGTATGGACGTGGACAGAGGCTCTATTGACTCCGGCTATCACAGCATGATCGCTAAGCACAAACGTCAAAGTCAAGGCAGCATCATTCAAGGAACCACTTTCATAACCTCGGGCGCCGAAAGTTCTCCGGAACGTTCTCCAAGAAAGCTGCATAAAGCCATCTCAACGACTTTCTCAGGAGCAATGCAGGCCTTCTCTAACACCGTCCGCTCTACGACCTCGTACATATATCCCACCGCTGGCGAGCCCGAGCTTCCTTCAAGTGAATGGGCTGAGTGTGAGACACCAAAGAAAGAGAGCCGCCGATCTTCCATCATGTCTTCTGTTCGACGGCGGAAGCAACGATTCACTCCACGAGCACCAGATGCCAACATCGAGTCCCCAGAACTACCGCAATCACCCGTGCCAGTGACACGGGAGAAGGCACCGGCGCTTCACGTGGAGTTTCCCAACCCTTCTTTCAGTTGTGAGTCCTTGGGGAGTGCCTCATTATCCAGAGGATCACAATGGCTTGCTGGTTTAAAGCTACCCGCAGGACCAAAACATCTGTGGCCAGGCCCTACAAGATTGACCGTTGACCAAGCCTCGGGTAATGACGGACAGGAAAGTATGCATCCTGTGCCCTCGAATTTCGATGATCCATACGTCGAACAAGGAGATAGACTTCAGCACGGTCTTTCCTTCATCACCTCAGCATCCGAGTCGGCCTGGGAGTCTTCACTTCCAGAAACCAACAAGCGTCCCCCCAGTGATGACAAAGGGTACTTTTCAGAAGTGGAAAGCAATGCCGATGTTTCCGAGTCTGATGGATTGGCCCCAGCCTGTCTGAAATATGTAATACCGGGGTCGCCAGAGGCTAGAACCAGCTCACCATGCTGCCATAAGGATCCTGCAGCGCCTCACGTCCAAGTTGCGTCGTCTGCATCTTCATGTCGGAGGACCATCCCGTCTCGGATGTCTCCTTCAGTGCTATTAGGGTCGAAGCCTTCGAAGCTGGAGACTTTAGACGGCACTGCCGAACAGACAGCATCGCCGCACTCCCCAAGCTGGACATCTAGCCCTCCCTGTGCCGGTTTCGAAGACGGTCTTAATGCTTTATTCCCTTCATACGAGGATGCGATGACGCCGGAATTGAGATTGCTCTACAAGCGGCTGCAGTCTGATGCCTATGACGCTGACGCTGAGTCGTTGGAGTCGAGCATGGGCTCTCGAGCTGCGTGGAAGCGTCATCGAGCAGATCGCGAGAGAAGATATATGGAGATCATCGACATGGCCCTAAACACCGAGTCTGATGAGGATTTGGGACCTGAATTAGAGTTAAAGAGATCCCCCTCAAAGAAGCCAGTGCACTACGCAGAGGAGTTGGTCCAGGATACGGTCAGCATTGGAGGGTCTGAATCCGTACCAAGATATCCAACCGGCGCTCTACGCTACGCTATTGAGGCTATCGAAAGGCCAACTTTTCCTGTTGGTGATTTGGCCTATGCGGTGGAGGCAATCGAAAGGCCGGCTTTCCCTGTTGGCGATTTGGCCTATGCGGTGGAGGCAATCGAAAGGCCATCCGTTACGACATTCGATCCTCTAGAGACGGTGTTCCAACAACGGCCCATGTTACGTCTGAGTGATACAATCGACGAGCAAGAAACCTTACAAGTGTCTGACCCTCAGGATTTGTCGCCATCGCGCATGGAGGCCCCTTCGTCGCCACCTACAGACTTGTCTCCCTCGCGAGTGATGCTCCCATCGTCTCTAGAGTCTTCCCCGGTCGAAATCCCAGCAGCTCCTAAATTCACGATGACGACTATGACATTTACAGACGAAGAGCTTCTGACTTTCGGAGCAGGCAACCTTGACGGGCAACGCGTTCGTCAGTTCTCTTCTGAGTCTACTGATGTATCTGCAAACTCCTCGCCCGAGCAACAGTTCCGTATGGCACCAGAAGATGCCTATGAAGCAGGCCTGAAAGCTGGGGGTCTTTTCACTCCGACGTACTTGTCACGATCCTCGAAGACAAGCCCGGTGAGAGAAGATGCTTGCGAAGCTGGGCCCAGAGCTGATGGTAATATTATGCCCACAGGCCCTTCGGATGTGGTGCAGGCAAGGCCTACGTTCGCAATGGACAATTCTTATGAAGGCGATCTCAAAGCCACCTCCCCTTTCACTCCGATCTACAAAGAGACCAGCCAGTGCACTTATCGTGAGCAGTTGGAGGCTGAATCTACGTTGCCAAAGCCACGATCGCGAAACGGTACTCCTTTCGGGCACAGCAGGACGGTATCAGCTTTTAGCGATGATACAGACGATAACTGTGCGATCACGACGCACAGTCCATCGTGCAGTGTTCCATCACCATTCCCAAGTCTCCATGTCCGATCAGAGCCTGCACGTCGCATTCCAAGTGCCATTGATGCATTAGCCGCACATGGTGATGAGCAAATACGCATTGCCGGACCCGCAAATGCTGGTATCAACCCTTCACCACCGTCACCTTTTGATGATCCTGGAGACCAAACCGACGAGGCTATATCCAAGCTTTTCTCCCCTAAGACCTCGGAGGGTGCAAAATCGCCCAATAGCTATGCTCAGGTGACGGGGGTAGAGCTGCATGACCTTCAAAGTCCATCGCCAGATACGACGAGTAGCATACAGTCTCCAAGCAACAGCAACACTCCGCAGGAGACGTTCAATGCGGCCAAACTGCCGAGCTTTGTCTCGCCTTCTCTTAGCGCGTCCAGGAAAGCTCGTCATAAACAAAAGAAGAGCTCCAGTGGTATGGGAACCGTTCCATTGACAGACCTTACAGGGCATACCAGAAACATCATTTTAGAGCCGGACTTTAGCCCCTATAACTATGAGCTCAACAAGCACAGCGCCTTCGGTGAAACGCAAACGTCACTCGGTGAAAGCGCTAGGATTGCAGGAGGCAGTGTTCAGACGCCTAGCCCTAATTGCCAAATCGGCAGGAAGAATCCACGTGGCAGAGGTCAAACATCGCCTGAAGAGTCTACTGAGATAGTTGGAGGTAGTTTCAGGTGGTTGGATCCCAGCTCAAAGTCCAAGGGGAGCAAGAAGAGCCCTGGCGGTACGGGGCAAGTAACTGCAACATTGCCCATTACGTCTAGCCCTCCACGAATGAAGATCCTCCGAGCCAAAGGTCAAGTGTCATCTGGTGAAAGCAGTGAGAATGCAGGAAATGCTGTCAAGGGCTCGACGTCACGCTTTGAGCCCGAATTCAGCATCAAGCATTTTGATTCAATGAGTGATGTTCCTCCCTTATATGCCAATCGAAAGTCAGGTGGCACCTCGTATGCCGGTCACGAATTAGACAGCGTCCTCCAGACAAATCCCTCTGTGTACTCCCGCCACGAACTGGGCGAAGGCCTTCAGCAGGACTGTGATGATAAGGCAGCACACTTTACCCGCGACAATGAGACCATTGGCAACGACAGTGAATCAGGCAAGGATGCTCCACGTGCTCGAGGTCAGAAAAAGAACGGCAAGCCGCCTCCGGAGGCAGAGAAGAAGCTTGCGGTGCAAAGGGAGCTTGAACGAAAGTCGGATCGCGCATGCAGTCGGCTCGTTAGCAAGCTGAAGAGCGGGGCTCTTAGGGAGGATGATGTTCCCGAGGACAATTCAGCTCACGAAGAAGGAAGACCTCCCTGGCGACCTTAAATTGAGACTCATGAAGCACGGAAATTGGATGCGTCAAATAATGGTCTTGGCTCCAATACTATACACTCAGAATCCTCAAGTCTGGTAGTATATGTGCTCCGAACGACCCTTTGTCTTTGTTCCTGAGGTATGAGTTATGAGAGTATGATAAATGAATTTTACTACTGTATGATTAGAAGGCAGCCTCACGATGATAGGTTTGTTTTGTTTATTTGAGGTTAGCACCGCATGAAATACGAAGTAGGAGTCCCATAGCAACGAGCAGCATAGATGCCCCTGGTATAGAACAGCATGGCGTGGGATGGGTAGCGTGGTGTTTCACTGCATAGCTTCAGAGGACTTGGGGTAAATATCGAATTATTAGTATCTGGAATCATGGTCAAGAAGGGAGTGTTCGTGTTCAAGTGATGCTGCAGTCCCAATACCTCCCCTTCCTTAATCAAGGTTCTTCAAAGCTTTGATTTGGCAAGAAGTACCTCCAACGACCGACTTCTCGAAGGACTCGTAAGGAACGTCATTTGCTGTTTTAGGGCATCGTGTTTCCGATGCGAATTCCAAATCTTGCGTCTCTCTCTCTTTCTTGCCAGATCTTCCATTGTGTGTGGCAATGCTCGGGTTGATACCTCAAGTTTGGCTGTATATCTCACTTACTATCATTTTTCCTCTCCCATAAGTTGTTTGTACGCTCAGCGCATGGAGCATCCACTCTCACAGTATACACGTCTGTCTCTGGCGAAAAGGCCCGCCGCTTTGCCAGTCAACATACAGCACCGGTGCGAATCAATAATGGCAAAGTGGTCACTACCAGAAGCGCCGAGTATCTTGTATTCACAGACCTTTCGTCTCCATCATCGGATGGATCAGCGCTGTTTCCTGCAGAACCCGCAACGGTAGCTCCCACCTTGACGGTCGCCTCAATCTTGGCGAGCAGGTCGTCTTCGCGTTGTCGGCCGCCGATCTGGGGCTTCCAACGGCTCGAATTGGAACCCACGAGTTGGGAGACCACCGATAGGGCTCGTGAACAGGGGTTTCGCTATTCCGTAGAGAGCGTTGCCTCCGGTTCTGCTCCTGCAGGATGGGGTCCCGTTTCGCGGGCCAAGATTCGTAGCCATGATCGTAATTTTCCGGTCGAGGCTGCTCAAGGAGTGTGGGGTGGTAGTTGTACAGTCTACCTATCTGCAACGCGACAGCTCGATTGAGTGGGGAAAACAGTCGATCTCGAATGACTTGTACGGCGCTGAAAAGTGGTTCCCCGGACCGCCGTGTCTCAACGCCGGCGAGTTGCAAAATCTCGGTACACCATGGGCAATCATCGTAGACATGGACGAGCTTTTGCGTGTGAGTACCATCTCATCTGATGAAACCTTGAACTTCATAAGCAGAAGTGTGACGCAGCGTACGAGTAGGTAACGCTTTTTCGGAACGGATATTTCAGGAACAAGTCATTCTTTTGGTTTGATACCCATTGGCCGTAACTTTGGGAGGCTTCCGACTGCCACCTGGTGACTAGAGCTCACCCCGCCTAGGTACGGGACATACTACCTTACTCGTAAGATAAGGTAAGTGTCGCTCTTGAGCTTCCCTTACGCCTATTAGCGTATGCACAAAGGTCCGGTGTCCTTGGCGCTGAGAAAATCGCACACACCCCACCAAGAATAGTGGTGAATAGCTTCATGTTCTTCTTTCCGACCTTCCATCACCCATAGCAAGCGAAGTTCCTGTATACCTCGCTTAGCGATATCTTAGTATTTTTTTCTTCACTCACAATACCTACAGACCTCCCCTCATTCATTCGCTCGAGAATCGTGCCCTACCTACTCCATTCAAAACCCGAAGTCTTAGAATTAGATATTAAAAAATTGGGTAAGCGAGGTATATAAGAACTTCACTTGATATGAGGGTAGCAATAGAATTATGATATTGGAGAAGATGAAGCTACTATTTACTACTATTCTTGGTGAGGTGTGTGCGATTTTCTCAGCGCCAAGGATTCCGGACCTTTGTGCATACGCTAATAGCATCCCGCTCCCGTTCCCGAAGTGTATTTCAGCTTAGAGTAGGGATGTGATTTTACATGTAAGGCCATGTGCCTTACAGTAATTACAGTAATGTAAGGCAAAAACTGCGTGACAGCGTGTAAATCATGTAAAACACTTAGTAATCCTTATGTAAGCCTTCTGATTGGTCAAATCCATGGTCTTAGCAATTCTCTGCGGAGCCTCGGGAGAAACTTTGCCTTCTCTATTCAAATCCACCTTTTTACAGTCATCCTTTCACCATTGCGCCTTCTACCAAGCAATACAAGAGACCAGACGGTCTGGAATGCCTTCATCGAGTCTCCTTCAGGGGCTTCGGCTATGCTTACCAGCTGCAAATTTTGCACCAAATATTCGAATCTTGCCGTCAATGGCACGGAAATGGTACCTCCCAATAGGAGGCTTTCAGGCCAAATATTAAGTACCTACTAGCGCCCTACTAGCGTGACCGTCAGGCTCATGTGTCTTACAGTAATTACACGTGTAATTACTGTAAAGTGTAATTACTGCAAAGTCAAAATCACATCACTAGCTTAGAGTACTGTGATTTACTTCCCCAGATAATAAATACAACAAAGCGCTTCTCTTCGCCTATAGGCTATGTACCATCTGTGACCTTACAATCTGATTTGCTGGACCTCATTTACACCAACAGCCTCTAATCCAGTGTGTCACGGAATTTGAACCAACAATGGCTACGAATGAACAAGCACTCGATCAGGTTCCACCACTTGAAAAGGAGCTGGACGAAGCCAGCATCATGTCCTCCCTTGCCCGCCTGCAAGAGGTCCATATTTCCGTAAGGCATTATCTACCTCTATAGATAATTTTTCGCACTAATTCGCTGATTGCATGCCCTACAGCTTCGCAACCTTCGTGAAACAATCCCCAAAGTCATGGATTCCGTCCTAGTCGACCCCCTCTCTCCAGACCAGCTACACTCGAATTTCTCTCAAGCAGCCAACGGTGCCGCCCAAGCCATTAAGCATTTCACACAACTAATGGAAGACAGCGGGACCAAAGAGGTGATGGAAAGGGCCAAAGAGAGTAGGACGGAGAACGGCGAAGGCATCACAGGGTGGAAGGTCATAGAACATGAGGATTGGCTCGATGTAAAACAGGAGGATGGCAACGATGATGTTGATAAAGAGGAAGAAGGTACCGCCGAGGCTGGTGACGCTCTCAGCTTGAAAGACGTGAATGAGGCGCTGGACAAGTTTCGTTCCGCACACGTGGGCCTCGAGGCTTCATTGATCGAGGATTCAAGGATGGTGACTGTAAGTTGTCTGCGTGGTTTGATTTTAGATGAGTTTTGCTAAATCGTGCAAGCTCCATCTACCCTTGCCAGCTCAAATCAATTTCCAGATTCAGCTCAATACCACCCCTGAAGGACCTAACAATTACAGCGTTGACAGCAAAGACAAATCAAAACTTCACAGAGCAATTCTTGAGGCAATCAGAACGCGTCCTAGACCAAACGATTTGAATGATCTCCTCGTATGTCTGAAGCTAGCGCCTACTTATCTATGCCATGCTAACCAGGTGCTCAAGGAAATGCTGGCTTCATACTTGGACATCAAATCAAGACCCTGCGTGAAGTGTTCCCGGCTGCTCGACCGCAATGCTCAGTTCCCGATCATCAGATCAAGGAAAAGGACCAAGCAACCTGATGGCCGATTTGCAAGCCAGTGGCTGGCCTTGCACGCAGCATGCAACTAAGCCTACTCGTCAGGCACGCCATCATGGGGTGCCCATAGTCTCAGCGGTCAGGAGGATCCCATCTTCCGTTCGCGCTCCGTACCCGAACTGGACAATGGGGCTTGGTCCTGGACCAGTCAACATTGCTCCAGACATGGTCATGAGGCCTGCGGTATCTTCGAGTCGCGAAGTCGTACTTGGTGTCAGGATCTCTGCGTTGGAAATCAAACACACCGACGAACTCTTCGTCCTGCCGAAAAGGTTTGCCACGATTGTCCCAGCGAACGTTATCGCTGTTGGGATGCTGGTGTCCCCGCGTCTTCCAATTACTCCAAATAGGTCGCTCAGGCTGACGAGTGTTCTGTTCTGCGATGAAGATGTCGGGGCCTTTGTTGCTGAGGATGTCTTTCCATCTACCCCATAAGCCTCGATGCTTGTCGTTCGGCCATACGAATTGCCATCTGTTGTCTTGTCTCCACGAGCTGCTAGGGCTTGTTGGTGTTCGACTGGGGCTCCATTGTGGGTCCTGGGATGATGAATCGCTCGAATTTGTTCGTGGAGGGCGGCGCCTGTTGTACTCCATGCTCTATGGGGAGACTGGTGAGATATCTGAAGTGCGATTGTGGCAGATGTGATGCTCTTAAATATGTATAGATTTGATTCACCCAAACATTGCCTTGTCCAACATTTTGATCTCCTGGTGTTTGGACGGATACAAGGCAAACATCTCAAGCCTTGCAGCTTAAGTACCTGGGCTCACGCGCACAATCAGGCAACATTTTCTCGTAAGTTATCGAAGTTTGTCCGAATCACGAAAACAAGACTCGGGTGAGCATCGGAGAGCTGATCCGAGGCCGCCATCCTTTGCTGTTTCTTTTATCGTCACTTGGGTGCGGTCAGGCAAATTCGGGAGCAACGCCCGAAGGAATTGATACCTTCGTCCGTGGTGCATTGCAGACTGGAACATCTAACATTGATGAGATCTTTCAAGACTTGAGATTAGATCTACTCACAATTGCTCACAAGAGGTTCAATGCTAAACAGAATCTTCACCTTCACCTCAATGTGCGCGCGATGTACACCTTGGTGGCCGATGGGCTCCGTAGCTCTCGATTGCATTGCTTCCATGATGAAATTGCGCTCTAGAAGAAGTCACAATGAAGGTCGATGATATTTCGAGACACTTCTACCAGTGCGCCTCCGTTCGACCATCCACCCACCAGACCTTCCAGTCTCATAGTCCAATCTCACTACCGTAGTAACCCTATCACTCCTTCGCCCCCCCCCGCACACCCTCGTTCACTACAACTTTCTCACAACATCACCAGTAAGCTATACGCTTCGATCCATCTCATTGAGCAATTCGCCACATTCACAAGCTCAGACTCGTCGACCATACCTCATTGCACGGGCTCATCAAGCTCCAAACACCACCAAACCCATCACCCTGATCATCCGTCGCCCGAGGCCTTGGACTATGGCCTGACCCTCAGAACCCATCGAGCAAACCACGCAACGCCATGGCCGCCGACGCAGAAGCCTACCGGCAAGCTCAACGCTACGGTCGTGCTCCCATCAGAGTGCGCACCGAGCAGAGCGCAGATGTGGGTCCGTGGTAGCAGAGCTCATCGAGCTTTGGTTTTGACGGACCGTTCACCGGGCCATTCGGGTCGAGAGTGGTGGACGAAGGATGGGCGTTCGAAGCGGACGGTGAAGGAGTTGCGCGGAAGCTTCTGTGGTCCGTGCAACAGTTGGTTGAGTCTCGAGTGGGCGACTGGATTTGATGTACTTGGGTGGCATGTCGGGGTGGTTACGGGGATGTTTCTTCCGGTAGAGATCGCAAAGATGATGCTTGGCGCCTTGTATCCTCGCTCGGAATCCGAGTTGGACCTCTGAGCGAGGGGAAGAGGTGGGAGAATGAGGGATTGGAGAGAGTGGGAGAGCGGACTGCAGAAAGTGCTGCAGCTTGATGAAAACAGTGGACGTCGAACGGCACGATGGGCTTGCTCTGTGTGTCAACAGCATGAGCTGCTTCCTTGGCTGCTAGTATTATAGAAAGCTTGCCGGAAAACACGTGCTGCTCTCTCGAGGCGCTCTTCCTTGCTTCTGTCCGCGCACCGCACATCGATTGTATCATCCGTGACTACGTAGATCTTTGCTGAACTTGTTGGTTTCCGCACGGCTTGAGGAAAGGTGCGTGATGCTTCCCGAGGGCAGTGATCTTTGGCCCCAAAGCGCTCTAGCAGGCATCGAAAGAAAAAAATAACACAGAGATTATGGGGAGCATTGTAGGAGTACCCGACCCTTATGATCACGCATCGAATGTCTCGCACGAGATCAAGATGAGTATATGCAAGATGGTGGTGTTGGGTGAAAAGGGGGATGGCAAATGGCCAAGCGAGCCGGCAGGACTCTATATCAACACGACGTTGGTGAGGGTCCTACAGCACTGGAAAACTCATGGTGAGGGGAGGAAGAAATGGGCAACACACGGAGGAGTATGCCCACTTCTGTTCCCCATCTTTTCGCGCGGGTGGGAGAATTGTGGCAAGGTGGTGAGCCAAGAAAGTGTCCGTCGAAGTCCGGCGGAAGAGGTGCCTGGCTGTTGTATGTTTGGAGAGCAAGACACTCACTCAGATCACCAGCGCCCATCATGAAAGGAAGAGACGAGAACAGAAAACCAAAAAAAATAAAATTGGTTTGCGTAAAGCAGAGATGTGTTCCAAAGATTTTTCGCCTTCTTCTTGGTTTTCATTACATACCAGGTCGGCGAAGGGAGCTCGGCAGCGCTATATGCAGTACAAGACGCTAGCATGTGCTGAACTCCCCCAAACATTTGCCGGCCAAGGCTACTCCTGTGGAGGACAAATCCTCCGATAAGATACTTGGCTCCTATTTGGATATATAAACAAAAAATATTCAAATCATCAAGAGACCCCCAACCCAGCACCGATAAAGGGCCTTACCATCTCAATGCGTCAACATCGTGGTCGCTGTCGCCGCATCACAACTTATACCCACGTACACACACGCAGACATTTCTCCGTACCTGTCGACATCTTGCTGGCCTATCCCCAGTCAACATCAACGGGACATCTTCAGCACCAGGGCTCTTACCTTCTACAACGCGCCTCTGAGAACCACAACCACAACACCGCACCTTCCGCATGACTCTTCAGTCTTTGTCAAAACCGCTGGTACCCTACTGGTTCTTCCAGCCCTCGATATCAAATTGGAAGGCGCGATCGCGATCTGGCGCCACCGTTGCTTTGCCGGTCGCATCATACAACGTCCTCTCCACAAAATTGACTCGGCCTCGACGATCCACAAGCACAACGGTCTGCTTCTGGGTGCCGTACACACCATCAAATTCATGTTCCTGCTCTGCTGCTTTCGTCACGTTCTGAACATTGACATGCTGATCATTTTTCGCAGCAGCCAGATCCTCAGCTCTTGATTCCTCCGCGCCCTCACCTCCGATCGCCGGTATGAAAATGCTCTTGCGCAACTCCTGCACATAGCTATCCCATGGATAGTCTTTAGGCTTCCTAGGCAAAATGTCCTCACCCAGGATACGGAATAAATGTTCGGTGAAGCTGGCTTGAGATCTCTGCTCTGAGAGGTTCTGCTTTATGGCAGAAAACAAAAGCGCTTCTCCTCTGACTACTTTCGGCCAGGACCTGTTGCCAAAAGCTGCATTGCTGAGACCGATCGTTTCGTCCTTGTCTTTTGCAATCCAGACCGTGTCCTCGACGTTGGGCGTGCGATTTGAGATGACCGCAAGAGGCTCTCCAACCTTCCCACATACGAGGCTGAAGCCGCCGACACCCTTCAAGCCCTCATCCTCTACGAGATCGTGAATAAACCTTTCAGTGCCGTCCAAACTTTGAGGTTGAGTCAGGAACGCATTGACCATAGCACCCCTGCTCCTGGCTTCTGGCTTGATGGCGCCTTCTTCTCGAAAGTTGGTCAAGACTGCGACGCGGCCTTGTTTGGTGATGCCAAGCCATGTGCCTTGCTCCTTACGTTGGAGGTCACGACCCCCGAGGACATTCTCGTTGGGTGAAGCCCACCAATTAGCCGGCGCTGTTGGGCGGGCGAGGAACTCCTGGTGTGCTCTCAGCTAAAGGAGAGACAAGGCGTCGCACGGCATACATCACGGTTGTTGATCAAGATCAAAGCATAGTCCGGATGAGCAGTCGAAAAGAGGGCGATGCACATCCTTGCAGCAGTCGTGCCAGCACACCGTGCAGAACGCACCAAACGCTGCTACAGTTGAGGGGTAGCGAACCGAGTATGCCAACGTCAAAAGCTGGCGAGGTGCAGGGACTAGAAAAGGCGACGAATACCAGCTACGGGAAGATTACTGGCCCAGCAGGAGAGTTGGACACGGTGCTCGAGACTTCACAGGGGCAGCAAGCAAGCAGATTGACGTCGTCGAGAGGATATATGAGTCAAAGATGAAAGGTCCAAGATGACAAACTCCAAGAGATGCTACTTCATCGATACAAGAGCCAATCTCCAATCGTTCCTCCATTTGAATGACATGGAGTCTGCGGAGAAAGAGCGGCAAATCAGGCGTCAAGAGCGGGTACGGCGGAATATTTGTCGATGTACTTGCATCCACGCTAGCCTTTAGCGTAATCAGATTACTTTAGGTAGAGCGAATACTTTACAACTGCCTCCTGACTTCTACTCAAGCTTCAATAAATCTTGTACATGTTTCCATTCCCGGAGGACTATTGAATCCAGAACGAGCGTCTATCTGCACCTGCACCAGCACCAGTACGGAAGATGCCATCTGAAGAAGTAAGAGTCTTGGTCGTGAACGACACATTTTCTATATTGCAAGTCTCAATCGACAGCAAGCTTGAATTGACAGAGTGCCGATTGTATACTACATCGACACTTCGTACCTACGAAGTATTTACGTAGCTGATTATGGCAGTCGGGTACTTCTCGATCGATCAAGTAGTCTGTGAATACGTGGTCTGCATGTAGTTTTTTATAGCAATCTCATATCACTGAGACGAGTCCCTTCAACACCTGTCAAGTAAGAGGATGTAAATCAAGCATGAGAGAATTCCGATTCGCAACAGGAAAGCATTAAATGAAAAAACAAAAGAAACCCCCCAATCCCCTTTAATACCAAGAATCTTTGGGTGAGAATTGTCATTCTTTTCTGGTACAGCGCCTGAATTGAACGACTTCTACGATTTCTCTTCTGCAGGTAAAGTGACGGTGTTTTGGGAAGAATTGTGAAAATCATTGTTATTTCCTGGCAACTGTAGGACTTCTACAAGCTCATCAGGGGTCTTCGCCCTCATATGTATGCACGATTTTTGCTTGATCCACTCACTGAGCAAAAGCTAGGACTTAGCGTATCGGCAATGAATGATGACGACCCCTCACCATCTCGGAATGTGCCGAGGTAAGAAGTTGTTGTACCTTACCCCTGATCTAACATCTCTCCTTCTTTCTCTCAGCCCTATCAGAACGTCATCTGACCGTTATCGATAAGCACTGGCATCTAAGGCACCGTCATCTGCTCCGATATCACCTATCTACCTCTCTCTTCGCTCCATTGACATCTATCCAGCTTCTTATTTAATTGAGCTGAGTATACATGCAATCATGGGCCTGTTTGATATCGTCCCGAATCTACTTTCGTAAGTCAAATCATCAGCCAATGCCCCTCCTTCCCCACCTCGGCCCGTTTGCTGCGTGCCCAAAGCTTCCGTAGCACCTCAAAGCGATACCTGCGCTGACAAGGTCCGATCGGCAGTTCCATCATCACCATTCTCTTCCCAATCTTCGCCTCCTACAAGGCCCTTCGTACCTCTGACCCCGCTCAATTGACACCATGGCTGATGTATTGGGTCGTCCTCTCCTGCTTCTCTCTGGTTGAAAGCTGGACTTGGTTCATCCTCGCGTGGTAAGTCGTCAAAGCCTTTCGTTGAACCCCGAGTGAATGAAGCTGACAGTCTCCAGGCTACCCTTCTACTCCTCCCTCCGTCTCCTCCTCCTCTGCTACCTCGTCCTTCCTCAAACCCAAGGCGCAAGGTTCATCTACCAAACCCACATCCACCCGTTCCTCGCCCGCCACGAACACGACATTGACAATCTCATCATCTCCGCACACGATCGTGCCAAGTCCGCAGGTCTCACGTACCTCAAGCGCGCAATCGAGTTTGTGAAGGAGAACCTACTCGGGATCCAACCAAAAGCGACACCGCAGACACCGTCAAGCCAGGGAGGAAACTATGCGCAGAGTCTGTTGTCCAGATTCAACTTGCCCAGTGCAAGAGAGGGCTTGGCTGCCCCGGCAGGTGATTTCTACGGGCTGCTGAGTGCGGCGCTGGGAACGATAAGCGCTACGGGCGGCACAGGCAGCAGGGAAGTGCAGGCGGAAGACCTCAGTCGATCTGGCACATTGATTCCGCAGGGTATGACATCAGCCTCGGAGAAGATGACGTTCCTGTCTACGCAGAGGGATAGGCTGAGGGTTCTGTTGTCAGCGTTGGACAAGGAGGCGGATGGCTTGGGCACCGAGGCGGCCATTGAAAGGGATGTGGAAAAAAGGTTGACGGGAGAGCAGCTGGGAGAGGGGCTGAGAAAGAGTAGGAGTGAAGCGGAGTTTGAGGAGATTGGGAAGGACGACCTGAAGGGAGAGGGAGCGAAGCAGCAAGCGAGCGGGTGGATGCCGTGGGCCTGGGGTGCAAAGGGCGAGAGTGGAAACGTGACCAAAGGCAAGACCAGCGGCGTCGACGCTGGTACCTAATGGCAAACGTTCGATGACTACCTGCTCATGAGCAATGATAAGTATGCATTGGTAATGCTCCATCCGTCAGGTCCAATATATTTTTCATATCGCAACTAGAGATTACCATGTGTCCCTTCCTATGCCCAGCGATTCTTGGGCTGCTACTCACTTGAAAAGCGCACTTCCTGGAATGTCTACCCCTTATCGTAAATATTACCCCGGAATTGCGCCAATGCACGCCAGCAGCAAACCAACTTACGGTCACGCCTGCGCCAGAACGTGCGGTTCGCCTCGAGTGCTGATAAGAACCGTGCACCACGAAGACGAAAACCCTCAAACTTGAGCCGCAGAAACATCGCGACTGCTTTTTACTATTGATCGAAATGCATTCATGGGTGCGAATTGACCAGATATTCCATGAGACGATGGACTTTCTTAGACCGCACCGTGGATATGTTGCAACATGCTCTCCCGAAAGAAAAAATCGTATCCGTCGGCCCTGTTAGCCTCTGCAGCAATCTTCCTCGTCAGTACATCCACTGCAAATCCCACATCCCTCCGCTCCAACAGCAGACATACCGAGAGCGCTGATCTCATATCTGCAACCGCTTTCGATCATAGCGTTCGGACTAGTATCCAGACCCACGTCCACGAACGCTCAGATACGACGACACTCCCGCCACGATCTCTCCCCCGGGAACCGTATCGTCGGTAGCCGGAACATCATCTTCAACGACCGGGAAGCCTTTTCCCCCTTCTCCAGCACCGCCGAGGCCATCTCGGACATGTACGCCTCCGTCCACAACACCCTCATGCGCAACCGGTCCCGAATATCCCCCGCAAAGGTCCTCTCGCTCACCCACGGCGGTCTGCGCCTCGCTTTCCACGCCGCCGAACGAGCCGTACCGTGGGGTGCCGCTGATTCTTTCCTGCGGGGGATGGTGGACCTCACCAGCGCGGGGCTCACGGGGCTGGACACTGCGGCTCTCTATGACCTGCAAGGGTCGATTTTGTGGTCGAGGGTTGCGATCGGGTTGATTTTGCTGCCGCATGTGAAGGAGGGTGTTGCGCAGAATATGATTGCTTGAGATGATGGGGAGCGTGATGTCCGCGCGGAGGTGTGATGATTGAAGATGGACGGGGCGATGTGAGATGGTAGAATTAGACCAGGTGCGACTGGTGATCGATTGATGAAGCGAGGGAGTGGGCTGTTACGTGGTAGGGCAGGTTAGAGGTGTGGACCTTTGACGGAATCGGCACACAGCCTCTTGATCTGCACAGCAGTGTCCACTCCCTTGATACATTGTTTTTCCCTAGCCATGATATGCAGCCACTAAAGGCTAAGGTTCACTATCATCGCTTTCGGGTCGCTGAATTACGTATTGTAGTTGTTGTTCCCAGGAATAGATTTGTACTCGAGCAAGCCTGATTTGACAGCTCGATCCGCTGGTATGTCATCGGATGGGATTTGCGTACTTTGCACCCCATGTGATGCACTCGTTGGCATTGCTTTTACATGTGTAACCACAAGCTCTTTATCGGTGATGATGAAGCCGTACCGTGCCTTGGCCTTGAGGCAATCCGTCTAGATCTGGGCCCGAGGTCGGATCCACTCTTCCTTCGTGAATGCGATTTTCGCAGGGTCTCGCTCGATCGTGTCACTTCGCTAAGCTCGGTGTCTCCGGGTAGTGTGGGCCGGGACGAATTCGAAGGCTGTATTGCTCCCCAGTCCGGACGATAGCTCGCGTCATTCCCGGGGTGTTGCGTTTGACCATCTTTCAACATGTCAATCTTTTTAACGAGCGGTATGATAGCCAGTCAGATCAACGAAGTTGTTGGAGGTACATCCACGGTCGATCAGGGTTCAATGGTGGTGACTCCGTCATCCAGGCTGGGCAGAAGGTCTGTGGAACTTTCCAAACTAGCAAGAGATGGCTGCTTGGTGCTGCCAGAGCGCACCTGCCATCCGCGATGGTGCGAGAAGGGGAGAAAAAGTGGAGGGGGAGGGGGTTTAGCTATTCGAAGATAGGAGGATTCATTGCTCCTTGTCATTTCGCTGCTGTTCCTGCTGCCCGGAGTGGTCCGAGGTAAGAGTCGAATGATGCTAAAGCGAGGATGCTGTTATCACACTTCTGGGATTTTACAATGAGGAGGTGTGGTATACCCACTCCTACAGAAATCATGAAGCTCGGATTCTAGTATCTATCCCGCAGCGATACATCCGAGGGAGAGGTTCCGTGCCGCGATGATGGCCGGAGAATCTCCTTTTCGAGAATAGATGGTGTCAGCATTAGGAAAAGCGCGTTCCAAATTTCGTCATTCGGTTGACCGGAATCGGCAGTTTCAAGCCATACTCAAAACATTCACGCGGCAAATCTATCCGACAGTGGAAAGGGTTGTCATTAAGCCCCTTTCTCTACCTTTTTCTCACCTTGTACTCTCTATCCTGGACGTTTTGCGCGCATCTCATTGGTGTTATCAACCACACTCCTGGCTGGCTTGTAGATGACCCTCCTATGTTGTACGAGCCCTTGAGTCGTGACAAGAAATATGGTGCTTGATTGGTTAATGCGTGTTTTGGTAGGTTCGGCGGAGGAAAGGGTTGCAACCATGGTTTTGCGCGGTTGGGGATGATGAAGCCGAGATCATCATCGCCATGTGATATCCTCGGAGAAAGAAGTAGGTGGCGAGATGATCTGATCCTTCATGAGCAGTTCGAAAGCCGAGGTGCATTTCTGCAAGAGAAAGAGACGGCTATAAAGCCAGAAGAGACATCTTGCTGTTCCTGACTACCCTTGCAGCAGCACTTCTCTTGTGGAATCGTTGCATATCTGAGTCTTCACCATGTTGGCTTCCTTGGCTCTGCTAGCTCTGTCAGCCTACCAAGTCTCTGCTTTCCCCTCCCGCCTCTCTGAAGCTTTCCTCCAGCGACGAAATGCAGACCCAGCCCAGGTCGACTCACCCTGCCCCCATATCGTTGAGCTCGCCAAGCGCGCTGTCGCAGAAGGACATGAAATCGCCAGGCGCCAGGCTCCTGGAGTTGTGCCGCCTTTCAATGCTACTGAGCAATATGTCAGTAATCAAGGCCAATACGTTTTCGTTGCACCGGGACCGACAGACCAGCGCGGACCGTGTAAGTCTTCTCGTATAAAGGTCGAGGTGAAGTCTTCTCATACCTTCTCGTAGGCCCGGGTTTGAATGCTATGGCCAACCATGGCTACCTCCCTCATAGCGGCGTAGGTACCATAGACGAATTTATAAACGGGACAGGGGCTGCTTTTGGTATGGGCTCGGATCTAGCCAGCTTTCTTGCCGTCTATGGTTCTATCTTCGATGGCGATCTTACTTCTTACTCCATCGGCGGCCCAGTTGCCGGTCTCACCGTGGCTGGCCTATTAGGCGAGCCACAAGGTCTTTCAGGCTCCCACAACAAGTACGAGGGGGACGTGTCTCCGACTCGTGGCGACCTTTTTGAATAGTAAGATGCTTGCACGTGTTCCATCCAGATCCTCCAATGCTAAAACACTCACAGCGGCAACGACTACTTGGTTCAGGTCTCTCAATTTTCTGCACTGTACGAACTCGGTCAACAAAACGGCGACAGCATCGACCTTCAAGTACTCACCGAGTACCGCGCTACCCGCTTCCAGCAATCCATCAGCAACAACCCGTACTTCTTCAACGCACCCTTTAGCGGCGTTGTAGCATCTCCCGCCGCTTGGTCCTTCATCTACCGATTCATGGCTAATAAGTCCTCCGAATACCCCGAAGGTCTCCTCACAGGCGACGTCTTCAAATCTTTCTACTCCATTACTGGCGACTACCCCAACTTCCAATACACGCCCGGATACGAGTCCTTCCCAAACAACTGGTACAAGCGAAATCCGGTCGATTTTTACACCATCCCCTACCTCTCCATGGACGCGGCCACGATGACTCAACAGCATCCGGAATTCCTCAGCCTCGGCGGCAACACTGGTAAAACCAACACCTTCACCGGCGTAGATCCCCAAAATCTCACTGGCGGCGTCTACACTTCTTCGAACCTTCTGCAGGGCAACAATGCACTATGCTATGGCCTCGAACTTTCACTAATGGAGTCGCCTGACATTCTTTCCGGGCTGTATTCGGACGATGATGCGGCGCTGGATGCATTGGGAACAGCGATCAACGAGGCGACTGGTGCGCTGGGTTGCCCGCAGTTGAGTGCGATCAACGAGGGCCAATTCGCTAACGACTTTGCTCAGTATCCTGGATACACGAAGCTTTCGTCCACGGGGACTTATTGATATGAGTTTTTGTAATCTTCACGATATTGGAAGTCCGTCTAGCCGATCGTTGTAAATACTTTGTTCTTTCGTGTGAAGACATTCGGAAGCTTGCAAGTCAGTCTTAGCCGACTTCAATATAGCATACACCATGCTACTCACTACCAACCCTCATCTCCTCATGAGTTGACAGGGTTGGTCCACCATAGAGCTCGAGGAGCCACACTTTTTTAGGCTAGGACAGCGTAAAACAAAGCCGCAGCTTCCGCAATGGTTTGGCATCCGCTAGTTCCCATATGGCATAAACAAGGCATTCTTAATGAATTCCAATTCTTGCTCTTGATAGATTATGATGTTGAAACTGATCTGTAAGGATTATGAAAATTAGGGACACTGTTCAGACCACTGTGGTATGTTGTATAATCGACCAGGGCGATATGGGGATGGCGAAAGGGGTAATGGAATTACTGAACTTCACGGTCCCGTGACTGCCGGGCTGCTTTCACTCCGTTCCAGGGTGTTGTTGACATACGTCATTGTAGCTAGCAACGCGCAAACATTTCACATAATTTTCTATATGTTAATGCTCATGCATCCAGCACCCGTACTGGGAGTACGTGTCTTGGTTCACTAGCTTTCGAGACTTCTCAACCGGCATTGTCTAAGTCGAAGGATTGACTGGCCACACTCAAAATGGCCTCCGCCTCTCCTTCGAGCCAGTCACGCGCGTTCTTGAGTATCCCACCTGGTGAGTACCAAGCCAACTAGCCTAGGCCTCAAACAAATACTAAGCCGAGCAAACAGAAATCAGACTAAGGATATACCATTACCTCTTCGAGAAGGAGCCAGGAGATGACTGCTTTCTCAGCGGCCCTCGCTTCGGACCCTGGCGTGAAGGCCCAGAGACCCAACGGCCTAAGGTCGAACGTTCCATCGACATGCAAGACCTCATCAGTATGGGCCGACATCCTGAGATCCTGAGGGTGAACCACCAGGTATATTTCGAGGCTTTTCCGGTCTTCTATTCAGGCCTCGAAACTGTAGATCCAAATAAAGGGACTTGGAGATATAAACCCCTCGAGGGCGACTTTCAGGCATATCACTTCGGAGATTACGATCAATATGAAACCTTCGACGTTGTTTACGATCCTCCCCTGATGCAAGGCTCAAGGAGCCCTCAAAAGCTAGCCAGATTCACAAAGGTCCTGCTCATCGCTAAATTCATGATTCCAAGTTGTCCGATAGGCTGGAGGTACGATGAGGAAAACGGGGAGCTCGACTATGCAGCGCAGCAAGACTTGACTGATACACTGCGTGCATCGAACATGATCGAAGACTTCGTTGAGCTATTGGCCCGGTGTTCGTGGGTAGACCATGTGGATATAGATCTCGGTGTAGTGGCCAGCTGGCAAAGAGATCAACAAACTGTTGAGTATGACTCGCCTGTTGAGGATCTTGAAACGCCCCATTGGATTGGGCTGAGAAAGATATGGCACAAAGGCGACATCCAGGTAGCCGACATCTTACTAGCCGGTGGTGTTCTCAGCCCTTTACAGAGGTTGTCCAACATAAGGTCCTGGTGTATAGAATTGACAGTGGAGGATTTGATGGAAGAGCCGCCTTGTATGCATGAGAGAATGACTTTGGATTTGAGTAACGCGGTTGAGCAGGGAAAGTAAGCTGAGAAGATACCATGCTACCAGCCCTCTTCATCACACTAATACGCAAGGGTCCAGGACTGAACTATGCAATGGGCATAACAGCAACGTCGTCCCGTGTGGACTTTTGTGGAAACCTATATCGGAACCCTGATCCAATCCTTTGCTCTCTCAGACATGAAAGGTAGGAGATGGACAGTCGTCGATCAATGCCGGGCTGGTGTCCGATTCCAATCGTGCGGTAAATGGCCAACACAATTTTTTAATACGAGCATGCCTCCTTTGGCGGGACGAAGCCTTTTGTTTGGTGGAGCAAGAGGACAATGCCGTCGTCTTCGGGGGCATATCCCTGGCAAATACCACTCACTGAGGCAGCGATGTTGGGCAGTTATTTCCTGTGGCTTCACGTATCCTGTATTCACGAAACCCAATGAAGTGCAGCTATTTTACAAACTGCGCAAAATGTGAATGTGTGCATAATTTAATGCAGTTTGCACAATTTTCTCCGACCACTCCCTGAAGTACATGCCCACGTCCACTTAGTCCCAATTAGACGTCTTGTCAGTGCGTATAGCCTAAACTCCTGTGAAGTGAACAGCCCCCAGACTACTAATGTTCGGAGCTGAGATGCGGCTTCAGCTAGGCCGCAGCCTCGACGCTGGCTAGTCCAGCACTCCAGTCAGGCAGCAAGCAAGGATATAGCACTCTCTGTCCCTCATAGTATCTATAGTACCAAGAATATGGTCTCCACACCTTCACGCATCCGCGGCTCTCTCTACGGTACCGCCGTCGTCGATGCCCTTGGCGGTCCCGTCGAATTTCGCCGCCGAGGCACCTTCGCTCCCGTAACGTCGTATCGCTTCAATGCGACCTTTGGTCTGAAACCTGGGACATGGACTGATGACACTTCAACAATGTTGTGCCTCGCACAATCTCTAGTGGACACAGATGGGAAGTTTGTAATCCATGATCAGATCAGAAAGTACGTGAGGTGGTACCAGGATGGCTATATGAGTGCTACGGGGAAGTGTTTTGATATTGGGAATGCTACTAGGCAGTCGCTGGACATATGGAGGGAAGCTGGGAACATCAGTGCATTGGAGCTCCGACACTACCAGAACATGGTCGATAGAGCATTGACCCATGAGGTTCGGCAACCCGAACATCCATTTCTCTTCACCAGCTGACGTTCGCCCCACAGAGAGCATGCGGCAACGGCTCCCTCATGCGCTGCGCTCCCATACCACTCATCTACCACCACTTTCCAGTACTCGCTCAAAAGTCCGCCGCACTGGCCTCTACACCCACGCACCCTCATCCTACCTGTCAAGAAGCGTGCCAAGTCTATACCCACCTAATCACTCTTATTATGACTAAACCTGGTATCACTAAGGCTGAACTTTTCACTGCTCTCCAGGAGTTTCCGTTCACCTCTACGGTCCTTCGTACAACATTCGACAGGTACAAGGACAAAAGGGAAGAGCAGTCTGCAACCGATTTTGAACACTTCGTCCAGACGCCTGACTTTCAGATCAAAAGCTCCGGATACGTGGTGCACACGCTTGAGGCGGCGCTCTGGGCCTTCTTTTCGACATTGACTTTTCAAGAAGGAGCTCTGAAGGTCGTCAATTTAGGTGACGACGCTGATACCGTTGGTGCTGTCTACGGTGGGCTATCTGGAGCGTGGTATGGCATTGAAGCGATCCCCAATGAATGGATTGATGGTCTACAGGCCAAGAGTATACTCGACGAAGTGGCAGGAGGAGTGGTGAAGCTAGTCGAGAAGGGCGGGTATGGTGAACAGTGATGGGAATTACCCAGCGTCATACCTCGAACATCCTACCAGGCTTCCATCAATTGGGGCTTAGATGTTGAAGCTGTGCCCCTCGGTGTCTCTCTCATTGAGTTTTTACACTTGCGGGACTCTTTGGGCATGGGCACCTTCTCAGTCGTTCTGGCTAGAAACAGCATTGAACGCCACCCGGGTAAGACATTTGCTGACGCTGAGGGAGATAAGTGTCACGTAAGCTGTCCAAAAAGGTACCAGTCTGAGAAGTTGGAACCCTCTCAATTTCACTTCAAATTTGGATATCAGCCCGGAAGAATGTGTTGGCCGTCATCGACCGGTCTTTTTGCACCTGTGTTCGACTCCTTCAAGATTGCGCTGTGTGACAGCCATCCAATGACATGTCGCCAGCGGACTTTGCTTTCAAGGCAGGGTCGCCTTATGGCACGGCTACGCGTCGTTGAGCTTGCATCAAAAATCGATGTTTCTCCGTCTCGGCCTCACTATTGTGCAATCGATCCCACACCAGCGTTGTCCTTTCAGATGTCATGACTGATCCCCCGAAATTCGCTTTCTTGAAGGCTTACGCGAAGGCCACAACAGAACTATGATGACACTTGCCTCACCGTGAACGAGAGTCCCACCTTCTGCAAACGTTGTTCAGGCAACGCCTCCCACAGTGACCTGCTTTCCTGATCTTTTGCCCCTTCTGAAGTATGATTCGAGTCCACGTCTTTGTTTGGTTCACTTCAAGACTATGTCTTCATCATCTGTTGTACGCGTACGTGGATACGAGGATTCTCTGCGATGTCACGCTAACAATGTGACGTATGTCCTAGGAAACACTGGATTCTAGATTCTTGACTTCATCATTCGTCATTTGTGGTCAGATCCATCCGAGCCCCAAAAAATTGCCATAAACCAAACCAGATCAGATCTACTGCTAAGCCAGTGAGTGGCTCCACGACGATGATGCTGAAGCTACTACCAAGTCTAAGCGGTAAATATGCCCTTAGACATTTCTGCGAATGCATCGACGATGGTCGCTACTTCTACACCATCTCGAAATTGGGGCTTTCGCCAGGCACCAGACTGAGCTTTTGAGTTTGACTGCAGTTCTATAATTGCACTCACAAATCCGTGCAACAAGCTACAGGTTATTTAGTCTTTTGATCTTCCGTGTTCACGTGAATAACGTCTGTGCATCATCGAGACTTTGGAGAAATGAACGGAAAGCAAATACATCGAAGCTCCCAATTATCAGGTACTTTAGGGCCCTGTGAAGGTTTTATCCGACAAAGTCCTTAATACGCGCTTCTGGCGAAGTCATGGCGTGCGCCAATGAATTCCCTGCATTGACCACCACTGACGGCCACCGGGAACGGGTGCGGCTCTAACCTCTGTGCCAATTAAGCAACGTATCCATCAAATTTGACGCAGCTAGGAAGCAAGCCACCCGTGTCACAGAAACAATTTAATGCATGTATCTGCATATGGTGAAAATACACTGGCCTCACAGTGAGGAGATGAGGACCGCGAGAGCGCTTGAATGCAACTGCAATTGAGTACCTAGATTGAAATCGTCTAAGCTAAAGTTACCAGGAACATGGCACGTACGATGTTCGTGGATTTATACATAAGGAGAAAAGGTACCTAGGCTGATCCCGTCAACTGCAACTTTATCTCGTTGGAATGAACCCGGAATACTCACCAGCCATGTCTAGACCTAGCATCGTCCCAAGTGTCGACGAATTTCGCCTTCCCAAATTCGACTTTGAGCCATGGTCAACAAGGTCATCGGTCTACTCTCAAGGGACTACTGAAGATGAGAAGGCTCTCATCGACTTCAATAAATGCGTATCGGAAAGCGCGGAGGATTGGTCGCCGGTAGGTCTATCCCTTCACTAGCTGTGCACATTTCTGACCTATTACAAAGGCCAAGAAATTGTTCGCCGTCAGCACATGTTTCCTGATTGTCCTCAATTCAGCCATTGCGTCTTCGCTTCCTGGCGGAGCCGTCTCCTACACCGCAGATTACTTTCACGTCACTGATGAACAGCAATACGGCCTTCCCATATCCGTATTCTTGATCGGCTACGTATTCGGACCTTTGCTTTTCAGTCCTCTGAGCGAGATGTACGGTCGAAGAATCATAATGATCATATCCTTTATTGGATATACTGCTTTCACGTTTGGCTGCGCCATGGCGCCTACGTGGCCAGCGCTCCTCATATTTCGCTTCCTCGTCGGACTTTGTGCTGCTGCGCCCTATACTTTAGGAGGAGGCATCTGTGCAGACCTCTATTCGAACGCTGCTCATCGGGGACTAGCCATCATGGTGCTTATGATAGTGAGTCCAAAAGCTTCTTATTCTCATCGCACTTTGACTGACTCGGTGCTAGGTTCTTAATGTTGGACCTGCTAGTGGACCTATCATCGCTGGCTTTGTCTCGTCAGTCAGTTGGAGGCGGAAATACTGGGTCGCTCTAGTGTTAGCTGGTGTATCTTTTATTCCTCTACTGTTTCTTCCGGGTAAGTACAAGTCTCCCTTCCGGGTTTGGAGCACGTCACTGAGACGAATAGAAACATATGGACCAGTGCTACACGCTCGACGTGCTCGAGCCGCCAGGACCTGGGTTGGTAAGTCAGCCAAGCCAACGCCTCTTGTATCGAACAAGCAAAGCTTGACAAAGACTCTATCGGTGGCCTTCATTCGCCCTTTCCGCATGTTTTCTGAGCCAATCGTACTGGCCACATCCCTCCTCATGGCCATGGTATATGCCATCTTCTATCTATTCTTCGAAGCATACCCGATAATCTTTGGAGGTGAGACGCTTCATCTACCGGCTGATCTCACCAGCTACCTCATTGGTCTGAGTTGCAATGGCTGAAATCTCGACCAGGAGTGTACCAAATGAGCACCGGCGTCTCCGCCCTTGCATTCATACCCAGTGAGTTTCAGGGATGTAGTCTATTTCTGAGCGTGGTACTGATTTTGGAAAGTGCCAATCGGCGCCTGCCTCGACATCATCATTGTCTTGTGGTGGGAGCGTTATCTCGAACGTGCGAAAGCGAGGAATGCCCCCTGGGCTTTCAACGAGGAATACCGGCGCATGCCTCTCGCATGCATTGGCGGTCCTCTATGCGCGCTCTCACTATTCTGGCTCGTATGTCAAGTCGCTCCCACCTTCTAATTTTTCACACGCTAATCTCCGCCTTCGAACCACAGGGCTGGTCAGCCCGCCCCACTACCCACTGGATCATCCCCATGCTCGCCGGCATCCCCTACGGCATGGGCGTTGAAATCATCTTCATGGCGCTAACCAGCTACCTGTCCGATGGCTACGGGACTCTCACCGCCTCCGCACTCGCCTCTGCAGCCATCATGCGCAGCGTACTCGGCGCTCTTCTGCCGCTGCTCGCGCAGCCGATGTACGGCGCGCTGGGAGTGGGTTGGGCGTCGAGCCTGCTGGGGTTTGTGACGCTGGCGATGGCCGTGGTGCCCTTTCTGCTGCTGAAGTTTGGAGGCGGGCTCAGGAGGAGGAGTAAGCTTTGTCGGCAGGTTATCGAGAAGAAGGAGGCGCTGGAGGGGCAGGTATAGGGCGGGGATTTGGAGAGTGCGATATAATGGTGCCCTGTGCAGGCAGGACGGGCAAGACGATTTGCTGATAGAGACCGCTGCTGTGAAGGTCTCTGTTGTAATAGTAGCCGGAAGAGCTGCCTGTGCTGAATGAGTTTATGAGGAGGGGGAGGGGGGTGGGGGGGGGGTTGGGGGTTGTACATGTGGTAAAAAGGGTTGTACGTCTAGCTCTATCCTTTGGGATTGTTTACAACATTACAGAGTCGGCTTCTTAATGCGCGATTCCATGTTACAAAATTGTGGACAAAAGCATTCATTATGTTATGGTTCATTCATTGTCCTATCATATATAGATCACATATGTCAACGTTCCAAGATGCTCCACATAAGCAAGGAAAGCACAGAAAACAAACGATGCTCCAATCCATTTCACCATATCGCGTCTGGATTTCACCAATGCTTTGACTCCAGTCTCATATAACTCACTGTACATTAACCAACCCAGACCCCTGATCAGAAACCAGGCACAGTATACTTCGCGACTCTGCAGTCTCATCCTAACGCGGAGTCTGACTGTGGAACAGGCCCGAAAGTATACCCCGATATCGGCCAGAGCGTTTGCGACCGAAAGTCTTCATGAATGACAGATTAGAACAATCTGTAGGGAACCTCGAAAACCCTTCAGAAGCTCAAGCTTGGAGTGTGAAGAAGCAGATCAGACGTTGTCTGGGCTGGCGAGGAAGTCCGCCGACGTTTCGGAGCGCACGTGTATGCTACGAAAATGAGGTTGAGAGGCGGAGTTGTTTTGATTCCTGGAGGCAGGTAAGGTAGGAAGGAATGTGAGGTTAGTGGATCGAGGGAAAGACATCCATAGAGGGAGGGAATTAGCCCCGGTGAAGATCCCAAGTAGCCTATTCGTGAGTTGACATGGACAGTTATTAAACAGAAACGGTGAGAGCTTCAGGATTGCCACCTTTTTTGCAACATTTTACCTGTGTGGATTTGGGACCTCGACTTGGTAGGTCCTCTGTGGGCGTGAACTGGAGGCCCGCGCTGAGATCTCGGATGCTTAACGCCCCGGCTCCCCTGGACGGCTACCTAAGCAAGGTAGGTAGGTATGGTAGATACGTATCTAGATATTGCGCTTAGACGCCCCGTGCTTCGGTAGTTGCGCCTGACCTAAGCCCAGTACGGGTCACAGGAGTCCCTAAAGTAGAGTTCAATAATATTATATGCGCTCTCAGGAGGAGCTCGTTCTAGGGCCCTCCGCCATTGGGACGCTTTTCCGCAAGGGAGGTAGGGTTAGGGCTGCTGTTCAGGCCTGTGCGGGCTTGCTCCACTTTCTCGGAGACATGCAGGCGAGCGAGGATTGATCTCTTTCCAGTATCGAACAGGGAGGAAAACAAGATTTTTGGCATTCATCTTATTCAATTCCATTGCAGGCCCAAGGTGAATTAGAGTAGAGAGGCACCGAGACTATATGTACAGCGCGCAATCGATGTTGCATGTCAAATACCTTGGACCAGCCCAAATGCGCCTAACCATTGACTGAAGACCAAATTTCCGAAGTCTCAACCCTCATGACGCATTTCCCTGGCCTTCGCACCGCTCGCTCGATGCCAAACATCCCCACCCCACCTCAGCATACGCTCAGCCGCCGCGGTGGGTCCATCCACCGCCGGTCTCACGTCCAAGTAGAACACCGGCTCTCCTGTCGGCTCAGGCGGACCAGAGTAGTAATCAATCACATATCTCACCTCCCTCGTCTGCCCTCCCGGGGTCGTTCTTTGCACATACCAATCGTGACGATCAAACGGTAACTCGCTCCTACACCGGCCTAGTCAGCAAGAGCCACAATCTGATGATGGCTTTACTTACGCAAACTTCGAAGGCCACACCCGCCCTAGCACTTCTATCATCCTGGCCTTGGGCGTCAAATCCCCCGGCCTCCCCATAAACCGCATCAATCTCGGCCTGTCTCCTTTCCATTGAGGCATGTCTAGAAAGCCCTCTTCGCCTCTGCTGCAAGCCTGCCATCCGTAGCCCAACCCTTTGCTAAACCTTGCTTCCCATCCTTCAATTTCTGCCCAAGCCCCCTCATTTAGAAAATTGTGTACCGCCACCATACTCTCCACAGCATCTTCGGGCGTGTCATCGTAACCTTTCCGTAGCATGGCATTATACATTTGTTGCGGAGAAGGGTATTCCCAGTTCGCTTCTGCGTCGCCCCGGGGGATGGATGATGTGGTGCGGGAGGTGGGGAGAGCAATGATCTGGTTGGTGGAACGGGATTGAGAGAGATTTGATGGCATATAATTCAGAGGGTTTAGTTTGGAGAGAGTCGACGGTTTAGCCGTGGAAGGCGAGAGAGGCGCATTGGGAGAGGAGATAGGGCATGAGGATGCGTCGGCTGGCGACCGTGACGAGTTTTGGGGAGGGAATGGAGAGGTCGAGGTGGCTTTGTGCATGGGGCATCCAGGCTTGGGCTGTCAGCTACGTTTTCTGAAGCCGTACCTAGGTATAGCTTACAGGAGGTGCAGCATCTGAGCTGGGTAGAGATTGAGGTGCGAGCGACCTCGGGGGCGTTGCAGTGTCTGCCCAAAACCACCCCATGTCGACCCGTCTCCTGAGGCAAAATCAATACTTAGTGACGATATGATTCTGTTCCTTGGAGAGCTCTACGCAAAGCGTGCATTGTCGTAGCGTAAGAACTGTTGTGGTGGAGGATGAAGGAAGAAGCTCGGAGGCGAGACCGTCGCTGGATTTGCGGGCAAAATGACGTCCGCATTTACGCATTTACCCTTCCTTTCTCATCCACGACGTGAACAATATGGATCCTACGACGAACGATAGACCTCGGTGACCACTGAAGGACGTTCTGGTATTCTACGATGAGAACAGCTTTTGCGCTTGGCCGACTATGCCTTCGCCAAAAGCCCAACCGTCTCATAGCATCCATTGCGCGCCATGAAAGGCATTACTCGATTCTTACACCATGGCCCGTATTCCGCAGACCTCCAAAACCGCCAAAAGGCAGGATACTCATTTGGAGCTTGCTGTCGCCGGCCGCTTTTGTGGCATTGAGTGAGGAGGACACTGGAGATGGCAAGACACCAGAAGAACACATGCTGGAGGCCTCGAGGGCAGAGATCGCAAAAGAAATTCCAGAGGATGTGCATGGTCTCCGAAGAGTGTGGAAAGCAATATACCTATTCGTGGACACTTTGATCGTCGAGCCAATAGCGACAACTTTCCGGTTCCTGCACCTTGTCATAATATTCGTGCCAGTAATAGGGACTATGCCGTTGATTTGGCTGGGTAGGAGGCAGAAGAACCGCGACAGTGAGCGCTCTGGCACGCTTTGGTGGTACTCCTTCCTGGTCCGGTCAATGGAGCGGGCGGGTCCAGCTTTTATCAAGGTACCCCATCCAGTTCAAGCAGAGCAAAGCTTCCGCGCTGATCTATGTACGTCTAGCTTGGTCAATGGGCAGCTTCAAGATCAGACATATTCCCTCAAGAAATGTGCAACACCATGTCGTCTCTCCATTCCAATGCTCCAGCGCATTCCCTGAAGTATACGAAGCAGTCAATAATGAGAGCTTTCGACGGCCGGCCATTCGAGGAAATCTTCGACGAGTTTGAAGAGAAGCCCCTCGGAGTTGGAGCGATAGCACAAGTCTACAAGGCGAAGCTGAAGCCAGAGCTTACGACTCCCGGTGATACCGATCTCGAACCGCAGCAACGTAACATCAGTCAGCGGATGAGGAAGAACGTAGACATGTTGGTAAAATCCACACCACAAAGGACGCCATCATCCTACGTTGCAATCAAAGTGCTCCACCCAAAAGTTGAGAGAATGGTGCGACGAGATCTTCGAATCATGGGTATCTTCGCTGCGGTTCTGAACGCAATTCCAACAATGGAATGGCTCTCACTGCCTGACGAGGTAGAACAATTCGGTGAAATGATGCGCTTGCAACTCGATCTCCGCATCGAGTCTGCAAATCTGATCATGTTTCGTAAGAAATTTAAGGATCGAACTACAGCATGGTTTCCCTTCCCCTACGCGGAGCACTCAACTCGTCAAGTTTTGGTAGAAGAGTTTGCCCAAGGAATACCCCTTGCAGCCTTCCTCGAAGATGGCGGTGGTGTCTTCCAACAAGAAATAGCAGATGAAGGTCTCGATGCGTTCTTGCATATGCTGCTAATAGACAACTTCGTCCATGCAGATCTCCACCCAGGCAACATTATGGTGCGCTTCTACAAGCCTGAACGAATAGACCTGTCTCTAGGCCGCCATAAGCAATCAGACTCCCCTGCACACTCTACAGATGTCACGGAAGAAGTCCTCCAACAGCTGCGCCCTCACCGCCACCATCCCGAAGAATGGAATGCCGAGCTCAATAAAATCGACAAAGAAGGCTATCGTCCGCAGCTCATCTTCATCGACACAGGTCTCGTCACAGCTTTAAATGCCACAAACCGCAAAAACTTCCTTGATCTTTTCAAAGCCGTTGCTGAATTCGACGGCTACCGAGCCGGTCACTTGATGGTAGAGCGATGTCGGCAACCAGACGCCGTGATTGACGAAGAGGTGTTCGCGCTGAAAATGCAGCACTTGGTGCTCGGCGTGAAGAGTAAGACCTTTGCATTAGGCAACATCAAGATCGGCGACGTCCTGAACGAAGTCTTGAGCATGGTCCGAGGCCACCACGTGCGCATGGAAGGCGACTTCGTGAACGTGGTCATCAGCATTCTCCTTCTCGAGGGCATCGGGAGGAGTCTCGATCCCAACCTCGATCTGTTCAAGAGGTAAGCCCCGCACTTTCCACACATGTTCCATCCTTCCCTTTGTGTGCTCACACGCATCGTAGCGCTCTCCCGATCCTCCGCCAACTCGGCGCCCAAGGCGGCGGCACTTCTCTCCTCAAAAGCGTACGCGAGGGCGACACATCCATGCTCAAAGTATGGGTCGGTCTTGAGATACGAAAGTACCTGCAAGCTTCCGCCGACCAGGTGGAATCGTGCGTCAAATACGATCAACTCAGTCCGAATATTTGAAAAGTCGTCATGTCTCTGCTCATTTCGTTTGGCGGTTGGAGTCATAAGCAGGGAACGTTCGAAAGGCGGGCTTGGTCTTTTTCTAAGGCTTGTACATGGAGTAGGGAGTCTAGGTCTTCTAAGACCGACCGTCAGCGGCGTCTATCAAATATACAAAAGAAGAGGATCTCCGTCTAATGTACATACAGCCAACCGAATATCCACGCCATGCGTAGAACCAAATGTCTATCTTATTGCTCCACAGCCTTAACGCCTTCAGATGCTGCTTCCATGCAAACGCAATATCCGCTTCTAATTATATCTTCATCAAATCTTCATAGAACGCCGGCATCCTCCCACTCCTCTCCATCCCCTTTCCCCTGCTCTGTGCTTGCAGAGCCCTATCACCCCTGCCTTGACCATAGCCCTGGCCCTGGCCCTGGCCCTGGCCCTGGCCCTGGCCCTGACCCTGACCCTGACCCTGACCCTGCCATCTCCCCATGGTCGTCGTCGCTCTCTCCTCATTCCACCCCCTACTCGCCACCTTCTCACCAACCTTGACATCCCGATCCAGCACCTCCACCAAGCCTTCTGCAAACAGCTTCCTTGCTTTCTCATCGGCCAAAAAGGTCCTTTGCTCTCTCTGCTCCAGAATTCCCTGGCCGAATTTCCTGCTCGGTGCCGATGAGAGGGTTCCTAGTTCTTTAAATGCGATGACCAAGAGCCTTTCGAGACCTTTCCGGAATTCGATGATGGTCTTTACAGTACGCCGGTCGGGAGAGGTGACGTAAAAGGGGAGCCAGCCGTCTAGCTCGACGATGTTGCCACGCTCTTCGTTTCGCTTCAATTTGCCCCCGAAGAGGCTAGCCATGAGGGGTGTTGCTTCTGTGGTATCACGGAGGAAAATTGAACGGCCATCGTTGGAGCGTGCCATGGAGCTGTACATGTACAAAGAATTCCTCGCGAGCTTGATCTCGTCTCTCCTCCCTTTAAATAACGCTGAGTTGATTGAGGATGGATGTACGATGCTGGCTTTTTCGCCAACGGTTCGGAAGCTCACACCGCCGTTGTTGACAGCGAGGTTGGGGTGGAAACCTGCTAAAGCTAAGGCTTTGATGAGCGGAATCTTGTGACTGTTTTCATTGAGGGAGGGGTCGCCGAATTGAGAATTTACGCGGCCCAAACGCGAGCTTCTGGGGATAAGGCGGGCTTCAACGAGGATGTCTTCGATTTGCTGGGCGGTAGCATCGATAGTCTTGAAAGAATTGATATGGAGGAAGTTGCGGTGAGCGAAGTCCTTCATCCCGTAATCACCTTTGCTGTCGCGGACGCGGCGGAGTTCTCGAACTGCGTTTAAAAGGGCGATATGGTCGGAGCCACTGCCTTCGACAAAGGAAAGTTTAGCTTGGGCAGCTTCGTTGCGGGCATCGAGAGGATTTAGGAAGAGGGAGCGCTCCGCCGAGGCGGCTCCAAGGACGATCATGGGATCCAGGCAGCGGAAGATGATGCCAAGAACTATCATCTTACCGAGGCTTGGGTGGACGGGGAGGGAAGACAGAAGACGGCCGAGAGGTGTTATGGCCTCGCCATCGTCTGTAAGGGCATCCAGAGCTTCGAGTTTGACGATAGATGAGTCCACGGCTTTTGGATCGGGCGGCTCTATAGCCTCAGCTAAAAACTCGCGGATTGGGGCCTGAAAAGCCTGTGCCTTGACTTTGAGACAGATTTCTTGAAGGTCGATGCGAAGAAGCTCCGGCAAGCCGATAGCACGCAGCTTCTCGTAGCGTTCTTTAGTGAAGAGTGCGTAGTAATTTCCATTCTGGACTCGTCCAGCTCGGCCTGCACGTTGCTTTGAGTTTGATTTACTGACCCATGTGCAAAGAAGCTGGGAGATGCGACGAGTTTGATCATATTGCTTCTCTCTGAGCTTACCAGTGTCAACCACATACTGTACGTCGGGAATAGTGATCGAAGTTTCAGCGATGTTGGTGCCGAGAATGATCTTTCTGCAGCCTTCTGGCACGGGATCGAAAACAGTATTCTGACCAGCTGGTAGGCTAGAATGCAGTAAACAGAGCTTGAACTTCGACTCATCGCTAAAGTTGATGCCGAAACCCTGACTCTTCAGGATCTCTTCGACTTTTACAATCTCTGCAAGACCAGGCAGGAAGACTAGTATGGCTCCTTCGTGGCTTGTCTTCGCAATGTGCGCAATGGTACATGCAACAAGGCCGAAAGGTATCAGGGCGTTCTCTTTTTCGGTTGCCGGATCTGCAGCCCCTTCACTAGCGATGGAGTTGCGCTCGCGTTTCCAATCAATCAGAGATATCTCCTTCCTCGATCCATCTGCCGACTCCTGACTGTCTGTTGTTGGGTGCTCATTACGAAACCTAGTTTCAACATCAAGATAACCCTTGGTGTCGGAATCGGCGTGCATAACTCTCAATTGCGCTGGAGAATTTGCGGCGTTTATATCCTTCAATATCTCATCGAGATATCTTTCTCTGACTGGGAATGTGCGACCGGGAACGCTCAGGGAAGGGCAATCAAGTGTACCCTTACCGGCAATGTGGCTTTTGAAGTATGAAGCGAACAATTCAGTATCCATGGTTGCGCTCATGAGCACAACTTGTGGGTTCGACTTGCCGAGAGCTTGCCGTCGCATGATGTTCTTCTTCAGTACTATGAGAAGGAAGTCTATCAGCATGTCACGTTCGTGCACTTCGTCAATGACCAGATGCGATACATTGTCCATCACTTCGTCAGGATAAAGCTGCAGCTGCTGTTGCAAAATACCAGTCGTGCAATACGTGACGCTGCCTCCAAACTGGGGTAGCTTTGGGTCAAAGCGAACATGATATCCAACGCTTTCCTGTAGTGTCTCTGCTCGCTCCACTGCAACTCGCTTAGCAACAGAGATTGCAGCTATGCGGCGAGGTTGAGTACAGACAATGTTGCAAGAAGCGCCTTTTCCCTTGCTAATGGCGTCTTCCAACAATATCTGTGGTACCTGGGTAGTTTTACCGCTTCCCGTAGCCCCAACAATGATACTGTAGACATTGTTGTTGACTAGGTCCAAGATTTTAGCCCGGTATTGATTCATTGGCAGCTCGGCTTTCTGGTTCCGGAGATCTGCAAGCTTGGGATCTTGATAGAATTCGTTCAACTTTTGCACCAATTTCTCGTCTCGCTGTTGAGCTTCATGAGCTTCCAGTGGGCGTCGATAGCCGCCTTTCCGGCTTTCGGAAAGGTCCACTCCGGATCCGACATCTTGAACTGCGTCCGGTAACCCTGCCTTACGAGCTCCGAGTAGTGTCTCACGCATGACAAGGGAGCAGTCTTCGTCGACTGGCATATCCACAGGGGCGACAGGCCTCATGATCTGTCCATTGCCATTTCGTAAAGCTCGAAGGAATCGGGGATATAGCTCCGGCTCTCGTTTTTTCAAGGAGATAGCGGCGGTGAGATAAGCAGTTTCCTCGGCTTTCTTTTTCAACAACATAGTCACGGGCTCGCCGATCGCTTCGCCATTAATCATCACCTGGACGCGAGTAGGCACGCTTTGCAAGCCCGTTTTTTCTAGCGGTCGTGTGGCTTTGGTCTGTATATCGACACCGGGTCGAATAATCCTATAGAACTCCATGAACTTTGACGCATTATCCGTTGTCAATTCACCGGAGTCCTTTATGACGATTGTTTCACTGCCATGTTCCTTTTGGTATCTCTCTGCCTCGTCCTTGAACATATTCGCAGCTCGAAGCTGAGCAACCTGGATCTCTCCACCTTGGGATTTGACTCGAATGCCTTGCTCTGGAAGCTCCACTATCATTTCGACGAACCTTTTCCGTCTCTTACGTTCCAAGCGAGTAGCAATATTAGTACTGATTTTGGGGACCGTGTCAAATCGGGCTGCGTAGTTGTATATGTCCATTAGTGCATCCTTTGCTTCGGCTTTTGATTTACTCATAGACTGTTTATTAATCTGATTTGTGCCAGAATTTCTGTTGAGAATCTCCCCAAGTATACCTTGCTCGTGAAATTTTGCCATCATGTGTAGCCAAGCGGTGTCTTCGGCGGCTTTCTACGAAATATTAGTACACCTTACTTCATGAAACTGAGCGGCTTGCCTTGGTTCGACCTTCCCCAATGACTGCTTCGTTGTGCATCGCAGAATTGTAGTAGGCGGTGCACTGGTGAGCATCCTGGGCTAGGGTGGTAAATTCTGAGCGGCACTCTGCTAACCCATCTGCTAGATTGTGAATGGATCCTTTGGAGTTCTTGAAGACGTCTCGCGGTACATCGGGATATTCCTGGGGTGTGGGCATATGCATGGTGCTTCTGATGTAGGCTTCATCTTTGAGCTCCGGAGCGTTGCCGCGCTGTCGTCTAGCTGATGGTTGGCTGAGGGAAGCTGTGGCCTTCCTCTTTCTGCTCCCAACACCAGGCTGTCCCCGCTTCTGGGGGCGGTTGCGCGGCTGTCTAGACTGTGTGGAAGGCTGGGCGTTGTGATGAGAAGGGTTTGCCGATTGATGAGAGGAAGGATTTGATGCTGCATATTCTGGCGAAGGTTCCTTGGAAGCCTCCTTTGCCACTCCATTTTTCTTTTTCCCGAGTAGTATTGCTTCCATTCTCTCGTCATTTGGTACAGCCCTAAGCTCCTGTCCGGTGGAGCTGTAGCGATTCTGCTTGGGACCTCTCCATGGTTGGATGTTGAGAGCGTTGCGAGAGGGTACAGCTGACGGCATGACACGCGTACGGAGGACCTAGAGGAACAAGTCAATCCAAAATTGCCAAGCTAGGAGGTCAAGTCACCAGGAACATACCAAAGTCCGTATCATCTTTCCCAAGTGTCGGTCTTCAAGCAGCTCGAGATGAACAAGATGGTATGCTCAGATCAGCACATATGTAGAGATGAGACAAGGAGCATGCACCAAAGATTTGCGAGGCATAAAGATTCGAGTATCCAATCACTCCTCAATCGCGAATTCTGTATTGCTTGCCTCCAACTCGAAGAATCTTTTCTTGCACTAGTCCCATTAGCGCTTGGTGGCTAAACTAGCTGCCGGAAGAGCTCCCGCTCCGTCTTACGGTATCAAAATCAGCGAAGGCATGCTTCTACACCCGTGTAAAGGGGATCGACTCAAACGAAAGTACGAGCCATCAGCTGCAAATTCTCGTGATTTCAATGTCAATGGTCAGTGTCCGAGACCACCAATGACAGTCTGCATATCGAGTTAATTCCCTGTGCGTATGCCAAAACATTTTCTCTGTTCGAAAACCGATCAGTCACTCTTCACATCGTGCCTTGATACATGATTACCGCATGCATTTGCAGCTAACTTTGGCCAGAATAATCACCGACGACTATGATATTGACAGATCGTATCAGCAATCTCTTCGGTGTTAGCACTCCATTCGGACTTGATAGGATCGGCAGTGCTAAGCATGTATCGCACATCGCCCCGAGTAATTATTACTCATAACGTGGAATGGCTATGCCAACACCTGAGATATACCTGGATCGACTCAAATACGATGGCTCCGCAAAACCAGCCATCACCAGCCACCTCCAGTACCTCAAATATTTTACTCAAGTTCCCTAACGCCAATACCTTCCCTAAGATTCTTTCCTCCCACTTGACTAAATCTCTCCTTCTAGACCCGAGGAGAAAGGATCGCGGTCGTACGAACTTGCGGAGCCCAACCGCTTATAGAAGTACTTTTTGTACGTCTATGATATTTCCCGCGACTCGGAATTGTATACTTTGTGTGATGCACTGAAAGACTGTTTCGATGCTGGTGAAAGACCAACCTTAGGATGCCAGCTCACCCATTAGGCCTGACTTTGCAAGTATGTCTTTGACGTTCTTGATGCATTGAGTGATGACTTCGCCGTCGATGAATGACCGACTTTGCTGATGCTATCAACCGTCGCATTACTAAAACTCCCTATCTATATCCGATTGTCACACGCTTTTCTGCTTCTCTGTATTTTGTGTTCTCGATGGTAGTGGCCGACTCTTGACCGCCTCATATATTGAAAGCTTGGTCTGCTCTTCTTCTTCATATACAGAAATGGAGGTCTCGTCATCTTGCCGCACTTTTTTCCCTCCGCAGACCAAAGAGAGCGGCTACAGCACTCAGATAATAGCACGAGTACCTTGTCCCTATTCTCGATTACCAAGGAAATCAAATACTCTTTGTAGCCAAGCTGTTCATCACCGCCGATGACTGCCGATTGCTGCGAGACTGCCAATACCTTCAAGCGTCGGGAGTTGTCCGTCTTCTACAGCGGTGTGGACAAAAGCATCATACCTTGGAAAAATAGGCATGTGGTTGGCTACATGTGTTCTGTGTTCCTCGTGTTCCACAGATAAGAAGGACAAACAATTGGCTAAGTATGAAAGGGTTTAGTCTCTAACGTAAATTCGTGTGCCATTTGAGTGGGAACATTATTTCGGCTATTCTGTGCTTATTCTACGGCCGGATGAGCGGGATGCCGGGCGGGCCGGTCCCGCGCGTCACCCTTTTCTGCGTGGACAAATGGGTGCAGGATGCCCCCTCTCCAAATTGGCATGATGCTTGGGGCCCATCCGCTGGATCCCCCATTGGTGTCATGGATGTTGGCATACAGCCCTTGCACAACATCGACTGGAGGCTTTCAGCTGTGACGAACGGAAAGAGGAGAGAAGAAAAAAACACTGAAAAAGAACAGCACGAAGAAATAGTATAGACCAATAAAGTTCCCACTGCACAGCTGCTGGGATTGCAACTCATCTATCACTGATATTCGTGCAGGATGCATTTCTCTGCTTGTACTTTCACCCTCTCCGCCATCTTTACCTCAATTATATCCGTCACTCCCCACTCAGAGCATTCGAGGATGTCTTAAGCAAGCGCCAGGCTTCAGGCGTCCTCAACCCGAACGCTTCAATTGTCGACCTGGGCTTTGAATGCCACCGAGGTGTCTTGAACAGCAGCACCGGATTGAATAAGTGGTTGGGGTACGAACGAGAACTTATAATTGTTGATGCATCTGATTATTGATAAATGGTTCATTATTCGTCATGTAGCTCCTCCAACAGGCCAGTGAAGATAAACCGCCCCGCAGTCCCTACCGTGAATCGTGGTCCATTCCCCCGCTGATCATACTATGAACATCCCCAATGATCCCACCCCGTTTACCCACCGCGCGTTTGCCTTGTCAGACCTGCCAACTTACGCACGATCCTAAGCTGCTTCTCGATATGTGAAGGTGTGACTGAACCAAGTCAATCGGAAAGCCATGCGCGCTGGAACAGCTGCATATGATATCTGGATTCTGAATAAGTATGGACTTTGTGTTTTGAACTCAGTTTGCTCAGGGGGCACCAAGATGAGCGAAGTCTTTGGGATCCGGCCTGTGATTAGGTCGCTCTTACTTCTCGAAGGAGCACGTGTTTATTTGAGGTAGGTTCTTAGGGACCAGACCCACCGTAGGGTGGATCTTCTTATTTCTGGGCGCGTAGTTGAACAGGGTTTGGGAATCGAGTACATAACGAGATGGCGCTGTCGTGCTCGAGGACAATACGTTTAGATTAAGCGAGGTATCGAGCCGTGATGAGATAGCTGCTCTTGCTCTGGGTCACAAGATGCAAGCATATTGCCGCTGGATTTTTGGAGATGACGAAGAAGAAAAGATGTGACTAGTATGGGCGCGTGAGAGTTGAATGTTCTCGGATGCAGGATGTATTGTTTGCGCACATCCACCGAAATGAAGGCGAAGGACGATGATGCAACAGCCAAGAAATCGGAGAGCGCGCCTGTACTACTGCTAAACTCGTTCCCATCATTATAAAGGCACAGCGCATTCAAGATTGTCTGTTCAATCCTGTCCTCTTTGAGCTTGATGCCAAGCGTCCCACAAACCTACACTGCCCAAAAACTGGCCGCATATTGAGCAGAGACCAATTTTACCCTGGTGTGTCGGTCAGGAAGTGTGATACGGGCAAAGGTAACGGATCGTCCACGAAAGGCAAGATGTTAAGAAGAACTCACGGATCGAACCTTCACTCTTTCAGCGTGCCATCTTGACCGGCCGACCGCCCACGCCGCTCAATCATGGCAGCCTTGAGCTTCGGGAAGAAATCTCGCGCTAACACTGTATCCGAGTACTCCTTCGAGCAAGTGATCTTCTCGCCACTCTCATCGAAATCGAGCAGCCACATGTACTCATTCACATACTCTCCGGCCACCGTATCGCCTCGGGCGCTCAGGTACAAGCAGATGCGGTTGGCTTGTTTGTCTTCGAGCAGGTCGTTGACGGTGCATGAAAAGTTGTGGAAGATACCGGACAGCTGGTGTAACGAGTCGCCATATGTGGCGTTGTTTTGCGGCGAAAAGCCTAACGATTTGGGTATGAAATGACGGAGGCAGTCTGGACTGCGGTGAGCTATGATGCTATCGACGTCCATGTTGTTGAATGCTGCCACTACTGCCTCGGCCGTTTGTCTTTGCCGAGAGACGGTCATGGTGGGAGTTTGCTTTCGATTCTGGTGTATAGGCGAGCCGAAAGGAGTTGCGGGCCAAGCTGGACTTGTAGATCAATGCCATCTCGTCTCAGGGATGCTTCCCTTCCTTTATGTATTCTGTCCGGAAGGAGGTGCTCCCTGACTGGCATTGATAACCTCGGAGCTAATATGAGCACTAGTCGCGATTTGGCCACGGGATATCGGGCGTCCGAGATTCCGACTGTTCGTGTCAGGATTAGCGCAAAGTGTGCTGCCACGCGCTCACAAAATAATCTCCATTTGTTGGTTGGATGATAAGGCACGTACGAATCGAGTGAACTCTAAAAATGCTCCCACCACACCATTATACTTGGAAGCGGAGGCAGAGACTGGTCCATTATTGTCTTGTTCCCGGCAGTGTATAGTGAGAGAACGGACACATGCTAGTGGCCTGAGACTGGTGACCACCATGACGGTTACGATCTTGAAGAGAATTGAACCCTTCACAACCGAACGTTGAATCATGGCTGAAGCCTGTCGAGCTCTGGATGAACACAGAACATTGATGGTAGAGAAACATTCATGCAATGAATCGTAAACGATGAGGGGCTAAAGAGAAGAAAGAACCGCCCAATGGGCTGGGCAGTGAGGGTTGGAATCTTGCTCGAGTCCAGTCAAAGACATCAGCTCTTGATGCAGGTCTCGGAAGCAACAGAGGCTTCGCTGAGCCCGAAGCATCTACAATACAAGGAAAATTCTCATGGCTTTCAAAGACATCGCCGCAAGCGGAACAAAGCCTGCTTGTTTCATTCGTCTCCCTTATCTTCTCGTTACCTCCATAAAATCTACGAGAATTTCCATCATTTCTGTAGTTGTCTCTAGCAGTCCTGCCGGAAAAGTCTGAAACTTTGGCTTCCCTATTTTCATTCTGACCTCTTGCAGCATGGCACTTCCAAGCAAAGCCAGAAAGACTCGGAGCCAAAAAGGCGTCAAAGATGCCGCCACGGTCGCTGCTCGCCATACCGCAGTGGGTGCTAGTGCGGCTGCTGCCTTCGATGAACCAACGATGCGCCATAGGTCTAGTAAAGGCTTTCCAAGCCGTGTCCGCACTTCATCCAGCACTGCACGAATTACTGCAATCAATGCTTCGAAGCTTCGAGTTGACTCGATGTCGGACATGCAGCTCAATGACATGGCCACGAAGCAGCTCTTGGCCGAATTCGAGGCTACTCTAGCGAGCCCCAGAAAGGGTTCGAATAATCATTCCAAGCATCACGGCAAATAGCCATGAGTCGAAGCTCGCGACTAGCTTGCAGAAACTTCCATCTTCGCCTGTGGAACAAGAGTCATACTCTGTGGCAGCAATCGTACTTTTTCGTTGCTCGCCTTATTGTTTTTGGCATAGCCACAGCAGAGTACCTCTTCAGTGGACGTGGGATTCGGAGTCACCAGAAATGCATTTCTGGAAGCACATCAAGATTGCAAAATTTAAGATACCAGAGCCAATGGAATCAAGTCATGTGAAGGGCATTTCGAAAGAGCCTGTCGTACTTTTGCCAACTCTGCTTGCCTCGGCAAAGCTCTCGACAATGAGACACCGGCCCAGATGTCTTCCAATCAAAATCATGCTTTACGTAATCAATTCTCGTATTTCGAGTCGATCGACAACAGGGCGACCACGGAAAATTCCGATCCGAGAGCAATCGAGCACCAATCACAAGTACCCTACCACGCCTGCGTCGGTCTGCGCGACGAGACCCACCTATGTCTCTCAAGGGTCACCATAGTCCCACTCAATGTTCAAACAACACCAAAAGAATCCTTGATGAAGTACATGTTTTTCGACAAGGTCAAACATCTCAAGGCTTACCACACTAGCAAATCGACCGGGCCGCTGAGAGATGGAAGTCCCGCGCAATTGCTCGTGCAAACCTCGATCAAAACCTTTCCACCAAACGATCCGGACTCGGTAACGCCCATCTTCCCATGGCAAATGGCAGTAACAATGCCAGAACAGGCATCAACCAACAGATCCAAGCCATACTATCTTCATGGGATGACGAGAACCGGCTTGCTTATGATCTCGGCCGGTACGGTGCAAAGGCCCGGGAAAAACCACACCCCGTCCGGGCAACTCAAGATGTTTACCGCGCCTGCGGAAACCGGAGGACCTAGTTCATCCGTACCTGGACTTTTTGAAAAATCTCAATGGACAAGATCAGGATTGCGCTCGCGAGTCTTACGGCTGTGTTGGTGGATGTCGCAGCGGCGGCCACTTCGGGCGCTGGTGCGGAGAGAATCCGAGATGTGTAAGAGAGTTTGGCAAAAGCGAAAGTAATGCATAGAGGGTGGGAACAAGCAGGCGAAAAGTATCAAAAGAAAAGGGGCACTGTAGAGCTTAGGTATCTTCATTTTTGGACACGTTTGTGGATATCAATCAGAGTGAATTGGCTGCTGTCCATCTCAGTAATCCCTAAACACAGAGTATTCGATGTAAGAAACAAAGCTTCCATTCATTCTAATAGATAAAATTCATGGTCCGTTTTCTTCCGATTATCGTATCTCTCTGGCAGCGCACCTCTCGAGGCTCAGAAACTTTAGGATTGCCTCTAGGCATTACTCTCTCTTACCACCAATCAGATGGCTCGTGAACTCAGCAATCCGACATAAGAACAATCTGCGTACTTTTATTACCCGACGCTGTCAATGATCAGCGTGGCATCTTCGATGCAACGCGGTTACAGAGCTTGGTGACACGAATACGCTCAACCGGCTTCCACCCTTCTTGTGGCATCACTTACTCCACCAAACTTCTCCGACTTGACATGACGCTGACCATAATCTGGGGCCCCTACACGAATGATCTGACAATCGCCTGCTTCAAGGTGGGTATGGGCGGCAGGGGACAACCGTTGAGCGAGGACCTTTCCGGGTAGAGAGTGATGCGCGTGCTACTGGATCGTCGGCTCTTTCCCATTCTCAAATCACATATGCATAGTACAAAAACGACGCTAACACATTGTATCTCGTACATAAGATTACTGCTCGTAGGAATCTTACGGTTACTCGGCTGCAACCACGTCACCGGGGTCGAGAAAGGTGTGTTTCGACCGTATATGAGACATTGTAGGATCATGAATTCATCTCCTTAGGTTTGGCCACGATGCAGGGTCCCTTTCCAAGTCACCTGACAATTCGCGGCTCAAAGATGACACCGGCGGTAAGAGATTGGCTGGTGGCAATACCGGCTCCGATGCCTTCCCGACCGTCTAAGGCAGGCGACTCCTGACCTTTTCTCTTTGATCAAATCTATTCCCATCATCCTAGTACCTAGCACAGGACTTCAACGTAGAAATGGATACTCAACGACAGCACCACTCCGGGAAGAAGCCACTGTCGGGCGCATCGAAAAGACCTGACGCATTCTGGAGTTTGATTGTGCCTTCGGCACGCCTAAAGAAGGGAAGGCTAGATCACAATAAGGGAGCCACTCCAGCACACCCTCAATTAAGCCATGCTGAAGAGCTCAAGGGCACACAACCAGCGGTTCGCAAGAATAAGGGAACCCCTCATGTCATCACAAGAGCAGATGCAACAGATCTTCCCCCCCATCTTGGTGTGACGCCCAAAGACCCCAAATCCATGGAAGGCAGAGCGAAAGGAAGACCAGAATCCGGCACGAGAGAAAAACCAGTAGACCTTGATGCTAGCACTGATGAAGATCGCAAAGGCACACAGGCTCAGCCTGGGATACGCAGAGAGAAAAGAAGATCGGAATCCACCGCTCGAGCACAACCAGCACTCCCTTATATCAGCCTTGCCGAACAGCTCAAGCGTAAACAGCCTGTGGAGAACGAAAAGCATGTTGACAATGGTGGGCTCTTTGAGGGCGGGTTTTTGGCTCCGACCTCTGCGTTAAATATGGACGGCAAAGACGAAGAATCTTCTGGAGGGCCGGACAACATAGAAGGGTCGGACGATGACGAGGGATACCTCGAGGATGACGACGAGGATGACAGCGAGACTGCCTCTGATGCTTCGAGTCCTGCTAAACAGAGATCCCAACCCTCGTATGGGACGCCTCGAAGAGCAAGTGCCAGAATCCGAGGAAGTAGGTGGAAGTTGTTCAAGGAGCTCAGCGAGCCAACTGCACCAAAGCGGAAGAAGGCACCTTCCCAACCAGCAAGCGCCAAAGGTGAAAGACCAAGAAAGAGAGTCAAATTCAGGGTCGAGAAGTCTGACGAAGATTCTGACCAAAATTTTGGCGAGGAAGAGGACGAGGAGGAGGCCTCTAACAGGAGCGTGCCTTACAAAGTGAATCGCCGAATCAAAGCCTGCGCTCAGGGAAAAAAGTTGTCAATTCTGCCGGCAGTGCCTCCGCTCTCAAGGCAGTACCAGCCATGGACCGAGAAGGAAGATGAGACCTTATTCAGTCTACGAAACCAAGGCAAGAGTTGGACATACATTGGCGAACGTATACTTGGCAGAACAACGAAAGGAGCCAAGAGCCGTTGGGACATTTTGAGAACCGAGTCTCTACGTCCCGTTGAGAGTCGAGCCAAAGGGCCCAGTCGACGACTGCAATCTTCGGTTGTATCTGTGATGGCCAAAACCCCAATGATAAACAAACCCTGGTCCAAAGATGAAGAGGAAATTCTGATGAGGTTACGCACTCAAGGTAAGCGTCTCAAGTATATCTGTAGGCAGATTCGGGGTAAATCATACGCCGCGTGTAAGAATCATTGGCGCAAGATCAAAGGCCAGTATCAGCAGACGGTCACGGCTCCTAGAAATCTTGAATCTGACGGGAAGGGAGATCCATCAGATCGCCGGGATACTCGGTTTTCTTCTGCAAGCCAGCTTGACCAAGAGGCAAAAGATGCCAAGTCAGACTCAAGTTCTGCCATTGTTGAATGCAAGCATCCTAGGCCAAGCACCGATGGCGATTTACCCATCGACCCTGATGTCAGTATCTTATCAGCAACGCAGCCGTACCAAGAGCCCATAGCAGTCCATGTGAACCTAGCATCTACTGTTGCTAGCAAGAGTCCCAAATTCAAGGCCACTTCGAAAGATCACCACGATCAGCAGGCTTCAAACGCCCACGCGGTTGGCGAGGATCTCTCAGCCAATATTAATGGTTCAGCACACCCGAATCAGTCGGGCCCGCAAGATGTCATTGCTAGAAGAGATCCCGAGACCAAGAAGGATGGGTCATGTCAGGGAAATTTACTGCTTGTATCTCTCTCTGCGCAAGGAACGCATCGCCGGTCGCGTTCCTGGCCGCAATGACGGCAAGTGCGAGGAGCGCTATGGGAGTATGGGGGTTATTTCTTGTTGTGAATGAGCATTCGGAGAGAGGCCGAGGGAACCATACGTGCATACCTGGTTTCTACCCTCACACTTGGCTTGCATCCTCATACGACTCTCCCAAGTTGGGGCGAGGATGCTTTGGTCCTTTGGCTCGAGAACACCTGGACCCAGCGGGTCTGAGGAATATGTGGTTACGATTGGTGCATATAGAGAGGGCTGGACCTTGCTTGCGGTTATTTCCAGCGTTCAAGGCTCTGACTTGTGGCCAAAAAAACTCGATTTTGTGTTTCCATTAGGGGGAATTAGTCTTTTGACATGTCATGGTAGCTTCCTATCTCTTCATAATGCCAACCGTGATCCCAGCGAAATCTATATAAAATTCTTCGGCCGAAAAGCCAACAGTTCGCGCCAAGACATTTTCAGCCCTACATGCATCTCCAGAAATTTGTCTCAGAACGGGTCCCGCCTAAACGTATATTTCAAACATACCAACATAGCATCTTACAACTACCTTCTCACGGGCTTCAACGCAGGAAAGTGCACCAACTAGCCTTGTATTCTCACCCCTCCCATCACTGGCCGCCATGGCCCAATACTACCCGCAACAACAACCCCCCTACAATCCCCAAAACCTCCAATTCTACCAGTCCACCTACCCAGCCCCCGTCTCCGGCCATTCCACTCCCTCACAAGCACATTATGGCTACGGCCAACCATCGGCCCCACAACCCTACCCGAGCTCTGGCGGATTTGGGGCGGCGCCCAGTTTTGGCGGGCAAGGCGTCAGTGGGCGCATGGGAGAGCAAGGGGGATTGAGGACAGGCTGGATCGCGGCGTTTGGAACGGAAGGATACGATGGGGAGCCGCCACTGTTGGAGGAACTGGGGGTCAATTTTGGGCATATTAAGGGGAAGGTACGTGACAAGAGCTGCAGCACGTGCATGCTGAAGCGATAGTCGAGAGGGACCTGAGTGCAGTTGTCTTTCGACTGTTCTGGACAGCAGACACGGATTGTGAAGAACGTGGGCTAATGCTGTGGCACGTTTTTAGACGCTCACAGTACTCAACCCTCTGCATCCCATCTCCCAACATATAATGGACGACTCCGACCTCGCCGGCCCCATCCTCTTCTTCCTCCTCTTCGGCACCTTTCTCCTCTTTTCCGGAAAAGTCCATTTCGGTTATATATACGGCCTCGCCCTCGTCGGCTCCCTCTCCCTCCACACGATTTTCTCCCTCATGTCCCCACCCCCCGAAGGCAATTCTCCAACATCCACACCCTCATACGCCCAACCCACGCACGACCATATGAGTGGGGCAGGCGGTATGGGAGGCGGTGGCCAATTGTCGAGTACGTTGACGTTCCCGCGGAGTGCCAGTGTGTTGGGCTATTGCCTGCTTCCACTGGTCCTTACGAGTTTCGTGGGAGTGGTATTACCGATGGACACGGCGGCCGGGTATGTGATTAGTTCACTGGCGATTTGCTGGTGCACTTATAGCAGCAGTAAGATGTTCTGCGCCGTGGGGAGGATGCGGAGTATGAGAGGGCTGGTGGCGTACCCTTTGGGGCTGTTTTATGTTGGATTTGGGATCATGGGGATATTCTCGAGTAAGGGAACGGGTGGGTTGGGCAGGGTTGCTACCGGATGAGGCGAAGCTGTGGTTGCAGGGTAGATGGTCGGTGGAAATGTACAGATATGCTAGGAATGTCACTGGAATAACAATCGAAAAAACATAACGTATTTTCTAAGTGCATCAAGCCTGGAGACTGACCTGAAAAGTTATGTTCGTTCCGAAGTTCAATCTCGGGTCTTATGCTTTCAAGTCCCAAGCAGATTGTCAATACTTTTGCACATGAGAGGCTCCTTCTTGGACATAAAGGTGATTGAAAATGTGATGAACGGGAATCAGGATGCTTTTCATATATTCTGCTCATACATGCCTGCGATCTTACACCCTGTCAGACCGCATGATTTAATTTTAGGGGGGTAGGATTCCCTATTCATGCTCGTGTTGTAGACAGAAGAACATCAAATTCGGGATTCAAGCCAGTAATATACACCATCATTTCGCAGCCTCCGCTCTAGTAGGCGCAAAATCTCGTAACCAGCCCCTAGCTTTATCCAAATCACCGCCCGTCGCCTCCAACGAAGCGACACACCATTCCGGCTCGTACCCACTATTCTCCGTCATGTTTTGTCTCTCTTTGGCCTTCCCTTTCCTACTCTGATCCCCCTCGGCGGCAACCATCTCAGCCAAACACCTTCTTTTCTGACTCGCTTCATCTGTACAAAAATGCATGGGCACGTTCCCCTCCTTGAGCCCCTCAAGAATTGGCTTGATCATGGCCAGGGCTTCTTTCGACGACGTGCTTTGCGACTCGGCCGCCGTACCTGTATTTCTGCGGCCGGTCTTGCAATACCCGTTTCTGCACCAGCTTTGCCCGCATCCGGTGAGCAGCTGCGTCAGGTACTTGCGCTCCACGCGACGTCGGAGGGCTTTGCCATCGGGGTCGTACATTGTTACGTAAAGAGGGCCGAAACAGACGTCACACACGCCTAAATCGTTCCTTGGTCCCTTGACTTTGACTTCGCCGCCTTTGTTTACCCCGTCGAGCGTGCGACCGCAGTTGACATTTCCGCAAAGGCGTGGCTTGGAGCGAGAGAGGCGTTGCAGGTCGTGGTGCTTCAGATGGGTTGACATATCGCGGAGGCGAACGATCTTACTACAGATATGGCATTCCGTGGTCCTGGCGCCATCGGAGAGCTCGTGGGGCGTGAGACCTGAGAGTATTACTTCTGCAGAGTCGGAAGATGGATCTTCCGAGCCTTGCTGTGGGACTTGTAGGTGGCAGAACTGACAGAGAATCAATTTACCGGGGCAGGTCGTGGTTCGGTGGTGTGCTAGATCAGGGGTGTTGGCAGCTTCATAGTCGCAGGACGGACATGACCGGGAAGTGTGCATGAGGGAATCGTGCTTGGTATGCGAAGAGAGCGTGTTACCATGAAAGGAGTCGTGCGGGCAGTGCCAGTGATTTTGCCATTCTGAGGAAGATTTTTGATAGACGAGGTGACAGTGCGGGCAGAGGATGTTATTTCGGAGGCAGAAATTTTGATGTAGGAACATTGTGCGCTTAGGAACGGCTTGGTGGCAATTGGTGCATCGTTCCTCGTCTGGTCCAATGGGCTCGTCATCGTTCATGGTGGTGTCGTCTTGATTGGAGATGGACAACCCATCGATGGATGAGACGCGAAAATTGTATTGTAACGGAGCTTGTCCCTGAGCGTCTCGGTCAGATTCCCCATAGCCTCTCACAGACATCCATAAGGCTTCTGCATTATCTAAGTCTGCGTTCGTATGCCGTATCTTGACTCTTTTTGTTGCTCTGCTTGAAAAGTCGCCAAATACGAATTCCTCCTCCCTTGGTTTGCTGCGATGGTTGGCTCCGAACGGGGAGACGAATAGATCAATGTCCTTGTCGTTATCAAGAGCTGTCAGTTCGAACTCTAAATCCCTGCCCTTGTCCCATTGTTCGAGGCTGTAGTCCACGTACTCGCCAGGGCGAACCTGACCCGTGTCATTGGTATTCGCGTCGACCGTCCCACCTGCAGAACTACCTTCGCTTGTTCCTGGAGCTCTTTTAGATTTCTGTACGAGTTTTTGCAAGTTTTCTCTAGCTTGGTCCTCGTTCAAAGGCTCAATATCCACTTCGAGATCTGTATCCACTAGAGAAATCGCCTCCTGATTCGGCTTCAGTCCATCCACTAGAAACCGAAACACTTCTTTGCCAGCTGGTACTGCGAGAACTTCACCATTCGTCAACGTGGTGTAGTTGTCACGCAGATACTGCTCCAGAAGTGCCTTCCAATCTTCTGGGTCGTAGCCCGCCTCCAGTGGTCTCAGCTTGACATAAGTCCCTTTTGGTATTTCTTGTACATGCACGGTGAGCCTGGGGAATGTTCCATCGGCTTCTTGAACTCCTGATCTGTTGACCTCCATGTCATGGTCTATTCCGCTCACCTCTTCCGGACCCTTCTCGCCACCAAAGCCCAGGGATTGCCTCAAGAACGAACTCAGTCCCACCACGTTTTCTGCAGCCGAGAACTCTCGGATACCTGCGAAAACAATCCTGCCATTTGCAGGGTTGACCAGTCGGAACGTTAAAGGATGGGGTAGGTTCTGTTGCTGCTCGACCATTTGCTCTCGAGCGTGTCGTTCAGCGGCAAAGCTGTAAGGATTATAGGGATCGAAGTTCGCTGTCGCTGGCTGGGATATGTTTGAAACGGTGACGGTCGCAGCGGACAGAAGTTGCTCAAGTGCTGAGGGAGGTAGAATGATCTTATCACCTCGCAGAGGGGGAGTTGCCTCTGGAGGTAAGACGTCGAATTGAGTTGACCACTTCAATGGTGGCCGATCTGGCGTTGAGCTCATGGTGGATGATTGAGGAGGGAGTCAAGCACGCGACCAGGTTGATGCCGCATTGTGTAGGCAGCCGGAGTGTCCAACGTATTCCCTCGAAAGTGTCATTCTAGAAGCATCGACGGGTATGTCATCAGGCAAAACATGTCGCCGACGTGATGATCTAAGAAACTTAGGGCTAGGGCTGACTATGAATTCTCATTTTGCCTCTAGATATCTTCATTGTCGCTTATGCCGTTGCCTTACTTCAAAATGCTGACTAGCTTACAACATGTTAAGCCCCCAAAGCCAAATAAACACAGGGCTCTTCCCAATGGTATGTTTTCTTCACCTCTTCTTCAATGTTGGGAGCCTAAAACCTGATTTCACGTAGCATAAAGATTTGTAAAGTTCGTTGCTTTCACGAGTCTACGAGAATCAATCTAAAGAAGTCTTTAGGTTGCAGTGACCTCATTGGACGAAGTATTGAGGCCCCAGCCTCTTTGGGCGATGAATCCATAAGATTGTATCATTGACGGGTCGCAGCCTGGACAAATCATCAATCCAAACCTTCACTTCATCTCATTGAAAACACCAGGCTCTCCGGGTCAAGAACCCCTTTTACTTGCTGTCCAGATGCCTGTAGTGAGCCTGCAATATAATGCTTCCTTCACTTGGGCTGGTACTTTATATGTGAGGCTATCCCCTGGTGTAGATACGAGCCTTTTCCCCAAGGTCCGCTTGTCCGCCTGCTTCAGGTGCGCCGCAATTTCAGGGCACTATGCACTAGAAGGACGTGTGCCACGGTCGTTAGGAATGGTTATAGTCGTTCGAATCGTATCGTGAGCGACATTCATAGCCACTTATGCCGATTCCGCTGGCACATCGACATAAGTAATCCAGATTTGAATGGGCCTGTGAGTTATTCGTATGAGACTTTCTAGGGAATTCTCGCGGGATTTCCTGATGTCCGGTAGATCATTCCTTCTCGAATTCCGTGACAACAATCTTGCCCTTCGGATCCACTGCGAACAAAAATGAGCCAGATGGGTCAAAGCGTAGGCAATCAGTCAAGGGTCTGTCCTGCTTGCAGAGAGAATGCGCCAAGATTTCAGCATCCCCATCCGGGCTATGAATGCCACCGTCGTCATGTCTGTTGAGCCGGAGGACAGATAGTCTGCCTGAGTCCTCCAGGACCGCGAAGATGTGGTGTTGACTTGATGGACGGCCTGCAAACAAAGGGCGATGGCTTTTTAACTGCTCGAAAGTGTGGACTCTGCTGTCGAGATGTATATGTGGTCGGGACGTATTCGGAGGAATGAGCAGGATAAACGACCATTCACCTTCATGGTGCCAGCGTTCTGTTGATGGTGCCGTCGTGCATAGGACGTAAAGTCGTTTCGACGGTGACTGATAGACCGTAGCGGAAGTTACCCCCGTTTCCCTCGTCTCCTGTGAATCTGATGTCAGCATCTATCTGCAGGCGAGGATGGACTTTGAGCGCTTACCGCTGTGTATTTGTTTTTCAGGAACTCAAATGGCTCTACTGATGAAAAGAACTCATTATCCAACTTCCATATAGAGAGCTTGTTCTGGATCCTCGTGATACAAGTAAGGATCTGCGATTCTGTATCGAAGGTGATTCTCTTGGGGCAGTCGTTCGCTGGCATGTTCAGAGCAAAGACGGGCATATTTGTAGCTTGACCGTCTATTCTGTACCTGGAGACTCTAATCTGGCCGTCGTACTTCTGGGTCTTGTTTCTCTGACATTGACCAAGAAAAACCACCAGATGAGTCTTGCTCTCGTGACACGCAAGTCCGCTGGGGTCCCAGTCCCCATGCGAAGCAGTACCAATCAGTGTATCTGCGTCAAATTTGAAAACAAGTAGGCGTTTATTGGTAACTATGACAATGAATGCCCGGGATGGGGCGACATTTCGAATGAACTCCCCGTGCTTGTATTGCTGGTTGAAGATCCTGGGGAAGCTTGGCGACGTGTCCTTAGTTCGTATATCTCCTAACCGATAGACCGAAACTTCGCTATCGTTGTAAAAGAGCGCGTGGCTGCAGTCGTCTGATAGGCCGGCGGAGTGGTAAGAGCTGCTAAATTTGCGAACGGAACGCAGCGAATAAATTGTAGAATTTTTAGTCATTGATCTGGTCAGAGCACTTTCGTGGCATAACGTGCGGGACGCATTGACTTCTCCAACGGGAGATTCTCCGGGAGTCAGGCTTGATGATATCGTTGTGATCCCAAAATCACCACTCAAGCCACCACCACGAGCAACGGGTTTTCGGGAGACATGTGTAAGGGGTCGCGATACGCGGAGTCTCAAGCTCTCTTCTTCGTCACTTTCCAAATGAGCTCGAATTAACCGCATTTCTTCGAGGATTTTTGACTTGGTCTCAACAGTACTTCGTGTTTCAATCTCTCTTTTCAACATCTGATACTGGTCCCAGCGAGTACTGTGACAGGAAAAAGATATCTCTATCTGTGAACAGTATCAGCAGCCATCCACTGGTGTTGTTCTAGTCACGATGGACTATTATGGGGATGGATACTGACAGCTTTCCATCGGAACTCCGGTACAACGCTGTCGAAGATCAGACCATTCACTCGGTTCAGCAACCCTTTCCCCAACATTTGTGGATCCGAAACAGCGGCAATTTGGGAAACGCAATCCAATAGTCCGTAATAGTAATACCCCCGATCCAGATCTGGGGGTCCACGGGAAATCACTGCAAGCGCCTTGTGCCATCGTCTTGCTAATTCTTGTGGGAATTGTCCGTGCTCCACGGCCAGGATCTCATCCACTTTGTCGACTAAGGCTGATACAATAGCGGTGGCAGCTGTCCGCAGTTCACCTGATTCGTCGGCGATAGCAGATTCTTGGCAAAGACTGGTCGCTAGCCGGGTATACTCCTGTAAACCACAAAGTGCTTGGTACTTGGTCCGCGGCTTCTGCCATATGTCAACGAATTGGTTCAGACCGCCGATGATTTCTCTTATGTGGTTGTATTGACCTCCACCCTAGAGCTTGAGGTAAGTCATTGTTGTATATAAAGGAGTTACGTTCCTACCAGTGATAAGGCTGAAAAGAAGATGTCCACGGTCGGCCCGAATATTGAGGGCCAAGGGGAGTCGCCTCGATTGATGAACGAGACGTATTGTGAAGCAAGCTGTATAAGATAGGGATTTGGGGCATAACGGATCGAATCTGCCAATGTCGAGCTGCGCTGTAGCTGGAACGCGATCTTCTGAAACCGTGCGGAGATGTTTTTGAGCCTAAGCTTATCGTAAAGCTCTGGATCCAAGGTATGAACTCCATTGTGTTGGAGTAGGGCAAGGGAAGAGATCAGAGCTCGGAGTTGGACTTCTTGGAACATAGATGTGCCCGGGTAACCGCACTGGCTCAGAGACCCAGATAGAAACATCGATAACCCCACCACGGACTCTACCTCTGATGTCGAGTCTTGCGCGGGATCCAAGGCTCCATCGGTAGCGTGTCGCAGGCATTCATGGTCGAGCTCTAGCAGTAAATCGTAAAGCCGCCGTATCGTCGTGCTGGTGGGCAGACTGAACGATGCCAACGTTTCACGTAGGGATGGATGTGATGACACAGCTTCAGCAGTGGAGCTGCCTTCGCTACCAAGCAGCGGTCGGAGTCCACCAGGAACCTGGGCCAACATAGCTTGAGTGGAGGTTGACATGGCGTGGCGCCGGGGATGATGTCAAAGAGAAAGAGCACGGCAGTCTCGTACAGTGGTTGTTTCATTGATTAGCAACGTCGTCGTCATCGGGTCGTAGTGGTGAGGCTGCCAGAGCACAAGCCCCACTAGATTACGCAGCGGAGGTTAATCCTTGCAGTAGCCTTATGCAGCCTGATAAGGAATCAGGATCCTGTAATAATGACATGTTGATGGTGATTGGTGGTAGAGGCAAGGCTGTAGGTCTTAGACAAGGCTGAAGATGCACGAGCTTCCTTGGCGCGCAATGCCGTGCAAAGACTCCCACAGGAGCAAGCAGATACTGTAAGCAGGCCGATCCTCGGCGCACCACCTTAAGAATCATTGCACCGCCCACCCTCTTCATTTGAAAGACCAGGCAGTCCTTTCCTTGGCCCTCTTGCAAGATTGATCACTTTCATCTGAATCTTAGCTAAGGGCTTACCGCCTACGATGGCACCAGGTAGTATCGAGATTCGTCACGAAGAGCTCAGCATAGAGCAGGGCGAGCATCACCAGAGTGCACCAGTGAGCAAAAGCTCGGACGATCTGCTTGGCAGGCTCAGTCACGAAGTCTTCAAGTACGATTGCTTGGACCGTAGACTAAAACGACACCATGTCACCGGTAAATGTCCACTAGATTGCTTATCAGACTGCTGACTCACAATGGGCAGGAATCGCATTCTCGGGTGCTGTTGGTGTTGGCCTATTCCAAACTTCGGGACAGATCATCGCGTTATCTGGTCCTGTCGGTGCTTTACTAGCGTACCTATTCGCAGGTCTGACGATTTTCGCGGTTATGCGATCGCTCGCGGAGATGGCTAGTATCAGACCGGTTTCTGGAGCAATCATGGACTATCCGGACGTCTTTGTTGACGAGGCTCTGGGGTTCGCAGTGGGTGTGACGTACTGGTGATTTGAGCCCCAGCCTTGGCATGTCTCTCCTAGTCCTTGCTTACCGGAGAGAACAGGCTGGCCAACTGCATGAGCTTGGTGACTCTGACCATAGCGGCGGCAATGTTCACACAGTACTGGGGCCCAGGATTCGGCATTGCTCCAGCCACATTCGTGTTGCTCCTAATTATCATCTTGATGAACGCGTGTGGTGTGCGGGTAAGAAAATTTCGCTTAACGATGGGGAAAGAAGTATGCTTAGCAATGTCAGATCTATGGAAACTTAGAATGGACTTTCAAATGGATCAAGATCCTGCTGATTCTTCTCGTCTGTTTCTCCATGATTGCGATCAAAGCTGGGGGTGGGTAGCCTTGAATGAGCATAGAAGAAGACTTGCTTACCTTCACAGCTGGTCCAAAGCCAATCCATAGTAGTGAGCTGGCGCGAGATTCACGGCAAAATTCCCTCTGACGAATGATAGATTTTGAAATAAGCCCAGGCTATAACTCCACCGGCTTCTTCGAAGGCGGTGCTACGATTGCCATACCTGGCACTGGAGGTCAAATCATGGCTGTTTGGTGGGTGCATGTCGTACAATCTGAGTTCACCATCCGCTGATAGCGCCAGGACATGCCTAACCATCGCAATGTTCCAATTTATGGGTGGTGAGATAGTATTAGTAACAGCAGCAGAGGCGGAGTCCCCACGCCGGGACTTGCCCACAGCAGCACGATACATGTATCTCTTACCTGTGAGCTTGTACCTCGTTGTGATCTTCTTTGTGGGACTTTGCGTCAATTACTTGGATCCCAGACTCCCGCATCCGCATGTGGAGTACTACTCACCAGGATCTCGTCTTGATGGCATCACCACCGGTACCAGAAGTCCCTTCGTCATAGTGATTCAGAATGCTGGAATCTCAGGACTTCCAGGCTTTCTCAATGCAGCCTTCCTGTTCTCGGCACTCACTGCTGCGTAAGTTGTTTCTGAAGTGCCCTTTGATAGGCATAAGCTGACCCGGTCTTAGTAACTCTGCCCTTTATGTTTCAAGTCGGACAGTCTTCTTTCTTGCACGAAAGAGCTCATTCAAGTTCATCAAGGAGACCGTGGGGCGGACTAACAATGGCCATACACCACTCGCGGCGATTGTAATCAGTTTCGTGCCTGGAGTGTTGGCATTCCTCGCGATTGGGGCGGCCAAAACGGATGTCCAAGAGGTTTGAACCCGGTATTGGTCGCGTAGAGTCCTGACTAATATCAATGATTCGGACAGCCAATTTTCGTTTTGTACCGCCTTTACTCGGGACCTGTCCTCTGTATCTACGCCAGCGAGTGTCTGGCTTTTCTTCGATTTCGACAAGGGTGATGGTGCCTCCACCTTTCGCGTCGAACAGTATTAACAACTCATAGCATGAAGTTGTTCCCAAACACAATCGATCGGAATAAATCGTATTACAAGGACAAACACTATAGAGCGCACTGGCAGCCAATGTGGGCAGTGATCGGATTGGTCTTATGTACGACTCTCATGCTTTCTTTTGGATGGACTGCAATATACGACCTCTGCGCCAAGACCGAGGGAGTCACTAAGGAGGATTCGATTGTGGACTTGGCCACAGCCTATTTCGGAGTTGAGATCCCTCACCTCCAAATCACCGTCGAAATATGCTGACTTATTAACAAGCCGGGATTGTTCTTCAGCGTATACTTAGGCTACAAGTACACATACAAGACGAAGATCAGGCCGTTTTCCTCCTTCGAGAACCTTTGGTATCCTATCGATGTTCCTGACGAACCGGATACCCGCCAGCGTTTGAGAACAACGTCTAGAAAGAGGAAACTGGTTCTTGATTTCTTGAGCTGGCTTCGGTGACCGTAGCCCACCCGGAAAAGGTAGGCTAGTTGTGTGAAGGTATGGTAGTCTTGGATGTTGGCTTCATCTAAATTGAACATAGAGTAAGGTCGGGTCTCAAGCGGAAAGAATTGGCAATCGATGTGCGAAAGCAGCTCAACTGCGTTGGTATTGTCGCAATCCAAGGGAATATTGGAGACGTCGATAACATTAGCTTTCGCACCGTAACTACAGTGAAATGGCATGAGCCTCTCATAGCAATAATTTGTTCCACTTTCACCCTTGTTTTCGGACTTTTTTCCCATGCGAATGTTTCTCCACGCTTGACTCGGTACAATATCACATCTTCCTACAGAGCGACACAGCTGGAAGGAACCCTCAACGACCATGATTTCGTCGTCACTCTCCTAAAAATGAGGCACGCGTCTACTCTTCGTCACCACGAGAGCCGGCCCCGACCTACATGTTTCAGGTGCATTGAACATTTGCTGTGCCACAGTATTTACAGATACAGAGGGTTGCAGCCCAAGAAAGATTGTCAGTGTAAGCTTAGAGATCCACAAGAGCGCCCCGGTTGTTGGGTCATATTATTTTGAAACGGCCGTCCGCTACCGGTCTTGAAGCGGTCGGAGACGATATTTTGAAAAACAAGCATGACTGCGGGCGCATTGGAAGGGCCTATCTTCTCATCCAAACCGGAAATCGTGAAACAGCCCCGTCACAGGTGCTTCTTTCCCAGTCGCTCGGAAGCCCAGTCTGGACCAGGACAATGGCTGGAGGCCACAATTGAGCTCGAGGGTCTGGACCTACGAGGCTGATGCAGAATCAAAGCAATCAAGCTTGCGCGAGGTGGAGGTGGGGGATGCAAGCACCAATTTGTTATACGTCGACCAGGCCATCATTTGATCAAGAAGGCTTTGGTGCTTCTAGCAGATATTTGGAGTCCTTTCAAAGGTCTGGTAGCGGTGGTGGTAATGCGCGATGATTCGTATGAAAACCCTAGAGATAGTTTGCATCTTGTGGTTATCGAGCAAGGATCCATTACCGCACAATTTCATCAAGCCCACGACTACCTGTCTAAGCGTCTCCCCACACATATGGTACAGACAGTCTGGCTGCGTGTGGAGGGCATTCCGACTTTGGCTTCAGCTAAGGCTGACAGGACGGCAGTGGCCGAGTGGATCGCGAACTTGAAAGGCGAGGTCTCAGCCCATAACGCTCTTCGTTCAAAGTGTGTAGAGTCTGATTAGACTATACATCCAACGGAATCCAAGGTCCAAGGGATAAAAGCCCGAGTATTGGATCTCAGTCTGGATCAAATCCCGCTAAACCAATCGTTCTCTTCTATTGGTGGATTTCCTATTGGTGCAATGGAAGGACAGATATTGCTCCTCCTAGTGTACATGATTTGGTTGTAGACTTGGTGTCTTGGCGCGTAATTCTCCATGATTTCGAATTATCACTGCGCGATCGACAGCTCTTAGGCAAGAGCCCTTTTCCGTTTTGGAAGTGGGGCGAGCTACAAGCGGAGAAGTGCCATGAACTAATACCGCCAGCTGTCCTTCCGGATGATATCCCTCCGGCTAACATGGATTACTGGGAGCTTCGCGGCCAATCGGATGACTTGGGAGATGCGCTCGAGTAGCATTTCAAGCTGAATTCTCAACAACCAGTGTTGCTCCTCCGACATTGTGTCCAAGTCCTGCATGCCGAGCTTGTGAATGTATTCCTCGCCTCCGCTCTACAATCGTTTGGTCAAATTTTCCCGGATCGAGCTCCACCAACCCTCTATTGCGAGAAACACGGCCGTGACGCGTGGGAGGAAGAAGTCGACCTGTCAGGGACCGTGGGATGCTTCAACACATTGGTACCACTTAGTCTAGGAATGCAACATCTGAAAACCTTTGAAAAGACAGTGCATAGGATACGCACCACCAGAGAGAAGATCGCGGGGCAAGGGGAATCCTATTTCGCCTATCTCTGCTTGGATTCTGACGGCAGAGAGGCATGTAGAGAGTACTCGAATATGGAGATATCCTTGAATCACACCGGGTATCGACATCTGGAAGATGGGAGCGCTCTGCTACGACATGAGACCTTGAGTGGCCAGGGCAGTGAGGATATCGGGACTGACACGAGGCGATTGGCTTTGCTGAATATTTTGGTGGATTTTAGTGGCGGGTGCTTAAAGTACACTTTTCTCTAGAATCGTCGTATGAAACAACAAGAGAAGATTCGGCGCTGGGTGGAGGAGTGCTGGCGGTGTTTGAAGACATTAGTGGGCGATATGTGCGCGGTGCTTTGTAGATCAATAGGTAGTGTTGCCATGGTTCAAAGGGTGATGCATCTGGCGGAATGTTTGCTTGAAATTGCTTCAAGATGTTAATCGATAGGCCGAATTGTCCGTGAATGGACTTGATGAAATTTTTTAAAGCGTCAATCCTGGTGAATTGTCAACATCGACTGTCAGCTTTTGCAGCCGCTACAGAAACCGTTCATTGGGTCAGTGACCATGTCACTTATAATTTCACCACGTCGAAGCTTGCTAAATTGGGACAATATAATTTTGCTCAACAGCAGTGCCTCGCTTAGACGAGAGCTGCTCAGAGGCGCATCCGAAGTTATGGTGGTATGGTGGTACTGCAAAATTCCTTTTCTTGAGGCCGGAAGGATTTGCCGATGCGCGCTATGCCTGTTGAACCGACGTCCCTAATGCCGTGAGCACACTCCCTCTGATCCAAACTCCTCGCTTTCTATCACGAAAAATCGGTCTCCTCCTTATGGACTTGCCGCCCCTCCCTCGCCCACCAGTCTCGCCATCAGCACATAGCCTATCACCACGATTCCCACCACCATGAGCTTATTTCTCCTTACCCAGCTTTGACCCGCCTCTCTCGCTGCCCTTCCCGCATCTCCCAGGCCAGTCGTGCCCCCAGGCCCTCTTTTTAATGCCGCCACTTCAGGCGAGCACGCTACACTGGTTGTGTTATTTTCACCCTCGGGATTGGCCAGGATCTTCCCTGTCGCAGCATCGATCCTGTGCTCTTTCATCCAATTCCAGTTCTCCTCATCCAGCTCGGGCCATTCAGCCCTAAACTTGACACCTCCGTCTCCCGCTTTGACTGCTCCCACCCCTTTGACTGTTGCAGTGTTGCCCTTGACGGGTGTTTTCACACTCCCCCCGCCAGTGCTGTTCCACCACCTACTCCTCGCAGCAAGCCATTTTCTCTCTGCATCACTAGCCCCCAGACTACCTGTCGTCATCTCATCGCTTGTCATAAAAGACATCAAGCCTATTAGTATCGTCGAGACTTCCCAGGCGGGGTTGAAAGACTTTGGGTGGAAGTCGGAAATCGAAAGGCAGAGGCGAGTTGAAGGCTGGAAGCGGCCGGAGGGCGTGTGCATACGGATCGACGGTGGAGCAAAGGGATAGGTGGGTGGGAAGAGGAGGGTGCCCCAGTATTGGCCGTTCACGTAGGGAGTATTTGGGGGACCGGTAAGGATGTAGTGCCATTCTAGGATATTGTTTTCGGAAGGGTGGGCGACTATATATGGAGGGGGGTTGGCTTGGATGGTGGCATACTCGCGAGTGAGCTTGACGTAGATCAGTATGGTGCTCTAAGAGGTTTGGAGAATGGGGTGCGAACCCGCTTGTTGGCTGCTCGGGTTGCCATTGCTGGGGAGTCGGGTCGCCGCGTGAGAGGAAACGTTGACTTATCGTAGATAACAGGAGCTGTTTATGGTGGTAACCGTGAGATGTCTCTGGAATTGTGTAAATTAGATGCCGTGAGTTGATTTGGAAGAGTATGATGAATGAATCGAGAAGTTGCCAGCATTGAAATGATTAACGCGGGATGTCGGCATTTACAAGCGCCGATGTTAGCGCGACGCGGAGAGCTCCATCGTGTTTTGAACTTTTGGAGAGCTCCAAGTTTACTCCTTGTGCTCCAATGGCAGACCCATTGGACTCCGGAGATGATGTGAGTGTCACCATCAAGCTCGTCGCTAACACACGCTTAGCTACTAATCTTCTGTCTGATTCAGATCTTCGATAGGCTCAAGAAAGGGGTGGATCCAAAACTGCAGGAGGAGAAGACGAGACTGGCAAATGAGAGGGAGTTAGCACAAGTCGAGAAAGCTCAGCGGCGGCTGGGAGAGCTGGTGATACTCTTCCATTCCTTCTGCCTTATTCTCAAAAGCGCAAACCGCACCTTGGTAGATTTCAGTGCTAATATATCGCCCAGATTCAAGACAATTCCACGCTACCCACTACCATATCCTCAATACGCATTCTCAATGCAACGAACACACGGAAAGGATTCCTTGACCGCATCTTCAATCCAATTATTAGTGCCAACCAAGATCGCCCTTACACACTAGCTGAAGCTATCCGAGAAGTCTCGATTGGGGCGGACAAGCTTCACAAACTCGGTATCCTCCACCAGCTTCGATCAAGTTCCACAGCTTATATTTCTGGCAGATGTCTTTCATGAACCTATCTCCCTCTTCATCGACCGACCTTCTCACACCGAACCGTCGATGACACCTACAGACATTGACATATACCTCTCCGTTGTAGAGAAATCACGATTCAAGTTCAAAACAGGTACCGATATTGGGAATGCAGAAGGATCTGCCTACGTCCATGGCCTTGCACGCAACATATTTGGTGGTGCAGAAAGCCTGAACGTCAACGCTTCGTTCGGAACACGGACACGATCAGCATACCAAGCCAGCTTTGAAACCCCAATACTAAGTAATCCCGACCTTCGATGGGAATTTGGCGGGCTTGCTAGCTCGACTCAAAAGCCATGGTCAAGCCACGAAGAAGTTCTTAAAGGCGGTTGGACGAAGCTCAGATGGATGGCTCCGGGTGGAGGAATGCATGAGTTGGGCTACAATGGGGTTTGGAGACAAATCACAGGTCTAGCCAGCAATGCATCGCCTACTGTTCGACGTGATGCAGGAGATAGTGTCAAGAGTAGTTTGACGCACACATGGGTGAAGGATCGACGAGACAACCCACAGCTTCCCACGAGAGGATACCTTAATAAATCAACTCTGGAGCTGGCGGGATGGGGCCCACTTCAAGGTGATGTTGCCTTTGGAAAGGCAGAGGTTGAAGCGCAAGGTGCTATACCTGTCCCTATACCCGGGATTCAAGGCGAAAGTGGAGTGTCCCTGACTACCGGCTTACGAGCTGGACTTCTTTTCCCACTACCTTTGGGTACCGAGGCTGAGTCAAAGCCATCTCGCATCAATGATCGATTCCAGCTAGGAGGACCAACAGACGTCAGAGGTTTTAGACTGTCTGGTCTAGGTCCCCGAGACGGCATTGATTCTCTGGGTGGGGACGTCTATGCCGCTGGGAGTGCGAATCTACTCTTCCCAATACCGCGCGTGGGCAAAGACAAACCGTTCCGTTTCCAACTTTTTGCCAACGGTGGACGACTGCTTGCACTGAAGGAATCCGAGATTGAGGGTACAGACGGCGAGAAAGTGAAGCAGACCTTAGCACCCACTATCGCTGAGCTGGGCAATGGTTTACCTAGTATGGCTGCTGGATTCGGTTTGGTGTATGCACATCCTGTTGCAAGATTCGAGCTCAACTTTTCGCTACCTCTTGTGCTTAGGAGAGGCGAAGACGGCAGAAAGGGACTGCAGTTCGGTATTGGAATCAACATGCTATAATCGAATTGTACATATGATAATAGCATATCTCATAATTTTCATGCTACCTGGGTTTTCAACCCATCGTTGCTGGCTTCAAAAACATCTCCAGCGACACCTGCTTGGAGTACTATTTGATTACCTTAGGCTCACCAGTGATTTACGGTCTTAATTGGTCAACGGAAAGGTACAACATACCTTGTTATCGCCAGCTTTCTGCACCTAAAGTAGACTTTAGCGAAGAAGCTTGCCTCAGTGCCTCAGTCCCCTGCCTAGCTCGCTAAGCTCCCTCAGGTTAGCTTCCGCTTTCTAAGTCCCTTCGGGCTAGGACCTTCTGCTTAGCCCGGACCAGGTAGCTCTAGAAGCGGAACTGAGAGGCTGACTGAGACTGCCTCTGATTGGTGATGACAGCTGGCTTCGCCCAACATGGTCTAGTGTCGATCGTCGGAAGTGCTCCTGCTAGACTCTGCCCAACTTGCCCCGCGCTCCTCGTTTCACACATCACGTCGACTTGATATCTTTCTCGTTTGAATCAAACCCCATTCCGTGTGACAAGTGAATAGTGGAAGTGATTAAAAGGAAGTGAATAATTGCGCATGGTGAAACTTCGCACCGGGTGAATAAGAACAGATGTTGATTAATCGAAAACGCTGAATGAGCGCACACAGTGAGGCAGGATGTAGCTGGAAATTTCCAGACCACCATATTTAAGGAGTCTCCACCATCAGACGAACGATCTCCGCAACATACAGTCTACCGGTACTCCCTAAGCAGAAGTCTGCACGTCGCTGCATCCAAGGAGAGCGGCTTCCCCGCTCGAAAGACGCTTTACATCTATCAGTACCGGCGGACCAGAAAGTTCCAGACACCTGCATAAAAGACATCCTCTAACCAGATAGACAATAATCTCAGCATACAATCTATCCGCAATCTCTAAATAGAAGTCCTCAGGTCGCTGCATCAAAGGAGGGTAGCTCCCCTCACTCGACAGACATTATTCACCATCACTCCCAACCCGGAACTTTTCAGATCACGGCTTACAAGCAATCCACAGCTCGGCAAACAGTAACTATTTGCTACCAGCACTTCCAAAACATTCCGGACTAACCTTAAGTGGCCGGTCGATACCACAGTCGTTTTTGCCTCCGGATCTTCTAGATCTTTTGCCAAAGTCGAGTTGATTCAGAGTCTCGCAGAGCGAGTTACACATATCTGTATCATCAACTGAGACCATTGGTTGCGCCACAGGTGCGTGAGCTGTTCGAAAAACATGCCGCAAGTTGCTAAAGCGTGCATGATGCCAAACATCACATCCCGGAGTGGAGCTCTAGAACCTGTTGGACCCTCTGTATTCGCGAGGGTTCAGGAGAGTAAAGGAGCAAGTGGCCCAATCCACGAGATCGAGATACTAGCAAAGTCCCTAGGTTGCTTCTGACCGCTCTCTTTGTGATGTCGATACTGATACATGCTAGGAGCTCCTAATATAAGTACTTCTGGTGACGGAGATCCAGAGCTGAGGAGTGCTTGCACTCTATTAATTGCCTTGGAGACGGAGAAGGACTCTAGTCGTATGATCATAGATGCAAAGATCGAGACGCTATACCCGCTATACCAACATTCAGGAGACCATGTTCTTGATATTCGAATGCTCGCTACTCTTCTCGGATATGTCCAGAAGTATTGTATGGGCCGTGATATCAAGCATCTCAGCATCATCACTATGCTGGAGCATCCAGCCTGGCTTACAACTTTCTTTACTTTGGCTGGCTTTAGTCCCTGCGAATGTCTGAAGTCTGATGATTTGGAAAAGGGACGGAGGGTTTGCCTCAAGCTTGATAAGTCTATTCAAGAGCCGGCAAAGGCTGTTGAGGGTGCCTCCAAGCCCAATACCAACGGCACCAAACAGAATCATACATCTGCGCCAAAGCCAGCAAATAAGCTACCAAGTCTAACAATCAAAGGTACCGCCCCTGCGAAGGATCTGGACGAAGATGAAGCCGCGAAGTGGCTTTCTCAAAATCAGCAAATCCTGAGTCCTGCTAGTGCTTTAGCACATCCGGTTCTACCAAAACCCGGGGTGGTGCAGACTCCTACCAAATCAGTTAAACAAAGCCCAAAGATTGGTAGTGGCGTAGCCAGTGAGCTTCCTCATACAGGAGAAAAACGAAAGCGTTCAGAGACGTTCCCGCGAGACCATGTTGCTGAGGCTGCTGATCGGAGTGTCCGCCCTCGCGAGGAGAACGGAATGCGCGAGCCTACTAAGCAAGAGATGCGAGAAGAAGAGGAGCGGTTAAATCTGAGATTACAGAAGCAGCGCGAAGCACTACAGCGTGCTACTGATAAAGCTTCGGGTAAGATGGCCGGTAGTATGCCTCCTGCCTCAAAGCTTAACCCGCAGATCGAGGATCGATCACGAAAGTCTGGTGACATGACGGACGCTCTACTGGCCCAGTATTCCAAACAATCACCTGCCACATCCTCAGTAAGCGTGAAAAAGGAAGCACCAAAGCAGGCTAGCCCACCTAATCCACATCTCACTCCTGCTGTTAGAGGTGGCTCTCCTGATCCGAGTTTTTGGCGATCAAACACGCTGCCCGCCAAGAGTCTCACGTGCTTCTACTGGGCTACCCAAGGATATTGTCTGAAAGACGAGCGCGATTGTCTTCACGCACATCATCATACGGGCGAAGTGGCCAGACCACCCCCAAGTTACAAGTACAAGGCTTACAAGAATGGGTTTTACGCTCCGCCCATGGGTTTAGATGGCGCAGACGATGAGTATGACCCTCATCACCCCGGGCAGGGTTACAAGGGCAAGCATGGGCGACCTCCTGGGGACGTGGAGCATGGTCAAGATCAGGGTATGTCTATTAGAGGGTTGGACAACGGGACGAAGATTGTGAAGGAAGAGAAGGGTGCGCCTACACAACCTAAGGTCTACCAGGATATGAAGTTGCGACCTGGAGACAACCCTTATGATAGCTACCGACCTCGACACTAACCTCTCGGCAACAAACATACTTGTGGATTGAGGGAGCCTGGATCTCTTTCGAATGGCGTTCGAGACATTTCGGAATTCAAAAGGTGCAGTGCGTGCTAATAGTGGAAGAGAGAACTATTGCCATCCTAAATTGCGAAAAGATATCCCCACATGCTTGGGAGGCCACTACCACGGCAATTTAGACATCACAGGACAGACACTTCTATTACAGGTGTGAAGACTCGCTCTGAGCAAAGCGTGCATACTTTTTACGGCAGACATAGACGGTCACACATAGTATGCAAAATTCGACTTTGACGACGCCCTTTCTCCAGCTGAGTGAAAACTGATGTCCTTAACCACGTGACACTCAACCGATCTGGCTGCTACAGAACCGCAACAGTAGGACAGATCTCATGCATTGTGTCTCCAAACCAGAGGTCGAATTTAAGCCGCTATCGCCTCTTGCAAACCCAACAACAGCTCGCAGCATCACGGTAACCCAGCCCTTCCTTGCCCAGCGCTTATCCCTCCCCCCTGCCAAACAACAACCACAGCTCTTGTCAAAATCCGCTCAAGATTCTCCTCCCCACTGTCAACGTCACCCGTGACACTAATCTCCGCAATCTCACCTCCAGTCTCAGCCCAGTCCGGCGTGCTGCTGGATAAAAGTCCCGGTTGTTGCGGTACGGGTCCGCCCCAAAAACACCGAAATTTACGACGAAGAGGAATAATTCCCCGTTGACTTCAAAGCCCGTCTGAACTGAAATTATCTAATAATGGCAGCGACTTCTTTCGACTCGATACTCATAATCTGTGTCCCAACAGCGATTTGAGACTGCTACGTTGTCTGCAGTCAGGTGAGGTATGGAGAGCCTGGCGAAAGCTCATTAAGCAATGTTGATCTATGCACCAAAAATATGGATTCAATATGTTCTGCATTCTCGACGCGAAACTATCTTCTAGAAACACCCTAAATGCCGTGCCCTGGATGACTTGAGGTCCGGGAGCTGTCACGGAGAGGATGCTCGTCTCAACGGACTGGTCTTTCGAAAAAGATGTGTCCAGGTTGGGGTTCCATTTGGGCATTGGCCACCCGGACGGATCTTTGAGACCTCCGAGCTCGAAGACTCGAGGGAAGGTTAGCAGGGCTCCAATTGCATGATCGTAAATTACTTGCCCTTTGAGATAGGCGGGAGGAATGTAGTGGTGGTGCACATCAATGCGCTTTGCCATTGTGGACGGCGACGCTTCAAGGTCAAGGACGCAGTAGCGAATCAGCTAATGCGAGAGGGTAAAGGGAGTCTTGTTGTTTCTATGCGTAGCAGCTGCCGTGTCTGCTGTATTTATATTCTGGTCACTCCCCTCGATTTGTTTACAGTGATCCCGAAGGATGCCGGGCGGCTGCGGGGATTCATGCAGGTAACGTGGCATCCGGCTAACTGTGGCAGGTCCTGAGACGATACAGGCCAAGACGGAAAACGAAAGGCGAATGCAAATGGCTGATCAAGCCACGGGTTGAGCATAGAAGGCAGAGGAGCCGGGCTCTCCGAAGATGCATGGAACAAGGGCAGGAGAAGACGACAGCATCTCGCTAAACAGACTATGTTTGCGACACCCTTTCTGTCGAGAAAGAAGCTCTGGGAAGGCATCAGTAACATTGATATGCAAAGGCGGTCGTGACCTAATGAGTGATTGCTGGCACCTAGCCACTGCTGACCCAACACTGCACCAGGCCAGGTACTATGGAAGGTCCAAGCCTAAGGAAGAATAATTATAGAAAGGCTAGTGTGAAGTATACATTAAGAGATGAGCGGGTTGCAGATACCGCTGGTGATCTGAAGGTCACAGCAAGTGCGAGAGGGAACTCTTACTACTCGGTTCTCTCCTCGGTTGTGGAACGTGTATAGAGCCTTGATGGATAGAAAAAAGAAGGAATTCATGACACAGTACTGTGCCATCCACGCAAGTCCGCACTGCACTCATATATTCGAGTTTCTGGGCTTGAGGTCCAGATTGGACTTGAGTTCTGAGAAAGCGTAACCTTATCATCTTGGAGCTGTCACCTCTGTGATTGCTTGAGCTTAGAATCTCGGTGCGAAACCCCTGTTCGATTCCGTCTTTGAATTCGTGGTCCTTTGCCACTTTGCGTTGCGCTGAGCCCTTACGCCCCGAAGGCACCTCGCTTTTGGAAATCTACTCAAGGTGCGGGAGGAGAGCTGATAGTCTGGCATCCCGGACGCTCTTTTGTTGGAAATGCTTAACCCAGAGGTCATCATCAGGAGAGTGTGATTGGACTTCAATGGCAGACGATGCCTGAGCTTTGGACCTCAAAGGTCCCAAGTCGATTTATAGCCAAGTCATTCTTGCAAGCTAGCTCACAGGTATGTCTCCATTCATCTTCTTCAAAACCCATCTGATGATGTCCTCAGGTAGCGAAATACACAACATAACGGCCAAATTGATCGAGCGGTGTAGTTGAAAACCTCAATGGGTATGCAACATGAATCGCTGCCATTCACCGGCTCAAGCACCTGAAACTTAGAGATGCAAGTGCGACTAGAGTCTTGGGCTGCAACGGGACGGAATGAGGACGTATAATGGAGATATTGTGTGTTTTGAAGTTCGTGAAGAAGACAAAATCGAGTGAAGGTCTACTGTCCCTCGGCCCAAACCCAACGTATGAGGCAGGTACGATCCCGACTCTCAACATATATGCCAAGTGTTTATTTCTCAGATTTTAAAAACTTTTCAAGGCATGATCCGCAGCCTCGTGTTGGCTCTTTTTCCAGGTGCAAAGGTTGTGGAAAAGAAAACCTCCAGACAATAGAGTACCTTGAAACTCCCTAGCTCAAGTCCTTCGACGATCAATCTTCTTGTAAAGCCAATCCAATTTGTCCTCCGACATGAAACCGCCTCAACTTTGACTTCTCGATTCCACTTTCATCAAGTATGAGCTCCGATTCTCTGATAATAGCCAAGAGGGTTTCGTGCTGGGGTTCCATGGGACGAAAGCGCGATCACCGAATCCTGCATATACGACTTCCCTTGGTCAACGCCGAGGACTATTTTTATTCCCATCAATGCCGTGAATTCTCTTTATAAGACGCGTCAACCCTCCTCAGACCCTCAATAACACATACCGGTGTCAGCAAGGCAGACAACCATTGGCATCTGGCATGGCTTACTCGATAGGCGATCGCATCAACAAGGTAGCCCCACATCATGACTCTATCGAGGCATTGTGGAACACGAAATGGAAGAAACCGGTAAGTTGTACCGCCTTGCGGAAGAAGGGGATGGCAGCATGCTGAGAGTGAGTGCCAATTGCAAGTGCTCGATAGGAATCTACCCGTTCTTCGACGGTAAATTGGAAGATTTTGAGCCTGTCTTCGCCAAGTTGATTGAAGTCTGTCTTCTCTTCTAGAAACTAAAATGGCAGGTGCATCGTTACTCAACTCTACAGTCCAAACTCCGCCCACCCTACGACTTCGACGCCTACGCCGCCCCTTTCTTTCCCGTCGCCTCAGCCCTCGATCAACGCGCGCAAACCGCCGAGAAATCGAACGATCTCCCGCTCGCATCATCCCTCTACCTCCGGGCGGCCGCTTTATACCGCATCGCTCGTTTCCCCATCCCGCGCTCTCCAAAGCAGAAGGAAGCATGGAGCCTCAACAAAGCCGCATACGTGAAAGGCGCGGGGCTACTTCCTGGGAAATTCAGCGACGTTCAAATACCGCACACGCACCGGATCGAAGGGGAGGGTGCCACCATCCCGGTCTACGTGCGACTTCCAACGCATGCTTCACCCACGAACCCTGTCCCATGTATCATTCAGATCTTTGGCTTGGACGGATACAGGACCGAAATGACGCATGCATCGAACAAGCACCTCGCTCGTGGATGGGGAACTATTGGTGTCGAGATCCCAGGGACAGGCGATTGTCCTGCTCTGCGTCACGATCCTTCGTCTCCAGATCGGCTGTGGTCCTCGTTACTTGACTGGATGGATGGGAGGGAGGAGCTTGACAAGAACATGAGAGTTGCATGGGGGCTGAGCACCGGAGGATATTATGCGATGAGAATTGCGCATACGCACAAAGAGAGATTGACGGGGGCGGTGAGTCACGGCGGTGGGTGTCATAGGATGTTTGAGCGTGAGTGGTTGGATAAGGTGAATCATCTAGAGTATCCGTTTGAGTAAGTACAGCTTTGTGGTCTCTCCCTCAGGATAGAGCGTAAGAGCTGACGTGTGCTGTGCCATAGTCTGGCGGAGTGTCTGGCTGAAAAGTTTGGATATGAAAATGTCGAAGAGCTGAAGAAGGATGGGAAGAGTCGGTTCTCGCTAGTAGAGAATAGCATTCTGGACAAGTCTTGCGCCAGATTGTTGCTTGCCAACGTAGGCTTTCATGCCTCTCCGGGAGCTTGATGCAAGAGGCTAACCAACGGAATAGGGCACGAATGACGAGATCTTTCCCATAGAGGATTCGATGATACCCCTGCAGCATGGGAGCGTGAAAGAGGCGCGGTATGTCTTCTCCTTATCCAAAGTGTGCTGTGACTGAGCATTCTGGCCGTCTGCTGTAGGTTTGTTCCGAATGCAATGCACATGGGGGAACCAGCTGTGGGTCCTGTCGTTCTCAAATGGATCGAAGAGCTATTTGGCCTCGAACAGTCGCCAAAGACAAACGAAGATGTGCAAGTTGGGAAGATGCAAATGTTGCACCAGATGCAAGTATGGATTGAATCTTCCTACAAGTCTTTCTGGAAATAGCCGAGACTCTGGAGATTGAGATGAAGTTCACGAGAGATTGTGTTTGGGGCCCTCGGAGGCAATCTAGCAGTCGTATATATTGGCATCAACGAATGTAAGAGTCTACCATGCGCGAGTGGTCTGATCCTGCATCACTGTTTCACAGATGAAGCCACTAGAAGGGTGATCTGGATGACAGTCCGAGACAGTCCGAAAGTCGACCTACACGTTCGGAAGTAGCAAAGATTACAAATTGTATACCATAGGCTGATCACAGCCCGAGAGGTGCTCATGATGAACAGAAGTTGACAGCTTCCCTCTCAACCCAGGCGAATGAGAAACGAAGTGTCTCAAGAGGAAAATTTATCCTCGATCTGGACACCCAGGAATCGGAGAATCGCGAGAGCATTCAGCATCACATGGGCCAGTACTTACCAGTTGAGCTAGAGTTTCAGGGACAAGGCACAGAGCGCATCAGCGCAAAGCCATCGCCATTTGCCGGGAGTTGATGACAAAACACGCTGAGGATGTGCTCGTCGAGGCTGAGCAGTCCCGAGCAAGTAAGCTCATAACAGGCAAGCCCGAACAGTCGTACAACTGCAGGTCTTCCAGCCCCACAAAATGTACAGACTGAAAGATGCGAATCTATGAATGCATGTTCACCGAAGCGCCTCCAGATGTACTCTATTTGGTCTCGGAGTCAGATATTGAGACGTCATCGATGGTGTACCAGATCTCGTAATAATGCAAGTATAGCGACGTCGGTTTATTTTATTTTAAATACGGTAATGGCCCTTGAAAGATCCGTTGCGGAAGCCCGCCTTCACACCAAAAATGTAAGTAGGAAACCCGGTAGCAAAACGCCGCACGCTGACCTGTAATCTTTCCGACTTAAAGTACATTATTATTACGTAGAGTCCCATTTTAAGTTAGTGGCGTAGGTCGGACAGGAGTTAACGGCTCGAGTCTAAGGTACCTACTTTAAGGTCAAGTAGACGTTTGACGGAGACCGAGACTAACCGAGACTAACCGCGACGCCCCCCCAACCATGCGAGTGGGTGTCCGGAGATAAGGTAATTACCTCCGTCAACTGCCGCGCTTACTCGTACGTACTAGTAAGGGAACTCAAAAGGCAGAACTGAGATGAGATGAGATGTTTTGCTCATGGATCAATTGTACGAAAGGCGTCAGATATGCATCCTGATCCCTGGGTCCAAGCAATTCCTTGCACCCATCCTACGCCCCTCTTCATTGGACCTTGCTTACCGCTTCCACAGACCGGATCAATGCATTGGATCAATGCACGATTCGGTAAACGAACCTTACGCTGTCTGTGCAACATGTGCACTCAACACAACACCGACCCGTCCATCCGCCCGCCAGCGTCCAGATTCATTTTCCTCCCATTCGTCAAGATTCCTTGGCTTCTGACCCTATTTTTAAAATTCGGGGAATTTCCAGGACCCTGAACAGTAAAGAGGCCTGTAAGACTACGTTTTGCACGGGGACCAACGTCTATTACCACCCATCCTCTCGGTCTTTGCCACGACATTCACATCCCAATGAGACCTGTGAGACCACCTCGTGCCCAGGCCCTCATGTCTATGACGGCCTATCCCTTTCGGTATTTGTCACGGTATAAGCTGCTGAGAATCATCTCAAAATGCTCTTCACCTCCAGCTCATCCTATTGTTTTCCGTCATTCTTCTCTACTGATCTATTTGTCTGATTCTTGGCTGCTTTCTTGGATAGTTCAACAATGTTTCTATATAGACCGTTCTCGGCTGTATGCCTCTTGGCATATGCGCCACTTTCTCTTTGCGCTCATGTTTTCTTTGAGATCAATCTTACTTGGGAAGTCAGAGCCCCTGATGGCCAACCTAGATATGTCATTCTGAGCAATGGGCAATTTCCAGGCCCACAGCTGAATATGAATTATGGAGACGATGTAGAGGTTAGTCACTAAGTCCGACCAGAACTTTATAGAGCTAACTCTTCCCAGTTTGTCGTTCACAACAATCTTCCCTTTGATTCGACCGTCCATTTCCATGGTATTGAGTATGTTGGCAAGACTTGAGGAAAACACAAAAGCCTGAAACAGCAAGGCTGACACGATACCAGGCAAACGGATACTCCATGGTCTGATGGAACACCGGGTGTTTCCCAGAAACCTATTCCCCAAGGCGGAAGTTTCACCTACAAATGGACCGCTACTCAGTATGGTGCTTACTGGTACGGTGACAGGCTAACCATCATCGTAGAGCATCAGCTGACATGGCCTCAGGTATCACGGTCACGCACAAGGAGAGATCCAAGATGGCCTTTACGGACCGATATTCATCACGTAAGACGGTAGCCCAAGCTAAATGATTCCCAGCTCACACATCACGGTCTAGGTCACCATCAAGTCAGCCTTCACCTTTCGGACTCATTGCAAATAGCACCAGCGCCAGCATCGCTGCAATGCAAAGCGCCGAGAAGAAAGCTCAATTCGCTCTGCTCTCCGACTGGGACCATTTGACGTCTTCAGAATATCGGGCTGTTGAAGAGGCTTCAGGCCTTGATCTGTTCTGTGTTGACAGTCTTCTGATCAACGGCAAGGGAGCTGTGAATTGCCAGCCCCAGGCAGTGCTTAATGCGCTCACCCCACCGCCTTTGTTACATCTGCTAAATGGATCGACTGTGAGCGATAGAGGGTGAGTCTTTTCCAATTTGCGATTAGTAGTGCAATCGTTGACATCACAAAAGGTGCACGCCACCGAGCAAAGCCGCCTTGGATGAAGGATTGAATTTCACGTCCAACATTGACCTCGTTCCAGCTGGTTTGCTCGATGGCTGCACGCCCACGAATGGCAGCATGGAGACATTCTATGTTGATGCTGCGGATGGGTGGTTCAACCTCCAAATCGTCAGCGCAATGAGTATCAAGACCCCAGTCTTCTCTATTGACTCTCACCCCATGTGGATTTATGCCGTGGACGGTATATACATCGAACCCCAACTCGCCGACACAGTGTTCTTGTACAACGGCGAGCGTTTCTCCGCAATGATCAAGCTAGACCAGACTCCTGGAGATTACACCATCCGCGTCGCAAACTCGGGCGCCGATCAGATACTCTCTGGCTATGCGACGCTCTCCTACCAAAACCACACACCGCACAAAGGTCACCAAAGCTACAACGCGACAACCACCAGCAATGGCACAGTAAATGCTACCGCATACATCAACTATGGTGGCGAAAACACCACTGCTTCCGTCGTCCCCCTTGACGAAACTCTCCTGGTTCCTTATCCCGCCAATAAGCCCGCGCCTACCGCGGACGCAACCCACATCCTCAAACTCGGCCGCCTTGGCGCAAACTACAACTGGTCCCTCAGTGGCAGCAACCTGTATGACACCCAGGCAAACTACCAAACGCCCCTCCTTTTCCACCCCAACTCTACGTCCAACCCTGACGCCTACGATCCTTCCCTGATCATTCGTACCATCAATGGTACCTGGGTCGACATCGTCCTCCAAGTCGTACTCAATGCTGCCGCTCCTGCTCAACCCGCCCATCCGGTCCACAAGCACAGCAACAAAGCTTACCTGATCGGCGCCGGCACCGGTACTTTCAACTACAGCACAGTTGCCGACGCAATGAAAGTGATACCGGGCAGCTTTAATCTGGAGACGCCTTCGTTGAGGGACAGCTTCACTACCCCCAGTGTGTTACAGGGACCTGCGTGGATTGCATTCAGGTACCAGGTTGTCAATCCCGGCGCGTTTTACCTGCATTGTCATATCCAGACACATTTGACGGGCGGGATGGCGATGACGATTATGGACGGAGTGGACGTTTGGCCGACTATCCCTGAGGACTATCTCAACGGCAACGGTGGGTATTAGGGCGGGTTCGATATCAGAGCGGGGCGGGAGCCGGAGCGATGATAGATTTGCGATTAGAGACGGTTCATACTTGGACTATACTTAATACCAACACGAGCGCAAAAGTCGTACAATCGCCACGGTAATCACCGAGATGGAAAAAAAAAATCCATACAATCCGATCACCGCCATCGACACGTTTCAAAACTCCATAGCCACCACCGCTTCCGGCCCCTCACTCGCCTCTCCACCTCATCTATGCCAAGCAAATCAAATCAAATCAAAATCCCCACCACCACCGACACAAAAGATACCATCGTTCCCTTCATCCCCTCACCCCACATCCTCCATCCGGGATATCTCCAACACCAGATTGTAAAGTACCCATCCATCCATCCATCCATCCATCCATCCATCCATCCATCCGCTTTTCCGCCCTAACTCCTCCTCCTCCTCCTCCTCCTCCTCCTCCTCCTCCTCCTCCCTCCTCCTCCTCCTCCTCCTCCTCCTCCTCCTCCCTCCTCCTCCTCCTCCTCCTCCTCCTCCTCCTCCTCCTCCTCCTCCTCCTCCTCCTCCTTCCAATCACCCACCCGCATCATCCCGAGCCCGTTGGACGGCGTTCGGTCAACGAGAGGATTGGCTGGATGCCGGAATCGGTGATTAGGTCATTTTTGTCGTGGGGGGGGGGTGGGGGTGGGGGTTTTGCGAGGGGGGGGATTAGTCAGCGGTTGTTTTTGGGAGGCTTGGTGTTAGGGGCTGAGGGAGTGGGGGGGAAAAGGTGGGGGGGGTTTCATGATGGATGGGGCGTGGGGGTGATGGGATTTTGGGGTTTGGTGGGTTTGGGATGGGATGGGGGTTTTGGGATGGGGGTGGGATTGGGCTTTTGGGATGGGGATGGGGATGGGGATGAAAGGGAAGGGTGTGGGATGTTGGGTGCCAGGTGGAATATTGTAGTGCGGTAGTAGTGAGGAGATTGAGAAGATGGACGGATTCTTGGGTTGATGGGGAAAGTTTTTATTTGGTGGGGATATACACGTAAACCTCCACACCATTTCCTTGCCTCCCAGTCCCCTTGCTCAATTACATCTCCCTTCCTCTTCTTTCCCCCCTCTTTCGCCCTCACTTCACCTAAAAGTAAGCAATGGGGTTCTCACTCGCCTCCACCCCCGAAGCCACATCCCAGTACTCCACCAGACACGTTCCGATCATCCTCCATATACCGGCGATGTCACCCTCGCCGAACGCAACGCTGTTGCCTCTGAAGTGGATGGTGCCGAAGGATGTGCCGGTTAGGTTGGTGCCGACGAAGACACGTTGGAGGACGACGGAGCCGCCTTTGAGCTCGGCGCTTTGAAAGGGGATTACGATCGCGGTGCCGTTCTGTGTCGTGTGCGTATGTGTCAGCTGTCAGATCGCTTCCGGGTAGGAAATAGAGCCACGAGACGATTCCGCGACTAGGAGCGTATGGAACAGAAACGGAGAGATTCGTGCAGAGAGAATGTCTCTTGTGATTGACAAATGGAGATGGAATAGGATTACTGCTTACACCAGCGACCTCGGGGGCATGATTGATAAAATCCACGGCGGCATAAGTGTCGTAGCCAAGAGCTACTTCTTGGTTCACGAATACCTCGTTGGCGAAGGTGTTGAGGACTTCGGTTTGCTGGTATTGAGACGCGTAGGGCTTGGTGGTGTTTGTGGGACAGCCGAGGGAATAGTACTCCTCTGGACCCCAGCGGCGCGTCTCGAGGGGTGCGGTGAGGGTGGTGATGGCGAGGGCGAGGAGGGGAAGGAGGGTTGTGGCATACATCTTGGTTGGTGGGTGAGTGGGTGAGTTGGTGGTTGGGATGTGATAGGTGTTGGGGCGGGAGCTTTGGATGCAAGGGGAGTAGAGTTGGGAGATCTGAGTGTTGAGACAGAGGGCGAGCTGGGTTTTCTATGATTCTTCCTTGCTTCTAATCTTGTCTTGCTCGGCAATGGAAGAAGCTCATCGAATTACCTGAAGATGCATGGGCTGTCTTTGTGTAACCTCGAACGACGCGATCTCCTGGATCGCGTGGTTTCTTTGCACGCCCGCCTGCCTTAGGCTCAAAAATCTTCCGTAGTGTCGGATTGCTGCATGTCTAGAACAGTCTCAATGGGGACTTCAAGTCTGGGGAAGCTAGGCTTGACCACATCCAGGTGCTGGCTTGAGGCAGCTTTAGGGCAAGACGGGGCAGAGTATGCCTGCTTCCAGTCTTTTCGGCTTGTCATGATGTCTGTGAGCGTCCAACCGATGAAAGCTCGTTCCCGCTTCGGTCAGTGAATAGTCAGTAGCTTCGCAAAGGAATGCGTAGTTCGATTCTGGGGGTTGATGATATGGTGGCGCAAAAGAAGCGATTTTAGACTTTGAGCATCTGTATCCAAGAATTACATGCTACTGTAATATACAGCGTTTTCTCCATTAGCTCCTCAGAATCCATGTCAGAGTGGTGGAGTATTCGGCTCTTATTTAGAGTATAACCCGGTATTTTATTCCCCGTTTTTCACGCGCTTGTAACGGCAAATCTGCCAAGAATCCTAACCGCTCGGTCACCGAAAGACGCAGTTAAAACTTTAATTCTCCGTGATGAGATGAGAAGTGAGAACAGAAGAAAAGACGTTCCTGAAGCTTGATCATGGTCAGAAATTTCTGTGAACTACCTAAAAACTTAGCTTGCTGGCGGTGATGGCTCCGAATACGAAAAGTCAGCTGAGTTGTCTCCAGAACGGAGGACCCAGATCGCATATCAACAAACCCATGATCTTAGCGACACTCTAGGATCTCAGCTAGCCTGAGGCTGGAGAGCTTGAGGCTATAACCGAGTTGCTAGCATGGCTACATGAGATTTATAGATAAGTTGGAATTATCATACCGTGGGTGTTGTCATCGTCCTCAGTGCAGCGTCTCATGCAAACCCAGGACATGCGTCTCAGTGTTGGAATGTGCGGGATCGACAGTAAAATCTACGGTGCGACTTGCGCCGTGGAAGGACCACGGTCCGTCTTTATGATACATAGGAACTTGAAATTGGTTCTAAAAATGCTGGTACTAGTACAGATCAGAATAATCCTGCAGATATAGAAACGAGATCAGACGCCATGCATATCTCCCAGGAGAGTCTATACCCATCCTGCATATCTGAGCCTCATCGCTTCCATTTTCATCGGTTTGTTCACAATGGCTGCCACAAAAGTCATGCGCACGGCACCATCTCCATGCAGAGATAGACGAGAACCGAGCTGGGTTCCCAAGGAGCAAGCATTCCGCCGGCCCTATGAAAGTATTGAAGGTTGGCTAGGCTGCTCGAGCGTGTACAGCGTCATGTCTGTCGTCAACAGGTGGCATGAGCTTACAGGTTCGTTGGCGCTGAATACGAAAGCTTCCCTTCGGGCATCTTTCCACGCTTCCGTCTTCTTGCCTGGCGCTGTCTATCAAGAGCTCCGTCAGGCTAGAGCAATGGCGGCGCAGAAGAGAGCGATGAATCGCGTCGATGGTCACTGACGATCCACGCGTGCCATCTTCTGTGACTTATCGCCCCCTGCCCGCTTTGCAAATGAGGACTGTGTCTAGACAACATTGTTAACCTCGCCGTCCATGCCCACCTTGGCTGCGAGTCTTTTTGGTACTCGATCCATGATGACGTGACCACCTGATTGAAACACGATGAGCCAACGCTTGTTCCGTTCGCGACCTTCGCTTCGCGAGATTCCCGCTATGAATAACTTGTAGATTACTGGGTCGGCCAAAAACTTCATCCCAACATTACTTTCATCTGCAACGAGTCTCACTCAAGGGACCATCGCGGATAGGGTTTTCTTTTTAGATCTCTGGCTAGGAGGTTTCGGACCTGTCTTTGCAAGTCTTCGATCAGTCGCGTCTCATGCGCATCACTGCTATTTCTCACCAACGGAAAACACTTTGGTAGATCGAACGAACGACTCGAATAATCTAAATAGATCCTAGAAACACAAAGGGTTTGATGTCCCAGTGAAGAAGCTCATTGGCGCCTCCCACTTCTCCCCAGTACTGAGAACCATGGAGGCCCCGTGCTTTAAGGTATCACCCACTCGTCGCGGTCGAAGTCTCTCCCGAGCCGCCTGGTACCTAGCCAGAGGAGCCGGGTACTTGACTGCGACGCATTGGTCGACGACGCAGCGCCTAGTTCTTGTCCCGAAGTATGAAACCAACCCGGAAGAATGCTAGTGACGCGATAGGAACAAGATCTCTCCCACTGTATATGTCCTTTGCTGCGAAAGGGTCTTCTCACTGTTGGGATCCTTGATTTCTTGCTGCGTCGACTTGCAAATGGTGCTCTTCCGTTCGGGACAGCGCCCTGTTTTCTCAGGAGATGCGGGAGCGAGAGTCTCAGTCTGTAAGCGGGGAGTCAGGCTTGAACGATTTGGCTCCTCCTGGAGATTCTCGAGCAATCACTCGTACTCGGTATCTTCTCCTTGAAACCCTGCAAAGGTGACGAATACCAATGAATTGATAGATGCCAAACGCGGCATCGTAGATCCAAACATTTTCCGTCGCCGAAAGGGTCTTCGAAATTCTACCTTTGTTCTCGTATTCCGCAGGTACTCCGAAGCAAACACGTCCCGGTATCGGTTATGTCACTCCGGTCCTGTCAGGTCCGAGTGGGCCACGGCGAAAACCCCAGCATCTGACATGTCTATTCCTTCGGGTGGGAACAGACCAATAGCCGCAATGTGCCTTTAGGACACTTTGGCTTCGAATCGTCGGTCGTCGTCGCGGCTTCCTTGCCTTTCGGCTACCATTGTTTCCCTTCCACGGGTGAAGGAAGGGTCGTCCAGATCGAGCTGCATTCTCGCCCGACCGCCGCGCTGTCCGGGAGGCAGAGCGCACGGGATGCGCACGGACTTCCCCTAACCCGAATAGAAGTAAGCCAGGAGGCCAACGCCTGTCAGTGTTGTGACTGATGTTGCGAGTTGCAACGCAAACCCAACCGGTGGTTGTGGTGGTAGTAGAGGCTGTCCGAGCGCTGCCGGCGGTGCTGGTGGTAGGAGGTCAGTTTTCGTAGAACCGTCGACGTAAATTGGACTGTCGATGTAGGTCGAACTATGGACGTAGGTTGGATGACCTTTCAAGATTTGCGCGCTTGTCTCTACTTTTGATGAGAGCTATAGGAGCTATGAAAGGGCTGTTTAGGCGTAGGATTTGATGAATTAAGGGATCGTTTCGGGAATGAGCTTGAGGGTGCTGCGGAAAGGTAGGCATGTTAACGACTATGATGGTGGTGTTGAAAAAAGAGTCAACTCCGCCTCGGCTTTGCATGCTCTCGTCAAGTCTGTTCTTACCGTGATTCAGACAAGTCAAAAAGAAAGAAAGAAAGATAGCTGGTCCCGTCAATACTCGTATCTCGGCCGCACAGCTTATGGAAGCGACTGACATATCAATACTTGCATACCTGAAGGAGAGCATTGCCTGTTCACGATGGGCCTGCGTTGTATCGCCGTCATCGCGAGAAATCTTGATCTTTTTCACGATGTGACATTCGATCTGATCACCATCTTCAACCTTGCGGACAAGAACTGAGAGTTTACTCTCGCGTGGAGAGGGTCATGCGTATAGCGACATTGAGCGTTGGTTCGCTGAACAGGATACTCCAAGTAAAGAAGTGGCTGACTTGGAGGAGAATAGGATAAGCTGCATCTCTCTCTCGACGCTACGAAAACCGAGCTTGAACACCATGGGCTTCTGAACCTTAATCTTGGTGACCAGATCGAGGACCTGACGGAACGATTTCAGCATTGGAAATATACCGCTCTCGCTCGTTAACGTGCAACGAGCCATGTAGCTAATCTGTTATACCGTCTTTTATTGCTATCGCTGTGGTGTTCGTGTCTAGATCTGTTGGTGTCTGGATTCTCATGTTCCTGAGTTCCTGCCTGGATTCCTCGAGTTGAAGTTTCAGATCATTGATTTCCAAAATACTGGCTTCCTTTTCCATAGCAAACAGGACTTTTTATCCGCAAATGGGACCATCGGTGTATCTTCAGTACCAGAAGGCGTTTACCTTTTTCAAACCCCAACTTGGAAGGCCTGCACTGCTTTTGCTCCTCTCGAAGGTCTGACGCTTGCTGTTACAAATTCGCGTTGTCTTGAAATGCTGTTTCCAGCGGTTTCCATGGATAGCTTAGTCTAAACAGAGCGTGGAAAAGTCGTGTAGAGAGACGAGAAGCCTACAATGCCAGATGCCAGCGCTTTGAAGGAAGAACAATCACTTCTAGCACCGCTTAGAGAGTGGATGCTTGCTGCCAGGACGGCTCGATGGTTCAAGGGCATGCTGGAGCCGCTTGATGGAAAGTAATTCCCATCTCACGCATGGAGATGCCAAATATGATGTGAGAGATGACACTATGACTTCGTCGTGGACGGAGCTGGGTGAGGATAAGGGTAGGATTTTATTTATTTAAGATGAGAAAAGGTGAAACATACTTAGTGCGTAGAGAATGAAAGAAGACAAGTTCTTGCTGGATATGAAGTACCATGAAGGAATGAAGTGCATGATTCTAGGGGAATAAAACAAGCTGCCCGTCTTTATCCTCAGAGTGCTACGGTAGCGAATAGACTGCCTCAAGAGGTTCTCTTCCAAGATGGACTTGCACACATGCAAAGCATAAGGTAGGTAGGGTTGAAGAGAAGCTTAATTCTTTTAGGTCAGGTGCGATGCTTTTCGAGCCAAAGTGTAAAGTAGAGTAAAGTAAGGTAGGTAATTGTTCCCGACAAAAGACATAAAGAGGGCTGTGCAGGTTTGAGCCCACTCGACCAGACGGCGGATGGCGCCAAGTTGAAACACTCGGTGCAATCTTGTCTCATGGGTACGGAAATTAAATTTGAACTTTATAACAATCATGAACCACACTCCAAATCTTCCAAATCCCAAGCACCCGCGGTAGCTCGTAAATCATCATTGAGCATTGTAGTACGTGGGAAACGTATCTGACCTCGCTCTCGGCCGAGCAATGTCTGACGCTGGCTGCCTGTTGGCACCAGTAGCGACTTCTTCTTCTCCCACGGTTCTCGGCTGAGCTTGAGCATCGGACTCCGTGCTCATCTCTTGAGCCGATGAGCTCGACTTATTGTAGTACTGGTCGCTATGGCTGTAGGAGCGTGGGTCATACCGATTGACAGAAGCATCCTGGGAGAGCGAACTCTGCGATGGCGGACTCCCGGGTCGTTCCTCGCTTGTCTGATGAGGCGGTAATTGCTGTCCGTATGGATACCCCTGAGCGCACATCTGACTCCCGTGCCAGAAGTTGGTGTCTGGACTCTGGTAGTAGGACGATGGCCGATATCCAGAGCCCGAAGGGTAAAGCATATGGGATTGGTCGTAGGACAGAGTATTTGGCGATGATTGTTGAGAGATGCAGCGTTGGTCCATCGCCATGCCACTCTCATGTGAGAGCCCGTCAGTAGTCTGAACTCTGCCGAAACGCTGGCCGTTTCGTGTTTGAAACTGGTTTCTGCTAAATTGTAGGGGAGGCAAGTTCTCATAACCATAGGTAGTACTGGCGAGGGACGAACTCGAGGGTGAGGTAGTTGTAATTGATTGGCCACCTATTTCCATCATGCTGTTCTGATTGGAAGGCCGATCTAGGCGCTGAAAGGCAGAGGAACCTGCAGACAGACTGAGAGAGCGACCGAATGGATTCGTAAATTGAGGACTGGTGACAAGGGGGGACTGCGTTGCAGAGAAATATGGACCTGAACGTTCAGATCCTTCGTTGATTGAAGAAACTGGGGATGGACCTGCGGAGCCTGTTGCAGAAACTGGCGACGGAGCGTGGGTGGTGAAGTTTGAATTCATGCTGCTTGACGCCGTACTCAAGTGACCGATCCCAAGTCGCAGACTAGGTCTTTGACTCATGCCACCCCCGAGCATCAAAGGCTCGGTCATAGTAGACGCGTACGAGAATCGAGGTTCTCTGAAAGAAGGCTGTAGCGTTTGGCTGAAGTCAAAATTCTCAGGAAGGGCTCTTGACCTCCTCATCCGCTCTTGATCATCAGTTGTCAGGCGCCTGAGCTTCGCCCGCCTGCGAGCGTAAATCAGCAAGTCAAGTTTGCCAAAATGCTGTGAAGGATGTCGTAAGAATATACCTGTTTTGAAACCATACTTGTACTTGGCGAGGATTCAATCCGGGAATGTCCCGTGATAGTCTCTCTCGCTGAGCTGCATCGGGATGAGCGTGACGGGAGAATTCGCTCATGAGATATCGTGTTTGAGCGTGCGTCAACCTGTATATACCATTAGTGAACGTTCCCCGGTGTAATGATGTTCATGCTGACCTAAAGCGCTTCATCTTGCGTTTCTCCGCCAATCGCTCGGTGCCCGATTTGACAGCCTCCTTTCCACCAGCAATGTCTTCCTCCTCTTTTGAGCCTGTAAACAGCTCATCATCCTCAGACTGATGTTCCGCTTCTGTCAACACTAGCTGCGGTGTTGGGTGAGAAGCCGCGCTAGACGCTCGCGTAGGCCTTTGCTTCAGGGTATCCTCCTTTCGCAAATGACATGACACTTGATCAGGTGAGGGGAGTTCGGGAGTTCTCAAGTTGGAGCTCACAGAGCTGTTGTCCTCGACCGTAGTGACTTGATGAAGACTCGATGAGTGAGGTGGAGTTCGTTCATCGCGTGGTGGATTCTCGTAGGACTGCGAAGGTGATCCTTTCTCGTCGCAGGCTTGTCGTCTATCCTCTGCCGATCTGAAGGTTGCACCACCAGTGGGACTGGGTAAGACACGGCGTGATGGCAGTCTAGTAGTGTACCGGCCATGTTCTCCAAGTGCAGGATACGCGTACATTGACGGTGATTCAGGTGGAGATGGAAGAACGTTTGCACATTTTCCGCCAAATAAACTAGCTTGGAGGTCCATTTTTGCTCGACTACGGTCAGTGGTCTGCACCCAGCCCCTTATAGAGCGTCTGGAAATATGATCGAAATGAGTAACACAGATTTCCACCATCGAGGAACACGAGGAGCCAGCAACCGCAGTATTACTGCTTCACGCGAGTGGAGGATTAATGAATGGAGCCGCAGATCGGTACGGGAGTAGAAAAGGGTTGTGACGTGATACTGGTTCAAACGTAAGGCGTACTCTCAATTAAGCTCAATAATCCGAAGACTTCCTCATATGGGGGCCTTGTTACTATGGATTTGACGGACTGTCATAAGAGGCCGAGAGATGTGGCCAACAATCACAAGCTGAACCCTTTGGTGTTGGTGGGCGGCCGGACAAGAGCGGGATAGAGGGAAAGTACTGCGGCAGCTTGATTTTCAAGAGATATGATATGCTCGATTGTAATAAAGAAGAATACGAAGCGTCACATTGACGGGCTCGACAATGCAGAAAGAGTATTGGCTCGTCCGTCTCCAAAGGAGAGATGCACGTGAGTGCCTGGGTGCCCGGGCCTCGATTCCTCAACACTAGCGGCGGTGCGTTATCTGATGTGCTCCTTCTTAGAGCACGATTGGAACATGGGACTTCCAGAGCAGGTCAGGCTGACAGAAGAATGATAGGACGAGATTTCGAGCAGAAGATGGGTGGCTGCAGTTGCTTTTGAAGTACCACAGTTTGATTTAAGTCATGATTAGTTGAGACTGGTGGAGAAACGCCGTCAAGCCCTGCAATTGATGCGGGGGTCCTTGCAAGTTGATTTTAACTGGTTATGGCGATCTCCGTCATCCAGCTACAGCGTGAGCGCTATGCAGGCGTTCTTGAATCAGGTGTAGCTATAAGCTGTGAGAGCCTTGAAGTAGGACACTAAACATAGGATTGAACGATGCAAGGAACCTGAGAGTGGTACAGCGTGTTGGATTTGTTTATACCCCTGTTGGAGAAGAGCCCCAAGTTTCGCAACTGCGCTGTAGCCGCCCAAGTGGCGCGCGGGGCCCACGCTCCTCTCAATAACTATATCCGAATGCAAGTCGAAGATTTTGCTGCGGCCAGGCTGACCGTTACCCAATTCACCGCTCGACAGAGTGATGGTGTGTAGGCCGGCCACGGGACACGGCAGCAAAATTAAGAACACCCACGCGCACTTCTTTCCATGGACCACGCCTACTCTCTCGAAGTTGAAGAGAAATTGAATCTTTCAGAGAAAGTTTTCAAGACGTCTTTGACGTCTTAGATAGATGATTAGGTAATTTTGCCGAATGTGTGTTGCAAAGTATTTCGCAGCAAGAACCCTGTGAAAAGCGACCAAACACGCGCAGGGCAGAAACATGCGTCTCACCAAGAGAGTCATTCTTACACAAGATTGACGGACAACCAAGGAGCCTCTACCCGTCGTAGGCTTTCGATGAGTAACAGAATTGACGATGGCGGTTCCTTGCACATTATCTCGGGCCAATCGCCGTGCGGTATCTGCTAAGTTTTAGCTCGCGACTCCATTCTAGTTGAGGCACTCAGAAGGGAAGAAGACAGCAGGGTTGATTCGAGCGGCTTCTGTCTACTGCACCAAACACTGAAGAATCAAATTTCGATCATGGCAAAGCTCGCAGTAAGCTTTCTTGGTTCTTTAGTCCCCAAATGACAAGGACTGTCTCATCTCGTCAATGGGTCAATGATCCGACCCAAATTCCGTGAAACATAAGGTAGCAAGTTCCGGGTCCTTTCCGGCATGGACCAGGAGGCGAACGGGCACTTGCGTTTTTATCCTGGTAGTGGAAAAGTATTGCGACGGATTGCTTGACTCAGATGTCGTATTCGCTAGCCAGAATGAGAATTCGAAGAATTCCATCCCCTCTTCACGCCTGTGGCCCGTCAGGTGGGAATTATTGTGTTGGACGAGCTGGCAGTGCAAGCGTTAGTTGACCATATTGAAGTCATGAACCTCCACAACCTTTCGGCATGAATCAAGTGGGTTCAGCTCACCGATGATTCCGAGACTAAGTGTGATCGCCCAATTTGCGGACTCACGTTCAGCGTGGATTGATCATTCACAAGTTCGACCATCATGAGTAAGAGGCAAAGGCAATAATGTACAAGGTGATGTGACTGGGGCCCAGGCAAGGCGTATGTTCGAAGATGATAGGACATCTGACAGGGAGATGTGGCTAGGCGTAATTGGAGCCTTGGAGGTGGTTGTAGTCTGTAATTGCATCCATCCTGAGGCTCTGACCGCTTGACACGTGGAGAATTCACTATTGCGTGGCAGCGGTGCTTGATGAATCTGTGGCACTGCACATCATGCCGGTTAGCACGTAACCGGCGTCCCCCAGCCAAGGGAGCTGCCGTAATTAGAGTGCGAGTAAGTGGGAGGCTACTCCGCACGTCAAGAGGAATTGACGCACCATTTATGCGAGGCTCTAGATCCAGACAAGCTTCCATCATCTTGATTCGACAATGAGAGAATGGCAAATGCAATGCAAAACGATCCGAGCTTCGCATGCAGCATGCTTTCTTTCTGTGCGGCTGGGTAGGCCATCGACTTAGGGTCTGTTAGATTGTTTCGGGGCTGCTTTTGCGGCCTGCTCCCAGGCTTCTCGCACCCCTGCAACCCCTGGGCATTGCATGATGCAGTTTTTCGGACCGTAAAGTCTTACGGTCGTAGATTAGACTCATACTCTTGACAAAGATCGTGGAATGGAATAATGAAGTCACCCGACATGAGCTGCAGCGGACCGGACTCAACTGCTGTTATTGGATTGGGGGAAGTAGGTCGGTTCTTTCCGCTAAACCAAAAAGGGCGCTATGTCTCACAGCAGTCGGGAATAATACAAGGCAATCAATGACCGACCAGGTGCAATTGGAGATTGGGACGAATGACTTCAGCATTTTCAGACTGGACATGGTGAGCCTGAGTTGCATCTCGATGACCTGTGAAACTCGAGTTTCAACACCGCCGTCTCTAAACTTGCCGGGGTACGTGTGAGCAAATGATGAGCAAAGGGCACTAGGGGGAAGTGCAAAATTGGTGTAGGGAACCGACGACCTTTCGATTCCTCGATGCGACAGAAAACGAATTTGGCGGATGCAAAGAAGATGTGAAGCAATCAAAAAACATTGCAGAGGATGAGAGTATATGAACAAGCAGCCTCATATTGCAGACCGAGTATGTTCTTATATCGATCGCAGCTCAATCTGCCGTCAGAGCGCTAATACTACGAATACATGAGGGGCCACGCGTCAGTCCCTATAGAACGTGTACGTTCGTATCGAACCGCCTGACTTTTGGGTATCTGTTTGGACATTCCTCTATTTGGCTGTCATCTCCAACAGCGCCTCCACTCCATTCACGTCCACCATCTTCTGCTCTGTGCCATTCGAAATAGATTCCTTGGTAGGCTGATCAGAAGTCTGCTCTGTCCCATCGACCTCCGTCTGCTCCTTGCTCTCTTCCTCTTCTGGCTGGAAAAGAGCTTGAAGATTATTACCGTCATCTATTCTGTCGAAAAGGTTGAGTCTGCTCTTCGATGCGATGCGGAGCGTCCTCCACAGCTTGCTTGCCCTTGCATCTGTTGCCTGCTGCTTCTCTTCACCTGTTTTCGCCATCTCGATGTCAAAGTCGTCTTCCGCAATTGGCCCTCTGAACGACTCTGCTGTGGGTAATGTGTACCTGCGACTGATTGAGCGAGATCATCAGAATACGGCGACCATGTTCTTACCTTTCCGGGTCCTTCAGCTTCTCCATGCCATCGGTGTCGCCTCCGTCCAAAAGAAACTTGAGGTCTAGTGATCCCATGGGAGTCGCTCTGAGCCTCTTATTGGCACATGCTTTCTGCGTACCTTTTTCCGCCTCCGAGAACTCTTCAGCAGAAACTGGATCACGCTGTATGGGCGGGCAACCCTCCGCTTTCCAGTGCACCCAATTCTTGTCTCTTGACAAGACAGTATCCACCATGCGATAGTAAAATTTGCCTTCTGGGCCTTGTTGTAAATAGGTAGCTATCTCGCTTCTCATGCCTGTCGCCCATTTTGCCTGGGTTCGACGATTAGCGTGTGGAGTTTTGGTAGTTTGAAGATGCCACATACGTTATCTTCGCTCAAGGCGTACGTATAGAGTACCGATTTGTTGGATGTGTGTTCGAGCTTCCTCTTGGCCTTTGTGGTAAGCGAAAGGAGGAAGTCGATCAGAATCAAAGCCTGGACAAGGACATGGCGCCGGAAAGCAAGATCGCTGATCTGTATAAATTCAGCGGATGTGAACCGTGATGCAATTAAACACGTAGTTGTACCTCTAGGTCGAACAGGTCTCGACTGGTCAAGTACTTAGGATTGAAGCTACTTGACAATTCGTCTTCCTGGCCGTTGCGTTTTCTCTTCACGCCCCGCTTGCCATCATCGTGGAGCTTTGATATGCCTCTTGCCTGGAGATCCTGCTGCACTTCTTTGAATTTGACCAGCGTGATTGACAATCCCTTTCGAAAGTTTTCAAGGTTGATATCATCGAACAGTCTTGTTGGAGTTGAAAAATCCTCCTGCAAAGACCAGAATATAGGGTATAGCGTGTCCATGTCCGCCGGCTTTTCTCTTGCTTCCTCGTCCTCTGCATCGGATTTGACGGCTTTCGATGAATTTGCTGGGTGCTCTAGAGCAGCCTTAGCCTGCTCCATTGCAGCCTCAGTCTTGCCTGCAATTTGTTCCGTTTCTGTTCTTTCCTCGTTCTGATCAACCTCCATGCCATCGTCAAGATTCGACTCGGCCTTTGGCGGAAAATTTTCAAAAACCGTAACATTCTCGACGTGGTATTCTCCCCTCAGATTGACCGAGCTCCTGTCTCCTAGCGGGAAGCTTTGAAAAAGAAATATGAACACTCTTCCGCAGAACACCGTGTCCTCAGCTCGTGAAAGTCGACGTAATAGCTCGTTGCACGCGCGTAGTATGATGAGGTTCTTCGCCTTGAAGTGTTTCGCAGTGATTCGTTCTCGTCGAGAATCAAGGTAGTCGAAGACGATCCTGCAACCATCGATGGTCTGTGTGTCGAGCAGCTCTTCGACGAGCCAGAAGAGCAAGCTGGGTTCACAGATCTCTGCGGACCATTAGCCATTGTGTCCGGAATAATCTTCTTCATCAGACCAACCTAGATCGGAGAGGATGGAGATGATATCCAGAAGATTCCACACTTCACCAAACGGAGGTCCCTCAATTGATGTCGATGCCTTGATTTCTTAGCTATCGACTTAAATTGCTATTTCTTTATAGCCTCACCAGTAAAGCGTAGAAGATGTTACGACATGCAGTCTCTATGGCTGCATAATCCTTATTGGTTGCTCCCTTGTGTTTGCCGATTTTGTCAACACCACCTTCGAGTTCCTGAGTCGTTAATGCTGGCTCAACACCTCCGTCAGGCTTGACTTTCTGCGCTTTGGCCAGGAGTCCCCTTATCGCAGTGGTAAAATTGTGAACGGAGCTGATTCCGGCACTAGACATTTTGGACAGCTCACGCGAGTGCGTGGCTGAAGACGTTGTCATGAAAATCTCATTCTTGTGAACAAAGTGAAGTTGATGGGAGCACTGGCAGCAACCAATTGTTCCTGAGCGAGGCTCTGCGGGAGGATTATGAAACCGCTAACCGTAATCTCTTTTCAGCCCTATGGCAAAAGTTCAAGATTCCCACGCGACAAGAGTGTAATATTGTAGCTTTTCAATACTGAACAAAACGCGACCATCTAGGACTTCGGCTGGCGCAATGTTTCAAAAGATGCATAGACTCCATCACCAATTAGAACGCTCCAGTCAATTGCGTTTGGCTGTGTACCTTTAGCCAATCCGCGAAGTCGAGCAGCGGTATGACGGAAGCGAGCGCGTGGAGAGGTGGAGACCAGCCGAGTGTCGGAGATCTTGAGAGCGACAATCATTGGGCTCAGCTCGCAAAGAAGCATTGGCCGAAAGCTGCCAAGTCGAAGAAATTAAAACCAGAAGTAATCAAGAAAGAGATCTGGGATGTACTAGAACAGGAGGCTTTCCATTTTCGGAGTCTGCTCATGCTCGAAAATTTGCAGCTGCTGGAGAAGTACACGAGCCTTCCAACTATAAGCAGTGATTACTGACTGTTGCTTAGCTATCTATGGCCTGGCTACACTGAAGCCTCAACAAATCACCACGTGCTTCTGATTGCCCTCCTCGTCACCGTGAAGAGCAGAGAGAATCTTCCCATATGGAGTATGCAGCCCAGTCTTGTTGGTGAATGGAAAAGGAAATGGCTAATGATTTCGAGATGCCTTCGCCGATGATGCTGAACGCTTCTCCTCCTTCTTCCGCCGTGTTCTATCAATGACCCTTGATCCAACTCTGTCGGCGCCCGTTCGCACCCACTTACTCTCCTACCTCCTCAGCGCTTTTCAATCACTAGACAATGGTCTCTTACGCAAGGAATGTGCGCCGTTGGTGTCAATATCTATATGGCATAATCTTGCCTCAGAAGCAGCTCGAGAGCGGAAATTTGAGGAGCATGGCCAACTTCGAAAAGCGTGGAGGGCTGCTGCCAAAAAATACGAAGCTGCAGACGAAGGAGCAAAGGCAAGGTTACGGTTTGAACGCTCATGGCTCTACACTCTTCTGCTTGACTTTGTAGGTCGTTTGTATGGAGCGAGCGAAGGTGTGTTAATATGATGCCACCTAATACATTTGCTGACAGCTTGCCAGGCGATCTGGTATACTGCGAGAGGTTCCTCGAGTTCTTGACTGATCTCGAGAGTCAGTTGCCTACGAGGAGATATGTCAATACTCTGGTCAAAGATCTGAATCTCCTAGCTCTGATCAGAATATCCCCAATGTTTAACACTCCAGACAACGGTCTCCTGCGTGACTTGTTCGCTCTCTTCCGTCATTTTGCGGATTTCCCCGTCGATGATAATACAGGCTCACAGCACTCCGAAGCTCAGTCATATGAGAGGCACTGTGAGAACCTGTCCCGGCTACAAAGGACTGCGCTCAGGCACTTCAAGGAGAAGCTGACAGTACTTGCTCTCTCGAATTATGGGGCTATCGATCAAAGAAAGGAGTTGGAAGAGCTCTTAACCCCGTTGGTGGATGCCGAGCTGGAAGAACTGTGCCTACTATTAGGGTTTCGGACGGCATACCCATCCGCAGCAGATGTACAAGTGAATCGAGAGCTCCTGATGGAGATTGTACTATCCGCACATGAGAGAAGAAAGACTTTCCAAGAGACGGTGAGAGATCTGAGTACACAGCCAACAGAGACAGAGCTTTACGAGCCTTCACTCCTACGCAATGAAGCCTATAATGGATCAAGGGCTCTAGCGATACCTAAATTAAATCTTCAGTATCTCAGTGTTGGGGACTTCCTGTGGCGCTCTTTTATTCTCTATCGATGCGAGCAGTTCTTCGAGATCAGGAAGTATCTCGAGGATACCATCAAAAGACTACAACCAAGAGGGACTGGTTCAGCTGGCGGGGTCCACTTCGACGGCTTTTCGAAAATGGCCCTTCCTATCACAAAGCCTGCGTAAGTGCATCAATATAGGTTTCCGCCTTTGACCATGTGTTGATTGCCTAATAGGATATTGGAAGCTGCGCCAGCGAAGGTTGGGCATGACCAACCAGCGTACGTCAGAGCTGAAATAACTCTCAACGTGAGCAAGTTGGCCGATACCGTTCGACACGACTGGGACGCTTTGCGACAAGGCGACGTTATCTACTTACTCACAATCGAATCCACCGAAGCTTCACTCAACTTGACGAACGGCCATTCAAAGCAAAGTGGTGAGGAAGCGTCTGGACTCCTCGCTCTTCGAACCGCAGAGGTTGTGCAGTTGCTCGATGAGAATGGCCGGTCTATAAGAGAGCCAAGACCTGACCAAATGAACGACTATGGGAGTAGACCACGCATTAGGAGGCTAATCGTCAACCTGGACCCGTCAGCTTTCAAGGTGGATCTCGAGCTTAAAGAGAAAGGAAGACCGGATGTCTATGAGTCTCTCAATGTCATTGTTCGACGGAATCAGCGCGAGAATAATTTCAAGAAGATATTGGAGACTATACGAAGCCTTGCACTATCTGATGTGCCTGTTCCTGCGTGGCTGCAGGAAGTGTTCCTGGGATATGGCGATCCTGCCTCGGCAACCTATGCTCGGCTTTCAAATCAGCTCGAGGCAATCGATTTCCGCGACACTTTTGTTGACTGGCAGCACCTTTTGGATAGCTTTCCGGGCAAGGTAAAGCTATTGCGATTCTGTCGGCCGTTTCAGTCGCTAATGCATCCTGCAGACTGTTGAATCTGAAGACAAGAAGCTTAAGAGCTTTTCGCCTCCATACGTCCTCCGACACTCTACAATCTCAGCCACTGCTGTTCAACCTAGATCCTCGAAAAAGCGTCGACGTGACGATGCCGAGCCTGTGCAGCAGGCTTCACAGTCTGTCAAGGTATCCACATATCGGCCACTTGCCAGCGGACCGTATCCAAGCGATGCACCGAGACATAACAGTGTCCGCTTCACTCCGGTCCAGGTCGAGGCGATTACCTCAGGCACTCAACCAGGTCTGACAGTTATAGTAGGCCCTCCGGGGACGGGCAAAACGGACGTGGCCACTCAAATCATCAACAACATCTATCACGACTTTCCCTCACAACGAACCCTACTGATAGCACACAGTAATCAGGCACTGAATCAACTTTTCCAGAAGATAGTGAAGCTCGACATCGACGGACGGCATTTGCTTCGGCTAGGTCAGGGAGAAGGAGACTTGGAGACAGCAGAGAGCTTCAGCAAGTACGGTCGAGTAGAATCTTTCCTTGACAACAGAGCCCAGCTACTTAACGAAGTCGATCGGCTTGCCGCCAATTTCGGTGCTCCCGGTGCTCATGGCAGTACCTGCGAAACTGCCGGCTACTTCAACCTGGTCTATGTGCTGCCCGCTTGGGCGAAGTTCTGGGACAGAGCTAAGAATACGGACTCAAGCGCCGGAGATATCATCTCGTCCTTCCCTTTCCATCACTACTTTCAAAACGCTCCTCAGCCACTGTTCTCTTCTGAAGCCACTAAGGATGAGGTCGTAGAGATAGTCCGTGGATGTGAACATCATGTCTCTAAAGTCTTCACGTCTCTCGAAGACATACGCCCTTTCGAGATACTCCGCAATAACCGTGACAAAACCAATTACCTCATGGTAAAAGAAGCGCGTATCATCGCAATGACGAGCACCCATGCCGCCATGCGTCGACAAGAAATAGCAGATTTAGGCTTCCACTATGACAACATAGTTATGGAAGAAGCAGCTCAAATCACCGAGATCGAGAATTTCATCCCTCTAGCCCTTCAAAATTCCAAGGATGGCGAATTACCTCTCCAACGAATTGTCCTCTGCGGCGATCACCTTCAAAACTCCCCAATCATCCAGAATATGGCATTCCGGCAGTTTGCCAACCTAGAGCAATCGCTCTTCCTTCGCCTCGTACGTCTCGGCGTTCCTACCATCACTCTTGATCACCAAGGTCGTGCAAGACCTAGCATAGCAAAGCTTTACAAATGGCGCTACCCATCTCTCGACCACCTCCCCAACGTCCTCATAGAACCTGAATACCTCCGCGCCAATGCTGGCTTCGAATATGAATACCAGTTCATTGACGTCCCCGACTACAAAGGCGCAGGCGAGTCACAACCGTCGCCACATTTCTTCCAAAACCTGGGTGAGGCGGAGTATGCGGTGGCGATATATCAGTATATGCGCTTGCTGGGATATGCAGCAAGCGAGGTATCGATACTGACGACCTATGCTGGGCAGAAGGCCTTGATAAGGGATGTTCTGGCCCACCGATGCAAGGGGAACAGGCTATTTGGCTTGCCGAGGATCGTGACCACTGTGGATAAGTACCAAGGAGAGCAAAATGATTGTAAGCGTTCCCCTTGTTTCACTCTCTAGCTTGAGCAGGCATGACTAACATCTTCTAGATATCATCCTCTCTTTGACTCGTACCCGCAGTCCTGGCTACCTCCGCGACATTCGCCGCCTCACTGTCGCTCTCTCCCGCGCTCGACTGGGCCTCTACATACTCGGTCGCCGCAGTATCTTCGAATCATCCCCCGAACTAACACAAGCTTTCAAGCTACCTCTGGAACGCCCGGAGAAGTTGATGCTCACGACTAGTGAAATCTTCCCAGCAAGCAGATTCTTGACGGACGAGGTGGAAGGTACAGAGATGGAGGGAGTAGAGCATCTGGGGCAGTATGTGTTCGAGATGACCCAAGCAAAGGTGGAAATGTTGAAAAGGGGAGAGAATATCTTGCCACCCCCGGAGGCTGGCGTCGGAGTTGTGGCGGACGAGGAGATGGATGGTGAGAATGGTAAGAGGAGGAAGACGAGTCGGAACTGGACGAGATCACGTGAGCGGTAGCGCTAGCGCATAATTAAGGTACAAGTAAGATCCACTGAATGGTACATTAAGGTCGGCAGGGGGTTTTTCGTAATGGTCTATGTAGGCTAGTTAGGTAACAAGAATACCATAAGTATCATTTATAAATAAAGATTTATTACAAGATTCAACGTATCTAACCTGAAATCCTCTTGAAGAATCTTTTTCTATCAATTATTTTTCAATCTCATAATATTGTTACGAGCGTACCCTTGACACACCACTCAGCCCTATGGCCTAGTGCCTTGGCGGAGGCATCTCCTACTATATCATGCCTCCTTCCCACCTACATAGTTCGGTAGCCTTATTATCCTCGTTCTACCTCACCCATACTGGTATCGCACCTATGCTGGTCCTGACAAATATCGTGGTTTAAGATTCCTCCCGGGAGTCTTCTGAGAAAGTGAGTCTTCTATAATTATTTCCGTAAATATAAATACTAAGCCTCGTTTTCGGGATCTGGCTACTGTAAATTATATCTACGCTTTTTAATTTCTAATATCAAATTTAAGCGATTTAGTCAAAGTTCTCGTAGGGGTAATATTCTTAAGGTCTTATAGGGGTAGTAAGAAGTAATAGAATGTGCTAAGATGAAGTGTAATGGGATAAGGTATAATAAGATAAGATATAGGCTATAAAGTAGTATTACGTTAAAGTATAAAATACGACTTAGTTATTAGTAATAGAACTAAGAAGATCTTCTAATTTAGAAATATTCTAAGCGAAAATTCTTCTAATTTTTAAAAATACTTCTAGAATCTCTATAAAATACGATATTATTTTATACTATAGCTACTTATACCCTAAGCCTTATTAATGCGAGTCGAAATATTCCCCGTCTATAATTCTACTAAGACTCTTCAGGTATAATTAGTAAAACCCCTCTATCGATCTTAAAGTAATTCCCGTAAGTTGATAATCGTTTAGGCGCGGGACGAGGAATATTCGCTTAGTTAGCCTTCGAAAAAGTCTAGTAACCGCGCTTATATTATAATTACGAAATTTTCGCGTAAGATTTAAATAATTTATAAATATTAAATATTTAATATTTAATAATACTTTATAGATCTCGAAAATTTTAAAGTATTTTTAAGATTATTTTTAATTAATTATAGAACTATTATGAAAATTTCGAATTATATTTTAAAGTCTTAAATATTTCGAGTTAATTATAATAGAATTATTACGAAAATTTCGAGTTAATAATACTAATCGAAAAGATATAGTATATTTTATAGAATATTTCATATTAAGTAATATTATATCGTACTCGAATATAGTATAAATAGTCTCAGCTTGGCCCCATCGACCTTAAGGTGGGTCTGAGTAGAAAACTCTGCCAAGACTTAATTTTTTGGTATATCGCCCGATATGTAATATTCACACCCTGCGTACATACGATTCTTAATAAAAATACGTAACTACGTAATATGACCTTTTTTGGAATTCTTAAAAAAAGTCGAATAAATAGTCAAATAGACCCTCGTCAAATTAGGAGCTATAATGCAGTAATTAAGAAGTAAGCTTTTAATTTCATTCCACTAAAAAACTCAGCTAACTCAGCCATAGCAGCGGTACTAATACTTAAGAACGCCGTACGTCTCAACAGACGCGCAGCACCATACAGAAATTCTCTTATAATACATTAATCCTCGGGGTAACCGCTATGGTACTCGCCGGACCGACGGCACGACGTGTCGGGGAAAATGCCGTGGCCTCACCAGTCAGTTTATTACTTCGGTCAGACGCCGCAGTCTCCCCCCATTTTTTGGACGGCCGGCGATGGGTGCAAACAAACAAGCAAGCATGTATGCATGCATGCAAGCAATTGTATAGCTACCGAACTTGCGGAGAGCAGAGCGGAGAGCGAAGCGGAGATAATTCATCCTTTTGGTGTGAAGTCAGATATTGGTGGCGGCGACATCGATGAATGAGAATATCTCGCACGACGTCGGAGTCTCTTATGGGTATATGAAATGTAGAAAAAGACGTCTTTGAATGTAGGAAGGTCTACGTCGTCGTTATAAACGAGCTGATCGAATGTCGCTTGGTGGTGTTCTCCTCCCTATTATCCGGGAACCAAATATATAACTTTTTTTCTTTACTCTAGAATTGGTCCGCTAAATATCTTAAAACTTCGTATTTATTAGAAGGAAGGATATATTTATAAGCTATAAAGAGGTTAGTATATATAGTTTGAAAATATCTCGCTATCGTCGTCGGAGAGAAAATTACGTATCTAAGCGTCTCTTATAATTTCCTTATTCACCTAAGTTCGTTTTAAACACGTTAAGCGCGTTAAAATTATTTAAGATATATATTTTATACTCCCTTTAACTTCTAAGTAATATATCTTCGAGTTAATAGATATATATATAGAGGGGATAGCTTTAATACTCGATTTCTATTAAATAGTAATACGATTAAACTTATAATTTAATTATTATACTCGACTCGTTATATAATCTTTTAATAATATTAAATATAATACGCTATCATCTAAAATTTAATTATCGAAGAATAATTAACTAAAAATAAATATTATAATCGTTAATAAAGAACGCGTATTCGAATAAGCTTATACGATAACAACGAGCTATCCGATTATAATAAAAAGTTTATATATTTATTTAGCAACCTCGAAAGGCCTATTACCCTCTTAATTAATATTAAAAGATAATATAATAATAACTGAAAAAATAAAGAAAGTCGCGATTTCTCGATAACGGGGTGATTATTGCGGTAGGCCTATACAAATTAACGATCTATATAGCGATTCGGGGGTTTTCTACTTAGACTCTAAGGAAGGGGTATATCGTAATGAGCTTGCGATATAATTGACTCTCGAAGCGAGGTACGAGTATAGAGCTGGCCATAGGTATTTCGGCTAGTCGTAAGTCTGAATTACTAAGACTATAGTATAAATAGAGTCGAATACTATTTCATTTTTCTAATATGGATTCGAAATCTTAGCGGGATATTTTACGATATAGTATATCTATGATATTATATTATGAAATGGTATATATATAGAATATCCCGTTGAGATTTCTATATTTAGAAGTATAAGTAGCTATTCTAGTCATTATTCTAGTTAACTATGGCTGTCTCAACCATAGCTATCTTAATTATAATCGCCTCTATCATAATCGCCTCTATCATAACCGCCTCTATTATAATTACCTCTATTATAATTACTTCTATTATAATTATCTCTATTATAACTACTACTACTATAATTACTACTATTATAGCTATTATATAATAGTAAACTATTTAAATAATAAATAGTAATAGTTATAATAGTAATAGCTGTTAAAATATTAGATATATAATGTATAGAACGAACGAATTAATTCTTTAAAACCTCTTCGAGACTAGGTTCTAAATATAGTATAAAATTAGATAACTGAAGAATACGGTGGCTGAAATGCGCGAGAGCCATATTTCGATAGTAGCTATAATAATAAGTTATAGTTATAATAGTAATAGTTATAATAGTAATAACTATAATAGTAATAGCTATAATAGTAATTATTACGAGCGTATTCTTAATATACCCCTTAGCTCTATAACTAGCGGGCCTTAGCGAAGGCATCCTCTATTATATTATACCTCCTTTCCACCTATATAGTTCGATACCTTAGTTATCTTATTTAATATATCTATATTAATATTATATCTATATCGGTTCTAATACTATAACTAAGATTAACTCACTTATTTTATTTATATTAGCGAATGAATTCAAAGAAACGCGCTAGTAAGGGCTTTAATAAGAAATTAAGTTAAGCTATTATATCTCTAAATAAGCCTATTAGATAGATAAATCGATTTTAAAGAGTTTAAAAGGGATAGCGAAACGGCCTTGGTAAATAGTAGTTAAGAGATAAAGAAGGTATTGAACTATTCGTATAGCTAGCGAATCGAAAGAAATAGCTAATATCATCTCACATTTTTATATTTAAAATATATACTAATAGTATTACTTGTAACTTTATATACTATAATGTCTAGAGTTTTAACGAAGCCTTAATCAGATAAGAAACGACCGAGTTATAGTCAATTAAAGATATTATTCTCCGAAACTTTTTTATATATAACTTCTCTATAAGATAAGAGATTCTTTAAGCGGAGTAAATACACTCGAAAGACTACTATTTAAAGTACTTACAGTCTTCTTAACGCCTTAAACAATTAAGAAATAAGTATATTAAACCCCCGCAAAGAAACAACCTTATCTTAAGCTTTATAGTGAAATTTTTTATTCTCAATATCGAATAATTTCGATACGTCTTAAAGAGGCTTTATTATTCTCTAGTATATCTAATATCCCTAATATCCATTCTTTCGAAGTATTTAAACTTCTCTTCACTTTATTTTAAATCTTTCTTTCTTCTTTTCTATAGCGAAGTTCAACATTAAAAGAATAAATTAAATTAAGACTCTATTAGAGTAAATCAAGTTTCGATAAATATTAGTTCTATTAGATAATACCTCTAATAAGATAAACTTAATAGATACGCCTTAGAATATTGCTAATAGTCTATAACTATAATATTAGATTAAGTACTAACTCGACGAATTCATAACTATATTAAATAAAATTCGTTAAGAGCGAGACGATTTTTAAGAGGTTATTACTCGATATTACGTCGCCGTAATAGAAAAGAATCTAGTTATAAACGATTTATATTAAACTCACAAAATAACTAAGAAGGTAAATTAACTAGCTCGAGACTTTTAGAAGAATATAATTTTTCTATAGCGAAAAGTTAATAGCCTTAAGATATAGTTAATAAAAGACTTATAATTATTATCGATCGAGGAGAAACGCACATCTAGACATTTAAAAGAGAAATTAGTTAAGATCTTAGATTTACCTCTATTTATCGACGATAGTAACTCTATCTAAGACGACTAGTCCTTTAGAATAGAATAGAAATTTAAGATTAATAGCGATTATTATTTTATTAAGAACTTTAAAATAATTTATATAGTTTTATAACTTGACGATAAGACTATATAATATATAATATATAGAAAACTTCGAAACTTTACTAATTTATACTAGTCTTCTACTAAGATTATAAATAAATTAATCGATATTTATAAGAACTTAGATCGATATAGTAATATATTATATAATATATATACTCTATAATAAAAAACCCGACTCTTTATCGACTTTTATTTAGACTTTATTCGACTAAACACTATTCTTAACTATAATAAAACTCTTATACTAGAGAACTACCTTCTTAAGAAACTAAGAAAAAAATTAAAGAAGGTATAGTAGATTATAAAAGATTTTACTATCTTAAAGGCTATAAAAGAATACCTTCAAAAGCTAAATAACTTATAACGTGCTAATTATAAGAATTTTAAGTTTATAAAGACTACTATTAAGTTAATTACAATACGAATATCGATAATAATACCCGCGGCTAATATACGTCTTATATTCGTTACCGGGTTTAATTCAAATACAACTACTACGCCTCTAAATATTATAATTAATTCGAAATTAAGAGAACTAATATACTATAACTGCGATAAGAAAGATTACTATCGAAAGAACTATATAATAACTACTTAAATCGAGATTAATAAAAAGGCCTTTAAGGAGATATAACTTCACGCGATAAAAATAAATAAAGAATTCGAAATCGATAACGTCGATACTACGAGTAGCGATAATTCTTCTTCAAATTCGGGAAACGAATAGCCTCTTTCAAAGTTACGATAAGAGATACTTATAAAGTATATCTAGTAGACACCCCCAATAACGCTCTAGCACGTTATCCTTTCCGCATATAAGTTACGCTATCTTTATAAGAAAGAGAGTACTTACTTTAGAACTCTCTTATAGATAATAGATATACCGATACTTATATAGTTATAAATAAGTTCTTAATCTTAGCGATATATAAGGCCTTATATCTAAAACCACTCTCACTATTACGATCTAAATTACTAAGAGATTATAACGATTAGATCGTAAAACGATTAATTATATACTATTTACTTTCTATAATAATAGTAAAAGACTATTAAGAAGAAATATATTTAATATTAATTATACTATTAAAATACGATATAATAATTAAAAAACTATAAATAAACAAATACGAGGTAGTTCTTAACATATTACGGGATAAGATACTCTTTCTATTCGATCGATATAATTATAATAGTAATTAAATATTAATAATAAACGACCTCTCCTTTCTATTAACTCCGGAGCTTTAACCACCCACATCACCTACCTCTCTATCTATTATACTAAAACAATAAAGCTCTTTCTTACTTATCTACGATAACGAGATTAATTTAAATATCTTCTTATTAAATAAGAACGAGAATAGTAAGAAGTCTAAGTCTATTAATATCGCTAAGATTAATATAGCGGCTTACTATTAACTAGCTCGTAAAAAAGACAATAAGCTATTTACATTAATAATAAATAAGATCTATAATACGTCGCCTATATTATATACGCCTTCCTCTATCCAAATACCTCGCGAAACTCATATATCGATTAATAAATCGTATTTCTACGACTTAAAAAAGAAATATAAGAGATATTATAGTTCTAACTATCTTATTTAGATTAATAGCGCTAATAAGATTAGTTTTAAAGAGGTAAAATATAAGCTATCTATAAAGTATTATAACTATCTTAATATTTTCGATAAGACTAAGACGAATATACTTCCCTTATATTATTCTTATAATTATAAGCTCGAATTTAACGATAACTTCAATAAAACGAAACTTTCGAAAAATAGGATCTATTTAATATTAAAATACAAATTAAAATAGATAAAGTAGTATCTAAACGAACATCTAAAAAAGAGATTCATAATACTAAGCCATATACTATTCGCCTTACTTATTCTATTCGCGAAAAAGTTAAATAAAGAATTACATTTTTATATGAACTATCGAAAGCTAAACGCTATTATAAAAAGAAACTAATATTCAATTTCACTAATAGATAAGATTTTAATAAGAATTTAAGAATATAAATATCTTACTCGATTAGATATTATAGCCGCGTTTAATAAACTACATATATACCCTAATAGCGAGGATTTTACTACTTTTATTACCTCCCTTAAAGTATATAAGTATCGAATTCTCCCCTTCGATCTAATTAATAGCTTGATCACATATTAACAATACATAAATAATATTCTATTCGAATATCTAAATAACTTCTATTAGATCTATCTCGATAATATACTTATTTATAATAAGATAAAAAAGAAATACATTTAACACGTTAGATAAATTCTTTAGAAATTAAAAAATGTCGACCTTCAGATAAATATTCTTAAATACGAATTCCACGTTTAGAAAATTAAGTTTCTAGATCTATTAATATCTATAGACAGGTTATAAATAAACTCTATTAAGATTTAGACTATTATCGAGTAGATCACACCTACTAATCTTAAAGAGATATAGGCCTTTATCGAATTTTACAATTTTTATCAATAATTTATTAGAGACTTCTCTAAAATAGTTAAACTTATAATAAAACTTACGATAAAGAAGATTATATTTAATTAATTCTTAGCATATTAAGAGATCTTTTACTTTCTTAAAGTCGCCATTATTAAAGCTTTAGTTCTACGTTATTTTAATAAAATAAAGAAGATCGTTCTAGAGACTAACTCTTTCGACTATATTAATGAAGATATTCTTTTCTAATATAACGATAAGAGAGTACTTTATTCGATAATCTTCTATAGTAAAAACCTAACCCCGACTAAGTATAATTATTAGATCTACGATAAGAAACTACTAATAATTATTCGCTATCTAGAATACTAGCGCTCTAAATTAAAATATATAAACGTCTCTATTAGAATCTTTATCGATTATAAAGAACTAATATATTTTACTAAAAAAAGGAATCTTAGTCGACACTAGACTCGATATTTAAATATATTATTAGAATTTAATATAAAGATTATTTATCGATCTAAATCTTAGAACGTTAAGGTTGATATACTTATACGAATAACTAAGTATAAATTAACCGATCTCGAGAATAAATAATTACATTAATAGTATTAGATAATTCTTACCTCTAATTAATTAAAATTAAACAACGAATATATCGACATATATATAATTAATAACTCTATCTATTATAAAGTAGTAGGGGCTAATAAAAAAGATAAATATTATATGAAAATCTATAAGACTATTATTAAAGATAAGAATAAGTTTCGAGAAATTACTCTTAATAAATACTTTATATAAGACGAAGTACTTTATTATAAGAACCGTTTATAAATATTCGATAATATATATATCGATATTATCCGAGAGATATACGATTAATTATTCTACGATTATTTTAAGATAGTATATATCTATAAACTACTTAAAAGAGAATACTACTAGCGAGATATAAGGGCTATTATAACTATCTATATTAAGAATTACTATATCTATTAAAGAACTAAAGCGTTTTATAATTAAAAGTATAGTTTACTATAATCTTTATTAATCTTATAAAAACGATAATAAGATATATCGATTAACTTCGTTATAGACTTATCTATATCTAACGACTATAACGCTATTTAAATAGCGATTAATCGACTTACTAAGAAATATTATTATATAGCCTATTTCGATATTAATAAAAGCACTATCGCTAAAAAGATAATCAACTTACTACTTAAGAAAGTATTTTATCTATACGATCTATCGATCTTAATAATATCAAATTAAGATCCTTAATTTATAGCTATTATATAAAAATCTTTTTATAAGAGATTAGACATCACAGTTAAGCTATTAATAGCCTTTTACTCTAAGATCGATAAATAAATTAAATAAGCGAATTAGAATATAGAGCGTTATCTTCGAATATACTATAATTATATACAGAACGATTAGGCAAAATAACTATCTATTATCGAGTTCGTCGATAATAATACTATCTTATCGACTACTAATATTCCATCTTTCCTTATAAATAAGAGGTTCTATTCTTAAATAACTTTTAGCCTAAATACTATCGACTACAAGATCATATATAAGCGTCTCAATACTACTTAGATAGAGAATATTACGAACTATATAAAATAAGTTCTTAAGTATATTCGAAGTAATATAGATCGCGCTTAGAAGGCTATAATTATATAAGTTAATAAGTATTAATAAAAGATTACTTTTTAAATAAGTAATAAGATCTTTCTAAATAATAAGAATATTACCTTCAATCGCTCTTCCCGCAAACTAAATTATAAGAGACTTAATTTATTCGAGATTATAGGCCTTATAAGAATCTTATATTATCTAAAACTTCCGCCAATTATAAGAATTTATAATATCTTCCACTTTAATCTCTTAAGTCTCGCGATAAATAACTTCTTATTAGAGTAGATAAATTCTTCGCCGAAGTATATTATTATCAATAATCGAATTAAATAAATTATTAAAGAAATACTTATTTATAAATTAATCTATAATCGTCTTAAGTATAAAGTTAAGTAAGAAAGTCTTAATAATAATCTTAACTAGTATAATACAAACAACGATAAATTCGAAAATTACTAAAATCTAATAAACGACTTCCATAAGCGATATTTCGAAGAGCCTCACCTATAAAGAAACCAAGACGAGGGGCCTTTAACAGCGGCAGCGTCCCCGAGCCGAAACTATCTCGAATACCCCATTTTCAATCAAATTAAGACCGTCCGATATCTTTATAATAGCCTCATTTTTTCTAAAACCGAGAATCGATCCCTTAGACTCATTTTAATCAGAAATCACCTTATATATAATCTTTCGCGTAGGCCTCCGTTGCTAATATAACTCTAAAGATCTTTCGAAGCTATACCAATACACACATAAACCACGTTATCGCTGTTACGAAACATAATCGATATCAGCTAAATAATATACTATAGAGAAGACTATATCAAAGTTACTTAATATTAAATTAGAGTTTTTAGCGTTTACGGCTCGATTCGATTCGAAAGCCCTTAATTAATTACATCGCATTATTCCACAGATATCCTATCCGCTTAAATACGAATTCGAAAATCATTATTATTTACCCCTACGCCCATGAGTATGATTTTCGCTATATCACACCGATTTGCTCCCGGCTAGGCCCTCTATATACGTATACACCCCGGCTAGCGACGTCGCTACAGCGCAAATATAAAAAGCTACTATTATTCCCAATACCTCTAACGAAGAAAGATATAATGCTAGAATTCCCGGATACAATTATTTCTTTACTACTTTTATCATTTTTCAGACGTTAAGCGTATATATATCTATTTTTCTATCTTTCCACTCACCAATTATAGGATATAATTTAACGAAAGGGGGAGATAGTGTTACAAGCGTATTCTTAATATACCCCTCAGCCCTATGGCTAGCGGGCCTTGGCGGAGACATTCTCTATTATATTATACCTTCTTCCCATCTATATAGTTCGATATCTTAGTTATCTTATTTAATATATCTATATTAATATTACATCTATATCGATTCTAATAATAGTAGTTATAATAGTAAGTAATAGTTATAATAGTAATAGTTATAATAGTAGTAGTTATAGTAGTAGTAGATATAATAGTAATAGCTATAATAGTATATCGAATAGAAATAGATACGATTAGTCGTTAACTAGAATAATAACTAGAATAGCTACTTATACTTCTAAATATAGAAATTCTAATAAAATATTTCATATATATATTATTTCATAATATAATATTATAGATATACTATATCGTAGAATATTCTATTAAGATTCTATATTATACTAGATATAAGATTATATAAATATTAATATTCTATATTATATTAGAGTATAATATAATAGATTAATATCTTATATTATATTATATCTTTTCGACTAGTAGTTAATAATAATAGAATTATCTCGAAAACTTCGAATTATCTCTTAGAGTCTTAAAATTTTTGAATTAATAATAGAGTTATTACGAAAAATTCAAATTAATAATAATATAATTATCTCGAAAATTTCGAATTATCTTTTAAAGTCTTAAAATTTTTAAATTAATAATAGAATTTTTATAAAAAATATAAGTTAATAGTAATAGAATTATTTTAAACTTTTTAAGATAATTATAGAGTTATAACGAAGATTTTATAATATTTATAAATTTCGAAAATTTCTAATTTTTATAGAAATATCTCGAATTTTTCGAATTATTAATAAATTAATTATAAAAATATATATATAATATAAATATAATAAATAATTAAATAATTAAATATATTTAAAAAAATAACGTTTATAATATCTATAAATTATAAATATTTTTAAAACTATAATATTTTATATAATAGATTATAATATTTTATATAATAAAATAAAAAAAGCTTTAAAATAAAAATAAAAATAAAAATAGAAAAGTAGATTTAATTTTATAATATTTTTTATATATATTAAAATATAAGAAAATAATAAATAAATAAAAATAAGTAAGTATATTAATAAAGAAAAGAATTATTATTTAATATATATTTAATATATATAGAATAGTTACTAATATCTACTTCTAGAGAATTTAAATTCTTTTTTAACTTGAAATTATTATTTAAAATTATTATTCGAAATTATTATTTATATCTCTACGATAATTTTAAAAAAAAAAAAAAAAAAATTTAGAGGCTATTTAATTTTTTATAAAAAAAAATTTTTTAAAAAAATATAAAAAAAAAAAAAAAAAAAAATTAAAAAAATTATTTAAAAAATTTTAAAAAAAAAAAAAAAATTTAAATAAAAAAAAAAAAAAAAAATTTAAAAAAAAAAAAAAAATTTAAAAAAAAAAAATTTAAAAAAAAAAAAAAAAAAAAAAAAAAAAAAAAAATTTAAAATTTTTTTAAAAAAAAAAAAAAAAAAAAAAAAAAAAAAAAAAAAAAAAAAAAAAAAAAAAAAAAAAATAAAAAAAAAAAAAAAAAAAAAAAAAAAAAAAAAAAAAAAAAAAAAAAAAAAAAAAAAAAAAAAAAAAAAAAAAAAAAAAAAAAAAAAAAAAAAAAAAAAAAAAAATTAAAAAAAAAAAAAAAAAAAAAAAAAAAAAAAAAAAAAAAAAAAAAAAAAAAAAAGAAGGGGATGGTTAAAATCTTTATTTGGCGCGCCTAGACGGTTACTAGAGCCCCCGTTGAAGGCCGCATTCGTCAAGATTCTCGATGTTGAAATAACGGCCAGCATCAACACCCACCCTGAATGACACACCTCGTCAAGAAAGCCACGCCCTGTCTGCCTCCACCACGAACATCATTCACAAAAGCTCACTCCCTCCTGACAGACCTTCCTCAAGATTTTGTATTTTTGTCAAAGTCTTGGATCTTCGAAGCTTCATCATCTCTTCTGGTCGTTTCATTGAGGCCTGCGACCCTTTCCACATTCACAAAACTCCAGCATGAAGCTCCGCAGCGAGTCTCGCACAGTGGCTGCATCTGAGACGCCCATTGCCTTCATGCTTCCCGCTACTCATGCAATGTATGTCAAAGCCAAAACAATACTGCGATATGTCAAGCTGACCATTGTTTCACTCCAGCACTGTCAGCAACGCCTCCTCCCCTCTTTTCCGTCTACCTCAAGAGTTGAAAGATCGCATCTATCATTTCGTGTACGGAGGTCTGCACATTCATGTTGAGAACGATTACAATTCCGACCACTCAAGAATCCGCCTAGCTGTTTGCAAGTTTACTAAGCAACACAATATCAACGATTGTGCAGAGGAAAAGGGGCTTCACGTCGCTTCTCTGGTGACATGCCGCCAAATGTACCATGAGGCACGGAGCGTGTTATACTCCGCCAACAGTTTCATCATCTCTAGTCCTAGGTTAGTCGATTCGTTCATACGACGCCTCAATGATACCAGCTATGACCGCCTCGCAGTGCGGAGTATTCGCCTTCACGTTTACGTCCACGTCAGAAATGATGAACGCGAATGGGACAATACGTTTCGCTTCTTGACACAGAATCTGAAGAATCTTCGATACATATCCATCGATGTAGACGTATGCCCCTGGGAATATTTTTCCCCTATGACGCGTCAACACAATCCTACTTACGCAAAAAGGCTGTTCCTTCGGGACCTAGTGGAGTTCAAAAAGTTGCCGTTGAAGAAAGTCGAGCTTGTACTTGAAGGTTCTGATATTCCGGTCGGCAGGGCGCGTGAGGACAAATACATATGGACGAATGCTCGGAAGCAAGAATGGGTGCAAAGCATGAAGAGCAAGATGCTGGGCTCCGGTTGAAGATAAAGCGGTTTGCAAAGGGCGACTTAGTGGAGGAGCTGGGGTTCTGGGCTCTCATAAGATAGGCTGGGTCCCGGGGTCGATGTCATTTACAGCATGAAGAATCCGGTTTCATGGAAACACCTGATGACTGAAGCTAGTGTGTAAGCAGTGACTTCATGACTCCTCTTCCACCCTGTGAAACTTGAACGATACAACACATCCCGACCTTCCAACAACACATCCTCCGACCCCCTCACATGCAAGCCCTTATGGCCCCTCGAGCACCAGCGTAATGATAGCCTAGCACTGATCGAGCGCTCACTCCTCCATACCTTGACCCACCAACTCATCAATATCCCGCTCCCTTTCCCCCCCAAAAAGTCCCCCCGCCTTCCAGACAGAAAATCTCTCCACATCCACCACGCGTTTCACCCTCCCCAGAGCCTTTTGCCTTCCCTCCCTCACCCTCACCCCCGCCACTACCAGACCCATCCTCCGAACAACCGAGGGCGACGAAATGGAAAGCACCAACAACGACAGCCCCGCGGACGTCTCCATCACATACCCCCCAATACAGCCCTCGGCGACGGTCTCCCGTCCACCGAAAACACCGCGTAGATCCCCAACGGCTGCTGCTGCGTAATCGGTACTTTCAAACGCGCCCGGCTGCTCGCGGACCAAAACAGTCACGTACGTACGTCAATCAACAGCGACAAATCATGTTCGGCAGAGCTCAGTCAGATGATATTCAGGTCGAGCTGTCGTACCTGGGGCGCCGGTGCGGACTCTATGGAAATGAATGGGGCGGGGGTTCTGCATGTGAGGAGGAGGATAATGGAGGCGCGGACAACGTCCGATGCTACCCTCGGGAACGAGCTTCGGTTCGGGCTGTTCCAACGACGTGGTGCAGCACGGGAATGATGCTTTGTAGGATGGATGAGATGTAGTTCTATCTAAGAGGTGTAGGAACCCCTCTATATAGGCACTGGGAACAATACTAAGCGTAGTGACCCCTAATCCGGTGATATCTACCGGATGCGGTGAGGTGTGAAGAGTCCTTTATTCAATATGCTTGTGAGTTTTTAGGTGGGCACGTGTGGTTGGTATAGGTCGGTGGGCATTGTTGCGAGCTGTTCGTTGAATCTTACGCGCAGCTTGATGATCCCCTTTGATGTTTCATGGATTGGCTTTTAGCTTGGCAGTTGGTTTATTGGGAATACAGTGTACTATCGTTGTCTTGTACAATAGAGACTAATTCAAGTCCCACGGGGGCGCAAATGCTAGTAGTCAAATGGTGTGCTTTGCCATTGAATGATATACATCTTTCGCGTACGACCATTCGTACTCCAATAGCGCAAACGAGAGGTGCCTATCGGAACGCGTTGTATCCCGTCTTCTCATGCCTACACTTGAATACAAGGCATGATCATCAAAGATACGAGCTGATCTATTGCCGACCGGGGACTAGAGTCATGGACTCAGATTCTCTCTGCCGGATGCTGCTCTCTTCTAGCTGTGTCCGATCTGTCATCATCCTCGGTGTCTGTGCCTCTGGTATCTAAGTTTGCGAGCGGGATGATGTGAGATGTTGAGTCAGCGTTTCCAAGATGTAGAGTCCCAGACGAGTCAGTGGTGGCCAATGCAAGGGGTGGCGGAAACCGGTATTTAGAGCCCTTGAACACACCATCTGTATATCGATTAACTACGTGACCACTAGAAAGCGGCTGAGAACGCTTACTGATTTCTAGATTTATAAACTCGACGAGGCAAGGAGCCCAGACCAAAACCGCTAAAATCTGCCCAAAGCTCCAGGTAAAATTAGTGATCGATCCGTGCAAAATCACGGCGTACAGCCAAAGTTGATAGCCTAGCGACAGTGACCAGGTAATAGCAAACAGTCCCTGGCTCAATCGGTTGCCTAACCCGCTCATGGGAAGGCGATCGCTCCAAGCGAATCGAGGCTGGCAGATCGACGCAAGTTTCGTGGCCCCCGGCAGGAAGCGATCTGATGATGTCCGGAGTTTCTTCGAGACACAGTATATCAACCACAGCAAGCTATGGGCCCACATCACCCAGATGACCTTATTGAGAGCTGTAGGATTGTGTCCAGAGTTTGAGAATAGATTGTTCGATCCACACCATGCTGTTGTCAAATTGGATGCGACAAAATCTCCGCAGTCTTGAAGGACTCCGTAGGCTGGATCGAAAGGTGTTGCATACCACGCGTTGGATGAGGCGGCTAGCATCCCGGTCGACAAGACGAAAACAATGGACGACAATAAGATCAAGTACCATGATTGCCGTCCGTACTGCGTGATCAGGGCCAAAGTGAGTATAGTCGGAACAAAGCCGTTAGTTGCTAGGGTAAAAAGAAGCCCCTCATCAAGCAGCTCAGGCGATGCAACCCATTTGATAGAAAAAAGTCCTCGTGCCGTAAAGACCAGGGCGGCAATTTGGACGGCTCCAGCGAAATAGCATTGGGTTATCTGGAAGTCTACCGTAGCCATCATCATTGCCTGGGTGTGCTTTTCTTGCCGGTGTCTGTTCACAAATGTCCATGATACTAGAAGAGACAGCACGATTGCAGTCACGATTGCAAGGCTGGACTGAACGATGAGGGATACAAAGACCTAAAGTGCCTTGTCAGTGCCTGATTGCGGTAGAGGAAATGTTGCCAGAACACACCCCAATTCCTCCAAGATCTGCATCTAAAGTCCTGGGAGAGCACAAGTCCGCGAAGCATGGCTCTGCCTCCAATGGGTATTGAAATAGAGCAGTGGCACTGCAAGTGTTTGGAGTTGACCTACGGTCATCGGTAAAAGAGTGAGTTGCTGCGTAGAAGGAGGCAAAGCAGGCGACCAAATTGCTTTGGAGTTGGGCATTGTAGGTGCCAAGCGCTCCGTCTATAGTCCTTACAGTCTCTGTGGCAGATAGGTTCAAGCCCACAGCTTCGAATGGGGTTGTGACAGGAGATTGACCAGTACTATCAAGGCCAGCAGTCACCGTAGCCCACAGACCACAGGTTACAAGATTTGAAGGATGTTGGGGATCGAACAAGAGATATGTATAATCGCAGACCACCGAACAGTTCACAGCTTCGCCTCCTATGCTGCCGCCATAGCAAGGTTGGATTGGCGGTAATGCTGCAAAGGGGTCAGTGTGGCCGGAAGCAGGACTCCTTATAGCAGTGCCGTAGTCGAACCAAGGCTGCAAAGAGGAATTGGACAGCATCGTCAGCCTAATGAACGAATATTGCGATGGTCTCGAAAACGCTTGTAATTCTTTGCTTAGAAGAAAGCCACGACAACTATTATTGCTCACTTGGCGACAACAGCATAAATCAAGTCGTGGCTGTATTCTTCACCTTGATACTGGCACGCATAAAGAAAGCTACCATTGAGGAAGGCCGCATCGATGGGATTGAGATTGCTGACAAGGAATCCGGGTGTGACACACAGGAATAAAGTGGTAGGATTTCGGATAGTCGGGCCAAGGTTGATCTTTCCCAAAGCCAGAGATGCTTGCGAAGACCTCGCTCGCAAAGATGTGGGACCATCCAATAGCTATCTGCTGCGCAGCACTCGCATAATGCAACACGTCATTAGATGCGATGCGATTCAAATTTTGATTTATAGCGAACCCCTAGTATACTCCTTCGATCAGGAATCGCTCTCGTGTAAGGATGCTTCGCGGAGCTTTCCCTATTTCCCACTTCACAAGATCACAGCCATGCCAGAAGCTTTGAGCATCAACCGATATCATTGTTGATCAATAGTCATAGAACCCCTTTCCACACTTCTTGCCTACCCACCCTGCATCTACCATCTTCCGTAACAACACTGCGGGCCTATACTTCCCATCTCCTGTCTCCTCATGTAGCACCTTCATTATCGCTAAACATGTATCAACGCCGATAAAATCAGCCAACTGTAGGGGTCCCATCGGCACATTCGTCCCATTCTTCATTATGTTATCGATATCTTCTTTCCTTCCTACGCCCGTCTCGAGACAAATAATTGCTTCGTTGATGTAGGGCATCAGTATGCGATTAGCAAGGAAGCCCGGTGAGTCGGCAGATTGTGACGGGATCTTGCCCATGCGTTTGCAGAATTCAACGGCTGTTTCCCGGGTCTCAGGAGATGTTTGCAGCCCACTTATTATTTCAACCCCTTTTAGTATAGGCACAGGGTTCATAAAGTGTGTGCTAACTACCCGAGACGCGGCGGCGAGATCTGTAGGATTGTCCGGTGTTGTGGTTGCAGAGGCTATTTTGGTGATGGAGATGGAGGATGTATTGGTCGCGAGGATGGCATGCGGTGGCGCTATCTTGGCAAGCTGAGAGAAGATATCTGTTTTTAATGAGGGTATCTCAGGCACAGCCTCGATTACGAAGTCGACATTGGAGAGGTCTTCCATTTTGGTAGTAGGCGACAGAAGGGAGCGGGCGGAATCTGCGTCTGACTGGGAGATCCGGTTTTTGAACACACCCTTCTCCAAAAGCTTCTCTACAGCTCCTGTCAGCGGAACCACCAGTATGCTCGTCTTTTGATGATCTTGTACCTGCAAATTTCATCCCTTTGTCCAGCGATGCTTGCGAGGTATCTACCAAAGTCACTGGCACTCTCGCCTTCTGTGCTGCCACAAGTGCGATGCCTAGCCCCTGATCTCCTAGAATCAGCCCCCAATGCCCATCTCAGAACCCAGCGTGCGTTTGCTTCTGCCTACCATTTGCCCAGCTCCGACTACTCCCAGTCGTTTGACTTCCGCTGCTGCCGCAAGACTTGAGCTCGTACTGAAGGAGTGTCGATTGACATTGCTGGCTAGATTGGCCAATTGCCGACCGGCGAGGAGGGATGTAGACATCTTAAAATATAAAAGGCGATTACCTAATGGCCACCCGAGTACAACAGTGAGGATTGAATGCTCAGTTGAGGCAGAATTCTCGGTGTCTTCGTGAGGTTGAAGCCAGTGGAGAAAGCTGGGGGGACGGCTTAGCAGGGATCTTCATGCCTCGGCAAACGCGTCCGTCGCGTCTCCAGAATCGCGCTGGGCCTTGGCACCACATTCATTGCCTTTCCTATGTAACCAGACACCAGCAACGCAATGGAGCTCGAAGAGGCTTCTCAAAGTACTGTGGACCCAGAAGTCCGGGCGTATGTCTACAGTCTTGTCTCCGCCGTCAGTTGAAATCTCCCAAAATGATTTTCAAAGCTAACAACACAACAGCTTGGTGGGACGGCGGCCGACGAAGACGGCCGCTATGTGCTTGGAGACGACGCGTTGGCATGTCTCAAGGATCTCAAGAAGTGGTTGAAGCTACACGATGAGAAGGCAAACCGATTGGATGTGGCAAGGTGTCTTGCGGAAGCGAATCTGGTCAAAGGAGATTTACTGGAGATCCTGTCAGCGTGGCCAGAAGCAGCAACGGAAGACAAGATCAAATCAAAGGTTGCGCTGGCATGTCTGGAACTGCTGGTACCCTTGACATGGCCAATTGAGAAGAACGACATTCAGATGACTGTGAACCACCATCGCCATGTACCATACCTTCAACTAGCACAGACATCATACAAGCGCGCAATACTCGAACATGAGTCCGCGACAGTGCTGCGAACAACGGTGCGCATTGGTCTGCCCTCAATCGCTCTTCCAATGGGTGAGCGAAGCTCTCGTGATGAAGGAATCATCAAGCTCCTCTTGTACTTCTTCAGAAACGTTGCCATGATCTCTCCGCCGCAGAACCTGCCAAACGAAGGTAAGGATGGCGAAGTTTCAAGATCTGCTACCGTCGAGGCCTTCCACCGCCAGGATGTCCTTGCTTTACTTCTCACAATCTCTTCGAACATGGGCGAAGACTTCAATACACAAGATACGGTTATCATGGAGGTGCTCTTCCATCTCCTTAAAGGCGTGGACGTGGAGAAGCTATTCATGGACAAGAAACAATTCAAGTCCAGGAACGATGATGACCTTAAGTCCTTGTTGGCACAAGAAGCTGGCATGCATAGAAGCTACGCAAAGAACGCCCCCACAAGACACAACCGATTTGGAACCATGATCTGGGTCAAACGTGACGATGCAGGGAAAGTCTCCACAGTGTCGGGCCAGGACGTATTGAAGGACAGTCAGCAAGCCCTGTCAAAGATGGACCAGACAAAGAAATGGAACAAGCCCAAGCAGCGAGTCAAGAACGAAGAGCCAGCTTACGACCGCTTTGACATGCCAGTGCCATTGACGGAATCTGCGAGTACTCATCTCCGTGCCTTTGTGGAAGAATTTCTCGATTCCGGCTTCAACCCTTTGTTCAACCATATTCGAAAGGCCATCGAACGAGAAGCCGAGCGGGTGCTTGAGGCCCAGCAGCAGCAGTTCTTCTACCTGGTCTCCTGGTTCCTCGAAGCTGAACGTGTGCGGCGCAGGAGGAAGAAAGAAGCAAAGAAGAGAAGAAGGGACAAGAAGCTGGAAGAGACCTTCGAGGCCGACAGCTTCGCACTAATAGCCACTGTTCTGAATCAGGAATCTTTTATCCTTCTCAACCGTTTCATGCAAGATCGTCTGGATTTGAAGTCATGGCGAGAGGTCCAAGCAGGTATGCGATGCTTTACCCAAATTCTCCTGATTGTCCAAGACATGGCGGAGTCACCGCTTGAGGAAGACCAGGAAATTGCAGAGAACATACAAAACCGTATCTTCTACGAAGAGACAACGCATGACAGAATCATCGCTATCCTCCGAGGCTACAAAGATCAAGGCTTCGGATACCTAGACTCCTGCACCGAGCTCTCACACGTCTTCCTACGCATACTTGAACGCTACTCTCGAGAGAACGTCGACCTGCAAGTGCGATCACGTCGGAGGGCGCGAAAATCAAAGAAAGCTACTGTAAAACAGCGTCAACAGACTGATGGAGATGACGAAGATGAAGCCTCTGAGATGGAAGATGTCGCCGAGGCGGAGCGAGTGTCTCGGGAACGCAAGTTCGACTTCACACGCTTCTCCACCAAATTCATGACTCAAGCCTGCATAGATACTTTCGTCTCCTTCACCAAATACTATACCGATTTGGACACCGAGCAGTTGAAACGTGCTCATCGATTTTTCTACCGCGTTGCCTTCAAGCAGGATCTCAGCGTCATGCTCTTCCGACTCGACATCATTGCTTTATTCAATAAGATGATTAAGGGACCTGAGGGTCTTGACTCAGCTGGACCAATGTTCAGGGAATGGGATGAGCTGGTAAGGCAACTGGTCAAGAAGATGATCAAGAAGCTCGAGCAGAGACCAGAGTTAGCAGTTGAACTGCTCTTCAGCAAGATCAATTCCACGACCTACTACCTCGAATACGGCTATGACAAGCAGACCACTTCCTCCAAACCCAGACCACCAGCTGCCCTAGAAGTGCGAGGGTCGATGACCACCGAAGAGCAGATCGGCGTCATAGTAGCAGTTCTTTACGACAACAAACTTGATCAGGTCGACTGGGTGTCCAGAACGCTCTCCTCCGCAGCCGAGGAGCGTCAATCCTGGGAATCTGAAGCCTTAGCTCGGCAAACTCAATCCCAATCCCGCCCTGAGCCCGACTCAGAAATACCAGCAGACCAGGCCGAGACCACCTCAAAAGCGCCCTCAATAATCGTCACACCAGACACAGACTCTCTTCGCACCGCCATCTTCAAAGAAGCCAGACTCCGTCTCCTGATGACCCTTTCTGGCATGGAACGTTTGGGCATCGAAGACGAGCTCAACGCTACCTGGATTATCCCTTCTTCTCTCACCTCTGCAGAACTCCGCCATACGCATGAAACAATAGAGCAACACCGCAAGAACCCCGTCTTCGAATACGGTGACGATGACCCCTTGTCAGCCGAAGAACTGCTCCGCCGTAAGCCTGCCGAGAGAGCTAAGAAAGCAGAGTACGACGATGACTCCGAGGGCGACGGTATAGTCAGCGATAATGACGCAGAGAACGAGTTCCTCTTCCCCTTCAGCGGTCCCGTCGACAGACCCAATGCTCATCACAAGGCCCTCGACGCACTCAAAGCCAAGCGCCGAAAGCGCCGTCACTCTGACCCTATCGAACTCGACGACGAGACTCTAGAAGCAAGACGCAAAGCGAGGGACAAAGCGGACCTGGAGAAGGCGAGGAAAGTCAAGAGTGCTGAGTTCATAAGGGACAGCGATGATGAAAGCGATGAAGAGCGTGATCGAGCATTCTTTGCAAGGGAGGAGATGCGAAGGGGGGGGCAGAGGGAGATAATTAGGGAGGCCTTTGCGGCGGGGAGGGTGAAGAAGAATATCGAAGGTGAGGCTGTCAAACCTGCAGCAAGAAGCACGAAAGCGAGCAGGAAGAGGAAGAGTGCTGGTGGTGGGGGAGAAAGCAGGAGGAAGAGGAGGAAGGAGGATAGTGGCTCGAGCGATGACGGAAGTGACAATGACGAGAACATGGCTACGGACAATGGTTCTTCCTCACCAGCTCGCCGTGCCGAGTCAATATCAAGTGCAGAAAGTGAAGACAAAGTCACACCGCTATCCTCGCCTCCGCTTGTTGGTCTATCCTTGTCATCGAACGGAGCCGGAGATCCAGCACATCTCGAGTCTTCCCCCTCTGAAGAGGGCGCCGCAAAGGTTCCTGCAATGGCTGTGGATGCAAGGGATAGGGAGGAGAACGGAGAGAATGAGGAAGATGAGGAAGATGACATCTGGATATCCACAGCTAGGAGAAGGGGGCGGGTTGCAGTGCTGGAGGATAGTGATGATGAATAAGATGGATTATTATTCACGTTGACAGGGCATACTGAAGGGTCTTCGGCCTTTCGAATAGGACTCGTGTCAAGATAGCAACTGTACAACACAGAATTTAGAACTTGACTCCCATTCAAGCTGAGGACGATACTTGAACATACTGCGGCTGGTCTCCTGTACAAATAAGCGCCTCGTTTGCTCCTCCAGACGCCTTCGACTTTGCCTTCACTTCTTCAACTCATTCTTCCACCTGCAAAATTGTCCGTCTCGGATAGCCAGTTATTGGGCGCAAGTACCGACCAATCTCCTGTTCTTTTTGACGCCCACCCCTTGAGAGCAATTCAACTTCTTGATCCTGTGCTCACAACCGTCGGCAATGTCCGCCCAAGCACAGAACCAATCAATAGCGCTGACACTTCCATCGCGATAGTAGGGCACGTCAAGATCATAGTCGAGTCGCAGCGCATGATTGCGGATGTTGATGAGGTAGAAGTGAAGGAGCATCCATTTCGGATAGTGGTTTTCCAAACGGAAGTAGTCATCGAGGAGCGGTTCGTAGTGGTACTCGTCGACGTCGAGACTCGAATGAGTTGACTCCGGGAATTGGTCCGATTCGTATTTCCAATAATGCCAGTTGCGGTATCCGTAGGACTGGAGGAGCCGCTTGTCGAGAGCTTTAAGCTCAGCCTGCACGGTGAAGGGATTGAGTGGGAACTTTTGGAAGTAGGGTTGCGTTTGTGAGGAGCGACAGACGTAGACAATCCAAGAAAGACGGTCTGGGCATCTGACCAGGCCGAGTAGAGCATGACACTGCTTCGAAGTCACAGCGAGCGACTTCTCATCGAAGAAATAGAGATAGCTCCCGATCTCTTGAAACATCTCAGGCGGGAGGATTTCCAAAGAAGCCATCTTGGAGCTCTCTATAGCTGGTTAGCCAAAGCGGTGAATGCCGATGAAGATTAAATAGGAAGTGTGGGGTCGAGAACACAAGGGAGGAAGACGTTAGATGGATAAAAAGTATATAAGATTCCCGGTCAAGAATTGAATGGGCTTATCCTAGATTCGATCTAAGGTCAAGGGGTTATGTCGTAGACGAGCAGGTGGTAGCTTCAGGGAGTTGATGTTACAGAAGATAGATTCAAAGGAGGATGACAGCGAAAGCTTGTCGAGGAGCGATGTTCAACTTCTGGAGATGGTGCTATATCAAGGGCTGCAATCCTGGCATCGTACCCAAGTCAACTCAAAGAGAGTGGGCTAGGAGCATTGATTCGGTATTTGTTGTATTCTTTACCACGATGCGAGCTCGACGACAATATCCTAGTAAGGCACCACAACCTCTCCATATCTAGCTCTCACATCCACCGTAACCCGTACCTGGCGGGTATTGCCCTGATCAAATCTCAGCAAACGTTGGCCCATTTCCCTACGAAGAGTGCCAAGCACTGACCCAAGACGCATGACTCTGCTTGCAAATGCTGCGACTACGGGCAGTAAGCCTTTGATTTTACATAGAATCATGGGGACATCATACTTGTTTCTTGCGATGAGAGCAGCAATGCAATCTCCACAGAGGGAAGCATGTCTCGTGTGTCCGTGGATGAGACAGCGGTGTCTTGCCCACACGAAAGCATCGCCACATGGTACGGGGCCGATCACGATGGTGAGGCATCTGGAAGCTTCCGAGAGGGTGCCGAGCTCTGGGGGGTCGAGATTGCTGATGATCTTGCAGAGAACCTCGTTGGGAAGATCTTCTAGGCGCGTTGATCTGGAAGACGTTAGTACTGAGTGATGTGTTATAGCAACGACTGACGGTGTATGAGCTTTATCCACTTTAGATATGCTGACATGTCCTAGCTGAGCGGCAATTAGCTCACTGAAAAGCTCCTGCTCGGAGCTTCTAGATATTAGTCCTGAGTTTGGAAGCAGAAACATTTGAACTGACTTCGTAGTCTGGAGGGTTCCTTTGCCCGCTGCTTCTTCAAGAATGGCCGCTTGATCTTTCTTGAGATACTTGTAAGAAGAAGTTCCAGTAGCTTGACGCTTCCCTTGGCCGCCCCTTCTTCTGCGCTGCTTGATCTCATATAAAATCTGTTCCTCAATGGAGTAACCGCCCCAAGGAGGTTTCTTCAGAGCATGACAGTAGCATTCCGAGTAATCGTGCTCCTTCATTTTTGCTGCCAATTCCTCCTCATCCTTCTTTTCCTTGAGTCTCTGCTTGACCGCCTCATTCCAAGTAGGCGCCTTGAAGGGAGACATCGTTCAGTAGTGTGATTGTGCTTCAACGGAAACTCCGTAAACACATACAAAATTATAGCACTTAGCCGCCGCAGCGAAGCGAGCTTACCGCCCATAGTGCTGATATCACACTCCTTCACACAGACTTACGATCTTTCTCACCAGCCCAGCTTGCTCCACATTGCTTTCCAGCATGGCTAGTCAACCAGAGGGCGTGGCTTACACTGTCAATGATCATCATAATGAACAGCATATACCAAACCGTCCACAGACAAGCCAGCGGAAATCCTCCTTCTCAGAAGCCCTCACCAAACTCACCTCAAATACCTTCAATAGACGGCGTACAAATACAGGCATCCCAAGCTCTACTTCTTCAATTGCCATCAACCACCATTCTCGCATACCAACTCCAGCGGGCATCGACCGTAGCACCTCATTCTTCAGCACCCTTAACACCTTTGCTTCCAAGTCCACCACATCTACGAGCGAGGAAAGCCCACAGCCACCCCTCACCAAACGCTCTCGCAAGATCTCTGAACGTTTAGCTCAGACTCCATTCTTCAGTCACCAGCATCAGCAACAGTGCGCCTTGACACCTAGAAATAACCGCGAATCAAGCGTCAAAATCGAGCAACGAGGCCTAATGCAGCCAGTTCATCCGCCGCTGCCTCGCAGCAACACGATCGGTAACCTCGGCCAAAGCCAACAGAGCTCACCTCACACGCCTGGCTTCATGCGTCCGACAACCAGCAGCGCTCGTCGTAGCAGCACAATGGGACGCAGTAATACCGCAGCACCTAGCAGCATGGCGGGGGGTAGCAGTATTGCAGTGCAATGCCAGAGGAATTCTTCTCTACGTACCATCACAGGCTCCAGCACTCCGAGCAAGACCCCAACACAGGCACGTCAAGTCCCAGCCGACGCGTTCCCCGCCCGTAACGACAGTCTCGTATCTGCTCCCAGCATGACAGACGGGCCAGGGCCAGCTTCCGAATCAGAGACTAACTCAACTGATTACAGCGATGGAGCGAATTTTCAGGTCACTAATCAGCATGCTGATGAGATAGTTATGACCAAAGAGAGCGATAACGGTAAGCCCAAGGCATCGGCTGACCACATGTATCAAATTCGCCGAGGTCCTCAAGCCAAAGACGCCAAGAGAGGCATCTTGAAGTCCAACAACAAGAACCACAATCTCAGCGAAGATCTCAGCAACCTCTACGTCGACGGCGAGGTGGATAGCAGCAAGGGGGAGCGCGATATCGATGAAATGAAGGCTCGCAGCGATCAAGGTACACTGGAGTATTCAGAACGTACAGGATCTCCTGAATCTTCGAACCCGCGTTTGGTAAGGATCTTCCCCACTCCACTCATTCTTATCCCCTTGCATCCTCTCCTCGTTGTGACCCCTCTGAAACCCCTTCCCCCTAGTTCCTCCCAGCTAATGCACCACCACCGCCAGATCCATGAAGCCCAGGCCCCCATGTGGTGGCTAGGCCGCTACACGGCCCTCTCAGACCGTTTCCGCACCAGTGCCCTTCCCTCCCCGCCCTCTTCGCCCTCCAGACCCCAATCCTCTAAAACCGAATTCTCCTCTATGAACGAATCCTCTCAAACTGGGCTTACCTCAGCCTCCAGCTCCAACGCAAACCACCCCATGCATGACACGGATCGCCGCAACCGCCGCGTCTACATCCACCTGCGCTCTCTCTGCACGACCGAGGAGGCGCGCGCCAGCTTGGACGAATTCAAGGGGATCATGGAAGCGAGGGAGAAGAAGATAACAGCGGGTTCGCAAGGCAAAACTGTGAAGGAAAAGCAGGGGTGGTTGGAGGGGTTGATGGGGAAGAAGAAAAAGGGGGAGAAGTGACGATCATGCATGGTAACAAGGAAACGGATTAGTGTTATAAGCCTCGCGGTAGTACAGGTTTCAGCGCATCTTACGACTCGACGGTGTCGTGCCGATGTTCGCGCATAGTAAGCGAGGGGGTTTCAACGCATGATACATGATACGAAGCATGCAGGTCACCGCAATGCATAATGAGAAAGGCGCGAACCGCAACGCACAACGAGATAGCTTTCTTCCATACTTACTGGTGCATTCTTAAGTCATACATTCAACCCGGAGAGACGACCACTTCATATGCTGTCATGCATACCTGTGATCTGCTCCTGCCGGCGGCTTCCTGCTTTGCTAGCCCTGCAGTCATCATTCTTGCCAGCATCTCCGGCGTCGATCTTCCAGTGGACAGCCACGATATTTGACCCGGTCCATGTAGCCTTACGCCATGGACCTGCATCGAGGCAGTTGTCTCACTGTCCGGCCCGATTTGCCTGAAGACTTGTAGATCCTTCCCACTTACGAACCTTCAACGGCATATCTTTGCCCGCCAAATGCTATGACAATTCTCTTCGTTGCAGCATGGATTCTTCCCTCTCATCCTCCTTTCCCGGACTTGTTTCTCAAATAAGCAGCCACCTGCTCATGCCTCGTGACGAAGAACTTCCTCTGCCCCTCATGCTTCCACACCAAGACACCGATCTCCTCCGCATACCGACAAGGTGCTTGGAACTCCGCCTGGCTATTGAAGTCTTTGAACAGAAACCCAACCGTCGCTTTCATTCTATCCCCTTCCAATTGCCATAGACGTATTTGATCGACCACCGTAGGCGGGAGGACGGGCTGATTCTTTGCCATCTGAGGATGCGCATGAGTAGTAAGGTAGCTAATTATTTGGTCGCTTGTGATGCCCATGCTGACAGCTCGGCGGATGGATTCGCGGGTTACTTTCCCAGCGACCATGTTGGGATAGCGAGTTATGAGGCGGGCGAAAAGCTGGAGGATGGCGATTTGGAGATTGGAAGAGGTGTAGGCGTAAACACGGTAGTTGGTTTCGATTACGATGAAGCCCCGATTGTTGTCTGCGGGGGAGGCGAAGGAAGAAGACCGTAAGCCACCGGCGTCGGAGGTGAGGGTAGTGGCCAAACGAGTTGGGTAGAAGTAGCTGGAGTCAGGAGAGGCTTGGTAGACGATGCCGAAATCACCAAGATCCTCCAGCATATTGGCTTGAGTCTGCGTGAGATTGGCTTTACTGTAGGGAAGGCCAAGTTCGAGGGAGCCGAGCATGAAAAGGAAAGCGAGGACGTCGACTTCATCCATGTTGAGCTAGTGGGCAAACGTCAACGCAATTGCTTGTGGAGAAAAAGAGTCCAGAGGATGTAGCAGGACCTACGCTTTCCGCATTTTGCAAATAGAGTATAAGCATCGTCCAGACCTGAGCATTGACTTCTTGGAGTATGAAGGCAAAGCCATCTTTTGTAATATCCACCGTCTTGCCCCTGGCTTCAACCAGTCTGCCAGATGCCAATAGTATCTTGACTCCTTGACTGAGCGTGACCCCTTCACTTGCGATATTCATGCCCGTGCTGCCGACCATGTATCCCAGAACGCCTTCCCACTGTCTTCTAGCAAACTCATCGAGGTCTGTTATCGACATAGTATCTTCCTCTGACGTGCTATATGGTACCCCAAATGAATGATGATTTCCACCTCCTGTCAACGCAAGCCGTAGAGACGCCGCAAACGGGTTCGTCAGAGCGTATGCTCGCGGCTTCCCTGGGTTCGTTGCAGCTGCTAGAATGTGGAGTCTTTCAAGAAGATTGACCGCGTTATCTCGTTCTCTTCAAGAAGTCAGATTCGTCGCAAAGAATAGTATTCTTGCGTACCGTCTCCCATCTGGGCGCACCCATGCTTCCAGATCTGTGACTGGCATAGGGTGGCTAATGTACAGCAGGGCCATTACAAAGCTCTTGGCTAAGCTTATCAGCACCAACCAGTAAGCCTTCATGTAATTTAGAGCATACCCAAATGTGGCAGCATGCGCCTGAAGATGGCGAGCGCAGTGGAGGGCTGCTTGTATAGGCGGTTAAATGTAGTACCTGGAAGACCCTCCAGGTACTCAAATGATCGAAGAGAGGACGCCGACATAGTGTCAATAGCAGACTTGAGTCGTCTCTTCGATGTCGTCAGATGTTACCTGTCTATCATGGCGGAAGCCTTGGATTGTGAGAACGGAGAAAGATTCGCAAGGGCGCTTGAGTCACCACAAATCGCAAAGGTTTTCCCCGTTGCTACCCTGCGCTCGGACCAAACTCCGCACCACGATTGACTACAATCTCTACCCTTTGAATTAGCGTGGACTGAGCTGTGCGATTTATGAGGGATGGCAGCTCTTAAATTCGTAAGATCGGTATGCAATAGCCTGCTGCGGTCTTCTAACCGTGGGCAATGAGCTGACACGAGCAAGGTGTGGGAAGCCTTTAGGCAAAACTCTGGTTTAGAACCCAGGTAACGCCGCCTTGGGAGAGCTCCCGGGGGTTCATGCTGATAGGACCCTTATGGAAGGCTGCTTGACGGAGTATGTTGTTCTAGGTTGTGCCAATTTCCTGCTCGGCTTTATGATAATTCTGTTCCCATCGGCATAAAACGAAAATAATGGCATATCTGCCTCTCTGCTGCGGTCTCCGTCGAGCACTATCTTCCTTGTCTTCATGGTTCTGCGTAGAATTCTGTCTGACTACCTGCCAGCTCCGAGTCACAGCTGCCCGACCAGGAACCGTTAACTTCGAGCTCGAAATCCAGAAGGAGCACACTGTACGATTGTTCCCAGCACTTGCCTTCCTCACTCTTCCAAACCTCCCCCACTAACACTAGCTCCCGTCAGAACCGTCTCGGCATCCTCCATGGCGGTGCAATTGCAAGCATGGGTACTCCCTCTCCAATTTCTTCCCCATGGCTTCCACTAACAGCTTCATGTGCTAGTCGACCTTGGAGGCTCATTAGCCGTTGCCTCCAAAGGGCTCTTCTCCACTGGCGTTTCCACCGACCTCAATGTCACGTACATAAACTCTGGCGGCAAGGTTGGGGATACTCTACGTGCAGAAGTCACATGCGATAAATTTGGGAAGACGTTGGCGTACACGAGTATAAGGTTCTTGAACGGCAGAGATGAGTTGGTTGCGAAGGGAAGCCATACGAAGTGAGTGATGCTTTCGGCGTTCGGAGGAAGAATGCTAATGAGCTGGTGAATGGGTAGATATGTGGCACTGGCATGGAAGGATGAGAACAACATTGTAGAAGAATTGTCCCCCCGAAAAGGATGATTGAGACAACGGTCTTGATTGTTTATTCCAGCTATTCTTGGAGATGTGTCGGAGTACAGTAGTAGCAAACGTGCCTTCCCCTTCTAGCTTCCATAAAGGCGCCTAAGACCCACGGTGCCTTTCTTGGTTGAATGGCAGTTATGGGCCCGGTTGCTATCGCTCATTCGAAACTTCAGCCGCTGGTGGGGCATGAAGTCTCAAATTTTTGGTTCAAGAAGGGCTTCCCTGGCGTAACGTGCCCACTCCTTTTTCTCGTCCAAAGTCCAGCGGTATTCTGCCTCGTGATTTTTCCAGTACGGTGAGGTGGTACCAATGTGCTGTTCCTCGGTTCCCTGGTCACTGATCACCATCGTCGCGGTCTTCAGCGGCAGCTTCTTGAGCGCGAGGACATGAGAGATGACATTGTTTGACCAGCTTGTTCCTTCTTTTCTCAATTCTGCCTGATTTCGGGGCCCTAGGCAGAAATGCCAGGCGCACCAATCAACGTCAATGCTGATGTTTTGAAGCCCCTTGAGCAGCTTTGCGCCAGTCGAGACTGCCCTTCCCCACGAATTCTCAAAGGTAGTCTCATAAACCATCTCAAGGAATAGGCTGCGGACCGCCAGATGGTTGTCATTGCTGCCTTGTGCCAGCGATACAACAAATTTTTGAAGCGTCTCTGGGTCGTTACACGAGAAAGTATTTGTCGCATGTGGGATATGATGAGCTTCATTGTATATCTGGCGGCAGCATCGCAATAGACTTAGGCTCAAAACCTTTGGTCCCTCTTCCCTATCAAGGAAGGTCGCGCCCTTCTGAAAGCGACAGCAGTCATGGCGGCCCTCGTTTGCTGGGGCGTACCACTGGTGGGTACTTTCACCGTCGAAGTTCTCCTGGGCCTCTTCCTCCGAGATCGAGGCGCGACAGATGGTGTTCTTGAACGTAGCCGTTCCCTTATCGGAGTTCTGGATGATGTGAACAAGATTGTCGCCGAACGTGGATCTGTAGATGAGGTTTTTGACCTCTAGCGGGAGCCTCAAGAGGGGCGATGAGGCGTTGTGCTGGGCACTAGAAAGGTCAGCTTCAGATCCGTACATCAAGTATGTAACCATAACTGACATAGCTGACTTGGCTATCGGATTGATATCGACGACACGGTCGACGTGAGTGCCGTTGCGTAGTTTCATCTTGGGTAATCAGTGCACAGGACTCAGACCTTTGCCGACCAGAGGTGTAGGAAAGGAAGACGCGAGATGTTTAAGTGGTTGCGGTTCACAGCCCGCCAAGTGTTGTTGTGTCGACTGATTGGGCGTTTGAATGAAGTGCGGTACGTCATTTGGTGTTAACAAAGTGAGCCTGGATAATGTTGTGGGCAGTCCTTAGTGCGATTACTTCCTTCAGAGAATTAGAGGGTCTTTTACAAGTGAGTCTTTTGTATTTGTGTGCTCTCTCTAAAGCAGTTCATATTCCCTCAGTGTAATCCCTCGCATGTCGTACACATTGAGCAAACTAGAACTGCCACCTTCCCCCATGTCACAGCTGTCGCACCCTCTTCCTCCGGAATCCCAGCTTTCAATCGGCTTGCTCTTTGCCGGAAGACTCTAACCCAAGCACCATCTTTCCAGCTACCGTGTCCTTTTCGACCGCCGTGGTTGAGGGTGTAGCGTGCTGATTGTCCTTTTGAAGGATAATATCCTTAATATAGCGCGCCCAGACCTTTTTCTCTGCAAGTGTCCAGCGATACTGGGGTATCAGGTCAGCGCTCATTTTCGCACGCCGGTCCCAAAGGATCTCCGCGTCACTGATCACAAAAGTTGCCCGGCTCAGCGGTAGCTTCCGAAGTTCTAGAAGAGCAGACATGAGATAATTTCCCGAACGGTGACGAGCCTCGAACTCTGCTGGTGTCCGACATCCGATAACCCCCGCGTGATACCACTGATTCAAGTTGATAGAGATTCGCTGCACAGCTGGGAGGCGTGGAATTAGATACTGTGTGATTGCCACCTGCCAAAGTCGCTCTTCGTTGAAGGCGCGGGCTGTGATATCAAGATATACACGGCGAATCTCCAAATGCTGTCCAGATCCTAAGTTTTTCAGATGGTTGCTGAACCGGTCAAGAATGCTTGTTTTGCTGAAACCGAACGTGTTTGTAGAGTACGGAATGTGCCGTGCTTCGTTATAAACTTGACGGCACGTTGCGAGAAAGCTTGTACTAATCTTTTCAATATGCTCTGAGTTGGTAAAGCATCCACTGTGGCGAGTTTCAACAGCGCCCACAAACCACTGAGCTGTGGTGTCGGCATTGAACAGATCATCGGCAGCTTGTTCTGATAACCCTGCTTGACAAATTTCATGTGTGAATTGGAGCGTGTCGCCAATCCAGCATTGGTCGAGATGAAGGAGCTGGCCACCACAAAGGAGCTCGTAAATTTTGTTCTTGATCTCTGGCGGTAGTTTGAGCAGAGAGGTCGAAGAGTTATGTTGAGCGCTATCTGAAGTTAGCACGCATGACTGTCTTGATAGTTTGGAAGTCTGACATGGCCGTGGTAGCGTTCGGATTCAAAGCTAGCTGCACATCGTCGTGGGTACGGCTCCCCAACTTCATCATACTGTCCGCCCTTGTCATGTTGGTCACATTGAGTTGCAGTGTGTATGGACTAGTGCCCTTTGTGTATAGGCACCGCATATTGTCGAAGTTTGTGACTGTGGTCACATTGAATTGTAGTGTATATAGGTAGGAAGCAGTGTCGCGACAGTCCAAATATTGACTGCTACGACTAGTTTCTTGGCAGTAGAACGGAATAGTAGACAACACTTGAAGTCGATCTACTCGTATATTTTCTTGCATTATCGATAAAGGAAGCTGTATTTGGACTACTGTTGACTCAGGCTCTGTATGCAATTCTAGGGAATAGTACTGCGAACCTCCCATATTCCAGGGTGCACACCTCTCATACTTAAAACCTGACCTAAACGATCGTTCTGCAGTTTGCGTGCATGGCTTACAATCAGTGGCTTTAGTAACTCCTACGAGGTTTGAAAGGGTACTCGTTCAGTCGTACTATTTGGGTGGTCATGCTAGGGTCAGGCCCAGATAGGGGATATATACCTCATCGATACCAGAGTGTGGCAGTCTTAGTGAGGTATACGCCTACATGAATTGGATCGTAAGATTCTGAGACTAGGTTTCACACGGTAGTTGTAGTAGGCGAAATTTACTGGAGGCGGATGAAGTAAATGGTTGCTTCAGCAGTCAGGCCTGGAGAAAATCACCAGCGAAAAGGCGTCTTCTTAGCTCCTATACTCTTCATTGCTTGATCTCACATACGCAGAGCTTGGAACTTGACGAGGGGACTGAGTCACTACATTACTGGAATAGTCTACTGTAAGCTTGAGCAAGAGATCTTAGCCGTGTAGCAACTCGGTGTATGTGAGTTCAATTGGATGTAGTTGCTTCGAACCTTCACTTGACCGCCATAAAATACACATGTGTGGTATCTTGAATCTCAACATCACAGTCCTGCTGGTTTTCCCATTAATTTTTCTTCTTCACATCTCCTCGCGCAAGCAAGGCGTCCCTAACTTCCTTCGAGAATTCCTGCTTTTGCCTCAAAGTCCAGCGGTACTGCTGCTCCATCTGATCATAAAAGTTCGCATAGTGAGGGTTCAGCGGCTTCAAGAACATTCCATCATCGATGACCAGAGTCGCTTCCTTCAGTGGCAGCTTGCTGAGTTTCTTGAACATCTTGCCCTGACGTTCCGTCATCTCAGATCCCTCATAGGCGCAGACATCGACAGAGCATGTACAATAAACCTGTGTCAAGCTGAGGTAGAGATGCCGGACAGATTTGAGACGCTTAAGTACCGCCTTGTTGATTTTTTCGGACCAGGCATCTACGCTGCTAACATGGGTGACACTGACGTCAAGGTGAAGACTTCGGATAGCGAGGTTCTGCTTATTCTGGAAGCGGCCTCTCACGAAGCGCTCAAGAATATCGTGGCAGTTGATAGCGAATGTGTTGTTCCTATAGTGGATCCTACTGGCCTCCATGTAAATTTGACGGCAGGAGCGAAGTAGAGTCAAGCTGAGCTGGTTGCGCTTGGGACCTTTCTCCTGCTCTGGTGGAGGTTTGTAACAGTCCCTATGTCGATCTTCAACTGAAGCAATGTTCCAGGCTACATCCGAATCTGCGGAGTCAAAGTCCTTCTGGATCTGCTCTTCGGAGGTAGGCTCGATACATATGGCGTGGGTGAGGTTCACGGACCAATCGCCATGAGCGTGGTTGTAGTCATTGTCATTTTGGAGTATGTGCACCATTTGCCCTCCACAGACGAAGTAGTAAATGCGGTTTTTGATCTCTTGTGGTAGCATCAGGAGAGGGGAGGACGCGTTGTGCTCAGCGCTGTAAAGGTTAGCAAGTTGCGTGAACGCGTGAGAAGTGAGCTTACATCGCTTGAGATACCTTGGTATTCTGCGCGATGCCGCCGTTGACAACTTGCACAACTTGGGCTCCACTACGCAGCTTCATGTTCTGAGGGAGATGTTAGTATACTTGTGGGCTTATGAATGAAGAGAAGAGGTCTGAAGACGATGTTTTCAGAGAGGTTGGATGTTGACGGAATTGGCGAGAAGTAAGGAAGGAAAAGGAAAGCGCGAGTTGCTACAGACGCTAAATACCCGAGAAGAAGTGTTAGGTCAGTGTTATGTCAAAATATTTCGAGTATATGGATGGAAGTATTCTAGACACAAAGATGTTGCTGGAAGTGTAGTTTTATCTGACCTACTCCCTGCACAGATGGTGTACCTTCTCGTATGTTCCTGTTTCTGGAGATTCGTCTTCAAGAGTGCTGAACCGTTCTTCCCGGCGTCGGGTGACTGCCCAGTCCTCATCCGCCACAATCACCACCAATGTTTTCAACGGCAAAAAGCGTAGCTGGTATGGTTCCCGACTAAATGGAATGTTGAGCTCATAATCGCGCTATATTGAATAACTAAGTAGGCCGGGTCAGCGATGTCCAGGTTCAGGTTGATGCATAGGCTCTGGACAGTTCGTAGGTAGATTGGAATGTGTCTGATGGCTATGTTCCATTCGTCGTGGTCGCTGCCGTGACGGAGCTGGATGCTGAGATGAAGGCTGCGAGTTGCAAAGCGTGGGTTGGCCGAGGACTTGAGAAGCGAGCTCGCGAAAAGCGGAAGAGCAGGTGGATTCCGGAAGAAAAATGTATTCGAGAAATAGAGAACGTCCTTGACTTCATGATAGATTTGGCGGCAAGTTTGTAGAATAGGAAGGCTAAAACTCTCCTGGCACTCGTGATGTCGACTACCATCTTGGCTCGATCTACTACGAAAACCATGGGTCTTATCGGGCTCCTCAAATGATTCCGGATGTGTTGCATAGAAGTGTTCCTGGGCTTTGTGTCTCAGATATTCGTGCGGAGCATAGAATGGTATCATTGGAACGCTTGCCTCGGTAGATGTGAATGAAATGACCACCAATAATATAACCAAAACTCATGTTTCTGACTGCCGAAGACGACTGGATGAGCGGCGATGATGCATTATGTTCAGTGCTGTCTTGGTATTAAGTCGTGTTGCGGTAGTGACACCTTTTGATAGCATTTACATTTCTTGAGTTGCCAAGTTCAAAGACTCAATCTCTTTTGACAATTTTCCATTGCGAATCTTCATGATGATGCACCAACAGCTGTATGAACGCGTGTACAACCACTGGGAAAGTTGAATATGGGATCTGGGGTTACACTGGTCATAGGAGTGCTCCGTATTCAGGTGCCCCAAGGACTGTCCAAAGATATGATCCAGGGGAAACATTGAGGCAAGGGATTCGCGCTTACCTGTGTCGAAAAATCCTTTATGGAGATATCGAACATAGCGAGCTTCGGCATATAAATAATCAGCAGACAGTTGGTGGGAATGGCAATAATAGCATGTAGATGGCTTGACCCAACGAAGTATGCCTGTTGAACGTGCTGATTGTCCAGATGTATAGGGTAAATGACCCATGTATACCTCTGACCCCTGGAGTTTCCTTGCTCCGTGCAATGCTAATGGCAAACCCTCCTTCCACCTTTTGTCTCCTCTGGAATACACCACGGTGATTCCCCAACTATCAAGACCCATACTTCATTTCTTTGAAAGGATATTTGATCGAATCATCCTTCCTCAAGTACATCTTCTTTCGCTTCTTTGTGACCTGGTGCTCGACAAAGACTTCCTTCGCATGCTGCGCCATAAACTTCCGAATGAATCTTGGATCCCATAGCTCGCTCGCCACACCGAGATCCTTGCAGCAGCGTCTAAGAGCTGTAGACTTGCATCCTTCGACTGCGGTGGGAATGCCTTCCGGCGAGAAGTAATCTTGCTCCCCGCGAGCGACGGATACGAGCCTGTAGAGAAGATGATCAGTAGAGTATCAAGCCAAGTATCGGAAAAGAGTGTGACATTTGAACTGTACCTTCCTAGTGCAACGAGAGCGTACTCCCTTGTCACAGCCTTCGCTGTCACGATGGTCTCTCCTCTCGGCGCCAAGCCCCATCCTCCTGGCCCAAAAGCCTGATTCAAAATCCTTCTATATTTGATCTCTGGAAGGTATATGATGCCATCCGGCTTGACCTCGATCTCATCTGGCTCTATAGGCGCAAGCAGCGCCTTTGCGGCTTCAGGCGAGAAAGCTTCACTGGAGAGACCGTGGAACGAGCGCGTCCAATCGACTTGGCGAGCGCCTTCGTCTAGAAAAACGTTTTGGTCATTGAGGCCGGAAGTCAGATCGCGTGTGTCGGGCAAAATTGATTCTGGAGGCTGAGGTTGTTGGGCATCGAGAGAGGTCGGTCTTGAGGCTGGCGAAGCTGCTTCTTGTTGGGCCCGGTAGACCCTCGTTGAGGTAAAAGCTCGTTTAGTTTCAGCCTGTCTTGTAGATCGTCGTGCAGCGTCTTCTCTACTAGAGTGGAGAGGATTTGAGGTTTCGCGTAAGGGGCTGGAGAAGTCTTGCGGGAGATGACGAGGTTTGCCTTTGCGCGGCAGTGCTGTCGTGAAGCTAACAGCAAAAGTACGCGACGTCCTTGAAATTTGTAGACACCAGGAAGCCCTCTGGAGGGTAAGGGTAGCCATGGAATTGGCTGTTTGGAGACGGAGGCAGGATTTTGAGGTTGGAGATAGTCGAGCTTGAACCCTGTCTTGGCGCACGCCAGGCGTTTTTGGGACGGGTGGCGAAATCTACAGAAATCTGATCACATGATGCGCTCTTGAACGCCGGCAGACACCATACTCCAACGAGTGTTCTGGTCTATTGATTGGGAAGAAATGATTTTGTTATTATAAGTACAGCGGCTGTGGTTTCCGCCAGATACCGCCGATCTAATCATATCGAAGCCGGCAATTGCGAAGTCAGTCTTGAGCGTCCTTCGTCTCTGTCCTCTGATCGTTCCCCTGCCTCTTCCAGCATTCTCTGAAGATTTCCATCTATATGTATACAGACCGGATCAGCAAGCTTCTCCTAAATGGTTTCGTTGGCTAGATGATTGGAATCCTTTGATGAAAGGCTACTCGAGCAGCAGAAACTTACCTCCTTCCTGCAGGTCCTCCAGTCCTTTTTATCGAAGTAGCAGTCATTCATCTTCGCTTGTTCAGCTTCAACGAGTCAGCCGCAAGGATAACGGGCATCGAGGGAGAGTCAGATTGCATCTGCTGTACCTGAGCAACCTGTGCTGAATATTCTCGTGTCCCTGACCGCCACAATCAGTGTTGGATCTTTGGAGCTTTGGAGCTTTGGATCTCTGGATTCTCAATATTTACCACTCATCTGGCTCGTCATCTTCTTCTAATCCCTGCGTCTCTTTGGTCTTTTCGGAGCTTGACATCGGATCTTCAAAGTACAGTGCTGCGGTTGAAGATTTGACTTTCACGATCGGGAGAAAACCTTGGCTCAGTGATATCCGAAATATGGCAACCAAACGGATGAACGTACTTGTCTATTCAGGTAAGATGCTGAACCGCTAAACATCGTCCATCGTTCTCATGTTATTAAGCTTACAGGTCCGTTCAGGTAATGGATGCACTCTAGAAGCTGTCCGACATTGCGTCTACAGTCTTCGGCGCCTTCTCTCACCCAACTATGCTGTCATATCTGTTGATGGAAATGCTATTATCAAGGAGCCCTGGACAGCTTCATGTGCTCTGCTTGTCTTTCCTGGAGGTGCAGACCTAGGCTACTGTCGCACTCTAAATGGAGAGGGCAACCGTAGGATTAGCCAGTACGTCGAGAGAGGCGGCTCGTACATGGGGTTTTGCGCTGGTGCCTACTACGGGAGCAAAAGATGCGAATTCGAAGAAGGCAACCAAAAACTCGAAGTCGTGGGGGACCGTGAACTTGCATTCTATCCAGGAACCTGTAGAGGACTTGCATTTCCTGGCTTTGTCTACCACAGCGAAGAGGGCGCTAGAGCCGTTGAGCTCAAAGCATCGAAGACTGGACTGACTAAAGGGTCTTTGCCAGATGTTTTCAGATCATACTACAACGGAGGTGGTGTCTTCGTTGATGCTCCAAAATTCCTAGAAAAAGGCGTCGAGGTCCTAGCGAGCTACACCCAGGAACTGAAGGTTGATCCGGGCGAAGGTACTGCGGCTGTAGTGTACTGTAAGGTCGGCGATGGAGCTGCCGTACTTACATCTCCTCATCCAGAGTAAGCTACGGAAGTGGCAAGCACATTCCTTATGCTTACTTCTTACAAGATTTGCTGCCGTCAACCTGGATCGCGATTCGGACATAGGTGGCTACGCTAAGATCGTGGAGGAGTTGGCTGAAGATGACAAACAAAGGACGGATTTCTTGAAAGCTTGTTTGCTGAAGCTTGGTCTGAAAGTCAGCCAGGAGACCACCTCGGTACCTTCCCTTTCCCGACTCCATTTGTCTTCAGTGCTTCCAAATGGGACTTCAGACATAATGGCTGGTTTGCAAGAGATTGTGTCTATCGTAGATGACGAAGAGTACATCAAAGATGAGAATGACACCTTCCATTTGGAGAAGCCCTCTGCATGGTCACTCGGCTCCCTAGCCAAGGCTCTGACTGGTGAAAAGAGTGAGAAGACTGACGATGGTGATGATGACGAGGATAGAATTATCGACTATAACACCGTCGTCAAGCGTCTAGTCGTGCACGAAAAGGAGCCTCCACCAAGCAAGGAGACCCCATACTTCAATCACGATGCCTTCTACGCAAACTTGAAACACTATGAAAGCAAGACCCAAGAAGCCAAGGATAGGTTTGGGAACAGTATATTATATGGGGAAGTGGTCACAAGCACCAACACCATGCTTGAGAAGTACAACAATCTCTCTGCTGCAATGAACGTAATTCGGAGCTAAAAAAAAACAGAAACACTGAGATACTTCGACGACTTCCAGCTGGCTTTACTGCGACCGCTACCGTCCAAGTGGCTGGACGAGGTCGTGGCTCCAACGTATGGGTCTCGCCTGCTGGGTCACTCATGTTCTCCACCGTCGTTCGCCATCCAGTCTCTTTGACTTCCCACGCCCCAGTCGTCTTTCTGCAATATCTTGCGGCATTGGCCATAGTGGAGGGCATCAAGGCGTATGATGTTGGCTACAAGGACATGCAGGTCAAATTGAAATGGCCTAATGACATCTGTGAGTGTTTGTCTTCATCTCTGGCCAGCATCTCATACTAATAGAACTAGATGCCATTGACCCCTTATCCAATAATCTTGTCAAGATAGGCGGGATCTTGGTCAATTCTCACTACGATTCCTCCGAGTTTCTCTCAGTCATAGGTATCGGCCTCAACACCACTAACGCCGCCCCCACCACCTCACTCAACGCTCTCAAGCCTCCCTCGCCCTTCACGCTCGAGAAGCTCCTTGCCCGTATCCTCACCACCTTCTCGGGGCTGTACAGCAAATTTGTTCAAACCGGCTTCGACAAGTCTTTTGAGCAAATGTACTACAAGCATTGGCTGCACACAGATCAGATCGTGACGCTTGAGGCCGAAGGAGGTGTCAGAGCTCGGATCAAGGGCATAACGAGGGACTGGGGGTTGCTACTTGCGGAAGAATTAGGCTGGGAGGATCGAGCTACCGGGAAGATATGGACGTTGCAGAGTGACAGCAATAGCTTTGACTTCTTCAAAGGGCTGGTAAAGCGTAAGGTTTAATGTTGGGGGCTGGAGATCCAGTAGAATACGTGTGAACCTGGTGAAGTTCTGCTTTATTCTCACCCGATACCTCCTTCGTGACTGCCCTGGAATCTAATGCTAAATACCCAGCCGGCTTCATTGTACTCAACGCGCAGCTTTTCTTCGGACAAGCCATCAGCAGGCAAGGTCTTCTTGAAACAGCTTTGTGGCTTGGAGGCTTTTTTTCGAAAAAGTAGGTTAGGACCACTTCGACTTCCTTGGCCCAATAACACTTCAATAAATCAATAATCGCCCCACCGACCCATCACATCGAACCAATCACGCTACCAGTCGCAGTGGTGCCGACACGTTCGGCAGGTCGCTTGACAAAGGTTGCATCAATGTCAAAGAAGAAGAAATCCTCAACGCGCTCAAGATCCAGGAACCAGTCGAGAGGCAAGATGAAGCTACGCAGTCATAGAAAGATCAAGAACGCAGGGCCCAATCTGGAGACAACCGCTGCCATGTATTTACTGGGTCTGAACCTTGTGGAGACCACGCTGACGAGAGTAGTACCACCGCCAATTCACTGACGCCACTTCTCAGGCTTCCGCAGGAAATGAAAAACCGCATCTATGGGCTCGTTCTTGGCGGCAACTTGCTGCACATCAAGCGAGACCTAATAAAATTCAAACGCGACGTCGTCCACTCAACCAAAGGAGATATCAAGGAGCGGCGCTTCACCCATCAGATCTGCTGCTCGCAAACTTCCGAGGAGGACGCTCAGCATCGCTTCGATGCCGAAGATGGCAGCAGCTTATACGTCAAGGGCATCGAACTGCGCCACTCGGGTTGCGGTCCTTCCAAGCGCAAGGGCAGCGCTTACACTCCCCTCAGGATGGACGTCAACCTGCTTCATGCCTGCCGCCAAATCTACAACGAAGCGCGGTTCATGCCCTACTCCACCAACACGTTCTCTTTCCACACGCCCCGCAATCTTCGAACCTTTATACACCTGCTCGTTCAATGCGGCGTGAACGTCAATACAGCGTTTCGCAGCCTGCACGTCGACATAGCTCACATCAATCACGATCTTCACGGATGGGGTCAAGCGTTCAACGCCGTCACGCAGCACATGACGCTACTCGAGAAAGTCTATATCAATGTGGATCAGCGACCCAACTGGTCTATTTGCGCCGACGCTGAGCAGAAGGAAGCAGCAATGAGGCCGGTGTTGGACTGCCTTGCGATTCTTGGGAAGACGCCGGCTAAGTCCACGATGATCGTTGTGAGCGACCGTCACCTTTCAAGAATGTCAGATGCAAATCTCGCGGGGGCTTCCACTGCTTGGATCTCGTGTCGCTGGACTGTGGAGGAGAAGAAAATGTGGGTCGAGGAGGTGAAACTGGCAATTCAAGACACGCAGTTCTTCGGTTGAAAGGGAGGGAGTGACAGCGAGGGACCCAGTTGAATGAGTTGTTGAATCAAATAGGTTCAAGATCGTTGATCTTGATTGCTGCTGTGTTACTATGGAGAGAGCATGGTACAGAGAAGAAGGTCACTAAGAAGAAGGTCACTAAGAAGAAGTATGAGGCATTCTATAGAAACGGAAGATTTCGTTCGCAACTATCAGACTTGGTTCAAGAATCTAAGAGCTTTCAAGCTCTTGACTAGCCGTAAAGTCCAATTGTTGAAGTATCGTACTAGAGCCACCTCGCGCGAAAATAAATTACCTAATATCCGCCTCTCGGTTTCCGTCTTCCATCTTCTACAGACAAGATCAATCTAGATAACAGGCTGCACCTTCCTCGCCGCAACGTCCTGCTACACTCGTCGACTTTACTACTATCGTCAGCGAAGTTCTCTGCGAGAACTTCTCTTCACCTACGACTTCCCTCATCGGCTTGACCCCTTCATAGACAACGCCGTGGTCATCCACACGACCGATCAGGATCGTTGCCCCACCACGATCGTACCTGTCTACATTGCCGCCCTCGACGCTGCACGTCTTCGATGAGCTCTAGCTTCCAAGACTTACGCCGTAGTGGTTAGGATGGAGCCGGACGACTCGGACACGTCTCTTGAGTGGAAACTCCCGGTGGACGCTGCTGAAATAAATCCGCTCACTCAAGAAATGTCAGTCAGGACTCTGGACTAGATGTATGAGTTGTGATCTTAGGCTGACATCCTCTATCATCAGCACTGCAAAGAACGCTAGTTCCTGCCTTCTTCGTTTACCGCAAGAACTTAAAAACCGAGTTTACGAACTGGTCTTGGGGGGTCAGCTCATTCACGTGCAAAGAAAACGAAAGGAGAATAAATTCTTTCACCGTCTTTGCCAAGCGAAGATTTCCGAGAAGGAAGCCTATGAAACATTCGCCGCGTCAAAGGGACTGTGGTTCTCGGAAGATATTAGAGATAGACACCACGCCTGTTACGATGTCAGCATGTTCCAGCACGACTGCTTTCGATGTCCAGGTCATTCTGACCCCCCAGCTGAACCTTATGCTGTGCTTAGCCTTGCTCTCCTACGCTGCTGCCGGCAGACTTACCGAGAGGCGCGTTCAATTACCTTCTCAGCCAACACCTGGTCATTCACATGTCCCTGGGACTTTCAATTTTTCTGCCTTTGCGGCATGGACGCACGAGTATCATTCATGAAAAGGCTTGCTATTCGCCGTTTGCATTTGGATCTTTCTATTTCCAGAAAGGCAGCGGAAAAAGGTTGGAACGTGGCGTTTGATGCAATTGCTAAGAATCTCAAATGTCTGCAACAAGTCTATATTGATATAGAACAATTGCCTTTTGCAATCGAATATCTCAAGGAGTGGCAATTCCAAGAGCCGGCAGAAAGCTCATTCTTGGGGAGGCTACGAAGACTGAGAGACTTAAGATTGAGGACCGTGACGGTGACGATCTCTGATTATCACATTTTGCACTCAGGTATGATGAACTTGACAGCCGAGGATGGGAGGGAGTACCGATGGACGATGGCGCAAAAGCAGAAGTGGGCGGGGCATATCAGAAGATGCTTGCTTCGTCAAGAAGAGCAAGAACCTGTGACTGAAAAGGGTGCTTGACCCCCGGGAGAGGTCAGGAGGCTTGTGCTTGACTTGTGCTTGGCTGGGAAAAGTGCTGTTCGAACGATGGTTATGTAGATGGTCTGACATTAAATCCCACAGTTGCTAGGGCTTATAGCACAGATCCGTTAGCTGAGAAGGAGGAGTTGCGGCTGGCTTGTACTATCGCTTTGTTCATCAAGACATATCAAGTTCCCGTGCTTATTTGCTCAAGTCTAAGGAGCGGACTACACAGATATGTCTGCGACTGCCATTCATATAGCCAACCAGATCCATCATCGTTTACAACCTCCTCGCCGGTTCAACAAGCATCATCGTAGGTCAGAGCAGGCTGATCACTGGCACGGTCTTCCTCCCCTTCATTCACAGCCTGCTCAACGACTGCATCCTCTTAATACATGGCCTTTTACCGCAACTTGAGAGACGACTTATTACTATCCGTGACCAAGCCTATCACCAGTCTCGCTCATACCCAGCACGGCGCTGACCCGTACTTCTACATTCTGGTGGTCGCCTGGGACCAGAGCAAACAGTAGGCCCATCTTTGACCCTGCCCACCTCCAGCGCCCAGATCATGTTCCCCTTCGTCCATCTCGCCCAAGTCCTTCCGTGCCGTCTCCGGGCGCATCTCTTCGAGGCACACGCTGGAATTCCCGCCTCCTTGCGCACTGTGCCGCCGGATCTACGACGGGGCAAGGCGCTTCTGCTACGCCGCCCACATCTTCTCTTTCGACGACTGGATCGTTTTCGGTCAAAGGTGTCACAAACAGCGAAGCCGGGTGTCACGTTTCCGTCTTCGTATCCGTAGCGGGGACCAATGGTGACGGTCCTTCGACCCGTGAAGCATTGTAGGACATTTTTCCGGCAAGCTGACAGGCTTGCAATGCATCCAGATCGACTTGGAACGGCTCCACTTCGCCACTTCTCGCAGGTACGACCAGGAAGCTGAGGAGTATTTTGCTTCGCAGAAATTACTCTGAAGGCCGCAGCGATCGTTCGTCTCGGATGCACGCTTCTACCACTTCAAAGATCCGGAAACCGCGCAGTGTCCCTGGCTGGGACGATGCTCGACCGCAGGGACTCAACAGGGTGGACCGTGACGCGGAAGCAGGAGTGTTCTTAATTTCTTCAGAATGCTCTACTTCAGGGAAGAGGCAAAGGAGTAGATATCGAAGGAGATACGGGCGGCGCAAGACAACTTGGGATCTGGTGGGACGGAATGGGGCGTGTTGAACACAGACCGTCTTGGCGTGCAGATGGAGGAAAATCCTCGTCAGAACAGCAGCATATCTGCTCTTGACATGGAAACATAATTTCCACAACCGAGGGGCCGCATCTTACATGGAATAGACGAGCAATGAGACTCTTCCCGTGGCTGACTCGGTTTCAGATAGGCGAACAAAGTCATTTCATTAGCATGCCTAGAGTCTATCCATCCTTGCAACCGATTCAATCACAGAAGCCAAAGGCGCGGATACCTTTTTCGAGCAGGCTGGACCGCACACACTGGCGAAGAGCTTCGGCCTGCGTCAAACGGGGAGGTACGATTTCTGCCATCGGTTATCTCAGTGGAGAGCAGGATGACGCTGATAGTAGAATCGACACGAATGTGCTCGTCGTTGCGACGGGATGTCACACCCGAGGGCATTGGGAACGGGCCGAAAGATCGCTTGGAGGAAGCTGTGGAGCTTTATCAGCAGAAGGGGATTCACCCGATTGTTGATAAAGTTTTTTTACTCTCGACCAGGCGAATGAGGCTTTGGGATGTGTAGCCGCAGGTGGTCGTTTTGGCAAGGGTGGGGTGGAAGTCGTCTGGGAGCTATACGGCACGTAAGTTGGTGACCTGATTTTCTCGGTACCACTGCGGTGACGCTTGTTATTCCAGCATCGATGAGAAAGGTGATGAATGCCATCGACGGAGGGATCAGGTTATCACAGCTTAGTGTCAAGTAGCAGGGTCACTTAACAAGGTCTACAGTATACTGAACAGCACTGTCACTGACACTATTCCTAGCTAGAAAGAAGATAACGTATCTTCAGAAGATTGAAAGATTCTCTTGCCACGACATTTAATGATTTCGTTAGAGCGGCGACAGAGCTATCGTACGATATATTCGATTCGCGGCAGTAGGGTGGGAGTACCTTTAGATTGTAACCCGTTGTCGGCACGATTATACTGTTCCAATCCAAACTGAAGTTCTTGCAGATGGGATTGCACACTTCAAGATGCTCAGGTTCCATACATAGTCTGATACCTCAAGCCTGTCCTTTCATCTCGACGTCGTTTGTTTCCTGATCTGCAGCTTCGGCGCCGGCCTCATGTATACGCTGTGCTATATTTCATTCTTGCTGTGTTTGCTGAGCCACAGTCCTACCTCGAGAGCAAGCTTGCCCGGTTGATCATACTGAACCAAATGCCCTGCTTCTTCAATGATGACCAGATGCTCCGCGTTCAGTGCCTTCTTCAACCTTTGAGCTGTTTCGACTGGTATCCAAGCATCCTCTAGCCCCCAAATAATCTTGGTTGGTGATAGACCTCCGACACGAGCATACTCGTTCTCAAGTACACCAGCGTCCCGGTAATGAGCCTGTACCATTTCTTGCAGGAACTTGTCGGATCCTTGCATTCCACCCGCAAGCCAAGGGGCGCTTAGCATATCCTCAATTTCCTTGGGCAATGACTTGCATGTCGCACTTTTCACATAGGCTCGCACAAGGCCCTCAACGAGGTTTGCCGGAATGGCCGTGAAGACACCCTCGTTCTCGGCGACGAGTTTGAAAAATGGCAACCCAAACGGACCAATCGCCACAACGTCAATGAGACACAAACTCGCAAATGTTATACTATGATCCAGAAGCAGGCGTAAGGAGACCAGGCCGCCGTTGTCATGGGACACCACGTGAGGTGGACTCGCCATGTCCCAGTGTTTGAACAGAGCAGCGGTCGCTTCGGCACGAAGGACGAGAGATGCATCTAGGTCGACTTTGTCATGATCCGCTGCATCCACCAAGCGGCGGTATGGGGGTGAAATGCCAAAACCTGGATGGTCATAAAGATAGATATTATAGTGAGTGGAAAGACTTGTCGCCAAATCCTGCCACACAGCGCTGCTCCATGGTGTGCCGTGTATAAAGACGAGAGCTGGTGAGGTAGTCTTGCCCAAGCGCGTCCATCGAATGTGATATTCGTGAGTCGTGGTTTTATGAATGAAAGTTTGGTCCAGGCTGTGTTGGTGCACCATGATTGCACATCGACGTGACAGCGTGATTGCCAGACCCACAGAAATTGTGGCATAGGGGACCTCGTGCTACCACCCCGCTTAGGTGGGGCAACGGAAGACCACGGAACCGCAAAACTTTAGCGGCTGCCTGCCTAATGTATAAATATGCTTGTGCTGGGCAGTCATGGCTGAACAATCACACTGTTCATCGGCTAAAGCGACACAGATCCCTTCCTACAACCTTCGTTCCCTCATCGCTGAGCGCCTGTGGCGTAGCCTGATCAAAGTTGCATTGCGGTCAAGATGACGATTCTCTGCAGCTTCTTACTGTACCTTCTCCATCCGCTGCGACCACGAGCACCAGTTTCGCAATTCATCGAGGTGTGTATCGACTATTTGAGTGTCAATACCCACTACGTCCTGCGAAAGCGAAGATAGCCGTTTGGAACGGTAAATGCCAAGACGACGCCGGCAAAGACTGCCTTGCATGATTGACCAATCACCAAATGCAAAGAATGACTTCCAGGGTTCAACCCCGCAACTAAGCCTTAAAAGCCGACACGTTTGCTCCGAGTCCAGATGAATCTTTCAGATGCATGGCGTTCCCCTAAGGTCGAGATCCCGCTCCATAGTACATCAGGTACTAGTACTACTATTATTACATTTGGATTAGAAATGAGATCCCAGAATATGTAAGCAGATTTCGCGTTCGCTGAATAATTCATTCAACGCTATTGAAGCTTCTTATAATCATAACCTGCAGCTCAACCGTCCCGGCCTGCCCCTCAATCTCCAGCAGCAGCCAACATGTCGGACACTCACAATATTGTCATTTTAGGAGGCTCATACGCAGGACTAGGCGTTGCCCATGGCCTCCTCAAAGCTCTCCCGGGCCTCAAGACACAAACAGGCAAATCCTACAAAGTCACCATGATCACCAATAGCACCCACTTCTGGTTTTCGGTCGGCGCCCCCCGTGCCATGTTCATGCCCTACCCTAAAGACATTATGGACTCCTTCATTCCCATCGAAAAGGGTTTCAAGCAATATTCCTCGGAGCTTTTCGACTTCGTACATGCAGAGATCACAGGCGTGGAAACGGACAAGAAGACGGTGCTCTACAAATTGAAGAACGAGAAAGAAGAGGTGGCACCTACTACCAACAACATCTCCTTCGACAGCCTTGTTATTGCAACAGGTTCAAAAAGTCCTAGCCCACTCTACAGCTACCAGGGTTCGCACGTACCTACGCTCGACGCCTACAAAGACATCCAATCCCGCCTCTCCTCCGTCAAAAGCATAATGATAGTTGGCGGTGGCACAGCCGGCACAGAGACAGCTGGAGAAATCGGCCACCTTCACGGCAAACAGACCTCATCCCCCAAAGACATTACCATTCTCTCCGGCCACGAACGTCTCCTCAAGGGCCTTCGGCCTTCCATCGGCCAGCGTGCGCAAGAGTTCCTCCAAGGGATGGGTGTCAAGGTCGAGCACAACCTTCAACTCACAGATAGCAACGATCTTGGCAATGGCACCACCAAAGTCATTCTGAGTGATGGCTCAACCCGCACCGTCGACATGCTTCTCGTCGCTACCGGCCGCAAGCCCGCCTCTTCATATCTTCCTTCCTCCCTGCTCGACGATCAAGGTCGGGTAGTGTGCGACGCCTACACGCGCGTTCCTTCGCTCAAGAATGTGTGGGTGACGGGTGATATGGCACAGAACTCTCCAGGTGGCATCATGTACATTAACTTCGCCGTACCTGTTACCGTTGGCAATATCGTCGCTGAACTTGGTGGGAAGGGTAAAGTAAAAGAATACAAGCCTCTGACAACGAAGGAGACGCAGTTTGTGCCGGTAGGACCAAATTATGGAGTCGGGGCGGCATTTGGATGGTGGATTCCTAGTGCGGTGGTGAGGATGGTGAAGGGAAAGACTATGTTCTTTCCGAACGCTATGAAGGTACGTATTTTCCCAGCCCGAACCCTCTTTTTGGAAAGGAACTTCGAGCCTGAAGACGTGTCTGGGGAGTATTACTTTGCAGAGACGTTTGAAGGCTCGGAACCCCTCTTAAGATGGCACTGCTGACTGCCAAATTCCTATGCAGACTGTCATGGGCACTGCCTAATGCAGCTGGCACAAATTTTCAAGCTCGTATATCTCCCTTGCTGTTGTTGCATTGTTGTCAATGGAAACGGGTCTATCGCGATTGCGTGAAAGTGTTGCGGCCTTCGATCTTCTAGCCATTTGGAGCCTGTCTTTGCGCGCTGTTTGCCTATACCCTGTTTCGTACGATAGTCATTCAATCCAAGCATTCTTCAATTCTATCAGTTTTCCGAAAAAACCCTTTCTATACGCCCAGCTAGTCAACTTCACGTCGACGTCCTGCCAACAGTAGCGACACCAATCTCTCCTTTAGTCCCTCGGTTAAAGTGTCAGAACGCTAGGAAAGTCAATCTGGTGGCTTGGCATTCCAGGTGACGACATTGAAATAGGAGGGTGACGAAATTTCGGCCTCTTGAATCACTCACTGAGACTACGTCCAGAAGCCTTCATTTGCTATATTTCTCCCAAATCCGTTGAGTCATTTTCTGCCATCGGCAAAGCAGTCTTGATAATAATCATCTCCAGCATGGCATTCCTCCCAACCACTCCAGGTCTATCCTTCTACTCTATCCCCCTCGCCTGGATCCTCTCCCTGGTCCCCCACGTCTTTGCAGTCAAAACCTACGAAGCAGCCAGTTCGAGAAAATTCGATAACACGCAACCGCGCAGCCTTACTAACACTGTTGCCTCTGATCAATCGCTGTCGAAGGCAACGAAGGACGTATGCCCGAATTTCCACAATGTCTCCCCCCTTTCCATTCAATCAGCGAGTGCTCGAGGGAGCAAGATGAGCATGAGCACGTTGTAAATCCGGATGGTACAAAAAAACAACGCTAACTCCACCCCCCCTCCCCCAGACCATCATCCGCGCCGAAGGAGCCCAGCAGAACGGGTTCGAGAACCTCGGCATCTTCGCCGCTGGCGTCGTCGCGGGCAACGCCGCCGGCTTGGACGCGGGTTACCTGAATGCGCTGAGTATGGCGTATATCGCCAGCAGGGTCGTGTACAATCTTGTGTACATCAATAATACGACCCTGGCGGTGGCGAATGTCAGGTCCGTTGTCTATGTCGGCAGCTCGGCGTTGATATTCACAATGTATGTGAGCGCGGGGTTGAAGATGCGGGAGGTGGCGGGGGGTTAGGGGATGATTGGAGGAGTGTTTGCGGGAGAAGGGTAGGTAGATGTGGGGTTGTGCTGGGTGCGTGTATGAATACCTGCCACGTCGGCCGGATAGGGTACTGGAAATCGCCCTGTGTTCGACACCAATTCTATCCCTGCGCTCCGGAGATTCTATCTATCCGACGTGAGAGGGGTTGTTTTCCCTGGCTTTAATGTGGTACTCATAGAAATCGATCTGCCTTGAATGGATCACTTACGTTTGCCACATAAGTGAAATACCGTCCTGCAATAATGTGCAGTGGAAACGCCGACATCCACAAAGCTTCGCCAGGACCCAGCAATACCTTAGCGCCGTAAAGCTCGATTATCCGTTGTAGAAGAGAAAACTAGCCCGGCGAACCACCGATATCGTCGTCCTCTTTCTACGATCTTGAATGGAGGACTGGTTCTCCGTGCTCAGAGGATCTTGGCCTTGCTTTTCCCAACCACGACTGCCTTTTCTGGTCCTTGCGTCGACCTCCTCTACATTGATGGTTTTGTGTGGAAAACAAACCCAAGTACCGCCATCACGCATCCCCAACATGCATTGCACTATACGTAAAAGGCCATCCCCCCCGCCTCCGTGATCTTCTCGCCTCCGGATCCAACTCCAGCCTTCGCCAACGACGCTTCCAACCGAGCAACCCTGCCCTTCTCCGTCCTCAGCTCGCGTTCCAGCTCGGCGGCCTTCCCTTTGGCCTTTTTCAGCTCGCTGTGCTGGCTCTTCAGCTGCTGTTCCGCATCCTTCCTCGCTTTCATATGGTACGCCAAGTCTGGCCTGGCCTTCCTCAACTCGCGAGCGTCTCGCTCTGCGGCCTGCAGCTGACCGTGTTGGCTACTCCATCTTCGGTCCGCTGACTCTTTTGCACGCGAGTGCTCTGCGACTTGTCGCTCTGCGGTGGCCAGGTCTGCTGTTAATTCGGTATTGCGCCTTGTTAGCTCGAGGATCTTGGGGTCTCGGACCGGAGATTCGGTGTTGTTGACTGGCTGATGCCCGTTTGTTACCGCTGATGATTTGGGTCCTGTAGAGGATTCGGGCTCCGATTTATTGGCTCCTGGACTATCAGCACGGCGAATCGAAGAGATAAGAAGCCTTCAGGCACTCACCGGTCTGGCTACCTGAGCCGTCAGTTTCCGCCAACCTGACGGTCCTCTTCTTCTTCGACTGTTGACTTTGGCTCTCGCTAGGATCGGCTTTGGTGTCACTCTCTGCAGAGATCCCGCGCTTCTTTGACAATGTTTCTGGAACAACCCTCATTGCTTCCTCAAACTCGTCGTCCGTCACAGCTTTGGCCTGTAAATAAGCCCGGTCAGGTACCTCCCAAAACATTCGCAGGCAAGGACGTACCTCTTCCGTCTTTGCCGTAATTTCCGCCTCATTGACGAAGTCGTAGACTTCTCTGATCAAAAGGCGCCACAAACGTCTCATTAGCTCAATAGTCAAAGACTTCCCCGGATTGGCGGCTTTGACTTTCTTCGCAAGTTCCAAGAAGAAGACGTGGTAAAGCGGCATGAGCTGGACTTCTGGAAGGATATACTCCCAATCATGGTTACCCAGAAGCACGACTCCCTTGTCTTTCTGCTCCTCGTTACTGAGTTGGCGAGGAAAGGACCAGAACTCTGCAGAGCTCTGGCGCGCCCTCTTGGCCTTGAAGGCCTCGGCATCGAGTCGTTTCTGCCAGTAAACCTCATACTTTGGAGAATGCGCCTGCTGAGCATAAGTATCCTATCAGGAGTGATCGAACGGCCTAGAGTTGTTCGATTACCTGGCCAATCAGACGGCGCTTCTCGGGGTGGTCCGTTGGGTACAGCCTCCATATCTCGTCGATCCAGAAGAACTCCACCACGCTGCGGGTGATTGACTGACCGAGTTGTTCATTGTTCTTGTAGAACTGGGTCGTGAAACGAATGATGGTGTGTTTTCGCCCTTCCAGATGCTCCTTTGTGCATCTCAGAGGTCGGATGCGGGGGTCGAGTTGGTGGACGAATGATTGGTAGCCGGCCGTATCGTACATCGGTACATCCGACATGATGACGGCGATTGGATACAACCGACTCGCACAGTTCACCTGAGTGGGCAAGGAATGGCAAGACTTGGTATCAGTGATGTCGCGGAGAAGCTGGAAAGGTAGCGGCGAAGAGGACGCGGAATTTTCTTCAACACTCTCTTCGCGTAAACAGCCGCGCCATCGCGCTTCATCCAGCTGCAGTAGAACCATGCAATAGGAACAAAGTCTGTTCGGATTATGCTTTGACCCTACAAGGGCACTCGGATGGATTCGTATATTGCATGTTTGTGATGATGTCTTCTGTTCGCTATGTAGCAAGCCTCCCTTTCTTACAGGAACATCCAATCGTACAATAATATTAAGCTAATAGCTATCAACAACAGCGCCATACCCTCCGATTCCGCCACCTAGCACGAACTTTGGATCCCTTTCGATACTACACATGGCACATGGACTAGGTAGCCAAATCGTCTGCTAGTCTGAAGCTCCCCATCATCCATCCCCCCAGCCCTCCAATGCCTCCGCCAGTTTCGCATCCCGCAGCACCAACGACTTCCGCCAGCTCGCCGCTCCCGGCCACCTCCTCCCGCAGCATGCGATGCAGCGTGTCCCTCTCGTCCCCGTACCTGGCGGCTCTGGCTTCGGCCGCGCTGCTCAGGTTCACGTTTTCCTCGGCGTCGGCGCCGCTCGGGTCTCCCTCAGCTTTGATGTCGCCCGGGTGTTTCTCCTTCAGCTTCCGTCCCGCCCTGGCCCATCGACGCCGCGCTCCCATTCTGCGCCTTCCGGGCTCGAGACCGCCGTTCCGCCAACCGCGCCGTGCTCTTCGGCCGGCCCCTCCACCGCGCCGTACTTTCCCCTCCACGCCTTCAGCTCCTGCGCCGTACCGTTTTCCGAGCGGGCCCTTTTTGGGCCGTTGACGAGGGTGGTCCCCGTGGGCCTTTTGGTGCGCTTGGCTTCCTTTTGCGCAGTTCTTGGCATGTGCTTTTTTCCAGTCTTTGGAGGTCGGCTGTCAGGGCTCGGTTCTCGGTTGTGAGGGGCCGGTTGGCGGTGCTGAGAGTGGCGTCGGCGCTGCGGTCGTCGTCCCGCTGGCGTTTGGCAGCGTTTCTGGGTTTGGAGGTATTCGGCGGCTTTGCGCTCGGCGGCGGCGGCGGCGGCGTTGGATGGGGCGGTGATGAATGGTGTCGGGTGGGTTGCTGGCCGGGGTTGTGGGTTTGAGTTGTGTTGGCTGGGAGGGAAATTGTGCGGGCGGTGGAGGGAAAGGGCGAGGTGGTGGCGTTGGGGCCCCAGATGTGAGTGTTCGGCAACCGTCCCGTGGCCGGCTTTGAGGCTGTGGCTTTGTGGGGTTGGGGGGATTCGGGCGTGTTGTATTGTCAGATGGAGTAGCTGTTTGATAGATCGTCGGAAGGCTGGTGAGAAAGGTTCCCTTTTTCGATCGTCCAGCCCCCAACCTCGAATCCCATCCCAGGCCATTTTTGCGTCTGTCAGATGGACTCTTCAAAATGTCGCGAACCGCTCCTTCCGTCCCGACGACAACCTTGGAAAATCCGTATGTCAGTCAGTCATGGCCTCGAACGCCTACCATGTTCGGCGGTGCGTTATTCCACTTCTCCGAACATCCGCTCGCTTTCGCATTCCTGAACGAGCATCGGGCTTTTGAGCCGTATGGTGAGGTTTGGGGGGGGGGTACGACTTCACACACCTGATGCTCGTGGTCCCTGTTTACATTTCCACGTGAGGTGGCTACTTGAGTCATCGTCGGTGGAGCGTCGAGGGCGATCGAGGGTGGTGGTGCGTTTTGTTCGCGCTGTTGAGACGGTTCGCACACACGCGTTTGGAAACCCACCCCCCCCTACCGCCGCGCCCGTGGGGACGTTCGACATTGTCAATTTCTCACAAGACTCCTTGAGCGAGCGGGATGGGTTGTGGTACGCGGAGACGGGGTGTGGCACCTCGGACGCTGCTCGGTCGGTATAGTGCGTGAGGGCTGCGGTCACTTCGTTGGTCATGTTGGTCAGTGGTTGTTGGTGCGGGATCAGGGGTGTTAGTGTTTGGAGGGTGCGGTGATTGTTTAACGCTGCTGGGTCCGTGGCGGATGATGGTGGTTGTTGTGGGGAGGTCGATTTGGGTCGTTGAGACGATGGGTGTCTGCGGGGTTGTGTGTCGTGGGTCAGACGCTTGGGGTCGAGGGAGGTCTACTGCTGAGCTGGGGTAGGAGGGCAGGGAGCATGGATGGACATGATTTGGGACGAGTGAACCGACGACGGAATCGATGCGGGGTCGGGAATTATATGGGATTGAAGCAATGGGGGATAGATTACACAGTCTTGGGGATTCCGCGCCGGTGTCCCTGCGAAGCCGCAAAAAAAATTGCTAGGATAATCATACAAGACAGAAGATATTCTATTTCACATTCTTCGGCCGCCTTCTGACCCTGATGCCGATGCACCGCCGCAGCTTCTATGGCACAGGATCAAGCGTACGCGCTAACGGCACTTCCGATCTGCCCCAGCGCCCCACCCGTAGCGTCGTCAACGCTTTCTTTGTCCGCCTGGTCCATTGTGATGTTCTGCAGAGCGAGGGAGTAGTTCTAGACGGTCTGGGTTAGCCCATGGAGCGATTTGGCGAGTCATGGAGGCGGGGAGACGTGCATTGTAGTTGTCTTCGAGGAAGGTCAGATTTCCATACACCATGGTCTTTTGGTCGAACATGGCGAGCATCTCCTCTTTGGAGATCAAGTCGTTCATGAGTTTGGTCAAGGCGTTGGAGAACTGGTAACACGCGGAGAGGATGTGTGAGTGCGTCAGGCTATGCGTCAGGGTATGGTGATACTCACACTGGCGAAGGAGCTGGTCACGCTACTTTCATCGCCGCCGTCCCCTGTGGGCGTCACTTGTCCGGCATTGGTGACGAGGTCCGAAAGAGCTGAGTTGATCCCTGCAAGGTCTTGAGTGGCTTTCTAAGCGACCGTGGTCAGTCCTCCGTCCGTGTGAAGTTGGACAGTACGTCTCACGGGAGCATAGTCCAGTCCGTTCAGAGCGGTGAGATCATTGACGTCGGTGTCGGCGTTGGTAGCCTGCTCCTCGAGATTCTCATTGCTGGCGACGATCTGGGCGAGGTTGACGGCGGCCGAGGCGAAGGCAAGCCAGAAGCAGAGGCTGAGGATGATAGATGTTTTGGAGAACATGGTGTCTATGGTGTAGATATCGAGAGGTGACGATTGCGAGTGGAGCAGGGACACTTGGCTGGCAAAGCGAGCAGGTTTGGTAAAGACTGATGAATGATCGTTTGAGAAGAAGATGGTTGCAAGAAGTATGGGGTAGCAGGCTTTCTTTATAGTCTCTTTATGTTGGAGCACGGCGAGCTTAAGAAATGGCAGGACCAGACATCACTGACAGAAATTTACTGGGCGCAGTGTAATCGGTCCTGTCCCTTTCGGTATCCATTCCCTCGACGCGATATCGTCCTCGTCCATTTCAGTATTCATATCATTTGGCTTTGGTAGTCGCGCATATTGGATTTCCAACGAGTTTAGCCAGTCGTCGAAGAGGGTGAGATGACGCAGCGCGAATCACATGATAGATGCAAGTTGTAACCTACCGGATTCAGTCGCCTGCAGCGTTAGGAAGTCCACATCGGTCCACGACCTGGTCCTCCCACCTGTGAAGCTGTCAAACCCAGCGCCGATCCTTTTTTTTTCCCAGACAAAAGAGAAGCTCATCAGATGATAGATTTCGCTGCACAAATAAGGGGTCAAAGCGAAAAGAGATGCGAGGTGCAAATCTGATGCAAAAGTGTCACACATGATGCAGAGAATGATTGGCATCAAGTGATAGAGAGTGAAGAGATGGGGGGCGCGTAACTGCGGGCTCAATTTGCAAAGAGATACAAGTAGTATGTATGTTGTACCTAAGGCTTCATGCACTCCTCTCGGCCCGCGACTTAGTATCCTATGTACCCGGAGCTAGCACGCCGCCCCTTTTCCCTAAAGCGGACCCCGGAATCTCTGGAAAGGGTTAGGGTAACTGCAAGTGCCGCTTTCGGCAGCCCTGCTCCAGAGAGGGCTAGTCACTAATTTGGGGAAGTTAGCTGAGGGGCTTCCATCAGGTTTGTTTGACAGAAGAGCGTTATCTGTTTTCTAGGGTCAGCTTTGTGCCTGCATATAATGACTCCCGAGGGGAGTGGTGCAAAGCACTCTACCTTACCTTAGGTAGCCCCCAATGCAAAGCTAGCTCCGGGTACCTGAGCTGGTTTCCGCTGGCGCCTGTATCTATATCCTCCGAACCCTCTCAAACCGGCCTCAACGTCTGCAAGCAGGAAAGATACTGGACTCAAGTAAGGTATGGATATGAGTACGACTGTTTGTGCTTCATTCTGGCTAAGGTTTGATTACCCTAACTCTAATTCCTTAAACCCCCGCAGTCCCCTTTTCTCCATATCTTGGCTTTACGCATGCATTATCGACCTTGACATTCTAATATTATTCATTCAATCATTCGTCCGTAAAGAAATGAGCGACCCAAAAGAGAAGGGGAAAAAATTTATAAATCAAATCGAGAATTGCAGACAGGCGATGGGGAAATCGAAGGAAAACATCTTGCAATATCGATATGTGGCGGGGCAGGTAAGGCGGCGATATTTGTATTGAATTATGGAAGCTGTGGAAGAGAACGGAAGCCACCGAGAGGCGTACCTAAGCAAGGCACACGACTTTCAGGCTTGCTCCCCTTACTGACATACATTGTGATATCCTCCGCAGAGGCGAGGAGGAAGCCGTGGTCAACAAACCCTAGCACGTTACCATCACCGTCGCTATCTTCCGAGGACGGAGTGCTGTAAGCGCGTCCGTGGTGATGTTGGGCGATAGATGCTACGCCACCTTAGCTCGGAAAAGAAGGGGGATGCATGTGATGAAGCGGTGTTTCAAGTAACGACTTCACGTACATGTGACCATGGATCTTGCTCCTGTCCACACTGGCAGACTTCGTCGGCTTGGTCTCTTCAAACATCTCCACCAACCAATGCCTCCGTTGCGCCGATTTACCCTAAGCAAGCGACTCCTTTCACTGAAAACTCTCATAGACTGGCTTTCTGCCAGGCTTCTTTCGTCTAGCGACACTTTCCTCTTCTTCACGCACCCCTGGATTGACAGCATAAATAAGAGTTAGTGGAACATCTACGAAGATATGCTCCAGGTCGTAATCATCGCAGGCTTTACTATCATTATGGCACGGGGTACATTTTGAGTATGGTGTGGGGGTGAAGCTGGTCCCAGTGCTATCGAGCAGATACCAGGTTATGGCATGCCACAGGACCATACTCCATAACAATCGGCTGAGTATACTAGCTTAAATCTGATCTATGACGGTTCCCCGCCTCTTCATCTATCCTGCTGCCCCTACACTTCCTTCCGAATCTCCCTCCTTCCCTACGTCTCGCCCGCGATTATTCCCATTCTTGCTATAACCGTGGGACTCCCTTTACTCCACACGCCCAGCAACCCTCAGGATCCTCCTCTCTCGTTGGAAAAAGGCCATTTCGTGTTTGAAGCCATAATGCTTGTGTTCACAAAGGAGGTCCGCCACCTTACCGCTTGCCAGATCTATCATACGGTGGACGGAGCACCCAGCCGTGCAGTTTCGCTTGACTGCATTGGTGGAACGCGACAAGGATATCTTGTTTGGGAGGCTTCGTGAACTTTTCTTGCTCACTCTCTGAAGGCCCGTTCGTTGCTTGTTGTCTTCCTCCGCGTTTGCGCTGCCGTCCTCTCCCTTCCATACCCCGATACTGATCCTCTTTTCATCTTCACCGATACTATCTGCATAAGCATCCTAGCCTGTGTAGATTGCGATATCTAGAGGCTGCGTGGTGGCCTCGACGGTATCAGTTGGGTGAGTCTCCCCTTGGTGCCTCAAGAGGCGTGGCTTGGGTGGGATGGCTTTGCATGTTCGTCACTCAGAAGCCGTGCGTCCTGTAGACTCGAAGGGCTTCTCACCGATACCAAATGGTGGAGAGCGGTATATATGTACATTTATTGAGCCATCAAAAATTGAGAAAGCAGAGGCCAAGGCGTGTTTGCAGTAGAAGTACTGCTACATAACGAGTGTTTACAAGAGGAAGGTGGTAGAAACGGAGAAAAAGGAGAGAACGATTGGGGTATGAATGCTTGGAAGTGTCAATGATTCATTTACTGGACTCTGCAAGTGAATTGAGTCGCAGTGTTGAAGGAAGGTGAATTGTTAGCGAAGGTGATTCTTTGCAGTTATTCGTGCAAAGAAGACTACACCAAGAGCAAATCATGGCGGAGAGGCACATGTGAAGCTTAAAAGGAGACCGTGTTTAATAGTCTTCATTAGCGAGACGAAAGATTCACACAAGCATGATCAAGGCTTCTTCATCCACCCGCTTTTTCCATTCGCGCTTTGAATCTTCATTCACGCCTTGTCTTTCCCCCAAGCGAATCTCGGATATGCTTCTTCCTCTCCGCACATCTAAATCTCAGTTCAAGTATGCACTGATCGGGATCCATATGCTCATGCTTCGTTCGCTATCACGCATCCGATCGTCATTGGTTGGATCACGAGGACGGAGTGGGAGGCCAGAGGATGGAGGGCGGCTTGCGTGGTAGCCTAGATGTTGCCGCGGGCCTTTCAGTCCACTGTTCACTGACTCTGGCGCTTTCAAGGCACCTACTCGTTCTGGCTGTACCAAGATCATCTTCTCTCAAGAAGAGTGGCCGATGATGCCCATTCCCACTTCTATGCCCACCTAAGCTTCCACTCGTCTTTCTCTTTCGGTCCTGGCTCCGATGCTGGCTCTCGAGTATTCGCCTTTGGCAACTTGTCGGACCCGTCAGTGGAATCACCGCTATGGTTCGCCTGCGCTGGTAAGTGATACTCTTGGAACGGAGGAAGAAGATAGATAGAGCTACCTTGCCTAAATTCTGGGCCACTTGGTGAAATATGCCAGTTCCTTATTAAGTAGCTTCACTTACTTGTTAGGCTCCTCAATTTTCTGGTTTAATGTTTATAAAGCTTTTTTATCTGTAGCGTTACGCTTCGATCTATATATTATAGCGATCTATATACTACGTAGTTATCAGTTGTTACAACGAGATCTGGGTACTGGCGAATCATACATCTGCATTATCATCATTCGCCGGAGAGGATGTCCATCGAGGTACACTCGACGGATTTGGATCACCCAGTAGGTGGAGATATCTTCTTTCTTCAACACTATTCCCATTTTACGGTGCTTTTCGACCATATTCTTGGTGTACTGAAAGCAGCCGAACTTGAGGTCTTCGAAATGGTACTCGGTGCAGACGACACGAAAGATGTGGCTCTCCAGTAGGCCTGAGCGTGGGTCTGGGTGACGAGCATGTTCGGCAGCGCCGGAGAGGGCATCGTTCACTGTGCTCACAGCAGCTTCATTGGGTGTGGGATAAGAGAGCGATAAAGGATCGAAGTAACAGGGGAGTAAGTGTGAGGTGTGTCTCCAAGATCGCAGGATCTTTTTATAGAGATGGCATACAAATCGGAGGAGTTGGATCGCGGTGACGCGCTCGTTTTTCCGTAGCATATGTTGAGGGAAGCTCTCTTTTAGTCCGCCAAGCAAACGCAAACGGCGAAGCTATCCAACATCGACGACTAGCTCACGTTGGGTACGAGGGTGTGTGGAAGATCAATTATACCAAAATTTTGAAATCGAGCGACTGGGAAAACAATGTGGGCGGAATGGCTGGAGCCTAAGGGTTTCGACAGCGTGCATGGAGAGAGAGAGAAGGTATGAAAGCATGCTGTTTGGTATGTATGTCCGGTCCAGAGGCAGAAAGATACGATGGCAAAGCCGCTGCTCGATCGCTTTTTGTGTTGCTTCGAGATTAGATATGAGCAGTGGATTCAGTATTTAGAACTCGCAGATTTACCATCTGTGGAAGTCTGATCGTACCTGCCAAACACGGAGGTGACCCGCGACTGCGATAAGCGGCAGAATCCGTGATTTCTGTTCGCTGATTGATTGGCTTCGGAAAAACACCCATTGATGCAGCCCATTCTCGATATCAAGCAAGAGATTCTCAGCGTGGTGTGCGTACATATGTATCCGGCTCCTGTTGATGAAATAGGAGAATGAAGACCTGATCCCTATTCGCTAGCTGTGGCCAACCCATAATCGCTTTGTGTCCTTGACTCGCGCATCAATCTATCCAATAGGGATCGAAGATACGCAAATGAGATGAGAATTCCCCCGCCAGCTCTGCGGTTCCTTGCGCTATGCGAGTGACGTTGACAGGGTATTCAGCGTAGAATATGTGAGGGCTAAGGATCTGGTCGATTGGTATATTTGAACAGAAGTCTCGCGACCTTCCCATCCAGATACCTCTGTAGGTTATGCAACCAATTCCAATGACTCTTATTCGCTTACTGTGCTTCGGGACCTCCCTCGTCATGAGCATTGCTAGGGGCTCGTGAGTTTGGGCCTCAGGCACGCCGATGAGGCCGTCCTCGTTCCGACAAGTTTTAGGCAGGTCGCGAATGTTCAAAGTCTCGAGATTCTGCATGGTGGACAGATGAAAATATTAAAGAGTGTAAGCTAAGTATCATAAGGTAAAACGGAGCTGATCCTACTGGATGTTGACGTAGGAAATGCCATAGATCCAAGCATAATCCGAGTTCTTTCAGATTGGGCCATTTCTCTGCAACATACTTTGCAAATATACACGTGCTATCACGCCCTTGTTCGAAAATTTACCCTTTTTCATATATGTGTTGCTGTGATCACGGTCTTTGATGCCAAAGAAGAGTCCGTAGAATTTACCCGTGGTTCTTGGTGAAGCAACTGAAATGCAGCCAAGGGCCGTTGCCTTCGAGTAGAACAGCTAAATGGATCAGGCCGGTGAACGAAGCTAGGACGGACTTGAGGTGTTCCTGAAATGCTCCATCAGAGGTACCATGCCTTATTGTGAAGCTTCGGAGTCGTGGTGTCCAGCATGAATTGTCGTGACCTTCTGGAGCTGTCAATAGATTGAACGGTACATTTGGGCTCACCGCGCCCTCGCAAGATCCTAAACACAGCGAGTGAAGGCTACTGAAGTCGAACAAACGGGGCAGCCCGGGTTCTGCGTGGTTGGTGAAGTCCATTCCGATGAGATGAAGTGATTTGGGGGTCAAGATGGCGCCAGAATGCTGTAAGTGATTACTACCGCGATTTTTGCTGTGTAGTGAAAATTTCTTCTCTGATTGTGCGCACGAGGCGGCATGTTCATAGTCAGGGTCCGCCTAGAATTCTATCGACTGCTCTGCGAGTCCACCAGTTGAGACTGCTTTCGATACCAGGCTTTAGGAAAGCTCCGACCGGCGAATTCAGAGCCACGAGGCGCACGACCCAATCAGGTGAGGTAAATTGGTCAAGGTCGGCAATGTGGAGCGTCGACAGAGCGTGGCATGTATGAATACCTTCAGCCCATCCTTCGCAGGTGTTGTTGAGTTGCAAGTTCCTCAAACTCTTGCCGTGGCGGGTCGCGACTAGATTCATGCTCAGCTTCGAACATGTTGTAGAGTAATGCCTTCTGAAAGATCCATGGTCAGTCCTTCCAAAAATTTGATAGCATATCCTAAAAGAGACGTACCGGAAATATTGGAGACGCTCCTTCGGAATTTGGTAGATAACGAGCCACAGGAGGGAACTGAGAGCTCTTGGTTGATCACGCCTTTGGCGAAATCCATTACACTCGCCTCCAGGGCCCAGATCCAAGCCATCATCACCGAACCCGCCTAATTCCTCAGATATGTCAAGAACATCAGCTTTCATTGATACCGAAATGCTAGTGGTGAACTGCAGTCCTTCTGTTCGCGAAACCAAGAGGGTTTTCAAAAATAAAAGACTATGCCAGTCGCGCTCCAGCACTAAGGAGAGGTTTTCATACAAAATAGGTAGCAAGGCAGCCTGGAGTTCCTTGCATGTCTGGCTGAGGCTGTTAAGGTATGAAAGGCGTTCAAGCTAACAGAAGGGTTAGTAGATGCACCTCACAAATCATGTAGGCAGGTGGCACACGCACGTGAGCCAATTTTACCCAACAATTCCCCAGTGACTGTTATGAGCCCCGGAGTTGTAGACCGCTCCAGCGAGTTTAGGCCTTTACTCAATGCCATGTTCAAGAAGTTGAGGAGACGAAGCCAGAGTAGAAAGTTTAAGGGCGATTCAAAGATATGAGATTGGGTCTCTGCGCCCTCGAGCCTGCACGATGACCTCGCCAGAAAGGGTTTAGCGCGGATCAAAAGTCCCTGCCAGATCGTCAACACACAATGAAAATTCCTCTGTAGCCCACCATCAACTTTCTTCCACTTACCGCCTCCAAACATCACAACATTTCCACCAGCTCAGGCTATGGCGGGACACGCGGGCCCCCAGCTTCAACCCTCTATCATCCCAGTTCTCTACAACAGGGCTTTCCTCGAAAAACACAATATCGACATTACCGACTACGGCAAGCATTTCTGCACCGAAAATAGCAAGCAGGGAAAAGTTATAACCCGTCGCGATATCGAATGGTATTGGGAGGGAAATATTCGCGCCGAATTTGACACGGTGGACCCATCCCACAATCGACTTATCAGCCAGACAAAATGCCCCAAGTTCGAACTTTACTGGTTAGGAAAGACAGCGGTGGCGGCCCTTCAAGCCAAGAAGCTCCTTCACGAGCAGCAGGGACTCTGGCTTCTCAAGCCTAAGAGAAAAGAGATCAAGCACTTCGAAGGCGCCCTAATCCTGGGGAATGACACTGAGAGGTGGATCGTCCCAGATGTGTCCCTGATGGCCATCGGTGACATCTGCTTCACCACATTCGCGCACAATGTTCGGGCAGCCAATGTTGGCGACAATCTGAGTGACTCCATGTTGTTCCGGCTGTGGGGTACCTTAGTCAAGAAGGCGTATGACTTCGTGCCCAAAGAGGTACAGATTGAAAAGCTCAAAGAGGTACATTTTATTCCTTTGATTGATCCCTGCACGCACTATGTTGACTTTGATCTTTAGGCCTTTTCTATGCACCCTCCCACAACCGAAGCGGGTTTCGACGAGTTCTTTGAGACGTCGTCGAAGAAGCGCAAGACAGCACCCAGCTCAAAGGATGACGCTTTCAGCGATGATTACTCAGTGGGCACCCAGAAAAGGCGACGTGTCAGCTTAGGAGAAGTCCATAGTAAGAGCCACTGTCTCCTATGGCGTTGACACATTTTCCTAATGAGTGCAAAGTCCGCAGATTCGACAAGGAGTCCACATTGGACCCCACCCTAAAGCCCATTTTAAAACACACCTACAAAACTTCTCTACGCGCCACCGCGGGTCCGAGTGCCAGTGCATCGCTCGGGTCCTCGACCAAAGATGACGGTGGTGAGAGCGGAGAGAAGAGGGTTGATCCGACGCAAAAGAAAATCCAGGCATTAGAAAAGAAGCTTGCGGAGCTAGAGGTGGCCAAGGATGAAGCTGAGCACAGATTTCAGTCCGAGAGGGGTATGAGGAGAGGGGCGGAGACAAAAATTGCATGGCTAGAAAAAGATCTCCAGAAGTCAGAGGATCTTGTTGCCCAGCTTCGAAAGCGGTCTACAGAGAGTGTGTGACGTGTGGGGAATGGAAACGCTTGATTGATGTTGCAACTGCTATTTTGTTTGTGTCCGGAATGATAAAGATCGTAGGAGTAATGAAGCATGCAGACTTGGATGCCAGATGCAATTCTCTCATCTCCGGAGACAATCGCTTGACAGTAAGCCTTGAGCACAAGCAAAGTCGCTCCAACCTGTTCCATAGTGTGTGGAATCTAAGTTGGTCATGAGGTTTGCGTGAGATTTCGCAGATAGTGTTTAGTTTCGATAACGGTAAAAAAAAAAAAACCAAATGGAGTGGTGTGGTGGAAGTGTCGTGGCGCACAAGGCAGAGCCCCCCATATTGGAGTTATTGACAGCGAAGTTTAACCTAAGGTAGCACATTTCAACTCGTACGATGAACCTTGAGTACATTTTTGACCTTAGCGTGATCTATTTGCCAATAAAACCGTGTAATATACGGGGATGGCCTTGTGCTGGGCTGAGTTGCTGAGTAATCTAAAAGTTCGGTAGTGAAGTAAAACAGTGAGAAAAGGGCGGGTTTTACTTAACTGAATTTTCTAGACCATACGGGCTGGTTATTCAAAAGCCGCTAATCTTAAATATCAAGCAAGTAAAGTTTTTCACTGAGGAATCGCGGGTAAAACGCTAATTCTCAACACAGGTACAATATGGCTCTCCTAGACCACCATCAGCTTCAAATGATCAATCTCACGATGGCCTTCTTGTTTCGGTTACCGAACGGCGGCGAAACGGAAGAGCAACTCACCGTCATGACCGACGTTCTTAACAAGCTCGACATACATCCCTCTTGGGTTGCTAACAATGTTGTCCGTTTTTCTTCACGTTCGGAGTTGCTTGGTCACATCATCCCAATTATCGATATAACGTAACACTCCGAAGACTTAAGCAATGACTTCCGACCGTGCACCAAAGGACATGACCGAAAAGTATATCAGAATATGTGTCATCTTGGAGTCGAAGAGATCGAGCTTTGTTGGCGCATTCAGGTCAAACACGAGTTCCCTTGAGGAAATTGAATAGGGACTTGAACGCCGTAAAAACAACTGGAACAGGTACGCCTACCTCTGATAATCCTTGGAGGACGGTCTAGCAGGACTAATTACCGTAGGATAGACGGATCATCACAATCTCATCGACTTTTAAGGGGTATGAGCCTAAGACGAGCGCAAAGAGGAGCTGCGTCAACCCAGAGACGAAGTCGAAGATTCAGCCAGAAAAGCTTGACCTGATTGCTTGGTAAAAATTGAATACGGAACAGGTAAGCCTAGCTGCACTGAACGCCATGGTTTTGTCATTTACTGACCAGGGGATTTTAAAGCTATGGCTGCGAAGAGATGATCAATGATGCCGTGGTTTCGACGAACGAGGCCTCTTGAGTTGGTGAAGAATGAGCCATACTCTCGGAGTTTACCAAGGAATGGGCGAGGAAGCATGATCCACTTTACAGAGCCCAAGAGTGGGCCAGTAAGAATGAGCCGATGACCGGCGAGGCAACGCCGAAAGATCTTTTAGCGCCAGCAACAACTCCTAGCTATGAGCATAGCCGAACAGTGTAAGTACTCTGAAAAGCAGTTAGGCGGAATAATAGCTGACACGAGGTTCCTTAGCCCTCCCGGTCCCCTCCTCGATGTTCTTTGACCTTCCACATTGTCCCCCAAGATCTTAGCAACGACGATCAGATGCACGACAGCAATGGAGAGCCAGGTCAGCGGATGGGGGCACAGTAGATTCCTGCCACCGATGGCTCAAGCTGGTGCTGTTTTGTCGTGATTGGAAAAGAAGGATCTACACCTTACATTTGAGAACGAATATTTCGATGGATAGCAGGGGCTTGGGCTGGAGATTCTGCCTTTTGCATAGGATAGACAGTTACTAAACTTGTGACTATCCCTGTACGTTGAGACAGATTGCTACATTCTTGGCTGGATGACCCTTAGATAGAGGCAAGCTGAGCGCAGATATGTCGTCCGAATTTTCTTATGTGTAGGACGTTCAATGAAGGACGCTTTAGTAAAAGCTTTTTACAACGACGTCTGTGAACAGACGTTGGGGATCCCATCTTCTAACAGCCGATTCATAATTGTACCCTACGCTTTGCAGCCCGAAAATCCTTTCTGATTCGTTTCTGATCCGTCGTAGTAGCTTTCGGCTGCTAGCTGCAGGCTCGGTCAATTGTGTCAGCGCTTCAACTCTACCCTGGAAAGATCAATGAGCGGCAAGCTTTTCTCAATACGCTTAGATAGTACTCACGAGCGACCCGCATGCAGGTACATAAGCCTACGTTCCTTTGTGCTTGCCCATTGATACGAATAGTTACAGACTGCCGGATTTCCTAGGGAGGGGAGATGTCGGCCGATGTGCATGTCTCCATCTCTCTTGTGGCAGCTACAATCACTTAGTCAATCAGGGAGTGTTCCTAGAGGTATTTTGTATCCATAAGACCCGTACCCTCGGTATTTTGAATTTGAAAATGCCAGCCGATGTAGTATATCTTCCTTCCTTGGTTCCTTTGTGTTCGTTGGCCTTGACGATGGCTTTCTTGATGTCGAGAAGTCTAAGCTGAAGAATTTCGATGAGATGTTTGGTGCGTTCAGGCGCAAGAAACTTGCTGTGCTTGCCGATCTCGATTCAGACGGCGTCAGGGTCGAGCGGGTCCGGTGGAGAAACACGCCTAGTGGTGTCTAAGAGATCCGCCATGGTGAAGCTGTGCGGCAAATTGTTCTGTTCTAGCAGGTTTGATTGTGATCAAAACGAAGCAAGGGTGTGGTTCCTGCTTGAATAGTCGTTGAAGGTGAGATTATTGTAAGTGGAGTGTGCTGTACGGGACTTGGCCCATCCAACAAAGTCGGTGCAACTCAGCCTTAGCCGCCATAACGTCAGGGATCGAGATCTAACTGGAAGATGGCCTGTGAACCAAGGAAGACTTCAAAAGAGTAAGTTGATGACTGACAGAAGTTGGAATGTTCGTGTTCTAATTGTGTGGTTGGAGGTATTTAGTTCGTATTAGGTTCGATTCCTAATGGCGCTGGTACAATGGTGTTGCGGTGCTTTTTATTTCTAATTGTTGCCATTTCTATGATGCATTATTGGTTTGTTATGACGACATTATTATATATATATATAATTTTAGTGGGGACCACTCACCGATCATGGGAGTTTTAGCTTAAGTGATAAATAATTGAAAGTTTAAGCGAACAATGATATTGTGAAGACTGAGACAGGCTTAGGGTAATTCCGAAGCGGTTCACTTCTCAGATCCGTTCGGACAGCTGAGGCCGGCTTAGGTTAACACTGAAGTGGTTCACTGTGGTTACTCTCTGATCGGCCACTTTTTTTCCGCCAAGCCGAGCGAGGTCAATGGTTCGAGCATTGGGAGGACTTTGTTTGTTTTGTCCTTTTTTTTAAAGCATTTTCTGCCCTTCTGTCTTTTTCTCCCAAGTGACAGCAGAAGCTACTATTAGAATTCAGTGTGTCTAGCAAAAGTCAAAAGGACCACGAAATTTCCCAGAGTCCGATTTCCGCTATGCTGACATCGTGGCCTTTTGCGCACGACAGAATTGAGCAGGACTTCCAATGGGAGAGAACCACAGTTGACAGCCACAGTGAAAAAGGATAATTGTTTTGATTAGCTCAATTCGCAGAGCTCCAATGTCTAGCAATGAAACAACTCGACCCTACTCCAGAGGATTACTAGAAATGTGCAGGGTGGAACAAGATCGCCCAGCTCGAGCAATTCGGAATGCCCACATTTTACAATTTACATTTGAGTGCAATGGCAAAGTTGGATCATATAGTGAGCTGGTTCATGTCAAGTTGCTGGGTCGAAGCCCCAATTGGCGAAACAAGCGATCAGTAATGGTCATTGCTCGTTCGTTTCGCCAGCTGGAAAAGCTGCCACTGTGGTATTTGCGAGGGAGGATACACCCTGATCGGAGAATATCTACGGCTTGTATCCCTGCATCTAGAGGAAATCAATGGTGGTGGTGTTGTAGATGACGTCAAATACCGTCTTTGCACGGCTTCGTGTCTTCGCGATGGGTAGAGCGCGGTAAACAATTTCGGCCACAACAGAACATTGACACCACGATTTCACAACCTTCTCAAGACCTTGCCCACACTGTTTCTTACCTCTCTCTGCATCCTTCCAAGATCATTTCCAAATAATTCAAGCTCCATTAACAACATGTCCGACCTCAAGATAGTAATTCCCAAATGCGGAAAACTCGAGCCTGGCTTCAACATTTACAGATTCACGTCTGACTTACTGAACGCGAATAGCTCACGACGGCTACCTCCAACCCGTCAAGAGGTAAATTTTCACTGGGCGGGGCGAGTCATGCAAGCCTATCCTAGTAGTGATGACCCTATGCGCATTTTTCTGCTCGAGCAGGTATGTTGATGATCCACTGAACGACATTCATGTAAGGAAGTAGCACTCTGATGGCCTATGGTACGGTAGATGTCCTGTCCGCTGGTCGAAAAACTCTGGGAAAAGCGGGCAGACGAGGAGGCCTTTAGGCTGAAGCGGGCGAAGCAGATGGAATCTGGATTTCATCATATCGACCGTAACCTCACGAATCATGAGCGCAAAGAGCACCCGTTCGCCGTCATACTGACACATGCCGTCCACGGGGACGTTATTGTGCCTGACATTGTGCTTCGACCCCTGCACAGGGTCTCATTTCTTCATCTAGTGCGCAAGATCTTGGCCGCAAATCCCACCAAGACTCTTGACCTTTTTGTGTTATACGATCTGTGGGATGCAATTCTCACGAAAGTATACGACTACGAGTATGATTGGCGAGAAGACAAGAAGCATGAGGTAGGTTCTCACCTAGCTGTCCTCTGACTAAAATTACCAACCACATGCTCACACTTGTTGCAGGGCAGGACTGCGAGCTACCATGAATACATCGACATTGTTTCAGATACTGCGCAATCGAAAAAGCGCAAGCATTCGCAGGTCGAGGAAGACTCAGATGATTCAGACGCTCCATTGGCCAAGACAAAGGTATGATACCTACAGCATGCCGAGGAAATACAATTCGAAGATCTAACCCAATATTAGCAAGCCAAATCATCAGCAAAAGCTGCCAAAGCTCCAGAAACTTCAGGCAGCTCAAATGCTACATCATCGACGACAAAGGTAAACCACCTGTTCTTTGCCATGTCAACAATACTAGAGAGGTCCGGAGGCTGATAACAGTAGGTTAAAGGAAATGCAAAGGCTTCCAAAGCTCCAGGGGCTTCAGGTAACTCAGATGTGCCATCAACAACAACAAAAGCAAGTCACCTATGTTATTGGAAAGTCACGAGGCTAGAAGTATATTCAAAGACTAATGATTGCAGGCCAAGAAACCAGCAAAGACCTACAAAGCTGGTAAAGGTTCAGGTAGCCTGGATGTGCCGTCCTCGACGACAGAGGTAAATTGCCCGCTCTTTTCACGGTCGCCAAATTGCAAAGAACTAATTATCAACAATCGCAGGTCTTCATACCAACGATAGTCTCCCAAGCCGAGGGATCAGGTCGGAGAACGGCTGGCATTGCGCTTGCGGCATCCGCCAACCGGGCTCCCGTCAGGGACACAGCTCCTAGACCCAGCACCGTCCCCTTACAGTCGATACTCGGACCGAGCACGCGAGTGAGTAACTCAGCTACCCCGATACCGCCTCCTACGCGACCAGCGAATGCGGCGCCGGCAAGAGCTCCTACGACGGGCTCGGATTCCGCACAGTCCTCCTCCCGTCATGCAGCCCGGCCTCCTACCACCCCTCAAGCCTCCGACATGTACCAATTGAGCAGTCATGAAGCGGGGTTGCTCAGCAGGGGAATTTCTCCTTGGCCATATGATCCGAGAACAGGCGAAAAGACGGGAAGTACCGCCGAGTACGGGTTGAGCGATCGCGATTATAGGCTGCAGAGGAACGGGATACCTCCTTGGCCGTACGATCCGAGAACGGGCGCAAAACAGAAGTTTACGACCGGTTACAGGAACATGCCCGGTTGAGCAATTGAAGATGGTCCAGGGGACCCGTGATTGGGGATGAAGAGTTTGACACGGTCTACGCAAGAAATCTGGGTGTATGCTGCGCTTGTTCGAAGGGCGCCTTCCTGATAGGCAGAAATGGATGTAGGACAGCTGCATCATTTTCTCCCTGTTCACGACTTTACGGTCGTTGCTACGCGAGGCTTCATTGGCTACAAGGAATAGAATAGTGTTTAAGCAGCGAATACGAAGTGTCGCGCTCTTGTCGAGTTGAGGATCTATGTTTCCTCCCTAGCTAGATCTTCACATTGTGTAAGCTTGTGGTCAGTGTTTGAGCCATCTTTGAACAGCTCTCATGCCAAATTTGAGTATCGCAGTGTGGAATGTTTGATTAACAAAGCTACCTCTCTGGCTCCTGCCTTCAAAGTGTCTGTCTATATATTCTGGCGATTCCCCTAAGATGTCCTTCCCCTTCCCCTTCTCCTTCAGAATCTTCCACAGCAAATCCCACCCACTCCGCTACTTTAACATCTCCGTCCTTTTTGCCCACAGCATACAAAAGCTGTGCTTTCGCTGACTTTCCTTCCGTGCCAAACGCGCGGGTTACCTGGCTGCCAACTGGGGGATGTCAGGCTCTCATCAATCGTCCCTTCCCTATATTTATACTGGAGTCTTAATGGTGACTGGCCATCTATTCAGGAGAACAGCCCATATGCCTCTCTTTGTCGTCAGATCCTTGGTTAGATTTGCGGCCAAGATCTTGGGCACTAGGTCGAGGTAAGAGAGCTTACGGAGAGGTAGAGCCTTGATGTCGGGGAAAATAACATAGACGTGCTCTTCGTGTGTCATGATCACTGCGTATTTGTGTTCGTTGCGTTCCGTGGAGGTACGCGCGGGTTTGATAATATGAAAGCCTGTCTGGCTTTGCTTATCGTGTTTTGCCATGAACGCGCCCTCATCTGCCCGCCTCTCCCAGAACTCCTCGACCATTGGTGATGTCTTCTGCTCGTGTAAACGAGCACGCATCGGGTGATCCCGAGGGAGGTTATTGTGCACCTCCATGTCCCAGTGACTATTGACTTCTTGACGGGTAACTGGGATGTTCTTATTGTCATTTTTTCCCACCATTGTCTTCGTGAAGTCGAGCAGCGTGTGGCCCATCCGCTCAAAATGGTCAGGGGTGTATTGGACACCAATCAGGAATGTTGCCTTCGGCTTCGGAGCGTTCTTCAGAGCCATGTTCGTAGCCTTATCTGGAGCTGGGCAAGAATCGAGCGAAGGGATATAGCTGTAATTTTGTTGTTTTGGAGAGGTTGGTTGCCCGAAGATATGTGTCTATGTTGTGTTGAGAATGCGCGAGAAATGCCGGGGCCGCTGGGTTTCACTTTGTGGAAAGGATGATGCACATCAAGCAAATCGGAAGATTAGAACAAGCTCTTGAGACGTGTTGTGCGGTCGGAGGCGACATGCAGATGATTTCACTGTAAGGAAATAAGTGGAAGCTTTTCAGCGTATAACTGCCAAAGCTAATCCCCTGTCATAGTAAACCCGCGTATAGTGATAATATCGTGTCTACATCAGACTCTTGAAAAACCAGTGGGCACGAGTAAAAGCAAAAAAGAAACAAAAAAGAAAAGAAAAATGTTCCGATTCGAACTGTCGACCTCTGCTTCCGACCATCCCAAGCTGAAACAGCATCTCAATGTCGGTATGAGTACCCCCGCCAAGTCCTGTACATCCCAGCATTGTACTCCTCGTTGAATTTTGCTGGTCCAACGTCCGCTATACGTTGTGCCCTCCACTGCTGCAAAGTTTCTGCCGAAGGATTGTGGATCCTTTCTGGAGGAGGGGACCTTCTCCGCGTCGCGCCTATCGTAGAAGCCGTAGCTGTGGGCGGTCTGGGTAATCGCGTTGGAATTGGTATCAACGTAGCCTCACTATCCACACGGCTCCTCTGCCCGACTACCGACTGCCGGTGTCCGCTGCCTGCCCTTCTCTTACGGCCTCTGCCTCTGGCTGGACTCGGATTGACTTGCACCGCAGGAGGTTGTGAAATCTGGTTCGAGCCTATCATAGGAGCTCTGGCTGGGGCCCGATAGAAAGGTTGCACACGAGGTGGTGCTGCCGTGTTTTCAGTAACCACGCGTGTGCCCACCCCAGATCCCGCCAGCAATGGCTCGTTGTCCGCCTGTAATAAGGCTCTTTCTCCTGAGGCCGGTGTAGTTTTAGGTATGGCACCAGGCGCCCACTGCCTCGAGCTCTTCGATTGAGGTGTATTGATGGGTCGAGCAACTGGTCTGGCGGGAGGTGGTCCAACAGTGTCATGGTGGGTCACCGCGCCTTGGCTGGTCGCACTCGTCACCTCTCCAGATAGTGGATGCAATGGCTGGGCAGCTGCCTTTGTACGAGATTATAGTTAGCATCGCAAGCCCTGCGTGTCTAGGAGATTTGTTAGGGTGTAGGTACCTTGGTTGCCGCTGGTTGGACCTCGACGTCAGAATCTCCAGATGCCTCACTGATCTCCCCACGCTTACGCTTTCTCGAGGTCTTCGCCCCCGCTTGAAGTTTGCGGTACTCGGTCTCCGACAGAAGCTGTAGTCACAACCAATGGTCAGCGATTTGTGATGGTTTATCGCCAACAAGACACACTACCTCGTTTTTCTTTTGCTTCCAGAGCGTAACTTCAAAGTCGAAGACGTGGTACATAATGCCGTCCCACAGGTCCTCCATTTCGTGTTTCTGGAGCTTCTTTTTGGGGTTTGCGGCTAGCACCTTCCTCGCGGTCTCAGGGTAGGAGATTCGGTGGAGAGGTAGCAGGCGAACATCTGGGACAATAATGTCTCCAGTGACGGCGGTTGTCATTACTACAGCCCATTTGTTTGTTTTGTGCTCCGCCTCTGAAAGGTTACGGTGCGACCGGTAGAATACGCTTTGCTTCTTGCACCAGTACCTCAAGAGCTCTCGCAGCACTTGAGTTGTGCTCGTGATATTGTGGCCGAATAAGTCGGTAATGGTCCATAAGATGTGAAATGTTTAAGCTGGTGTATTCGAGCTGGCTTTGAACAGCGATCACATCGTCGAGAAAGACAATGTGTTTGTCCTGGTCTCGTTTGGTAAAGCGGGTAGATCTTTCGGAAGCATATGCAAGACATTCGAGCGGGCGACTTGTATCCATCACAGTAAGCGTGATATTAGACCAGGACTTTTCCATCTCCAACAGTGTATGCTCGTCGACTCCCGTTTCTCTTTCCAGGCCTTCTCATCCACTCGTTGCTCCCAGAATTGCTGGACTGCAGGGCATAACCGTCTCGCAAGATCTGCTGCCCCTTTGTACCACATATCTCCAAGCTCCTGCACAATGCTTACAATGAAGTCAAGGCAAGGGCTGTTCCTCAGGATCTCCGCAAAGTCCTTATAGTATGGGTTCTCGGATATCGAGGACGGTTTTCTCCACTGATTCATCCACCCATTTTTATATATAATCTCCCCAAGTCAACTTAGCAACACCCGACAGTGCGATGGGACCCAAAGCCGGATAGCATCCGGTTGCTCTTGCTTTCGTTGAGTTTAGCCAGAAGTCGCTTTTTCTCACATTGTGACCTTCTGTAGTTGCTTCCTTTTCCCATTTGGCAATGCCTTTCTCAATGTTTTCGAGGTCGTTAACATATTGAGAAGGAAAGTCAATGGGGACATGTCGGGGGTCGATTGGCGGTAGATGAAGCATTGGGTTGGTTCGTAATTGGGATGTCTCGGTGCGTCTCAGCATGGTCACTTCGCATAGCGGAGTGAGCTGGTTCTGGTGCTTTTCAAATCTCTCCTTGTCGCAGGTCCCTTTCTGCTCTGCTGTGTATGCGCTTATAGTATGACCGAATTCATCCTTCAATCCGAATTTCCAGGGTGTTTCTTCTTTCCACAAATCCTCAGAGCCAGTGGAGAGGACACTTAGTACCCCCTCAATATCCTTTGGTGATTTTGACATTGGGGTACCTGACAAGGCAATGAACTCCTAAAGTGCGGACATTTAGAGCATTTTCGGGTACCTTTAGGGATCAGTAACATACTTGCTCAAGCTGAAAGATGCGCGTTGGGTCATCACTATTCGTGTGCGTTAAATCCGAAGTTTCATGACGGAGTGCCTGTACATACCCTCTAACCCCACGCCTCGTCTCTCAGATCTGTCTCGGCGAAGACCTCGTCCAACACGTTTACCCCCTTCGTCAACACCCTTCCGCAACTTGTAGTTCCGATCCTTCAGGACCTCTTCAACGTACAGCTTCTCTTTGCCCTCGTTCTTCGCAAAAACCTCACGGTCTTCGCGATAGAGGTTCCTGGCCTGCATGGTGTGCCTTTCGTTAGCCATGTCGCGACTGGCAGCATCATGTTTGCACGGGCAAATTCCTTACATTGAAATCCGACGTCTCGAATGGCGCGGAAGGGCCTGATTCGTGTTGTGGAGGGGTGTGTTTTGACTAATATATATGTATGTATTGGATTGTGAATAACAGGAGTAACGAATGTCAGATATCCGGGACACGGTGGCTGGTAGGGCAGGTCTATGGCGTTTGTGACAGAGCGAAGCATTTTCGATGAAGTATGAAGCCATTTGGAAGCCATTCTGTTTGGTGCTGTCGCATGGCCATTTCACATCAGGTCAGTGTCCCCTGCTGTCATGTTCTGTATCTCTTTCGAAGCCTCTTTTGCGAAGGCGGTGAGCCTAGATTATGCATCTCAGAAAGTCTCCGTTCGACTTCGACGATGTAGCGACAAAGATTCTGGCACCCGAGAAGAAAACCCTCAGGCTTTGAAGCTTCTGGCGGAGGAATAATGGGGTTTAAAAATGGGGTTGATGCCGGTGCAGTAGTCGTAGGTCGGAGGTAAGAGGACCACGAAAGAGACGAGACCGCCAGCAGAGAGCACCGAACCAACCCAACACACAACACCCTCCCCACCGCCAAATGGCTGCATGCAGCCCAGTATCCGTCCAGCTCAGGCGAAGGGGTCAGCAGGTGGCATGTTGTAAAATTCGCCGGAGGAGGTTGCAAAAAAACGGGCACCACGGACGGCGAAGCTGCTGCCATGGCGTCCGCTAGGAGTCTGCGTTTGCACGGGCACGTCGACGTAAGCTCCATCTCCGGGTGCTAGCAGTGGCATGATATGAGACTTCACCTCTTCGTCGGTCATGCCTTGGTATGCAGCGAGGTAGTTAACGTCCTCGTGTTTGCATGCGGTCTTCTTATTGTTGTAGTTACCGCCATGGACCATCCTGCCTAGAGGGGACTCCTTGGAAATGCGCCGATTGATGCGATTCTTGACGTCGCGAGACCCTTGGGGTTAGGGTTAGGCAAGTGTCGAAGGAGTGGTGGGAATTGGTTTCGATTGGAGGGCGCTGCGTAAGAGATCTTAAGAGGCAGGGTGTGAGTCTATGTGTCATGCCATGTCATATTGTATAGGAGAGAATGGTAGAAAACGATGATATATATCAAACAGAATCTGTACCAGAAGTACTATTATAGATCATACTCGATGGATCTGCTGCAGAGTATGAGGAAGGAAAGAAGGGAGGGTGGAGGTCAGAACTTGGGGGTTTATATACCCTCAAGTGACAAGAGAATTCACAGCGATCTGGGAGATGAATGCTGACTCAAACAGTGACGCATAGAAATGAGCTTGGAAATTAGTATTGTGGGTGGGTGAATCATTCCATTCAAGTGACATAAGCGGAGTATTCACTACCTCTCGTGAATCCTTTCAACACAAAGCTCTAGTTGCCACATTAAGACAGTGAAGGTCGAGTAACCCCTTTCCAGCAACCGTTACCATGGCCGATCAACGTTCCAGTGCTCCCCTTCAAACACCTTCACTCAAGTCTGACAATAAGTCTTACCACTGCTGCCAAGACCCAATCGAGAGTGATATATAGCCCGTCATCTACTCAAAAGAGTTATTGTAATGGCGTTTCGAAAACTTGAATGTTGCATTTCTGGAGTATACTGAGCAAATGTTCGAACGCCATTTCGATCCTTCGACTCGGTGGTATCAAGAGCTGGACAGGGACGATATCAACTTCTACTTTGAAGTCCAGGTCAGGCGAGCCTACGGCAAACCCGACCCAAAGCGCAGAATCTTGCTAGAACAGGTAGGCAAAAGACATCTCGGATCGGGGTGTTTGAAAAATTCTAGAAACGCTAATGCTTGTTGACAGATCACTTGCTTCGAGGTCTCCGAGTTATGGTATGAGAAAGCAACCCCAGAGGCCCAAACGTGTATGAGCACACGGGCGCTAATACTCGGAATCCATGGCTTGACGTCTGCCTCAAAAGGACATGTATGCGAGCAACATGCTGATGTGGCTTCCATTCTAGCTCACAAGCAACTCCAGAATGGAAGTTAACAGTCCGAGCGCGAAGACGAACGAGTCATTAGGGACGGTGGTCATGGACATAGTCTGGTGCTCTGCGGGGAAGGTGAACATCGTCAGTATAGTGATGAGTGCCGGAAGAGAGCCAACAGAGTATTAATTGATGTTTGCCGCGCCCCTCAGCCTGCCTCTCCATCCCCTCCATAGTGATGACGAGGACATGACGGATGACGAGGAATGTAACGGCAAAGTCACACATCTCGCGGCCGCAGCGCAGCGGATGAAGGCTTCGATTACATTGCCAGCAAGCGCACTGGCACAGAGACAGAGAGTTGGGACAATGATCATGTCGGCAAAGAAGGGCTCGACTCAGGCATGGCAAAACGTACAGGCAGAGGCATAATCTCACCAAAATGTGAACACACAGTCACATGTTGTATTCGGCCTTAAACAACGATCGTAATTGACCTTCGCGTTGACTCTAGGTACCCTCTGCTTTCTACTGTAAAGTAATAAATTGACGAAGACCCTGAGATGAGATTCTGGCGCTAGCCAGCCATCCTTGCACTTTGCCAAGACCTACTCGTAACTTCCCCATGCAAGGTAGGTAGCCACTTGCACTCTCCAGATCGATCAAAAATCAACCAAATCAACCCATTGACTAACCAACAAACGGTCGGACCGAGATGGAGCGATTCTGCCAGCGGCTAGAAACGCCCCTATCGTTGCACAGTATCTGTCGCTGAACTGCTGCTTGCGGCTAGCCTGCATGACAACTACTCTCGATCGGGAAGCTGGGCAAGAGACCGTGGAGACCTCGAGATAGCTTCATGTACGTTATGACCGCTACGACGCAACCTCCTGCTCCTCCCGGCAAGGTGATCACAGCACTCTTCCAATGAGAATGTTCTCTCCTGACCCTTACAGCAATAGGTAATATCAGTTGCAAGACTCACATCGTGGGGGAAGCTCTGCTTTGGACAGACGGACGGACCTTCCTCATTTGCTTCTGCCAGGTGCTAGATAAAGGGCAGTAAGTACCTCTCTCTCTCCTGCAGCTGCAGGTTCCCAATACAAAGTATCCAATATGCTGATGCACCTTCGTTCAGTCTCTTTTGGCCTTCTGGCTGCCTCAACCTGTATCCTTAGCTCTCCTCTGCGCTCTCGCACCGAATACGCCGTCAAGGACACCCACAAGGTACCAAGAAAATGGCATGAGGTCGGTTCAGCGCCTGCAAATAAGCTGCTACACTTGCACATTGGTCTCAAGCAAAGCCAATTCGACGAGCTTGAAAGACATCTCTATGAAGGTATGTCGAGCCGGTTCTCAAGCCCCCCAACACGCATGAGAAGCTCCCCCGAGAATGGCTAACACTGCTAACGTTTGGTTGTGGTATGTACAGTTTCGACGCCCTCCCACCCTCGCTATGGTCAGCACCTCACCAATGAAGAGGTTGACGAGCTGGTCAAGCCTGCCGATGATACCCTGAGCCTTGTTCACGACTGGCTCTTTGACAGTGGCATTGATCGAGCCCAGCTTAGTTATAATAGAGCGAAAGACTTCATTAAAGTCTCGCTGCCTGTCCGTGAAATTGAACGCCTTCTTGATACCAAGTACTCGATCTATGAACACCTTGATGGCGACCGCATCATTCGGGCTCCCAAATGGTCGCTGCCAAAGCACTTACACGAACATATCGATACGATCCAGCCCACGAATTCTTTCTTTCGACCTGCTGGCCGTCGAAGGACACTTAAGACGATCAAACCATTCGAGGAAGTTGAAGCCGCTCCTGCTCCGGACTTCTCCGCTGAGACCGAAGTTGCTGCCACGCCTGATTCTGCGAATGCTGCCGTGGCCAAGGTATGCAATACAACCTTCGTGACGCCACTGTGTCTTCGAACCTTCTACGGGACCAAAGGATACACACCGCAAGTGCCAGGCAAGAACCAAATCGGCTTGACGGACTTTTTGGGGGAGGCAAACAACCGTTCCGATGTCCAGATATTCCTCGAGATGTTTCGCAAGGGCGCAGCATCAGAGGCCGAGACTTTTAGCGTTGATGTCATCAATGGAGGCGATAACCAGCAGACGCCTGACACTCCTGCACAGTTGGCTGCAGGGAAGGATCTGGAGGGGAATCTTGACGCTGAGACGATCATTGGCATTGATTACCCGACTCCGCTTACTGCATTCACGACGGGTGGAATGCCTCCATTTAATCCAGATGATCTCACTCGTAAGCCAACCATATTCCAGCTGAGCCACTTTCCAGCAGTCACTGACGGTGTATGTAGCCACCGACACCAATGAGCCTTATTTGCAATTCCTCAACGCAGTATTGGACATTGATACCCTTCCTCAAATTATCAGCTCTTCCTACGGTGACGACGAGCAAACTGTTCCCGAAGCCTACGCCAAAAAAGTCTGCAACCTCTTTGCTCAACTGGGAGCCAAAGGCACATCCTTCCTTACTGCAAGTGGTGACAACGGTGTCGGACCTACTGCCGACTGCTTCACCAACGATGGCAACAATACCGCTACCTTCCTCCCCTCCTTCCCAGACGGGTGCCCCTACGTTACCAGTGTCGGAGCCACTAAGAACTTCAATCCTGAAGTCGTGGCGTTTGACACAGAAAATGGCTTTTCAAGCGGCGGCGGTTTCAGCAACTACTTTGCTCGTCCAACATACCAAAATGACAACAGTGTCGTAAAGAATTACATCTCGAGTTTAGGCGGCGAGTTCAATGGTCTCTACAATAAAGCTGGCCGAGGCTATCCAGACATCGCTGCCCAGGGTCAACGGTTTGTTACCATCTGGAATGGAACTATCACCATCCTTGATGGCACGAGTGCTTCTACACCTACAGCCTCTGCCATCTTAGCTCTGGTCAATGATGCCCTACTCGCAGCTGGCAAGCCCGCTCTTGGGTTCCTAAATCCATGGCTGTACTCGACGGGCTATTCTTCGTTCTCAGACATTACGAGTGGCTCGGCTATTGGTTGCGGAGGAAGTGGCTTCCCAGCATTGGCCGGTTGGGATGCTGTTTCTGGGTTTGGAACACCGGTAAGCATTGCTAGAGCCAATATCCCAAAGGGCTTTGCTGATACATTATTGTCTAGCATTTCCCCAGTGTCAAGGCATTGGCTCTAAGCTCAAACGCAAAGGAGCGAGTTTAAGATGGATACGCTGGGATAGCTTTTGGAACGGCTGCTTGCACTCTGCATTGGGCCTCCAGCTTCTTGGATTGGCTATCCACCTACTAGCAATAGCAAGCAGTCTTAGTAGTAATACAACGTTACGCGAGAAACAATTGTTGTGACCTAAGTTCCTCTTTCTTCCCTGGGAAAAGTCCGTCGCCAATTCTAGCGCTTCGCTGGTCGCACTTGACTTTTCTGAATCGCGCCTTGACATTTAACACAACATCATTTTTCAACCAATTTGAATCCAAATTACCAATCGCACGACAGCGTGCTTCTATCTTTTCTCAAGTATTAAGATCAGCACTATTACAACTCGAAATCCACCTGACCGTGCATCTCTCCATCTTACTACAACGAACTCGAATAAGCCGCTCAATGCCGTCCACCGCCCACTGTTTCCACAACACTGCATCGACCTAACCTCCGAACTCAACCCTTGCACAGATACCTCCAGCCGATGCTTTGGCTCACGTAGCGCGTCCACCAATGGAGTACCATGACCAGATTGCCAGTGATCCTCGAATGGATTATATCACCCAACCTTCACTATCAATCGGTAAGCTGAGGAAGGATCTCAAGCGCAAAGCAGAGGGTGATGATCATGAGGGGAGGAGGGTGAGGAGTGGAGCGCCCCCACCGTCCGCAATGTGAGTTGAGCTGGTGTTTGGGTGGGTGAAGGCGGGTGAGACTAATGAGTACCTAGGCCTGCGAGTCCGAGCGTTGATGTTGTGCCACTGCCCGCTAGACTGTGGGCGCGAAACAAGGAGGGTAGGCGCTCCGGGGGTAAGGAGGATGAGGGATACGTAAGAGCTATGGAGAAGTCTGGGGGGAACCCGTTCTCACCGTCGTATGTCTCGCCGTCCTCTGTTTTCGGAATTTGGTCTGATGAGCATCTAGGCCACCAGACGTCGGTATGACGCCGCATTCGACTGGTTACTGGGCGGATGTCAAACAAGACAGAAGCAGCTTCGAACTAGAACATGCGCGCCAGACAGGAGCCACCAGAGCCTTGAACCAACAACAAGTCTTCAATTCTTCGTTATTGTGAGTCTGGCGAATCCTTTGTTTGTATGCGATACCTAAATGATGTTGAGGCCTGAAACGCGTGGTACGCCGCCAAGTTACAACGGATATGAGGCATCCAGTTCCTCGTTGTGAGTCATGCATGTTCCTCATTGTATGCGGTGACCTAAATGCTGCTCAGGCCTAAAATGTATGGTACGCCGCCAGGTTACAGCGGGTATCAGGCGATGCCAGCAGCGGGCCATGCGAAGCGCAAGAGGGGCAACGGTGAGGATTTAGAAGAAGGGGAGATGGTTGAAAGTTCAAAGCGAATGTATTCCAAAGCAGTGGACGCGCCTTCACCAGTGTGAACCTTACCATTACTGTGAGTTTGGGCACGATGCTAACCTACGAGCCAGACTGCAACGAGAACTCGGTCCCACCGTCGTCGTCTTCTCACACAGTAGCCTGCGTCCCGGTCAACTCCTTCCAGGCGGCGAGATTGTCGGTTTCATAGAACTCCCTCCTCTCGCCCAACTCTACGACCTTTACCATCTTACCTCCTTCAAGTCCAAAGTCGAGCACGCATGGTTCCACCATACTTGGCAACAAATTCACAAGTCTGCTGGAATCCAAAGACCTTCCTGGCCGCAAAATTACTGGCCTGAAGAGATCAGACAGTCTGGGACTGCGAGCAAAGATCACACTCTCCGCGCCATCAAGACTTTCAGACAGCTGGGCGAGGAGAGGTGGCAGGTTCCGAGATCTGCGTTGTTCGACGAGACTCTACACTTGCTGCTGAAGGAGATGGATTACACTATGTTGCTCCTGCTTGTACACGATCACCAAGATGATCAGGATGCCTGGTTAAATAGGCTGAAGGTGCTTGTTGAGAGACTTGATCCTGCGCTCCGGCCAAAGAATCAGCTTGCCAACCTCGCGAGTTCCGCAGTCGCATGGAAGCCCAACGCCGAAGACTTCTATACCAGAACACATCCGTGGTGCTCGCCATCAGCACTTCCAGCTGGAATGGAAGATTCGCGAGAACATGCAGTCTTCTTCAACTCTTGGCCTAAACTCACCTTACCTTCTCAACCATGGTCGGATTATGAAGAGACGAATGTTGTACAGGACGAGTCAATGGCTATGATGATGTGAACGAAGAGCCGGTTTCTCCAGAGTCTATTTGTACGCCTCGCGGAAAGGTATTGTAGAGGCTCACAAGGATGCTGAAGAAGAGCTGGATGAGTGAGATGCATACTTCTCTAGAGCGTTGTGGCTAAGCTTAGATAGCGCATCAAGTTGTTCCGATTCAACCACAACGATGCTGTCGGTTTCACCTTTGAAAGCTATAAAATGGCGAATCATTGAGGACCTACGTCCGGCAGTCGTGTTACTTTAGGCTCCTTTGCACGTTGTCCGAACCTCGAGAGCTCCAAACTACGTCCTCGGGTCCCCAAAATATCCTACTTATATATTTCTCGGGAGATCTCGAAAGCATACCGTAACCCCTTGAATGCTGAAATGAGATAGTATTGACGCCTTTGAGCCCTGAGATTGATTCATCGATGGGGTTTCCTGACCTACACAAACACACTTCCCGAAATGCAGTTCAATTGCCCCACCGCCCCTTGCATATGGTGCAAGTTCCCTTCATCGCAGCGTCAAACAGCCGTGGAAAGAGAAGTCGAACGCTCCCTGGTGGCCCCAGCAATGCCGTTTCGTTCTAGTACTCATGCTCACGAATTCGTTATCACTGTTCCCCCTATCTAAGTACTAGTACATCACCACGCACTCGCAAGCCAATATACTTGGTCTTGCGAACCCCTTTCCGAGGTCCGATGGTTATGGCATAGTAATGATGCCACCGTTACGCGCTCTCCGTTAGAGAATTAGGGCGCGTAGAAGCTGACAGGGAGGGAAAAGGCCTTCAGATACGTTCTCGAGACCACCGGTATCAATGATTTCGAATGCGTGAATTGCAAGGGCTGCAGCAAATGTTTGAGATGCTGTGGCTGTGTGGGTGGGTTTTCGAAAGGTGAGAAGGGGAAAAGGATGTCGATTGGAGAAAGAAGGCGGAGGAGTCGAACCGTGAGGGAAGGAAAACGAAGCAAATTGAGCGGGCGATCAGAACCGCTGTAGTTTACAGTGGTGATTACCTACTCTTTAGGTCCCTGACAGGCAATGAATGAAGTATTGCGTGGATCGAGGGGTTCAGACCGGTCAAGCGCACCAAACAGTTGCCGAATAGACGTTGCAGCAACAGCAGGCATTCCGTAGAGCGGTGTTCCTATTCCGATACAGCTCAGCGGAGAGTAGAGAATCTACGACCGATCCCAATCATTTCAACCCGGGGCCTTGACCGGCGACTGGTGGCTGGACACATCAACCCTCCATCGACCCCTTTCTCCACCCCTCGTCTCCGACATCCCCACCCCACCCTCTCACCCCTCCCCATCCTCCCCATCACCTCCCCTCTTCTTCGGCGCCCAGAAATAATCTCGCCATCTACCCCCCCGCTCTCCCCGTCCCCTCTTTTCCAAAGCCGCCTGTTCGCGTCTCGCCAGCTTCTCCGCCCTTCGGTGTCTGCGTCTCGCTTTCCAACCTTCCCACTTGCTGCTGACGTAGGATATTGCGTTATAGACAGGCCTTACTCTGTTGTAAAACTGACAAGACCATTGTATACCCCCGCACACGCAGAGGACAATGAGTAACCAAGCGAGTGGATGCGCCATCATACTGTCGAAGATCTTGCCTTTGACACTCCTGCGATAAACAGGTATCGTGTTGTTCATTCGAGGAGGGAGAGGTGGTAACGAGTACGGTCGGATGGCAGTAGGGGCTTTGAAAGCCTGGAGTCGTCGGGTCCTTGCTGCACATGCTGAAGAAAAGTTGAGAGTAGAAAATCGACTGATCGGCGCACGATATGCTATGCGTGAGAGTCGTGGAGCGGCCCCATGGAACCTGGGCCCGCGGGGTCGCTTGGTCGCGAAGCAGCGACTTATGGAACCTCGTAGCATGGTGTTCATGGTAGTGCGTCAGAGATGTTAGGCTTCGATGCAGTATGTGAGCAAGAAATTATAAGTGCCATGGTTGGGGTATGCAAGGGCGGTGAAGAACGCAAAAATTGTCTCACCACAGCGCTTAATTTGCTGGAAATGCGAGATGCATGGGCTACAAGCCCAAGAAGTCCGACAACCCATACTTCGCAACCTCAAGCAGTCAAAGAGTACAGGCTGGACCCAGAGATCCTCGACCAATCCTGTCTGTTCTCGAGCATTGACTTAGTGGGAAAGCTTGAGCGCAGTCTCTCATCATCTCGCACAGTGTCAGCTGCTCAAGATTCTTAGGTTAATCCAGAAGAGTTCAAGCCTAATTGTCTGCACACTAACGGCAGAGTCTGAAGATTGTATCTGTAGCATTCGGACTTGACAAAATCGACGTTACAGGATCTCTGACTGAGATTTGACTGCAATAAGGTTCAAATGGTAAAACATGTAGAGGCTACAGCCGAGATACCGTGTCACTCAAGTGCATACAAGCGTCGACGACACAAAGCATCACTTAGACAGTCACCCTCTCGCAAATTCTATGCTGTTATAATGCTAAGCATACACGAAGCGGAGTTACAGCGGAAGCTTCTCGATAGACATGACTTGAGCAGCAAACATGAGAAACATAGGATTCACAATGCTATTGCTTCTCTTGGCAAATCTGCTCTCTAATCTTAGTGATCTATCCCCTTCGATCGCAGCACATTGGGGTAATGAGACAGGGACGTCTATGTGGATGACTGCGATATACTTTGGCTGTCCAAAGATTGACACAACTCTTGTGAAGACGTGGGTTCGGACGATTGAACTGGCGCGCGAAAGACAGGCACATTTGTGCGAGCGGCGGCGATCTTGTTGTATCGCTCCTCGAGGGTCAAGAAGATCCCGTGGGCCAACTTCTCGAACTTTGTCTCGTCAATGGCTTCCGCCGCCTCGCGAGCTTGCTCGAGACGGATCTTGACTGGAGTGGCATCGGTGTCGAGCGATTTTGCGTATTGCCTCAGCTGGTTGTACTGGTCAAGCAGATTTTGCTTCGCCCGTTCCTTGGCTGCTTTGGCGGCATCACGCTTGGACTTCTGGGACTTGAGGCCGAGGCGACTGGACCTGGGTGAAGCAAAAATCTTTGTCTGGTACTTAATCAAGTAGAATCAGCTTTTTGCTAATTAATGTTAGATATTGGGAGAGCTGCTAACCATACTGTTGCCTTTCTTGACTTTCTTGGCCGGCTTCTTTGAGCCTTCATTGCTCTCGGTACTTACCATCCGCTTAGCTTTGGACTTTGTGAGCTCCTTGGGACGAACGTAGTCTTTGATTAAGTTCTCCCTCATGGTTTCTTGGATGTCCTTCTTGTCACCTTTCGAGATGCAGCTGGGGGTAAGAATGAGGTCGAAAGTCTTGAGACCCTTGAGCACCCTGAAACGATTGGTAAAGCAGACATGCTCAGACACTACCTCCTTAGGAAACTTGCCTTTCACAGTCAGACCGATATGGGTTATGGGCATCTTCGTCAATTCTCTCAATAGAAGCGCCCAGCTTGAGTTGGAGAATTCGCCGATGTAGAACTCGATGTGTATCCCTGTCACGAGATCGTGCTGAGTTGGAGCAAGTAGAAAGCCCAGAAAGTCATGGGCGTAGATTGGAGAGTTGAAGCAGAGCTTATTAGTTGTCAATGGCAGGTGACGTGCTTCATTGTAGACCTGGCGGCAGGTGCCGAGCAGTGCAGTATGGATGTTGCCACGATGACTAGCACACTTGCGTTGGTTGCCATCTTGCAAGAACGCAGAGCCATAGATCTTGTCTCGGATCTCTCCCGGTAGCTTGAGGAACGGGAACACTCCTGTGCGCACGTATGGCAGGTATGGCAGGCCATCCACGTCTTCCATCTTGAGTACACCGGCTTCAACCCACCATCCTTCATGTCGGAAGAAGGTCTCGTGACACTGGCAGATGCATCTCTCATCCTCACAACCACGAAAAGCCTCATCGATGAATTCAGCCTCGTCAAAATCGTCCGGATCATTGGCGGGGACCCAGCAACTTGGGCAGACGTCCGGGTCATTGCATTCGCCATAGCAACTCTCTCCACAGTAGCTGCAGAGAGGTTCGTGTACATCTCCGCACTCAGAGCACATGATGGATGAACGCTTGCGTATCTGGTATGTTGAAGGATGAGATGCTCGTGGACGTACTAGCTTTTGGGACACGTCGACGAGAGAGAGACAAAGAGAGAGAAAGAGAGAGTCGATCGACAGTGAGTCTGGCTGAATAGAGGCTGGAAGGGAGTAGGAGAGATGTGGAGGACGAGGAGGACGAGGAGGATCAAAGAAAGAGAAGTGTGGAAGATGCTGGGTGTTGATCGCTAGTTCCCGTTTGGATAAGTCTTGGCGCGAGACCGGGTCTCCGTCCTCATGACAAAGGCATGGGAAGTCAGCTTACAGACAATCTCATGGATCGATTTCTCAAATGGGACTCCATGATGTACAGATTGCAGCTTCCAGATATGGTAGTTCGTGGCTCAATTGAGATAAAAGAGAAAGGCTAGAGCACCACGACGATCTGCAATGCAAGCATGCCCCTGTCTCTGCTACCGTCTCACAGCTACCGAGAAGACCTTTCCGAGCCAGGCACTTCCATTTTCGTTGTACTCCTCTCTAGTGACTTGGACTGCTTTCAACGCGGCAGGGTCCGCTGCGAGGTAAGCACCACCGAGCCAATTTGACTTGATTGGACTACAGACTGTCAGTAATGGCAGGAGCAATCGCGCCAGAACTCAGGACCAACTTACTCAGAAGCTCTTGCAATACGAACTACACACTCCGAAGGCGCAAGCTGCCGAATCTCCGTCTCGCTATTCACCACATCAGCAACGATAAAGGCACGAAGCCCAGAGATACCTACAGCCTTGACATGAATCCCTCAATCTTCGAGTTGCCGCCCACGACAAGAATGTTCGCCAACATAGCCGGCCACAGTCCTGGCGGTAAACCAGATAGACTCTGCAAGGCGATAGCTGGCAACCCCTCCTGCTTCATGCCCACATCTCCCGGACTGAATAATAGCTCTGGCACCATGAACCTCTCGTTTCCAAGGGTCATATAGTCTTCGACGACATCACCTGCTCCGGCCATCGATCCCATCTTCCTCATCTTCGCAGTCGGAGAAGGGTCATGAGGACGCATGAAGCCATGCTTGTGAGCGTTATAATCTGGAAGCACATAGTCAACAACGATGTCCCGCTCGTCACCTATAGCTTTCTTCCGGCTTATAGAGGTTCGCTTCCAAGTCCGCTCAAGATCACGTTTGAAGTCCTGGCTGACGTAGCAGACTGCTTCCTTGATTTCGTTCATTACATAGCTTTCGTCGAGCATATTATAATGACGGATCGAGATGAGTTCTTTCAAGTAGTTCGTCATGAACTTACCACCGATGTCAAGACGGCGGACGGCTTGCTGTATGGGCCGACCATTGAAGAGAGGGGTGACGGTTGAATGAGAGTAGCCTGAGTCAATGACAAGCAAACACTCGGCAGGGAGAGCAGCAAGATCGTGTCCGCGAGGGGGTGCCCCAAAAAGGCTTTGGATGTCCTGATAGGCGTTCAGAGATGGACCTACCTTAACGTTAGTCCGACCTTTAATATAGGAGTGGTGCTGGTACTACGAACCAAGGCATCTACTATACGAGGCGAACTCATACTCTTCGAAGATGACCTGGTCACAGTTGGTTTGGAGAGACACTGGCGTATTTGGCGCTTCTGTGAGAATGAGATTTGTGGTTTGAGGGTCACACTTTAGACCACTCAGCACAATGTACCATCAACGATGATAGCGAACACTTACCGCCAATTTAGCGTTCTTCTCAAAAAACGTATTATCCCAAATAGCTTTCTGGGCTTCCCAATTGACGAGAAAGCCCTTTTCAACCGGCCTACGAAAGGCGATTTCGCCAAAGTCATTGCATTTCTCTAACTGTGCTCCGATCCATACATGTTTCCCACGGTCTTTTGCGAGGCAATTTGGAATGGCCTGACAATCCTCTAACCTCAATGTTGATGTAGCGAAGCCAGCTTTCATGGTATGGGCTCCATTGTCGATGATCAATGTCTGGGTTGGCAGCACACGCTCTACTGGCTTGGCTTGACGTGGAGCCATGATGTTGAGTACGAAATCTCGGCGCCGTACCCATATACCCGTCTCATTTCAACCAGTAGTATCCCAGACACTTTTCACATTCATCATCCTGCATTCAAGATGAAATAAAAAGAACAGATACCTTATTCACACTCGGCCAAAAGGCACTAGTAATCTTCTCCCACCAACGCTAGTCCTCATCCATCAACTTGTCAAACTTTCGAATGAATGTTCTCAGCTTCAAACTGCTTTCTAGGCCTTACCGCTGTAATGATCTTCACAAAAAATGGCCCCTTCCAAACAATCAGACGCCCTTGCAACCTTAAAGACTACCATACTGAACCTCAAGACCCTCCTTCACCGCTTCCATACCGCTCTCCAATCTCCAACGCCTGTCCACCCACCCATCGAAGACTCTCCGAATCCTCTCGCGCTCCTCTCCGATGCTTCTCAGATCCTCAAAGCGCAAACTACGAAGCTTTCTCTCCTAATCCTCAACAAGCCGTTCACGGCGTCCGCCATAGTTTTCATCTTGAACTCTCTGTCCAACAGCTGCCTCCCAGCGATGATGAGCGCACTCGAGCTCTGCCCTGCAGAAAAATACACCAACCTTCTACACCAGTATATACAAACTTCACTGTCGAGGATGATGATGGAATTGCAGAGTCTGCTAGCATTGATACCGCAGGATGAGCACGGCATCGAAAAGACTGGGAGTAGAGATATTTTGGCTTCTACTGGCGTGCTATGGGCAGAATGCGACAAGGTGGTTGCCCTTGGCTCGGGTGGCCTTACGAGGCTTGCAGCGGAGAGGATTGAAGAGTTTCATGGCTTGTTAAAGGACGCCATCGCGGAGCTGGAGGAGTGGGATCCAGACGAGGAGTCTGAATCAGATACAGACTCCCTGACCTCCAACAAGGGGACCACATCATCCGCTTGGCCGGTCGATGCTTCTCTCGAGAAATCGCTCCAAGGCCTCACTCTTTCACCCGTTGCTGCCCTCCGGAAACGCACCCTCGTTATCCTCCGCATAATCCGTTTGCTTTACCCTGCGCTGATCAAACGCCGGATTTTGACATTTTCCAATATTAACAACTCTACCACGTCGGAGAGCCTTCCCACATCATCGCATATACAAAGTCTAGATGCACTACTCGACCACACCAAGCAATTTACGGAGGAAACGGACGAGATCGCTGGAGCTCTGTACGCTGGTGATGAGGAGGAAGTGGAGGATCGGTTGGGGAACCTTGCGGAAATCTCGAAGATTTGTGTGGAAGAAGTACGGATTGGCTGGGGTGGGAACGAGGACGAATTTACTGCGTGGGCGGAGAAGTGGAAGGCACGGTTAGAGGAGGTAAGAAGGGGATGATGGTGGAATTGTGTAAGTCCAGCTTTGGTGTTCTATGAAGTTGGCAGTGAGCTTTTATGATACCCCAGAAAGTAAGCATTGACACTGAAAAACATACTCGATCATGCAATTACGTAGAGAATGACCGGAAAGCCTAACATAAGTTCATCAGCCAGGGCTTTGGGTAAAGGATTTCGGGAGCTGTAATCAAAATAGTATCAAGCCCAAAGTTGAGTTGCTACGCATGGTCCATGTGTATACAAGAGCTGAGGGCCGCCGGTTACTTCTACACTGTGTACCCACTTCTCTATCTTACCCAATCAATTGCCACGAAAGCCTGGGCTCGTGCATCCTGCCTAATAAATGAAGGGCAGGAGCCTGTAAGGCACACGCTTCTTGATATCCGTCCACTGATCACCATACTATGCACGCCTTTAGCACTTGATCGTCAAGACAAATGGCCATAAAGACATACCTTTTCGGTGCAGTACTTATCCAGCGATGGTATAGCCCTGGAGGCGAAGTCATAAGCGAAGAGGGCCCCAACGAAAGCACCCCAGGGCAGCCCGCCCGCGGACACCGCATACCCAGCCCTCCAAAGCGTATATCCACCATAATTGATGTTTGTAGCCCAGGACCACAGTCCACCACCATACGGCTTTCCCTTGTTCTCAGGCTTGTCCTTGAATCTCTTCCTGTCCAGCTCAGACGCGAACTCGGTGACGATGCCAACGGTGTACAGCCCGAGTCCAAGCATCAATGTAGGACTCGACGTAATCACGTCCGTGATCGAAGCCGACTGCGTCGCCATTTGCGGCGCTGCACTTGTGATAGTCCCTACGCAAAGTTCGGAGTCAGCACTGCTCCTTCGAGGCAAAGAACCTGGGTTATAAAACAGGTCTCCAGAGTAGAAGGAGGGATTTGCTCCCGAGCAATGTGTTGCGACTCAAGTTTTGATGTACATTTGGGGAAAATAACTCGGAAATGTACGTACAGAGCGAGAACATCGTGTTCAGCGTATTGACTACCGAATTGAAAACTCCAATCATCAATGCTCCTGCAGGCAGCATTTCCTGCTCTGAGACACCCAGAACCCATGCTACGTGCTTCGTGCTAGCCCCCAGTGCCAATGCGGAGAGTATTGCTGGATACGGACCCAAGCCAAAGTAGGCGAGAGCAGGGTCGCGGGGCGTGGCGAAGGGAACAACGCTGCCGCCGAGGGATTGGATGAGTTGGGAGCCCCATCCGCGCTGCAGGATGCTATATTGGAGGACAGTGTCTGCTGCGCGGAGACCGACAAAGATGGAGGTTCCGAGAGGGGAGGGTTTCTTTTCACGGGACTGATTGTCCCAGTCTTTGGGTTCGCGAGGCATGATCAGGAGCCTTTCGTACAGCGCGCTAAGTTTGTTATTTTAGCCAGTGGAAGTGGACGTCAAGAGATCGAAGAAGGGGGACATGAAGGAGCATACCTAGGTACCTTAACCACTGGCCTTCGTCCTCCGAGGAAGATGGTTAGCTTAGGGTTAGGCTTGTAGGGCTCAATTACATAAGAAAATTTGGCATTTCGAACGAATCAGCATCGAGGAATGATATACAGTTAAGGACGCTAGGACATGCACTGCGGAGATTTCTCCGCTAAGTACATCTACCCGAGGATCTACGGAATGCGCCGGGGCGTTGGAAGCGCGTCTCCAGCTCTTCTACCTGCACAAAGGCACGGGCTCATTTGACGGAATTCTGAGGACCTTGCTTTGGACGTGGTGCTCGCTAATACCAAAGACATGCTGGCCGGCTTAGCTCCTCAGAAGTCACAGTGTCACGTCTCTAGAACATGGATTCGTCTCCATCGAAGCGACGAAGAACATCGCCCTCAACCTCTATCGCAGTGACTGTGGAGAACACAGATCTTGGACCATTGCCTCGGAATGGCGCCAGCCCAAGCAGGAGACGATCATCCTTCATGTCGCCGACAAAAGCAAGCCTCGCGCGCTTCCATCCAAATATTCTGCCTCGGGCTAAATCGGTCGAGCCGCTTAGGCCTGTCAGCAAGGAAATACATGACACTTTCGAGCAAGATCCAGTCGTGGGAGGTGGAACGAAACAAGTAGTAGGGCATGTTGCAGGCACAGCTTCGAAAGAGTCGCAATCGGGGATGAATGGCATGGAGAAGAGACATGGACTTCTAGTGACACCGGCGCAAAGGTCACCAAATCTCGGAGAGGGCAACGTTTCGGCAAAGCAGGGCCAGTCTGTGGTGGACCCAAACCCTCGGGCCTCACCACCCGAGGAAGCAAGAGTCGAAGGACCGGCGGCTAATGGTACGAACGGGGTACAGCACGAGCCTGTTGCAGGAATGGCAGACGTGGGAAGCACTGGCATCACATTCGTTCCGGATAGTCAGAATTCCCAAATCCCATCCACTCCAACTCAACGTGGGCGTTACGTTCCGACTTCTGGAATGGGTATTGGAGAGGATGGAGAGCCCAGTTTGCCGTCAACGCCTTCACAGTTAGGTCTAGAGCCCCCTCGGGAGAGACCAAAAGGTCTGCTTTTCAGTAGCCCGAGCAGGAGATCAAAGAGAAAAGGACGATCCAGCGCAAAGTCTTCACCATTGAAACCCCCCAATGTTCCTCCAGAGCAACCAACTCAGACACAGAAGTCCTCAACTGCCAACCTAGGACCTCGACGCTATATAGCGAACACTCCTAAGCCACCTCTTCCGCTGGAAGAAGCCCGTTTGGTAGAAATGCAGAGTAAGCTGAGTGAAGTGGAAAAGCAGCTCCAGAACATCGAGGATAAGGTACTGCGGCAATTACTGGTATCCTCGTGGCAGCCGGGAAAAATCAAGGAAGGGAAATACATGGCGAAGCAAAAGGAGGAAGTCACACGGCGAAGCACAAAGATTTTCCAGTTGCGGGACGAGATTCTACAGATTCAAGCTACGCAGGGTATTGACCATAGTCAGACGAGACCGGAAGGGATCGATCGGAAAGCAGCCTCTACGAAGCCATCCTCCCTCACACAGCGTCTTGCAAGGTATCTCCCATTCTCAACAAAAGATCGTCCACCAGAGCCGAGGCCTCCTTCCCCCAAAGGTACGGACGTGGACCAGGTTCTGGATTTGGACATACTGCAACCCATGGTTGTACCCTTTACGATCACCACCTCCAACAAGTTACTGCTCCCTCCCACAGTGGATAATGATCTCCTGCAGCGACAAGACATAACCATGTCAATGGCGCAGCAATTACTGATATGCGATCTACAACTCACTGCGAATATTACCACCCAGCAAATCTCACACTTAGATATTCAAGCGCTAAGCTCATGGGCTGAGCCAGAACTAGGCTCGTGGCTGCGACAACCTTGTGAGAAAATGGAGCTGGCGGCTTTGGGAAGGGCATTTGGACGTTACTGGGAGGTTGCAAAACTTCGAGGTAAATGCTGGATCAGCTGCAAGCAGGACTTTAGAGACCTTGTTACAAATGCTCCCGAGTCTAATAGTCCACTCTTCTTTCTCGGCGTGCAGGACCTTATCTTCGCTCGGAGCAACGTCCAGCTCAAAGTGACCTGGCGCATTTCGCTTAGTGACCAAGGCGAAGTGGAGAGCCACAGCTCTGCGTATCCCAGATTTCCGGCTGCTTGGCAACAAGAGGCAAACAGTGAGCTTACAAAAGTAGGCGACGCTTTTATAATGTTGGTGGAGGACAGAGGAATCCCTGAAGCGATCGGAATGATTTGTAAGGTAGTCTTCCCTACATGAGGCAAATTTATTGATCTTTGCAACACAAATGGAAGAAATTTGATGGACAAATACCCTGACATGACTTGAAACTTTGTGTCGTCTGCGCAGCACTGACCTCATCAGGGTTCCTCAATCAATGACGAGCTCAGCCGCCGTTCCATACGGGTCACAGCCTCATTAGCTTTTGTAACTCAAAATCTCTATACCCAAAATCTCTATTTCAAAACGCTTTGTCACGTTCTCTGTCTGGCTGTGTAGTTATGATCCTCCGCGCCATGAAGCAGACATTGTTCGGAGTAGGGAGATTGGCCAGATAGACTATCTCTCAACTGCCCATGGAGGCTTTTCTTCCTTAGCAATACAGGCCCTATTGCGTTCTCATGCACCAACTGCAGCTGTTTTCACTCTTCACATCGTCCCCAATCGAAATCATAGCTGCACATCTACCCTTAAGTGTCAAAGGTCCGCTGCCGTTCTTGCCACAGCGACGGCTTATTAGACAAACCAATCGGGGTAGCCGCCACCTTTTCCAGTCTTCACAGCTAAGAATATATCTTTAGGTCAATTCAGTCAAGTTGTGTCACACCATCACTTCACAGAGTCACTGAGTCACAACACTTGGAATAACACCTCGTTACAGTGCAACTCTTAACTCATCCCACTGCAACACATCCACTTTGATCTACCATTCTCCCGTTCTTCCGCAGAAATTCACCACAAACACCCTCAGCGTCTCCGCATCCTTACAGCATCAACCCAAAGGTCCCTCTTTCCAAAATCATAACAACATGCCGTTCCACGGCAGTACACTCAACGGCTCCTTCTTCCGAAAAAATGAGCTCCAAATCGCAGCCGCGCTCTACATCTACTGCAAGAACGACGATGGCACGTACGCCGACTCGGAACTCATTGGCGCCGTCATCCTCGACATGCGCAACATCTCCGGTACACTGCCATGTCAGGGCATCGAAACGTTCCTCCGAGACAGCACCAACCCTCTACACCAGGAGGCTTGGCAAGATGTTGTAGACAATGATCTTGAGTGGAGGGGAAAAGCAGGAGCGGCGTACTGGACTTGGAGGAACAAGATGACGGAACTTGTGGCGCGGTGAGTTTGCGGCGATGATGATGTGGGTTTTGGGGGTTAGTGATCTCGAGGACTGACGTATGTCGTTGCAGGCTGGTGAGGGAGGGCAAAATCGCTCGGACCGCTGCTGTTGCAGGTTATGATCAGTGTTTGAAGGAAAGCCCTACCGGGTCCGGTGGGAGCGATGGGCAAGGTGGGCATGGAGGGATGGCATAGGTGCATGCCGACTCCTTTGTAGAGTACGTGGGGTCCCATGCTAATAGTATGCAACTAGGGTTGAAATCTGGAGGCTTCTGCTGGAATTTGCTTTCATCATGATTGAAATGATGGCTTGCGCTGGGCTTATGATGGGTGTTTTGATTTACTTTGCTTGCGAGGTATCTGGAATGACGGCTTGCAGTGATCTCTTTCTTGAAGTCGGGGTTATGTACCACAATCTGCTTGCAAGACATTCAAAACAATCATTTACTTTGGCCACAGACCCCTATGTGGTATTGTAATCGATTTGCAGATTTCCCGAGAGGGTGGCTCATAGTGGTCATGATCCTATGGATCCACACACTAACCCCTTTTGGCCTTATGTGGTTTTCGATGCAGCTATTAACACTCGCAAAATGCCAGATCCGATGTTGCTTTGATGAGACGTAAATAGGGATCGTGACTGCAGCTTCCCTCTTGTCCTTCGAAGCGGATCGCGGTCCAATTACACTCTGTATCTTTCATTCGGCTCCCCAGGAGCTGTTGTATTCTCAGCCCGAGTCACGCCTAGGATGTAGCAAAATAAGGAATTCCGCCTGCTTCTCAGGCGGTATGTTATCTCATAATGGTACAACGGTACAATGCTAGTCCCGAAATGCCTGGTGCGCGTAGGGAAACGATGGATCCGGCCGGGCGGATTGGCAGCGTACCTGAGCAACGGTCAGTACGGTCCGTGAAGAATCAGGCTATTCCACCCGAGATAGGATCCTGACAAGATGCACGACAGAGTGTTCTCCTATCAAAAACGCCATAAGGCTGAGAGCTGTGCAGCCGAATCCCCACGAAGACAACAAACGATTGGTGGAATTACTCCCCTACCCGCATACGGCTGCGTACCCAGCGAATTTCCGCCTTATGAAGATTCTTCTTCAATTCCTACGCAATTGAAAAGGATTCGGGATGCATGCATACGTTCAAAATTACCCCCAAATGCGTTCACCGACACTTGCAAAGTCCGCACATGTACGCGAACAGAAAGCACCAATCATTGCAGCTAAGCCTCCCAAACAGAAGCACAATGTGCACATTGTTCCTATACACGGTTCTTTCGTCTCGACTCTACGGATGGGGTCATCTTTCTTCTTCGGTCACCCTGAGCCGACTCAAAGACCATTCATACTTCAATGTCGGCCTTATCCGCATCCCATGAACCTCCCGAAACGGACTCCGATCTCACATCATTGCCGTATTCGCGTATAACATTTGCCGTGTCCACAAAGCGAGGGAGCGCAGCACACCACTATCCTCTGGGATCGTTCGACTCATACATTTATAATCGAACGATGTAAAGATCTTTCTCATATTCGTAAGTCTTTCCTTCCAAGGCCGTGCTCATCATACAATCAAGGCGTATAAAGTTTTACGTGTGCGTCTTCCTTCTCGCTTTCCCGACCATCCTCTCAAGCAATCACGCGAAATCACGCGAAATCCCCTGTACTAAACAGACCATTGTTTGCTATGAGATGTACCGTATTGGCAGTTCCCCTATCCTTCGCTTCACCCGTATGACTTCAGCTTCCTGCGTAGTCCTTTGTCGCTTCGCTGGAAATCCTACGATGTCATTATGTTCTAAACGAAAACCATCATCAGCCGTTTGCTCGAGCCAGAATTCGCATATAAACGGCCTCGTGCCCACACTATGGCCCCCAAACCAACAGCAGAAGGGTCTCACACATATCCACTCACCTATCAAACACTGCCATCCTTCTCCCAGCATCGAAAAGCCCATTGTGGAACTTCACCTACATCCACCGCTCCACAATGTCATCAGAACCAGCCCAGATTACCATCAACGGAGCCACCTTCTCCAGATACGAATGCCAGGTCGCCTGTGCGATCAAGCTCTGGATCAAGAACGCCAACAGCGCCGTTCCCAGCGACGAAACCCTCGGCTACATTGTCAACTCTCTGCGCGGAAAGGTGAATGGAACAGCCATGCCCTGCCAGAACATCATGCCCCAGATCCAGCGCCATTCCCAAGAGGGGGTGCGGTCGATCTATATGAGTGTGTACGTCAACAAATCGCATTGGAACAGGGAAGCGAGTCGGGTATACTACGCGTGGTTGAAGCAGAACGACAATATTGTGAAGAGGTCCGTAATCGTGTTGTAACTTCTGATACTTGAATGGAGGTTCGGAGACTGACTTGGGTTTCTAGATTGAAAGCTACAGGTGCCCTCGCGCCATTCCTCAACCCAGATGGCACTCTGAAGACTCAGGCTTCCCCCACGTCTTCCTCTCCGGGTTCCTCTTCCAATACTTCAAAATGATAGATCGTGGAAGCCTGCTTGCTAGTGACTCGCAGGATGTTTAGATACCTGGATTGAGACGTTTTCCAGAAGATTGTTCGAATGGGTTATGTTTTTTTTTTGCACATCTTGCCTTTTCGGAGACAGTCCGCTCGCTCTTGTCTTTCTGCTCTTTTTCGTAGAACCTTCGAAGACGCTGGTCGTTTTCCGCAAAAATTCCGATTTTTATTGAGAGATCAGAGGCAGAATTGACACATTGAAATAGCTTTCTCGTGCGTGAGTCAGCACTCTCAGTGCAAGCATTCACCATTTGAGGTCAAGTCTTCTTCCTTCCGCTTTTAACCTCAAACGCCTCGTATTCGCGTTTAGGATGCGTACCTGTCTGATCCTCTGTACCCGTACGAGTATGAGTAAGCGGCTGGAACTAATTACTCCCGTCCACCATCGCAAACCCGGTCTTGGGTCATCTCCATCCACGTGACACACCACACCGTTCCTGCTGCGCTATCCTTCCCTCGGAAAAGTTACCGCCACGTTAGAAAGACGTTGCGAAACCTCACATTGGCTCGGGGCTACGGCGAATCCTGTGCGTTGGCGAGGTTCCAAAGGTTTGGGGGCCGACCGCCTCCTTACCGCATCTTCAGACGCGTCTCATCCGTGTAACAAATATCTTCCTCCGTGATTCAACACGGTGAGTCGTATCGCTCTACGGCATTGAGGGAAATGATGAGGGAGACTGCACTGCCTAAAAAAGGAAAATGCTTCTTGTCGACCGTTGTGGCATTTTTGACTTCTGACTTCTATTATCGTCAGGTCGGCCGTATCCGTGGCCATGCGACAACAATCTTTCCTTTCCCCTGGCTTCATCCCATTCAAAACCGTTTTGCGTGCCTTTGAAAATTGTCACACCTCTCTTTCACAGTGTCATAATCTTTACCCCTTGGACCTCATCCAAACGTACAGTGTTCTGCGTGCCTTCCCCGTAGGTTCAGCATGGAGTGCACCTCCAATTTCTACAGCACTGCCCGATGAAAGGGGATCGGTCCCCACCACCTTTCCTCCGGGTCCCAAAACGTCTGCCTATCTATTTATCTCTTCAGCATATCAGAGATGCCATTCCCACGTTTGAGCTGCGTGACTCATTATCAATCCCCCGTTTCCCTCACCGTCATCATCACCGTGCCAGGATCCCTCGGATGCGTCGACAGCTGCCTGAGAGTCTGAGAACACCTGTTCGATCCTTTCTTGGGAAAACGCTCCCCCAGCACACCATTGTTCTCGTACAAAAGCCCCATACCCTCCCGCAAAACATCGAACCATGCCTAAGCTTTCCAACTGCAAAACGATTTGCGAAACCAACTGCAAAAAGACACCCATGGAGCCCACCTGTGTTTCCCTCAATGGCTGGAACTTCTCTCGCTACGAGTGCCAAGTCGCCATGGCGATCAAGCTCTACATCCGCAACTCCAACAACGCAACTCCCACCGACGAGACCGTTGGCGTCATCATCAACTCTCTCCGGGGCCAGGTGAATGGAGTCAGTCCCCCCCCTGTAACCGCATACACTGACGCTCCAGACTAACAGTACCAGGTTCCCGCTCCCATCTACAACGTCGTTTCGACGCTGCAGTCGCACAGACTCGAGAGCCATCGGACTTTGTATCTGCAGGTTTACTGTGCCCGGCAGTACTGGCAGCAAGAAGCGACCAATGTTTGGAACGCGTGGATGTCCCAGAATGACGCCTTGGTGCAACGGTATGTTGTGCGAATTCCTTTTTCAAAATCTGGGAAACGGATGGCTGATGGGTGTATTGGTTAGACTTAGAGCTCAGGGAGCTCTGGGGCCGTTCTTGAACCCCGACGGTACGCTGAGGACTCGCTGAGGTGATGGTGATGATGATGATGGTCGGATTTGTTTCTGCATAGCGGGTTGGAATGATTTACTCAGAGGGTTTGCATAGCGCGGTATGGGAAACAAAGCTGAGCTTGGGTAAAGGATTGCGAGAGAACGTGTAACGGTACAATCTTAGCTCACGACTTTGAGTTAGTTAGTTTTTCCATTTTTTTGCAATTCTGCAGTCCTTCCTGGTTTCGTCCGTAATCTGGGTAGAAAAAGTCTGACTAAGAGCTCTTACTGTGTACATATTCTCTGCGTTTCCCTCTTCTGGATGCTTCAATTTTTGAGTGCGGAGTGGGAAATACGAAGGAGAAAGGAGAAAGGATTGTGCGACATCGCTATACGAGTATCGCGTTTGCTGCGCCCCCTTCGCTTGCCTCGAAGCGGTAATCGCCTCACGAAAGTTCGTCAAATGCTACCAAGAGAGGTACACCTGGAGCCTATGAGCCGTATCGCTTCTTGCAGGATCCGGGCAGCGTTTGAGAGATGATGATGATGCTCAGCTGCCGCTGCGCTCATCGTCGTTATTCTACGAGCCGTACTGCTTCTTCCAGGATCCGGGCAGCGTTTGAGCGATGATGATGCTCGGCTGCGCTCATCCTAGTATTCCAGAAGCCGTCTCACCGTCCAGCGGTCAGCAAAGCTGTCAACGTTCGTATTCGACGTCCATCCTTTCGTTCGAGTCTTACTTTACCCGCTTCCACCCCTTTTGTAAGGCGACCCGTATGATGAAGCGCTGACGTGAGCGACCGACAACGGCGCGCGGAGATACCTGGTTAGCGAGGGACGCCTGATTAGCGGAAGGAATACATGTACGGAGGCGCTAGGCTATGGGTATCCGCTCCTCAGCTGTATGGTCCTTTTGGAGACGCTGTTTGAGGATTGAGGTGGTCCGTCGGGTTGCTGGTCCGTCTGCCGGCGGCAACCTTTGCGGTGGGCGAGTGACTATTCTTAGAACTCTTTCTGGGGGAGTTACGAAGTCTGAGGTCGAGTACTAGGATTCCCGTGTGGATTTGGATTTGGTCAGGGGAGATCCAAAGCCATATCTTATATTTCCTGGATCTACCAGAATGAAAGATGTTCGATTGATTTTGGGACGTGGGCCACACTCTCGGGTGATATTCGAGGAATCCTTTTGACATCCTCCTAGAAGAGACATCGCGTGTTGGGATCTTGAGGTGCGGGATCCGTAAATTAAACGAGGGATGCCAAATGCGTTAGGCTATACGAAGCACCCAATCGGGTACAAGTAAGAGTAATTCTCAGTCTACTCTTACCAAGCACTACTGTTCACTCAGCAGCTCCTTCGTTCTCCGTTCTCTATTCCCACGATCATAAGTAGATACGCAATCCCCTTCCCAGGGGTAGTTCAGCCGCAGTCTTCGAACATCGAGTCCGCCTTCATGGATAAACGAGGAAAAGCTTCTGCTACCAATAGTAATTTTACCACGAATGTGATGGCTGATGAAGTTTCAGTCATTTTCAAGTCGATGACTTCACTTTCGAATTTGACTTCTCTTAGGGATCATAGGTGCGACGGCGTTGCTTGTTGCATTGCCGTCTCAGGTAATTATAGGGTACTGATATGTCCACAGCTCAACTACTCCGTACACTCGTCCCGGATACGGTTAGCTTCTGGAATTCGAATTACAAAGAGGACAGTAGGGCCGATAGGGTTGAAAGGATTGATTGAGTCTTAACATCATGAAGGGAAGAATGCATGAAGATGGTCATGCTCCGGTTGTTATACACGAGATTGCTTAGGAAAACTTCCCTGAATTCCACCGTATTCCATAGCTTTGCCTTACAATGTGGTGAACCCGCGGCCCAATTCTCGAATGTTCTTCTGTATGGCAATCGAGTGGGGCAGTCACCTGGCTTACTCCACACAGCACGCAAACCCAAGATATACAACAACGGAAAAATATATTCGCGACGATGGTCTGGTTTGCTCCGACATCTGTCATGATGGGCTACCTGAACAGCACCTCCAGCCTTGCTGACAGATCTCCCAACGCGATTCATATTACTTGCGAGGCAAGCCAATGAGTTGATTCTCGCAGAAACGTCCGCTACGACCCTATTGAACTGGATTGAAGAGGTTGGGAGTCTCTCGCCGCGTCATCAGGATGGCATGAGTTTTCTCCTGAAGTTCAGGAGGATACAAACAGTAGCGTTCAACTGATGAGGAACCTTCGATGTGCTAGCACTGGTACTCTGAGTAGACACATGTTCGGACGTCTTACCTATTTCTGTCCCTCTCCGGGCAACAACTTGTCCAGCATGTCTGTTCTACACCAAAGCATTCACATATCTTCAATGGCCATCGCTAATTGCCCTTGCCCCCAAGTGACGAAGCCCAATACTCTGATCAATGCTTAAACCATCCCTCACAGAACACTGCAACCTCGAAGCTTCGACCCGCGAGCCAAATACAACTACAACACCTACAAGCGCTCCGTTCCAACTGCCTTCCGAATACACACTTTCCCCAGTACGAAGACAAGCGCCCAAGTCCCCATCAGTAGCGAAGTCAAGAGGAAACAATTGAGACTAGCAAAGCCCTCGACGGCAAAATACATAAGCCTTCCTGCCGTTACTAAGTGTTGGAGCCCATCCACGATTCCTCAGTATGCCACAGTTCATCACCAATCCACCACAAAGCGTAGTCTCAAGATTACTGAACTCTACGTCGTTGACCGTCTCCTCTGCGATATCAACGAGCACGGACGGTCAGGCCCTGAATGACTAAACCAACACGTCAGTGGATCAAAACATTCACAGCGCCTTCAGAATGGTCAACATTGAGTTTCTGCTCAGCGTGTCGAAAGACCTCACTCGTGATGGAGCAGCCAGCCACGTTCATGCAGCGGATTGATCCCGAAAGTTCGCAGATCTCTTTTCGGCTGAGCTGTTACGGAGCACGGAACGCTACCATTCGAGGCAGCGGTGGACGAGGGAGGCGATATTGTTGTGTCTCGTATGGTTGAGCCATGCGGTATGCTTTCATGTCTTTAATGTGTAGAGAAGACTGGTGACGAATATGGCAGATTAATTCCTCTGCAACTCCGACGGAGCTTCTACGGTACCGCGGCAGGAGGGAGAAGTTGATGATGGTCATCGAGATTTCAGGTGGTTACCTTACGTTTTCGCGTGAAGGAGACCTTACTAGGCTTGAATTCGCCTCGTGATATCAAGGAAGGCATGTAGCGTATGGAGGATGGAGGGTACGTGAACTTCAAAGCCAAAGTCCGTTGAGTCTAGTCTCTGGTGTTGTGTGAGACTGAGGAATTGGAAGACATTAGATCACATTAGAGACCTTGCAATACTGGGAGCTTACGGCAGATATCCGTAAGATATCCCCAGGCATGCTTCGAATGATAAGGATGCCCTAGTTTCGCTACAGCACATGCGTCCGGGAACCCGAGAATCTGAGCCCAGCTGCAGTGGGAGTCGATAGCCTCCTGTCCCTATGATATACCGGTCAATTACTCCAGAAACATTTACGCACCTGGTGCTCGTACACACCTCCGATTAGGCAAATTAACGAAAAAGGTTTGCGCCGGGCAGTCACGAAATTCAACTCCAGGCTTCGGATCTTTCGAATCCTTCAATTTGCCTACTTCCACGCGAGAATGTATTGTGAGTATGCTGTGAGTTCCGACATGACTAATACTGATATTCGACAGAAAGCTGATGCTGGAAACGATCGGAGTAATTTGCCCGCAGAGATGAACACCTAGTAGGGTTTCATGAAGTCAACGGCGAGGACCAGTTCTCGGTCTTGCACCCCTTTACACATTGTTGTCTTTTCATATGCTTTGATCCCTCCACCTTCTTCTCCGGAAAAGTGGTAGAATACTGGTTGCCTTCCCAACCCTGTTTGATCTTCTCGCCTTCTTCTCCATGTAGAATGCACAGTATTGATAGGCCGCCTGAGAATGCAATGGTCTTGGAATGGTAAGCGGATGTTATTAGATTTTCCTTTCTTGGGCCCGGCTCGGAAGGAAGATGTGAAAGTCCCCGTCCCGAGGTTTGGTGATTCTCGTATGTCTGCCCAACCAGCCAAATTACGACAAGCTGATTGATATCAGAAACATGCAATCATATTGCTG